>NC_092727.1:99658820-100283820 GCF_047496885.1 Scyliorhinus torazame
TATTTTCTATGTTCTATGTTCTATGTTTAATTGAATTGAGCTGGTTGCTCGTTGGGGACAGCGCTATGCTGAGGGAAGATGTGAAATTTGAAGTGATCATCCAGAAACCAGTGAAGTCTTTGGTTTCAGAAGGCAGAGTTGTTCCTGGATTTTGTTGGATTTCCACAACAGAGTGGAAGCGAATGATACGTTATGTGGCACACCTTTACTAAAGTGACAGTAGTTTTTTAACTTGGGCAATACTGCTGGTCTAATTTTACAGTTAAGATCTATGCGGGAATGTTGTCTAGAAGGTGCTTATTTGTATGTTCTGATCAAATGGGTTTTCGGGGGGATAGAATCCATAGAATCCCTACAGTGCAGAAGGATCCCATC
Organism: Scyliorhinus torazame; assembly: GCF_047496885.1. Taxonomy (NCBI): domain Eukaryota; kingdom Metazoa; phylum Chordata; class Chondrichthyes; order Carcharhiniformes; family Scyliorhinidae; genus Scyliorhinus; species Scyliorhinus torazame. Next base: position 99,659,196 of record NC_092727.1, read on the forward strand.
CAGCCCATGGAGTCTGCACCAACTCTCCAAAGGACCCACCCCCCCTGCCCTTTCCCCGTAACTCTGTGCATTGATCGTGGCGTTTCCACCGAACCTGCACACCTTTGGACTGTGTGAGGAAACCGGAGCTACCTGTAGGAAACCAACGCATACACGGCGAGAACATGCAAACTCCACACAGTCAGTAACCCAAGCCGGAATGGAACCTGGGTCCCTGGCGCTGTGAGGCAGCAGTGGTAACCACTGTGCCACCATGTTGGATGTTTTGTATGACTATTTTATCTGTGTAACTTTGATCTTGTAAGTTTTCATTTTTCTTGTTAACAAATCTTTTAATTTTTAAAATCCCAGACGCTTTACTGGAAATCAATGCTCCTATGATGGGTAGAGCGTGGGCGGGATTCTCTAATCCCGCCGCAGTTTCCACGCCTTCGTAAACGGCGTCGCGTTTTACGACGGCGTGAACAGACCACCCGACGACTAATTCTGGCCCCTACAAGGGGGCCAGCATGGCACTGGAGCGGTTAACGCCGCTCCAGCTGCTGATCCCAACACAAACTGGGCGCAGCTGGATCTGCGCATGCAAAGTGGTGCCGGCGCCAACGCGTGCATACGCAGTGGCTTCCTTCAACGCGCCGGCCCCGACGCAACATGGCGCATGGCAACAATGCGTAGGAAAGGAGGCCCCCAGCCAGAGATGCCGGCCCGCCAATCGGTGGGCCCCCATTGCGGGCCAGGCCACATCGGAGGCCCCCCCCCCCCGTTGAACCACAGGCCGCCCCCGACCCTTCCACGCCGAGTTCCCGCCGGCTGAGAGCAGGTGTGGACGGCGCCGGCGGGACTCGGTGTTTTCACGACGGCCGTGCGACCTATCCAGGGCCGAGAATCGGTAGGCCGGCCACGTAGAGCGGCCCGCGACCAGTGCCCCGCCAACCACGCCGGGGCTAATGGTGCCGATTCACCGCTCTGCTGAGAATCGCGTGCCGGCATCGGGGTGACGTGGCGAGATTCGCGCCGGTCGCAGGGATTCTCCGTCACGGCCCCGGGCTGAGAGAATCTCACCCCTTGTTTCCTGAATAGAAAAAAAAAGGTTATGATTAGTAGATAAGTTTTGGCTTGCCCAGCAAGCAACGTCCGCTGTAGTCAGATCAATGCTCTTTGATTTCTATGCAAACCCAATCTTCGGAGTTAATAGTGAGATTTGACATCTTTTTCAGTTTTCTCTTCTCTGTATCCCTGGTCCCAGTTTTAACTTCAACTCAGTTTTTGACACCAGTCAGTTTTGGATTTATATTTAAAACTCTCCGATTGCAGGCAAAAATATGCCAGGCTGTTAGAATTTCCAGGGTTTATTACAATTCCCATGAATGATCAAAGCCTGCCCCATTTCTGAGTAGCAATATTTATGGTCACTTAGTGACCATTTAACATGACAGTTAAAACGGGACCTTAAAATGCCTCTTAGAGGGAGGCTACGTTCCCATTTCGCTGGACTGGCTCTTCCATTGCTCCAGTACTTGTTAAGAAATGAGTCACCAGCAAGACAGTAGGTTTTCTGGAGCCTCGGTGCAGGTATTTGTGGAAGAAGGGATGGCGAGGAGAGAACGACTCTTCCCCGGCAGGGCTGCAAGAGTCCCTAGACATGCTGCCCACTAGACATCAAGAAAGGTTTCGCAGGTCATCTACCCCAGGAGCGTCTCCCCTCCAAAGCAACTCGGGAAGGACTTCAATGACTCACAAGTGTGGCGAGAGTGAGTAATGATTGCTTCCTTTCTCCCCCTCTCTCTAGAACATATGGCAAATGTTCTTCACCCCACTTCTCCAGCAATCAAAAATTCATTTTTTTCCATCACTTTGTTCATCCTCAAGCACAAAATCACACCACAGCGGGTTTTTCAAACTCCGGGTCGCAGGAGGATGTCAGCAGGGTCCCAGTGCAATAGGTTGTGGCATTCCTGATCATGGGAGAAGCGCCAATGGCCATGACTGCCTTTTAAATTGAGAATGCCGTCCGTGATCGGCTTTTAAATTGAGAATGCCGGCCGTGACCAGCTTTTAATTTGAGAATGCCAGCTGCGACCGGCTTTTAAATGGAATGATGCAGTCTTCCAGCCAGAAGCGGCGTCAGATAGCAGGCCGCGCGCCCGGCAGGTACACTAACATCTGTGCCCTGTACATCTGTGCTTTTGGTGTGAAATCAGGAGGAGAGATTCCTCCATTTTGTAGCTGCCAGCAAGCAAGGCAACAGGACTGTGAAGAACTGAAGATGCATCATTTTAAACAAAGAAAAAACTGAAATCGGGAATAAAGCAGTATAAAGATAATTTCTTGAGGTATGGCCCTATTAATTGTGCCGATGCAAAGCCCAAGTGTGATACATGCAGGGAAGTACTGACGAATGAGAGTTTAAAACCCTCAAAACATCAAAGGTTTAATGACCAAGCATGGCGGGTTCGAGGACAAACCTCATGATTTCTTTTCAAAGGATGCAGTGAGAACTTAAATCATCAGCTGAAGTCCCTAGCAGACATGTTACATTGAATGGCAAAGCGAGAGATTGTGAGGACCAAGCAGGCTTGCCTGTCGCATTAAAGGTAAGTGAAAATGGCATGGGTCGCGAAGGTCGGCCGGCGTGGATCCCAAAGTTTGGCCTGTTGGTAAAAGTGGGTCTCAGGGCAAAAAACTTTTGAAAAACACTGCACTACACTATCTCTTGCTCTCATTACAAACACAAGCTAATACTTTCCTGTCACTTTTATTTGACAGCCTTTGTGAGATCTGCAACTTTTGCAGTGATCCTCGCTCATTTCACAATCGAGACACATGCTTCCCATTCAACACTTCCTCATCCTATTCGTGTATTGCTCTTTCCAGCATGTGCACTGCCTGCATAATCTCCACTAAACCCTTCAGTCGCCACTCATTAACTTGCTCTCTTTTGCTTTCCATAGGGCAGCAATTGAGAGAAGCAATACAGCAGGAGGCACAACTAATCCCATTATCCTGAGCCAGCCAGATTAGCAAACCCTGGAAGTGTGTGAGCTTGCATGCCTTCCTTCATTAATGACTGGAAAAGCAAACAGTCGGCCAGCATCACTCCATTAAATCACATTGTGATGTATGTCTTAGCAACTGTGGAACCCTCCAACACCATCCCGCCTGTCCTATTTCTCTTTCCTCTATATCCTCCTCAGTAGTCAGATCTCACCTAAATGCGACAACTCAGAGGCAGAGATTCCTCCTGAGCAGGTATTAGCATGCACTCCATCAGCACATTGATTAGCACCACAACTGGATTGCACAGTGAGATGCAGAAGTCTGTATGTGGTGAAGCACTTGGCATTAGTGTGCAGGAGATGGGTAATGGTAATGAGGCAGCCCAGCAGATGGCTCATTGAAGTGTGAACGCATCTGCTAAGGAGAACAGAGATGAGTATTTCAGTCACCCAGAAGTATGCTGCTTCAAGCGAGTAGCTGAATGGGTCACTGTCTGTGCGGAGTCTGCACGTTCTCCCCGTGTCTGCGTGGGTTTCCTCCGGGTGCTCTGGTTTCCTCCCACAAGTCCCGAAAGACACGCTGTTAGATGAATTGGACATTCTGAATTCTCCCTCGGTGTACTCGAACAGGAGCTGGAGTGTGGCGACTAGGGGCTTTTCACAGTAACTTCATTGCAGTGTTAATGTAAGCCTACTTGTGACAATAAAGATTATTACTATTATTATTATTATTACGTCCTACCGAGTAGATTTTTCAGGGTGGCAGAAAATATGAAGGACTCAGCCTACAACCTGAGTGGTGTCATTTTGTGTGGCGTCAGAACTATTCCTCTATGATGGAGATTGTAGCTACCTAAGGGAGATTGTAACCAGGCTCTCACAGCAGGGTTCCGTGATCACATGCTTTGCAGTTTTTATGGAAGGTGATACAGATGCCTTCCAGATGCTGAGCTCACACTGTGCTCCCGTTGGAGAGGCAGACGTTCACCTTGGTAGAGTTGGTGAAGAAAGCAGAGCGGTGCTTTCAAGGAGTCACACATCCTTCGTATTTCTTCTCCCTTATCACCCCATCAACCACTATGCACCACAGTGCCAGAAAGCCAGCTCGATCAGACTACACAGCAGCAATCTACAGCTGGACTCTCTCAGATTCAAGCACACATGGGTCACTTCATGGTCACATCACAGATCCCCACACTTGTCACAGCAGCTTTCCACTAGCTCTGCTCAAGTCACTAGAGGAATACCTTATTGCAGTAGTAAAATGACTACTATAGATTGACTACTTGGATGCAACTGGACATGATCTTAGTTCAGTATTTTCCTTGCTAATAAATTTATCATCCTTTCCATATGTGGGAATTTCATATATGTGGCTGGACTTTCATCTTGAAGGGAGGAATCAGGGTCAGAATTTTACGTTTCCCCACACCACGGTAGGTCCTGAGGTGGGGAGGGGTGTGAAATTGCACAGAGGGTCTTCCCTCCGGTTTCCCGCCCACCTCAACATGGTAGTAATTTTAAGCTGTGCAGACAAGACTTCAGAAGGGAATCCCACACTTATCCAAATTGTCCACACAATGGACTCTTATGGGCCTTTTCCTGCCCTGCCTCAATTTTTAGGTTGGTGGGTGGAAGACAGCTCCATGAGGGAAAGGCCAGATATATAGTCAGCATGAAATTGTTGGTGGGAGTGCCTGTCTAACAAATTAAATTGAGTTTTTTGAATTAGTAACTAAATATATCGATGAGGGGACTGCTGCTGATGGGGTTTATTTTGACTTCTGTAAGGCCTTTGACAAGATCCCACATGGAAGGCTGGTCCAAAAAGAGCCCATGGTTTCCAAGGTAAGTTGGCAATTTGGATCCAAAATTGGCTTGTTAATAGGAGGTGAAGGGTGATGGTGGAGGGTAGCTTTTATGATTGGAAACCTGTGACCAGCGGTGTACCACAGGGATCAATGCTGAGACCTTTGCTGTTTGTTATATATATCATCGACTTGGATGTGAATGTAGAAGGTATAAGTTTTCAGGTGACATAGAAATTAGTGGTGTTGTTGATAGTGAGGAGGATAGTCTTAGGCTACAGACTGATATTGATCAGCTGGTAAATTGGGCAGAGCAATGGCAGATGGAATTTAATCCTGATAAGTGTGAGGTGTTGCATTTTGTGGGGTCTAAAAAGGATAGGATATACACAATGAGCGGTCAGTCTCTAGGGAATATTGGGGAACAAAACGATCTTGATGTACAGTCCATGAGCGGGATTCTCCTTTCTGGGACTAAGTCCCATGCCGGTGGGAAAACAGGCGCCAATCACTCCGGCGTCAACTGGTCCCCGAAAGTATGGAATTCACCGCACTTTCGGGGGCTAGGTGGACGGCGGAGGGGTTGGCACCGCGCCAGCTGGCACCGAAGGGACTGCGCGAGATCATGCATGCGCCGAAGGGCCGTGATCTTGCGCTTGCGCGGAACCGGCAGCATGGTTCTGCGCATGCGCACACCGGCTGGCATATTTTGCCGCTTGCGCAGGGAGTTGTCTTCTCCGCACCGGCCATGGCGGAGCCCTACAGTGCCCCCACGGCACAGGCCCGCCCGCAGATCGGTGGGCCCCGATCGCGGGCCAGGCCACCGTGGGGGCCCGCCCCGGGTCGGATTCCCCCGCGGCCCCCCCGAGGACTGCCCCAGCCGACTTACCTGCTAGGTCCGGGCGTGTGGGACCATGCTGAACCCACGCCGGCGGGACTGGCCAAAAGCGGACGGCCGCTCGGCCCATCGGAGAATCGCTGGGGGGGCCGCCGACAGGCATGGCATGAACCCCGCCCAAAAACAGGCGCCGGAGAATACGGCAGCCAGCGTCGGGGCGACGTGCGGGATTCGCGCCGCCCCCCCCGGGGATTCTCTAACCCGGCGGGGGGGGTCGGAGAATCCGGCTGCATGGATCCCAGATTAGCCGGAGTCTCTCCTAGGCAGATATAGTGGACGGGATTCTCCGTTTCTGAGACTAAGTGTTGTCACCAACGCAGAATCCGTGGACCTTTACAAGAGAAAGAACGGCGCCGTACCTGGACCGATTCCGCTGCCGTTGAGGGGCGAGTACCGGTGCCGCGTAGAACACAATCGAGTCCAATGAAAAACGGTGCGGGATTCTCCAGGTCCGTGATCGACACTCGGGTAGCCACCCCCCACTACTCTCCCCGGCCCTGGCAGAAGCCCCCCGGCCAGTGGCACAACTGGCAACAATGGCGATGTTGGACACTTTCAGTACCCCTTCTCCCTCAGCAGCTGCCACGCCAGTTTCACGATTTTAAAAGCACAATTGAACCACGCGCTCGGGAACGCAGCCCATCGGAGGCGGAGAATCGCGGAGGCCCCGAAGAATACCGGGTCAGACCCGTTGATGATATTCAAATGGTGTCTACCATACATGCGTTCCGGAACGCATTGACGCCGTTGTTGAGGTGCTGGAGCATTGCGATTTGGCGTCAAATTGACGCCTGCTGCAATTTCGGCGTTGGAACCGATTCTCCACCCAATCGCCTTTCCCGATTTTGCCGTCGGCTAACGGAGAATCCAGCCCAGTATTTCTCAAAAAAGGAAGTCTTGCCTGTATGTAGCGCCATGATTGACTATCAGTCGTCTCAAAGCGCTTTACAGGCACTGAAATATTTTTGAAGTATAGTCAGGAAAAATGGCAGCTAGTTTGCACAAAGCCAGCTCCCACAAACAGGAATGTGGCAGTGACCAGGGGCGTCATTCTCCGACCCCCCGCCGGGTCGGAGAATGGCCGTTGGCCGCCGTGAATCCCGCCCCCGCCCCCGCCGAAGTCTCCGAAGGGAGAAAAGTCGGCGGGGCGTTAATGGCGCCGCTGCCGCGGAGAATGTCACGGGTCTCCGCAAGGCAGCCGATTTTCGGCCTGCCGATATTCTCCCTTCCGGATGGGCCGAAGTCCCGTCGACGTGATGACCGTTCACGTCGACGTGAATCAAACCTCCTTTTCATCGGCGTGACCCGGTGCTCCAGGCTCACGCCGACCAGCGAGGAGGTGAGTGACGGCCTGGGGTGTTGGCTCTGGGCAGGAAATGGCGTGGCCGCAGACTGATTGCCTGAGGAGAGGTGTGTCTCGGCTTGTGTGTGTGTGCGGCGGGGGGGGGGGGGCGGGGGGGTGGTGGTTAGAGTAGGCTGGGCTCCGGGGGAGTGCCGGGAGGGGGTCCGTGCCGGGGTGGAGGTTGGGGGTTGTGGAGGGGGTCCGTGCCGGGTGGAGGTTGGGGGGGGGGTCCGTGCTGGGGTGGAGGTTGGGGGTTGGGGAGGGGGTCCGTGCCGGGGTGGAGGTTGGGGAGGGGGTCCGTGCCAGGGTGGAGGTTGGGGAGGGGGTCCGTGCCGGGGTGGAGGTTGGGGAGGGGGTCCGTGCCGGGGTGGAGGTTGGGGGGGGGTCCGTGCTGGGGTGGAGGTTGGGGGTTGGGGAGGGGGTCCGTGCCGGGGTGGAGGTTGGGGGGGGGTCCGTGCTGGGGTGGAGGTTGGGGGTTGGGGAGGGGGTCCGTGCCGGGGTGGAGGTTGGGGAGGGGGTCCGTGCCGGGGTGGAGGTTGGGGAGGGGGTCCGTGCCGGGGTGGAGGTTGGGGGGGGGTCCGTGCTGGGATGGGTGTTGGGGAGGGGGTCCGTGCCGGGGTGGAGGTTGGGGGGGGGGTCCGTGCCGGGGTGGAGGTCGGGGGGGGGTCCGTGCCGGGGTGGAGGTCGGGGGGGGGTCCGTGCTGGGGTGGAGGTTGGGGGGGGGTCCGTGCTGGGGTGGAGGTTGGGGGTTGGGGAGGGGGTCCGTGCTGGGGTGGAGGTTGGGGGTTGGGGAGGGGGTCCGTGCTGGGGTGGAGGTTGGGGAGGGGGTCCGTGCCGGGGTGGAGGTCGGGGGGGGTCCGTGCTGGGGTGGAGGTTGGGGGGGGGTCCGTGCTGGGGTGGAGGTTGGGGGTTGGGGAGGGGGTCCGTGCTGGGGTGGAGGTTGGGGGTTGGGGAGGGGGTCCGTGCTGGGGTGGAGGTTGGGGAGGGGGTCCGTGCTGGGGTGGAGGTTGGGGAGGGGGTCCGTGCCGGGGTGGAGGTTGGGGAGGGGGTCCGTGCCGGGGTGGAGGTTGGGGGGGGGTCCGTGCCGGGGTGGAGGTTGGGGGGGGGGGGTCCGTGCCGGGGTGGAGGTCGGGGGGGGTCCGTGCCGGGGTGGAGGTCGGGGGGGGGGGTCCGTGCTGGGGTGGAGGTTGGGGGGGGGTCCGTGCTGGGGTGGAGGTTGGGGGTTGGGGAGGGGGTCCGTGCTGGGGTGGAGGTTGGGGGTTGGGGAGGGGGTCCGTGCCGGGGTGGAGGTTGGGGAGGGGGTCCGTGCCGGGGTGGAGGTTGGGGAGGGGGTCCGTGCCGGGGTGGAGGTCGGGGGGGGGTCCGTGCTGGGGTGGAGGTTGGGGGGGGGTCCGTGCTGGGGTGGAGGTTGGGGGTTGGGGAGGGGGTCCGTGCCGGGGTGGAGGTTGGGGGGGGGGGGGTCCGTGCCGGGGTGGGTGATGGGAGGGCAAATGAGTTGGTCCACCTGGCCAGGTGCCAGCCTCCAACAGTTGGACCCATGCGGTCCATGCCACCTGGCTGGGGGGAGGAGGGGATATGGGCAATGATGACATGTCGTCGTTCCCCTCCCCCCCACCAGGCCGTCATGTTTTCAGACCATCCAGCGATGTTGGCCGCCGTGGTGGCAGCCGCTCATGTCTATGTTGCCCTGGATGAGGAGGAGGAGGAGGAGGAGCGTGCCAGAGAGGCGGCGCAGGCTGCCGCAGAGGGGCAGGCGGCAGCCGCCCAGGCTGGAGGGGCACCTGACCGACAGGACGAGGAGGGGGAGGAGGACGTCGCGGCCCCACGGCAACGGAGGCACCCGAGGGCGCCCCGTGTGTACCGGCCCCGGCAGTCATACCAGAACCTCACGGACCGGGAATGCAGGAGGAGACTCCGGATGAGCCGGGAAACCGTGGCACACATCTGCCACCTGCTGGCACACCTGTCACCGCGTGGCACTGGCGGGGGACACCCTCTCCCCGTGTCCGTCAAGGTTACGGTGGCCCTGAATCTTTATGCAACGGGGTCATTCCAGGCACCGAGTGGGGACCTGTCCGGCATATCGCAGACATCGGTGCATCGGTGCATCCGGGCAGTGACAGATGCCCTTTATGCCATGGCGCACCGCTACATCCGCTTCCCCGTGGACCGGGCCAGCCAAGATGCCCGGGCCGTGGGCTTCTCTGCCATTGCCGGGTTCCCCATGGTCCAGGGCGCGATCGATGGGATGCACGTCGCCGTGCGGCCACCTGCAGATAACAGGGCCGTGTTCACTAATAGGAAGGGGACCTATTCGATGAACGTACAGGTGGTCTGCGACCACCGCATGATGATCCTGCACGTCTGCGCCCGTCACCCAGGCAGTGTACACGACTCATTCGTGTTGTCGCGGTCATCCATCCCCGGCATGTACGAGGGACGCCATCCCCGGCTGAGGGGCTGGTTGCTGGGCGACAGGGGCTACCCATTGCGATCGTGGCTGATGACGCCTATACGGAGGCCACGCAATGAGGCGGAGAACCGCTACAATGATGCCCATGTAGCGACAAGGGGAGTGATCGAGAGGTGCTTTGGCGTGCTGAAGATGCGTTTCAGGTGCCTGGACCTCTCTGGGGGCGCCCTCCAGTATCGGTCAGATAGGGTCGGCCGCATCATTGTGGTGTGCTGCGTCCTGCACAACATAGCCCAGCAGAGGGGCGATGTGCTGCAGGCAGAGGAGGGCGGAGTGGAGGAGCAGCAGGAAGAGACCCAGTCCTCCCCAGATGAGGGGGATGGGGGCAATGGTCAGGGCAGACGGGGTAGACACAGACGGGTGGCTGTCCACCGTTACCGGCTGGCCCAGCGGGCACGGGACAGACTGATAGACGCCCGCTTCACTGACTAGATGGGCGTGGGAATCGGGTAGTATGGCCACAGACCGCACACCATGACAACAGCCGACCACCCACACCTCCCACCCATCCACCCACCCAGCACCCTCACCCCCCTCCCCAACCCCACACACCCCACCCGCATGCACACCACCCCCCCACTCCCAATTGCCGATCCACCGGCGGCACAACGGGCCGGGCTCACCCAGTTGCGGGTGGACGCGTGTCTATCGCAGGCCATGGAGAATGATGACAACCCGCCTCCGATGAGCTCCTGGCTCTACATCGTTGGACTATGTCTGACCCATGGCCACAGTACCACCATCCACCCGGACCATCCCTGCATGCGGCTGTGACACTGCAGCGCACGGTCCCGTCCTCTGCCCGGGGGATGTTGATGGCGGCCCAGGGGGAAGGGGGCAGACTCACCTGGAGCTGAGGTAAGACCACCCCTCACACACACACTTGCGCTCAACGTACATGACACCCCCGCACACTTTGGACAGAGCACAAAGGCAGCTTCGGTAGGTGTAACATTGACTTTAATAACCAAAGGAGTTCATGCACGTGCCCTAGCGCCTAAAACTCATCTGTGCCCTGCACCCGTGCCAACTTACTCAGTGTCTAATTGTTTGGCCTTACGGGCCCTTTGACTACGTCTACGTGGTTCCCCAGACGGTACAGCAGAACTGGAGGTGGACTCCTGTGATTCCTGCCCTCTGACACTGGATCCCTTTGGCGGCCGTTTCCTGGGGCGTCCTGGCCTAGATGGGCCAGGCTGCGGCCCGGGCGACTGGGATGGCGAGCTGCCAGCCTGTCCTGCCCGTTGCCCACCCGATGCACCTGGGACGGAAGGGGGGAGTCCGAGGTGTCGCGGTGTACCGGGACCTCCCCTACAGAGGGAGCCGGGACGGACCACACCACCTCCTCCTCCCTCGGGGTGCCCGATGGCCCCCAGGCCTCTACATGGGTGGGGGATGCGAACGGACTGGCCATCCGACGCGCCCCCGACATCTGGCACTGCCAGTCCTGGAGGCCCGTGCTGGTATCGACAGGGGTCTGCAGGTTTGCAGCTATGGAGCCCAGGGGGTTGTCGAACCCTGTCTGCGACAGTGCGACGCCAGCTCGCACATGGCCACTGGCGCCGATGCCCTCAGCGATGGCCTGCTGAGACTGGGCCATGGCCTGCAGAGACTGGGCCATGGCCTGCAGAGACTGGGCTATGGCCTGCTGAGACTGGGCCATGGCCTGCTGAGACTGGGCCATGGCCTGCTGAGACTGGGCTATGGCGTGCTGAGACTGGGCTATGGCGTTGAGCGCCTCTGCCATCTGGCGCTGGCACTGGCTCATGGCCTCCTGTGAGAGGGCAGCCATTTCCTGGGCCACAGACGCCGCCTGCACGGAAGGCCCCAGGCCTCGCAAACCGTTCCCCATGTCTGACACCGTCGCACCCATTGCCTCCACCGCGGACGCCACCCGTGCGGTGTCAGCCTGGGTGGCACGCATGACCGGGACCACTCCCAGCTCCTGGACGCGGGTGGACTCCTCCACCTGCGACCGCAGCCGCCGCAAGCCACCCGTCACCCTATTCGCTCGTCTCCGTGTCGGTGGTTGCATCGGATCTATGTGTGGGTGTGGTAACTGCAGGAACCCGGGATCCATCTGGGCGGCAGATGTTCGCTTGGCCTGGGCTGCCCTCCGACCGCCCGGTCCCTCTGCTGCTCCTACCTCCACCTGCTGTACCGGGACGGCTGTGTTGTGCGCACCAGTGAGTGTACCAGACGCCTCATCACTAAAGTGCCCAACCGTGGTGAGTGTTTCTGCGATGGTGGAGGGTGTTGGTGACAGCAGTGGCGTTGTGTCGTGCTCTTCGTCCCACTCTGAGTCCATGGCACTTTGGGGTGGGGGTTCGTCTCCACCTATCCACTCTGAGTCACTGTCCGGTATTTCGTCTTCCCGGGTAGGGGTGTCCCGGGTAGTGCTGTCCCGGGTAGTGCTGTCCCGGGTAGTGCTGTCCCGGGTAGTGCTGTCCCGGGTAGTGGTGTCCCGGGTAGGGGTGTCCCGGGTAGGGGTGTCCTGGGTAGTGGTGTCCCGGGTAGGGGTGTCCTGGATAGTGGTGTCCTGGGTAGTGGTGTCCTGGCTCGGATGTGACGGGGGCCTGTGGCTGCCCCCCTCATCGCTGGGTGGTCGCTCCCGCACGTGACGGGGGTGTCGTCTCCCTGTTGCTCCAGGTCTCTCCGTCTCCCGTGGTCTCCGAGGGGCATCCTGCGGGCGTCGCATGCTGGAGGGTCCGGGTCTCTCCGTCTCCCGTGGTCTCCGAGGGGCATCCTGCGGGCGTCGCATGCTGGAGGGTTCGGGTCTCTCCGTCTCCCGTGGTGTGCGAGGGGCATCCTGCGGGCGTCGCATGCTGGAGGGTTCGGGTCTCTCCGTCTCCCGTGGTCTCCGAGCGGCATCCTGCGGGCGTCGCATGCTGGAGGGTTCGGGTCTCTCCGTCTCCCGTGGTCTCCGAGGGGCATCCTGCGGGCGTCGCATGCTGGAGGGTGCGGGTCTCTCCGTCTCCCGTGGTCTCCGAGGGGCATCCTGCGGGCGTCGCATGCTGGAGGGTGCGGGTCTCTCCGTCTCCCGTGGTCTCCGAGGGGCATCCTGCGGGCGGTCTGCATCTGCGGGGATGGGTGCCTGGACGTTTGGTCCTGCGATACACAATGAAGCATGCATGGTTAGACATCAGGCAGTGATCAGGTGATACGGGAGAGGGGGATATAGGGGAGGGGGGATATGGGGATGGGCTGTTGGTGGCTCACTTGCTCGTGGGGCCCCGACCTCTGCATCAGCAACCTCCCGGTCCTCAGGTCCGCCAGCCAGTTCCAGGGCCCTTTCCTCGTGTACGGTCAGTGGCCTCTCATCAGCGGGCCCTCCTCCAGTCCTCACATGCTCCCTATTGTTGTGTGCGCGCTTCTCCTGGGGGGGGGGGGGTGGTGGCAGGGGTAAAAGGCAACAGTGTTAGGCAGGTATATGAATGCACGCCATCGGTTGCGCGTGCATTGCAGAGGTTAAGGTTAGGGCTGGATTCACTTGGGGATATGGGGGATATGGGGGAGGGGGGATATGGGGGAGGGGGGATATGGGGGAGGGGGGATATGGGGGATATGGGGGAGGGGGGATATGTGGGAGGGGGGGTATGGGGAGGGGGGGATATGGGGAATATGGGGGAGGGGGGATATGGGGGAGGGGGGAATATGGGGGATATGGGGAGGGGGGATATGTGGGAGGGGGGATATGGGGAGGGGGGGATATGGGGAATATGGGGGAGGGGGGATATGGGGGAGGGGGGAATATGGGGGATATGGGGGAGGGGGGATATGGGGGAGGGGGGAATATGGGGGATATGGGGGAGGGGGATATGGGGGAGGGGGGAATATGGGGGATATGGGGGAGGGGGGATATGGGGGAGGGGGGATATGGGGGAGGGGGGAATATGGGGAATATGGGGGAGGGGGGATATGGGGGATATGGGGGAGGGGGGCTATGGGGGATATGGGGGAGGGGGGATATGTGGGAGGGGGGATATGGGGGATATGGGGAGGGGGAATATGGGGGAGGGGGGATATGGGGGAGGGGGGACATGGGGGATATGGGGGAGGGGGGGATATGGGGGAGGGGGGATATGGGGGAGGGGGGATATGGGGGAGGGGGGAATATGGGGGATATGGGGGAGGGGGGATATGGGGGAGGGGGGATATGGGGGAGGGGGGATATGGGGGAGGGGGGATATGGGGGATATGGGGGAGGGGGGATATGGGGAGGGGGGGGATATGGGGGAGGGGGGATATGGGGGAGGGGGGGATTTGGGGGATATGGGGGACGCTCAACCTGCCTGCTCTGACGAGGTCGTTCACCTTCTTGTGGCACTGGGTGCCTGTCCGTGGTGTTAGGGCCACAGCGGTGACGGCCTCTGCCACCTCCCTCCACAGACGCCGGCTGTGGCGTGGGGCAACTCTGCGGCCGTGCCCGGGATACAGGGCGTCCCTCCTCTGCTCCACCGCATCCAGGAGCGCCTCCACATCGCGTGACTCGAACCTCGGGGCTGAGCGACGGCCAGCCATCAAGTCGGGTGTTGCGGTCGGCTGTTCCGGTCGGGTGGGGGGGAGCTGCGCGGCCTTATGAGCCGTCACGCCGTGCAGCGCATATGACGCTGCACGGCGTGAACCACTGCGCAAGCGCGGATCCCGTTACGTCGCTGCTAGCCCATTTCGGGCCGCAGACTATCGGCCCATTTTTATGACGTGACGCAAGTGGGATTTGCGCCGATCGGCGGAGTTTCCGCCGATAACGGAGAATTTCGCCCCTGGCAGATCATCTGCTTTTGGGATATTGATTGAAGGATAAATATTGACCAGGATACCATTGATAACTCTTCTTTGAAATAGTGTAATGGAAGTACATGTGTTCATGTGTATTTGAGAAGCAAGTTGGGGCTTTGGTTTTGTTTCTGATCCAAAAGCTAGAACCTCTGATAATGCAGCATTTAGTGTCCGCCTTGATTTGAGTGTTCATCTTCTGGAGCAGGTCTTGTACCCAAATGGTCTGATTCACAATTCCTTTTTTTTTATCAGCTTCATCCACCATTTATTAATTTTTATAACTGAATGCAGAATGCAGAGTGTATTTTCTTCTGGGATGTTGGATTAAATCACTGAACAATATTGGAATTAAAACTCAAACTGGCATATTTTCATTCATTCATTAATGTGAACAATATAGTCAGTATGGGTTTCAAAATGGAGAAATTGATTTTATACTCAGACTCACCTTCACCCACATTACTGTCTGGAGAAAAACCTACCCTGTGACAACCAGTAATCCACATCATTCATTCATATGTTAATTAAATCAGACGGCATCAATTGTCGTTCATATTGTATCCAGCAAGGGTGTCAGCCTTGGCTCGGTGGAAAGCATTCTTTATCAGAAGGACGTTGGTTCAGACATCACGTAATCTAAGCTGACATTTTAGTGCAAACCTGAAGGAGTGTTGTGTCGTCTTTCAGATAAGATACCAAACCTCTCAGATAAATGTGAAAGATGTCATGGCACCATTTTGAAGAAGAGTAGAGGAGTTCTCCACACCCTCAACCAACACCAAAACAAAACAAATTAAAGTGGAATATGCTGGAAATACTCAGCAGGGCTATTAGACTTTGTGAAGAGAGAAATACGGTACATTTCAAGGCCTCCCAATAGAAAAAAGGATTGATGTTATTTATCATTTCTGAGACCATGCTTTTCTACAACAATAGTGATGCTTCAAAGTATTTATATGGCTGCAAAGTACTTGGGAGATCATTTTTTTGTGTCTGCAGAATCACCCAAGTGATTCCGCAGTGGCTAAACGCAGCTCCCTGCGCCCGCTGCTGAATTTTGTCAGGGGGAACTCTTCAATGACGTGAGTCTGGGTTGCCTGCAAGACCCCACTTGTGTCGATTTGTGCACAAAGGCCCTGGTCAGTGCGGAAATGCTTGAGGAGTGCCCAATGTTGGCATGGCATTTGAAGCTGGGTGGGTGGGGGCTGCGGGATGTGCGATGAGGAAGTGGATTTTATTGGTTCCATTGCTGCTGCCGTCGGGCCTCGGCTGTTAATACCTGGCACGTGAAAGTGGGAGTAGGAAGAATGGTTGTGAAGTAACGGCTAATGTAAACCTCAGATGCAGCATCAAAACAGGTGAGGCAAAGGACGGTAGCCTTTGAGTTAAAGTGCTCAGGTGGAAGGGATGAATCATATATCCCGTGATCAATGTTCCCTCTAAGTTTCCTATGTTGTGAGCAGCTTCTTTATTGCACTGCATTGGACAATCACAGTTGCTGCACAGCTGTGCATGTGCTTATGTTAGGGAGTATGTTGGTTGCGCGCATTACATGCTTTATTGTTCATGTTCCCATGCAGTTTCGAGGAAATATTGTCCATGACAATTCCGTTCTCTGGTGAGGCCTTTTGCTTCCAAAAGAACCTTCCACCACTTTATCACAACTGGGCACAAGTGGCAATAGCACAAAAGCAAAATACTGCAGATGCTGGGATCCTGAAATGAAAAACAATTGGAAATACTCAACGGCTTTGGCAGCATCTGTGAAGGAGATAGCAAAATTAATGTTTCAGGTCAATGACGTATCACTGAGTTCAAGGCAGATTAGAGTTGCTTTGCAAAGATTTTACGTTTTTGCACCTGATGCCAAACTCACCCATTTTGGAGGTGAGCATTTCCCCACCATGCCCAATGGGTCTCCAATTGACCATAGAGGTTCTGAAATGGAGGAGCCCCATTAGATTAGCACCAGCTTTGAAAGTACCTGACTGTCATGATAAACTCAGTGAACTACATCCTTTTACTCCAGAAAATGTAGACCCATGGGGAGACTTAATTGCAGTATTTAAATTGGCACAGACTCAGGTCTGTCTATCTATGAACAGACTATTTGAATTAGATAAATTAGGGAGGCGTGCATTTAAGTTACATAAGCATTGAAGTTGGCTAGATACCAGATGTTCCATGCGGGTCATTGCCTTTGCCAGCTTATGGGTGTCAACTCATGCAGTGGGCCCAGATTCATACCAAAACCTTCAAAGTGGAGCTGGATAAATTTTTGGAGTAGAAAATGTAGACGGGATGTTGGTAATGGCACTCATCATTATCATTATTTGCTGAAACCCATATGTTCACTTTCAAGGGGTTGGAGAGGGAAATTCCCAGGATTCGCTTCTCCTTGAATAGACTTAGAACATAGAACATTACAGCGCAGTACAGGCCCTTCGGCCCTCGATGTTGCGCCGACCTGTGAAACCACTCTAAAGCCCATCTACACTATTCCCTTATTGTCCATATGTCTATCCAACGACCATTTGAATGCCCTTAGTGTTGGCGAGTCCACTACTGTTGCAGGCAGGGCATTCCATGCCCTTACTACTCTCTGAGTAAAGAACCTACCTCTGACATCTGTCCTATATCTATCTCCCCTCAATTTAAAGCTATGTCCCCTCGTGCTAGACATCACCATCCGAGGAAGAAGGCTCTCACTGTCCACCCTATTGAATCCTCTGATCATCTTGTATGCCTCAATTGAGTCACCTCTTATCCTTCTTCTCTCTAACGAAAACAGCCTCAAGTCCCTCAGCCTTTCCTCAGAAGATCTTCCCTCCATACCAGGCAACATTCTGGTAAATCTCCTCTGCACCCTTTCCAATGCTTCCACATCCTTCCTATAATGCGGCGACCAGAATTGCACGCAATACTCCAAATTCGGCCGCACCAGAGTTTTGTACAGCTGCAACATGACCTCATGGCTCCGAAACTCAATCCCTCTATCAATAAAAGCTAACACACCGTACGCCTTCTTAACAACCCTCTCAAACTGGGTGGAAACTTTCAGGGATCTATGTACATGGACACCGAGGTCTCTCTGCTCATCCACACTGCCAAGAATCTTATCATTAGCCCAGTACTCTGTCTTCCTGTTATTCCTTCCAAAATGAATCACCTCACACTTTTCTGCATTAAACTCCATTTGCCACCTCTCAGCCCAGCCCTGCAGCTTATCTATGTCCCTCTGTAACTTGTAACATCCTTCCGTACTGTCCACAACTCCACCGACTTTAGTGTCATCTGCAAATTTACTCACCCATCCTTCTACGCCCTCCTCCAGGTCATTTATCAAAATGACAAACAGCAGTGGCCCCAAAACAGATCCTTGTGGTACACCACTAGTACCTGGACTCCAGTCTGAACATTTCCCATCAACCACCACCCTTTGTCTTCTTCCAGCTAGCCAATTTCTGATCCAAACTGCTAAATCACCCTGAATCCCATGCCTCCTATTTTCTGAAGTAGCGTACCGTGGGGAACCCTAACAAACGCTTTACTGAAATTCATATACATCACATCAATTGCTTTACCCTCATCCACCTGTTGGTCACCTTCTCAAAGAACTCAATAACGTTTGTGAGGCACGACCTTCCCTTCACAAAACCGTGTTGACTATCTCTCATCAAATTATTCCTTTCCAGATGATTGTACATCCTATCTCTTATAAACCTTTCCAAGATTTTGCCCACAACAGAAGTAAGGCTCACTGGTCTATAGCTACCGGGGTTGTCTCTACTCCCTTTCTTGAAAAGGGGACAACATTTGCTAGCCTCCAGTCTTCTGGCACTATTCCTGTTGACAAAGATGACTTAAAGATCAAAGCCAAAGGCTCAGCAATTTCCTCCCTAGCTTCCCAGAGAATCCTAGGATAAATCCCATCCGGCCCAGGGGACTTATCTATTTTCACACTTTCCGGAATTGCTAACACCTCCTCCTTATGAACCTCAAGCCCTTCTAGTCTAGTAGCCTGAATCTCAGCATTCTCCTCGACAACATTGTATTTTTCCTGTGTGAATACTGACAAAAAATATTCATTTAGCACCTCTCCTATCTCCTCGGACTCCAAGCACAACTTCCCACTACTGTCCTTGACTGGCCCTACTCTTACCCGAGTCATTTGTTTATTCCTGACATGTCTATAGAAAGCTTTAGGGTTATCCTTGATCCTACCTGCCAAAGACTTCTCATGTCCCACCCTGGCTCTTCTTAGCTCTCTCTTTAGGTCCTTCCTAGCTAACTTGTAACTCTCGAGCGCCCTAACTGAACCTTCATGTCTCATCTTTACATAAGCCTCCTTCTTCCTCTTGACAAGTGTTTCGACTGCTTTCGTAAACCACGGTTCCCTTGCTCGACCACTTCCTCCCTGCCTGACAGGTACATACTTATCAGTTACACGCAGTAGCTGTTCCTTGTTTTTTTTTACTCTCTCTCCAGAGAGATTATGGGCTGGATTCTTCGGTCCCCCAGTCGAGTGTTTCTCTGCGGCGCGCCATTCGCTGGCGTCGGGATTCTATACACACACCACTTGTCAATAGGATGTCCCGTTGAAGCCACTCCATGCTGCTGGGAAATCCACGGGAGGGAGTATGCTGCCAGAAGGAACAGTGAATCACAACGGCTGAAGAATTCCAGCCTATGTAGCTACTGGGAGTGGGGCAGGGTGGAGAATTGTAGATTGGGAAGTTATATTACCTAGTTTTAACACAGTTGACCAGCTAGTCTTTATCTACCCATCTTTTTCATATGGTCATGAATAAGTGGCCAACAATCTTCCCAATAGCACCCACAAATGGGCTGCAACAATGAAGAAAATCCGGACTCATGTCTGTACACTGAGGGGCAGCACGGTGGCACAGTGATTAGCTCTGCTGCCTCAAGGCACCGAGGTCTCAGGTTCGATCCCGGCTCTGGGTCACTGTCCATGTGGATTTTGCACATTCTTCCCGTGTTTGCGTGGATTTCGCCTCCAAAACCCAAAGATGTGCAGGGTAGGCGGATTGGCCACACTAAATTGCCCAATTGGAAAAAAATGAATTGGGTATTCTAAATTTATTTTTTAAAATGTCTGTACACTGAGCAATTGTATTCAAACCAGCTGGGCCATTTTCTAAGAGTGGTTGTTTGGCCCCATGTATGTCAAGAAACCTATTATATTCAGAAATGTTTCACTTTGGTCACAGATTCATTTATGTAGCATGGATGATTGCCTGGCTAATATTGAGCGTGTCACTGGTCAATGTCGAAAATCACTCACCTAATGAAGGAGCCGTGCTCCGAAAGCTAGTGATTCGAAACAAACCCATTGGGCTTTAACCTGGTGTTGTAAGACTTCTTACAATGTCTAAAAGGCAGAGGAGTGAGCCTAATTGAATAGCTCTTTCAAAGAACTGGCACAGTCACAATGGACTAGATGAGCTCCTTCTGTGTTGTATCATTCCGCAATCCTATAAACATTTGGTTTCAGACTGGCTGCTAGCAGTCACTGATACTGTTAATAGTTGTCAACACAATCACCACTAAACACGTGGCTATTTCAATGTTGCTCAGGACATACCCGCTGTGCTAAATATTGGTCATAACACAATATTGGTGTCTGTGAAGTAGATACTGTATCACCATTATTTTAAACCACAGGCTACAATTAGACAGAGCACCTCAGGTAATTAGATCATTAGTTTTTGCTGTTAAAATGAAAAAGGTTACAGGAAATATCGTGGTAATTATTCCAAGACCAGAGAGAACCTGTCAATGTTGTTGTCAATTGTAAACAGACGAACCACTGTGGCAGATAATATGCTTCTGAGTAGAAGCAGAAGGCAACTTTATTGAACCAATGGGCATCTTATGGGTATAAATCGCAGAATGAGCAAGATCAGGGTGAAGACTGTCACAAACTGTCTGGGATTCAGGAATTCAAAGATAAAGGAGTAAGAAATTGGTCCTCATATCCATTTTGTAGATAGAACACGGGGACAAAATGTACCAGTTACTCGAGGACACCTCAAATGCATCCAATCAAGTATTCTGACAGCCAATTTTTTAGGTAATCATGGTGGCCCTCCAAACATGTTTTCAACGTTTCCATACATTAAGAGACAGAAAGCTTAAATCTAAGGACTCATCTGCCAAATTGGGTTTCCCTGAGCAGATCAGGTGACAGGTCGGCCTCTCTCAGGCTTTCCTGTTTGGAATGCAGCCTAATCAGCAGCCTCCAGCGTAACGGTCATTTTTATAATGCTTTACAGCTTGAAATGGAGCCAGGAAGGGCATGGGTGCCCCTCCAAGCTCCACAACAATTCTAAGGTTGCTAAACCCCCACAGTCACCCACTCGACTCTTGCTGGGACTCAACTGAGGACCACACCAGATGACCAAAATGGTTTCCTTGGAAGTCAATGAGCTGCCTTCGGGAGTGTGACAAATCATGGTGTCTGTCTGAGAGTATCAAAATGAGGACCAAGGCCCAGCTTAGGGTGAATGCCGAGCCGCTCGACTTCGACCACTCTGTTTGTGCATCATTGGACCCATGCCTGAAGTCAATTTTAGCCAATTTCAACCTGAAATTATAGGACTGGTTTGAAAGAAACTGAGAGAAACAACACTGATCCCTGGTTTGAAAGTAAGGAATTATGATAGGGAATCCAAAATCAGACAATCCAACCTAAAAAGCGACCAAAAGTTGAACATCGACTTCAAAACAGTTGTTACAGACTCAAAACAGATAACAGCTCCAAAAAGGTTTTAAATATAGATGTAAAGAGGGACTGTTTAAGTGTGAAATTGGAACATGTCTTGTCATAGCCTAAGATGTCATCAATTCCATTGCAGTATGCAGAAGGACAGTTAGCAGCAGTAGTGATTGGAAGTGAGTGTTGTTGCCATTAGAATAATTCTCCACAGAAGGTTTCTCTTCCCAGAGCATTTTGATTTTTGATACCTCGCAGCCAATTTTCCTGACATTATCTCCCATATGCAAAGGACAAGGAAAACACACTGAGCTGGTCCTCTGTCCCATTGCTGGGGCAACTCAAGGCCTTTCTTTAATAGATCAAATCCCAATCCTACCATAGTAATGAGGTGATCAGGGACATACTTTGGCCCTTTAACCTCAGTCTCCTCTGGTCCTGTCTGGCCCTGGTCCATTTCTACTGACACCGTAAGAGAGGGTGGTAGCCTGCCTTGTGCCTCACTCCTCACTCAGATTGGAGAAACACAAGAAGCCACTCAAGATGGTTGATAGGGTAATTTTTCTTTTAATGACCCAATGAAATTTCAGACCAAGTGGTATTCTTCCTACTGATCTTCAACAGTAACCAAAAGGCCTGAGGCCGAAAGACTGTCCCCTGGCTGTAGACCACTCAGATCTTGTGTGGTGCACATGTATCTATTGCTCCCACCTTTCCCATCTACTGTTTCCTAGCTCAGAACCCTGCCGGTTGGATGTGTGACAAGACCTGAATTTTTAAAAAAGACAGATGGGACCCACACCTTCGCCAAAATGGCACTGGATTCCAGGAGCAAAATTCTCCATCCCGCCCCGCCACATTTCTGCCCCGACCCACCGGCGGGATGCTCCGTTACACCGGCCGGTCAATGGGGTTTCCCATTGTGGGGCAGCCCCACGCCGTCGGGAACCCCCGGGCGCCGGCAAAACGGAGACTCCCGCCGGTGGAGAATGACGCCCCAGAAGTCTCTCCCCGGAACCGGCACCCACCATTTTCACCAGGAGAAGGAATGGGAGCAGGGAGTGCTTTGCAAATACATTCCTTAAAATGTCCTCACTCATGAAATTCCCAAGCTCACACTCTGTGACCAGTTGCACTCAGTGACCAGCTGCTGTCTTTGTGCTTGATTCACAAAGGCAGCTGTTTTCAAACACACCCAATTATCATTATTGGCAATTGTAAAACACGGCCTGGGGACTTCAGACAGTTGAGCAAAGGGTCTAAAGGTGCTAGAGTTATTCAAAGAGGCGAGGTTCTGCTATGAGAGAGATCAGGTGCCCTTTTCAAAAGATCAGGGGCGCGATTCTCCGACCCCCCACCGGGTCGGAGAATCGCCGGGAGCTGGCGTGAATCCCGCCCCCGCCGTGTCCCGAATTCTCCGCCACCAGAGATTCGGTGGGGACAGGAATCGCGCCGCGCCGGTCGGCGGGAATCGCGTCGGTCGGCGGGCCCACCCCTGGCGATTCTCCGGCCCGCGATGGGCCGAAGTCCCGCCGCTGTCAACCCTCTCCAGCCGGCGTGGATTAAACCACCTACCTTACCGGCGGGAGCAGGCGGCGTGGGTGGGCTCCGGGGTCCTGGGGGCAGCGCGGGGCGATCTGGCCCCTGGGGGTGCCCCCACGGTGGCCTGGCCCGCGATCGGGGCCCACCGATCGGCGGGCGGGCCTGTGCGGTGGGGGCACTCTTTTTCTTCTGCCTTCGCCATGGTCTTCACGTGGTTGCCGTGAACGGACGCTCCCGCGCATGCGTTGCCGGGCGAAGTCCTTTCGGCGCCGGCTGGCATGGCGCCAAAGGCCTTTCCCACCAGCCGGCGGAGCAGCAACCACTCCAGCCCCAGCCTAGCCCCTCAAGGTGAGGGCTTGGCCCCTAAAGGTTTGGAGAATTCCGCACCTTTAGGGCGGCCCAACACCGGAGTGATCAGCGCCGTTTCTGGCGCCGGGTAGCGGACATCGCGCCAGTTTGGGGAGAATCCCACCCCAGGTTCCTCTTTGGCAGTAACAAGTAGACATGAATGCGCATAAAAAGTGAATATGCTCCGTGAAACTCTCAAACTGTCAAGTCATTTAAATCTCTCGGCCTTTAAATTTTTGGAAAATAATACCAGCCTAAAATTGAAACAAATTCAGATCTTGCTATTTCACGGTTTATTTACATAAGCCTGATGGTTATAGAATTAACACTACTTGACTGTTCCCAAAACCTATCATTACCACAGTCATGGGTCTGTAAAGTCACTGTTTGAAGGCATTTACATTTTATCAATGAGAGTGTTTCTTCAAATCTAGTTAAGTCTGCAAAAGACACTTGGAACTTTATTTTATTTCATCCTGCCATGGCTTGTGAGGTTTGTCCATGGTGGATACTGGATGAGTTGGCATGGAGGGTGTAAGAGGGTGATTGGTTGGTAGAAGTTGATACTAAGATGGAATAGGGACTAAGAAGGACCATATGGAGGACTGGAGGCATGGGCTGGCATGGGAGGTGTGGGTGGCAATGGGAATGAGTGGGACATGGGTGGGAATGGAGAGTATGAGGGGCCATGGGTGATGAGTGGGGGGCATGAGCTGGCATGGATAGAGCATGGGGAATATGTGAGATGGTGAACGGTGTGAAGATGGAGGGCTTCTTTTTATTTAATTGTTTTTATTATAACTGGAAAGAAGCCGCAGAGCAGATAGGCAGGCCTTTTAACGAGTCTGCCTCGGCACTTGGTGGCTCTTGTGACTGCTTCACAACTCTTTCTCGGGGCAGCAGGCCTGACTCCAGTTAGCATCACCTCCATGGAACCAAAATCTGAAGATTTGGGGCACTTCCCACTGAGTCGGGTTTGCAGAGTTGGTCGTTCTTGTGATCCTGCATTCTTGACCCAGGAGCGGACATTTGGCCCCATGTTGGTAATCTGGACCTCCAAATACAGACATACTTCAGCTTTGACAGGCACAACATACTTTGGGTGGATTTTCTGGCCCTTCGCGCTGGCAGGACCTTCAGGTCCCGCTGAAGAGTACCACCCCCCTCCCTCGGGTAGGATCCCCGGCAGCGCAGCCAGCAAATAACGTCGATGGGTATTGACTTCGGCTGGACCGGAATTCCCTGACGGTGGCCAATGAGGAGCAGCTCATTTCGCATTTTCCTGTCTCAAATTTGGGAAAAAGCAAAGTTACATCAGATTGGTTCAGTCCCGTTTAGGAGACTTCAAAACTACCTTCCAAATGAACTTTCAATGGCAGTGAACAAGGCAGGTTCTCTTCTTGTAAAACATTGACAAACCGGCACATAGGTTGTAAGGTTGATGCCAGTTGGAAAGAATGATAATTGGCGCATAAGCAAGGTGACAGGCTCTGAAAAGGTTTTCAGGTGCTGGGCCAACTCAGCAATGGAAGCCAGTGCAGGCTAGCTTTCTCTAGGCGAAGCCTGAGCCATTATCATTCACAGGGCCACCAAAATGTTTAAAGCAAATTATGAAGTTCTTGGGTTAGTTTAACGATTTCAGGAATAATTGTGAATTGTTACGACTCATACAATTTTAATTGAATTATCAACATTGAAGTCACCTTTGAAAATGTAGATATGTAAAATATTTAAAATTACAGTAAGAGTCAGGTTGAGCTAGTATACGATGGTAGGAATTAGAAGAGTTCATCCCAAAGAAGCTTTAGATGGGCTGAATGGCCTCCCTCTGGACTGCCTCTAACTGAAGCTCTGAGAATTAGTCTAAAGTTCCAGTTTTGGCCCTTTGTTTACCGCCAAATTCAGTAGAGTTTTAGGAAGCTGCTTTCCTACAGCGTTCAAATAAGGGCCAAAAAACCTCAGGGGAGGCAATGACATAATGGTATTGTCGCTGGACTGGTAATCCAGAGATCCAGAAACATGCTTTGGGGACCCGAGTTTGAATCCTGGCATCGCAGATGGTGAAATCTGAATTCAATGAAAATTTGTGGCAGGATTCTCCGATCCTCCAGCCGCGTTTTCCGGTGAGGAGCGCCCCTGACGACAGCGGTATTCTCCATTTCCGCAGCCGGCCAATGGGGGTCCCCATTGTGACCGCACAATGCCGTTGAGAAACCCGTGGGCGTGGGTGCATTGACGGAGGACCGGCGGATACCGCTGACAAAGAATTCTGCTGCTGGAATTAAAAGTCTAAAGGTGATCATGAAACCATTGTCGATAGTTGTAAAAACCCATCTGGTTCACTAATGTCCTTTAGGGAAGGAAATCTGTCATCCTTACCTGGCCTGGTCTACATGTGACTCCAGACCCACAGCAATGTGATTGACTCTCAAATGCCCTCAGGGACGGGCAATAAATGATGGCCTAGCCCGCGACGCTCACATCCCATTAACGAAAAAAAACGCTACGGGTGGGATTCTCTCAGGCCGGGCCGGAGAATCCCCGCGACCGGCGCGAATCGCGCCACGCCACCCCGACGCCGGGATGCGATTCTCCACAGAGCGGAGAATCGGAGTCATTGGCGCCGGCATGGTCGACGCGGTGCCGGTTGGGGGCTGCTCTACGCGGCTCCCCCCCCCCCCCCCCTCCCCCGCCAGCCGATTCTCGGCTCGGGATGGGCCGGGCAGTCGTTGTAAAAAACCCGAGTCCCGCCGGCGGCGTTCACACCTGCTCTCAGCCGGCGGGACGGCTGTGGGGGGGAGGGGGATCGACCCCGGGGTGGGCCTCCGATGTGGCCTGGCCCGCGATCGGGGCCCACCAATTGACGGGCTGGCCTCTCTGACTGGGGGCCTCCTTCCGCGCCGGCCCCTGTAGCCCTGCGCCATGTTGCGTCGGGGCCGGCGCGGAGAAGAGAGCCACTGCGCATGTGCTCGTTGGCGCCGGTGCCACTGCGCATACGCAAACCCCGTGGCACTCAGTTCACACCAGGATCAGCAGCTGGAGCGGCGTGGTCCACTCCAGTGCCGTGCTGGCCCCCTGGAGGGGCCAGAATTGCTGATCCTGAGGCCGTGTTGACGCCATCAAGAAATGCGACGGCGTTTCTGACAGCGTCAACACTTAGCCTCAGGATCACAGGATCCCGCCCTACATTTTTTAAAGATTAGAATCGCAATACGTAATTTCAGTTTGAGTGAAAGAACAAGACCAAATCTCTTCCATAATCCCTCTGTAAGGCTGTTTACTGCAAGCTGCTGACTGACGATCCTTATCACTCTCTACTGAAGGACCTGGTGCAAGTCAGAATTACAAATGACAAAGCCTCCGCTTCTGCATTCCAAAGTGCAGTGTCAGTGGAAGCCTACAAGCAATGGAAAGTCCAGTATTATCTGCAAACAATCCTTCAACCATCTTGCACTTGTCATTTAGATATCAAATCCATTCAGAATCGTTAACTGCATGCTTCCAACTCCCCAACTTGATCCTTTTTTAAAATATAAATTTAGAGTACCCAATTATTTTTTTCTCCAATTAGGGGGCAATTTAGTGTGGCCAATCCACCTAACCAGCACATCTTAGGGTTGTGGGGGTGAAACCCACGCAGACACGGGGAGAGTGTGCAAACTCCACACGGACAGTGACCCAGAGCTGGGATTCGAACCCGGGTCCTCAGTGCCGTAGTCCCAGTGCTAACCACTGCGCCACATGCCGCCCCCCCCCACACCACTGAATCCTGATGAGGTCTATCTTCAGCAACCACTTCCCTGGCTGTACATCCTTGTGCAGCTATCTGGATCCATGGCACAATTTCCTAAATCTCAGTCAGGTTTGGTTCCTTGATGCCTTCATTAACTCGACTTTACCTGGGTCTAATTTCAGGTCCTTTTACTAACTCTGGGCTATTGCCAGTCGCCATCTGTCAGTTGTGGTGATATTCCAACTTATTGCTCCTACGTTCTCTCTGACTTTGTGTGCTGTAAAACAACTGCCTCTCTTGTGCATGAGGCCATTCTGAACTACCACTGTACATTTCCTAGCAATCGAATTCTAGGGGGCATAGTTTAAAAAGTAACGGTGGGTTTGTGATCCAGTGACGCTGGAATCATGAAATGTGATTGGGCGGAGAATCGTGCAAAGAACCAGAAATCGTGGCCGGCACCGGGCACCCGGTGGAATGCCATGCTTCAGTGCCTCGATAACAGTGTAAATTAATTCTACTCCGCACGTACAGTAAACACCATTGGGATATCACTAATGGATCGACCCGGTATTCTCCAGGGCACCCACGATGCTTCACCTCTGCGAGGAGAAATTACTGACGGCAAGGTTCACTTCTGGTTTTAAAGATCGGGAAGCAGATGCCGTGGCTGCTAAGGGAGAGAGAGAAGGTAGGACATGTTCCCAGAAGGTGCATCTGTGGGCTGCCGTTCCTGTCGCTGGCAGGGCAGGCTGGAGGAGTAGCGGGTTGGCCAGGGCATGGACTGTGGGGTTGGGGTGACTTCCCAGGACCGGGTTCTTCAGGCATGGAACGCCATTGCCGCAGCCTGCGAGGCAGCCCACTGACCGCCCATTGTGGCCGTAGTTGCACAGAATAAGACCGGCCCATCCAGGTGGATCAGATGGGTAGCGCATGCCAGCGATACCCCTACCGGCAGGGTCAGGTTCCGGGGCCAGGTGGGTGTGCGGTGCGAAAGGCAGAGTGCCGGGGGAACAGCCGGGGGTGAGTGTGGGGATGGGGGAGGAGAGGGGGTGGCAGAGGGGACATGGAGGCCTGGGCCACCATGTAGCCTGCTGGCCCTGGTTTGGCACAGGGGTACGCACCATGCTAGCATGGTGGCACAGTGTTTAGCATTGCTGCCTCACATCTCCAGAGACCCGGGTTCAATTCCAGCCTTGGGTGATTGTCTCTGTGGAGTTTGCACTTTCTCCCCTTTTGGGTTTCCTCCAGGTGCTCCAGTTTCCTCCCACAGTCCAAAGATGTGCACAAGAGTGACTGGGCCCATCAGGCTCGCGGTGTCCCAGGTGGTGCAGTACCTCTCTCTTCTGCCCACTGCACACTGGGTACGCCAGGAAGAGGAGGGAGGGAGGCCGAGGCCCTGCGGTGTTCTGACACACTCCCTGCGAAGGTCACCAGCATGGTCTCCAGCACCTCTTCCCGCCTCGGGATGTCCGATAGTCCCCTGGCTTCTCCATGAGATGGGGTACGACCGGAGTAAACCCCTTGGTTTTCTCCCGCCCATGTCACTGCTAGTCTTGGAGGTCCACTCCCATCTCGACCAGGGTCTCCCTGCTCACAACCATGGAACACAGGGACTGTGTCACATCACTCAGTGACTATGCCACCTCCCTCTGGGACTAGTTCAGGTCAGCCAGCACCGTCAACACCTTCAGCCATAGCCTGTTGTGACTGAGAAAGCTCTGGCATGCCAATGCAATGTCCAGACGTCCCTGGTAGGGCGGCCTGTCCTATTGAACTCCTCCAACTGTTTCAGATGGTTGTCTTTGGCACCCTGTCCTTCAAACCAGGTTGAGATTTCTGCTTTCAGTCTTTTATGGTTTTCACTATAGATCATTCTGGCGCCTGCCGTTTTAGAAATACAGCAGCTCACGAGAGAAAGAGAGAGAGAGAGTCCTTATCTCTGTGCATCCAGGTCTCAACTCCGCTTTCCTTGGGTCTCTGGAAGTCAACCCACTCAGGCAGGATCCGATCATCGCCTGTCACAGGGCAGAATATGGCATTTTGGCCAATTCATTGGCCACCAGCCAACCAATTGAACCAGGTCCCGCCCCATCCCTTGGGTGCCAAAAATACTGGGTCTTGCTGTCCAAATCTAGCTGCACCATATACTGGGGATTCTCCGTTCTGCTGGCAGTGCATGCCTACCCGCGGATTTGGGTCGCTACAATGGGAAATCCCATTGGCCAGCTGCAGGAATGGAGAATCCTGTTGCCAGCGATGGTGCGCTGCCGAAACACACGTGGCTGGGGAGGTGGAGAATTCACCCACTGTGTTGCAACTTCTTGAATTCCTCCTTCTCGCTGCAGCTTGAGTTAAAGGTATATGTCCATTAAGCATCCATGGATTAAAATGATAATGGCAAAAAAATAAAGGAGAAGAGCAATCTTACCTGCCCTGGACTACATGTGACTCCAGGCTCACAGCAATGAGAGACTGTTAACTAGCTCTCTGAAATGGCTGTGCAAGTCACTCTGTTCACGGGCAACTCGGGATGGGCAACACAGGGTGGCCTTGCCAGCAATACCCAGATCCCATGAAAGAATAAAAGTTTTAAAATTGTAAACCTTGGGCCCTGGTGTCACAGACTTTCCCTCGATTGGACAGGAAACCTACAGAAAAAAGCTTTAAAAGTGCCCTGATGTTAATTTCAAATTAAATAGCAGACAATGGACTGGTTTTTCTGGGCCCCACGGCAGGTGTTTTACGACGGTGGAGGTGGCTCGTCTTTGGCCGCCAGTGGGATCTTCCGGTCCCGCGGATGTCGACAGAGTTTTACCCGGCTCGCCCGTCCCGCAACTGGGGAAGTCAACAGGCAGAATCGCCTTTGCCGGGACCAGAAGATCCCACCAATGGCAAGGGCTGGAAAATCCCATCCTGCAATTTTTCTAGTAATCTCAGTAAGGACAATGTTTGAAAATCGAACAGTTCTATGAAAGTATGGCTGATTCTGATTTCTGAGTGTGTATATTTGAACAGCAAGTTCCGACAGCGACACCAGAGGAACTTACCAGATGGGTTCCCGAATCCAGCAGTGTGTGAGTTGAATAAACAATCTTTTAGTTGGTACAACGCCATTGTTCGCATCCCCTTGTGTTAAGCACTGTTACGTTCCTTTGCTAAACTCCATCACACTATTAAGCCCATCAAGTCCTCTTTGATGATATAAGCAGTGTGATTTCAAACAAAGGCACAGACTGAAGTAAATGAGTAACAACCTAGCTTAACATACTGAATCAGAGCTGGTTAAATTGCAATCAAGATCTAAATGGCGATTCTCTATTATCTGCTCATCAGAGGCTCTGGTTTGGAACCCCAGAATAAATAGCCCTGTTTGTGTTTTGACAGGTGATGAAGGACAAGTTAATGGGCCTGACTAGCTTCAAAAAAGGAGAGGAAGAAAGAAGTCATGATGATAATGTGGTAACACTCTCTGTTAACCTGGATGAGCCGCTCAAACAGGACTCGAGCTCTTCCCAGCTGAACTAAGCGTGTCACAAGCCTGCCAAACACCTTTATAAGAAAACTGTCGTTAATTATACACATAACAGATATTGTTGAATGCATAATTAATGCTTTATTGCAAGAGAAAGACTTGTAAGAAACCCCTTGTAAAGTACAATATACTGTGAAGCTTCCCAGGCAAGAAAAGGCGTCCTTTCAGATTTGGAAATCGCAGAAAGAATTCCTTCTTGTCTGGAGGGCATTGTGCCTGGTCTGATCTGCAATCGCGATATTTAATCGGGGTACGAGCCAATCATTGCCTCGTATGCTCCGAAAGTTGAAGTTACCAATTAAGTAATCTGTATGGGTATTTTTTCAACAAAAAGAAACTGAGTAGATGTGTTTGTGATGGAAGTGTTTGCTGAAAACATCACTTCTTGATTTATTTCCATTACATGTGAGCTTGTGCCACTTTGTTTTGCTTCGTTTAGCGTGCACACACTGTGGCAAATCCTAGGTTAGGTAAGACCGGCATTGCCCACACAGTATAACGTCCCATCCAGCATTCACCCTATGTGCTGATCTTTTTGATTCTTCATATTGTCACTATTTAGTTTCCGAGGTTCTATCCACCGGATATAAACATACAAACTGAGATCCATTGGGTTGTAAAAGTAAAAAATAAAGTCACCACAGTCCCAGATGACCGTAGGCTGCTTTCCCCCTTTGAGGGGGAGAGCTCACTGGTGGTGATTTAACCTGAGGGTCACTGCACCTCAGGCGAGAGGCGAGGTTGAGAAGGCGGGGCCTTCATGAATAATCTCAGCCGGTACGGGGATTGAACCCGCGCTGTCAGCCACGCCCTGCATTATGAACCAGCTTGTCCAGCCACTTGAGCTAAACTGGGTGGTAACTCGTACTTCATTGCAAACAGCCCATTTCCCTTCTGTTCATCATGTGTTGTTTTTCTACTGAGGAATATAAATTTTCGCAAAGTCCACCAAATACATTGAAGCAACTTTTTATCTCCCCCTGTGCTCGATGGAGATTATGACACGGGAATGGACTTGTGAAATGGATGAAACAGTTCCCAATGAATGAACTTCACTTTGACTTCAAATATAGTGAAAGCTAATGACAACAAAAGGCATTGTGTCTTAAGTACCATGCTAATTTCCGACCACCACAAATCCAGATCAAGATGTGAAAGATTTTCCCAACACTTAGCAGCACTCTGTGGTGAGATCTCATACGGGAAGAACATGCAACACCTTTAATAGGGTCTGGCAACATGTTTTTCTCTGAGAGGCCTCCGAGAGAGTAGACAATTTACTGAAACAACACATAGAATAGCAATGGTGCAAAGTGCTGTGGGCCCCTCACACAGTATGGAATCAGTAATATTGTGATAGAAGCCAAACATAAAGCAGCAGCCTTTTACTGAGTGTATTGCGTAGATCTAATGGCATCTCTCTATTTTTTTGACTGGTCCGGTTGTATTTTTAGAGAGATGCCATTAGATCTACGCAATACACTCAGTAAAAGGCCGCTGCTTTATGTTCTGGTTATAGTTAGAGTAATACATCTGGTGTTTCTCTCTAATTCCAGATTGTTATTCATTCACTCGTACAAACCAATATCTTTCAACAGAAGGCAACATTAGCTGACACAGGTTTTCTCATCTGATTTATTTCTTTGTGTATTTAAAAGAAATGTAGATGTGAGTCTTAAATAAAGAGTACATGAAATGGATGTGCAGTCTAATGAAGATTCCAGCCCTCCAAGTTGTGTGTGTCCTTTGCAGCATTCAGAATGCAAAAGTTCTCCAATTGTCCTTGCTGGAATATTTCTCATGCTGGTTGATGGACAAGCAAGTGAAGCAAAGAACCATCTTTTATTCACACTATTGCTGAAATCACTGTGTGCGATATTGATGTCGGAACACTTGACCCAATTGTATTGTATCACTTTGTCCACTATTTTTAACTGAACTGTTGATCGATTTCTTGTGTGTGTTCATACGATAATAACACCTGCAGTAATTTTTTCTCGTGGCTAATTTTTTTAGGCTTGCAGCATTTTAGACCCATTTTTACTTTGGTGGAGATATATTCCTATAGTCTGAGAGTTAACAAAAAGGAGTGTCTCATCAGGGTGCTGCATAGGTAGGTCCATATAATTTAAATGTCAGTTTAAAGCCTTTAAATGTAAGGTAGAACATGTGTGTGACCCCAAGAGCTTCTGATGTTTCATAAAGGGTCCAATTTTCAAAGGCCAACAGAACAGTATTAAATTTGACTTCAAAGGGGAATAAATGATTGCTGTTGTGTCTGTGACATTTGCAGGAATCGCCAGCCCAGGGGAAAATGTATCTTTAAATGTTGTCAAAGCGCAGTTGCCTGGTGAAGCCAATCATTTCCACACCATCTTTGAGATGCCCAACTAACACCCTGTTTTATGTAAAATCCAAAAGCAACTCAGCCCACAGCAGGATTGTTGATTACAGCAAACACGTAGACGCGTAGATGCGTCTGGGCAGAGGGATCTGGGTGTCTTTGTTCATGAATCGCAGAAAGTCAGCATGCTGGTGTAGAATGTAATAAGAAAGGCAAATTAAATGTTAGTGTTTATTGCAAAATATTAATATTATTAATATATTAGAGTATAAAAGTATAGAAATGGTGTTGCAATTGTATAAGGTGTTGGTGAGATCACATCTGGAGTAGTGTGTCCAGTTTTAGTCTCCTTATTTGAGGAAGGATGTGGTGGCATTGGAAACAGTTCAGAGGAGGTTCACCAGATGGATTCCGGGAATGGATGAGTTGATGAATGAGGAGAGATTAATCAGTTTGGGCTTATACTCGCTGGAGTTTAGAAGGGTGAGAGAGGATCTGATCAAAGTATATAAAATACTAAAAGGGATTGATAAAGTAGACATAGACCAAAGGTTCCCCCTTGTGGGACAACCTAGAACGAGAGGCCACAGATATAGGTTGAGAGGCGGTAGATTTAAAACTGAGATGAAGGGGAACTACTACTCGCAGAGGGGATGAATTTGTGGAAATCACTACCCTCTAGTGCAGTGAAGTCTGAATCATTAAATGGTTTCAAGAGGGAGATAGATACATTTCTGATTTTAAAAATTGGTTAAAGGGATATTGCGAACAGGTAGGAAGGTGGATTTGAGACCAGGAAGAGATCAGCCATGATCTGATTGAATGGTGGAGTAGGCCTGATGGCTGAATTGCCTACTTCTGTTCCTAATTCCTATGTTCCTATTAACTGGGATGGGATTTCCAAACAAGGGGTGGGTTTTGATTTTCCAAATGCGTTGGCATTTAAATTACTTTTCTTCCCAGAATTGTGCCTAATTGGCAGGTTTGACTCCCTGTCAGGCAGGGAACACTACAGAAACTACAACCCAGCCCCTGGAAGGTTTTGTGCTAGTTAGGGTGGAGGTGGTGAGAGAGATACAGTGGATACAGTGCGGATTGGAGGTGTCAAGGGGAGATTGGAGTCACCACTGAGATGCTGGTGACAGGGAGAGATAGGAAGATGAACAGGAAGAGATAGGAAGTGATGAAACCACTGAGGATGAGAAGTTTAATTTGGAGGCATCAAAAGACCAGAAACCAATGCAGTTCTGTGAGTACACGGTCAATGAGTGAGTAGCTTTTGGTGCATAGGTGCATGGCAGAATAGAAGCAGCAGAGCTGGGAATAAATTGTGAATTATGGAGGAGAGAAAACCAGCCAGGAGAGCATAGGATTGTTCAAGTGTGAAGGTTGCAAAGGTGTGAATGAAGGTTTCATCAATGGATGGACTGAGGCAGGAGTGGATGGGACCGGTGTGACAGAAGTGGAAGTAAGTGGACATTTTAATGTACCGATTCTCTGGACAACCTATAGAGGTTGATGAATGATGTCTAAATAGAAATTCTAATTATTTGTCAGTGGTTAGCGTGATAACCCACTGTCATATGTTCGCCAAAAGTCTAGACTTAGCAATTATCAACAAATAAACACACAACAGTGTTATTTAGACAACTACTCTTCAAATCACAAAATCAGTCAAAAAAAATTATTTGAACAAATAAGTGTCTTCATGGTCATCAGAAATAGCTCAAACGCTCAATCCTCTTCGCTAAAATATTAGGATTCAATTGAGAAAAGAAAATATTAGTACCTAAATTAAGAAGATCTCCAGCTTGAGTCATGCAATTTTCACCTTATAAATGGCCCTTTTTGGATATTGTGAAATAGTAAAATGTATTTTTGTTATTATTTCACCCTTCTATCCCCCGAAAACATGATGGTTTCACCACAACAGTTAGTAAGATTATATTTGGTATATTTCTGTATTTACTCTGATATTCACATTTTTCTTGATGTTCTTCTACTCATGCAAGAATGGGTTAGGGGGATAGGGTGGAAGTGAGGGCTTAAGTGGGTCGGTGCAGACTCGATGGCCAAATGGCCTCCTTCTGCACTGTATGTTCTATGTTCTAATGCAATTTGATTCACGGGTTACAGTATTATATTTATAGCTCTCCAGCTTTCTGTTACTGGTGATCGATCAGTCTGTCTTGTTTGTCCAATTTGCTCTTACATTTGCTCCTTCAAGACTTTTACTATTGCTGCTTATCTTTTATTTCACATCCTCTCCGCTGACATTCCAGTTTCTCTTCCCATCTGGCATATTTCTCTTTCTGTTTCTTTTCCATGGTTGCCTGTTCCAAGGTAAAGGACACTGCATAACCAACAAAATACCAACAGAGAACTTCTTGAAATGCTTGTTTTCGTTGAAAGCCTTAGTGACCATTTCTATGACATGTTGACACTTTAGACAAACTGAAGTGGATATTCATGCAGATTATTTTGGTTCCATTTAAGACAAGAGGTATGTAAAATATATTATTTTGAAAGAGACGAGACGTTATTTTCCATTAATTGGCCTTATTCGGCGCAGGCATGTTTTATTATTGATGAAGATGAGAATGGTAGCATTGTCTTTCTGCTAAACGATGTATCCAGACATTTCAGTTAGCCACCGCATAATGACTATAATCTAACCAGTAAATGCTTCCCTTTCAAACAGTCTTAAACTGCTTTGCACCACACTTCAATCAGCTTTCTTAGTCACAAAATGATTGCACTGTTGGATATTTCATCTATGTTGCTGATAAGCCTGCGACATGTTATGAAAAATTAGTTTTACAATTAACAGGAGTTTATACATGTGCCGTTAGTTTCCAAACAATCAAACAGTAAGATTAGCTTTCCTAATTGTTTTTCCTGGATAAGATGATTGACAAAAAGAACAAACAAAAAACATCTGTCACATGAATGCACGTTATTAAAACCCCAGGGTTAAATGAACCTGAATAGAGCCAGAAAACTAATTCCATTTAAAGGAAATAATCTCTCTGTTTGCATGAAAACAAAATTCATCTAACACAGAATTTGATATCTCTGCTCATAATAATAAAGGAAATGACAGCAACTAATGGAGTGGTTCTGTTATTTTGAGGGTAACAATTATGGTTGGTCTATGTGGAAACATTATAAATGTGTCCATGGGCAGCACAGTGGCACAGTGGTTAGCATGGCTGCCTCACAGCACCAGGGACTCAGGTTCAATTACGGCCTTGGGTGACTGCCTGTATGGTGTTTGCACCTTCTCCCCGTGTCTACGTGGGTTTCCTCCAGGTGGTCCGGTTTCCTCCCACAGTCCAAAGATGTGCAGGTTAGGTGCATTGGCCATGCTAAATAGAAATTGTCCCTCAGTGTTCAAAGATGTGCAGGTTAGGCGGGGTTACGGGGATAGGGCACGGGAGTGGACCGAGGTGGGGTGTACTTTTGGAGAATCGGTGCAGATGCAATGTGCCAAATGGCCTCCTTTTGGACTGTAGGGATTCAATTAAGATTGTCAACGGTCAATATTTTTTAACAAAGTTATGAAAATGTTATAGCTTTGCTGCAAATATCAAGCAGAGGAAGTCATCAAAAAGTAATTGACAGCACCATGATGTATGGGGAAAATTCTAAAGCCCGTGAAGCAGAAAAAAGCCTTATTGCCACTGTTTTACATGTGTACAAAGGGTGTAATTAGGTTCAATTTTGGGGCTCAATATCCTGCATTTCAAATACATTTGACAATGCAGTTGAGCTGGGCCATTTCTCAGGCATTGATGGCAACCACATAGAATAGCTGTTCGGCCACTTAGATATGTACGTGAGGGGAGAAATGCCCGTTTCAGGTCCTTGACGGAACTTTCAGTCGGCAGGGTTAGGCTTCCCATACAGAGTCCCCTGGTGCATACATGCACTTCTGACTCCACAGTACTTGGATTGCCGATCAGTTACTGCCCCACCCTGCTCCCCTACCTCTTCCCACACTCCACCTCCCCCACCCACCCTGGCCCACTCAATAACAATCACGTGCCAACAAAGCAAGTGGACCCCAATTCATTGAACTTCTTTGAACAGGGTGAACTGTCTGCGGGGGCATGGCATGTGTCAACAGTTTACCCAAAGCAATGCTAATGAAAACCAAGACCCAATTTTGGGCTAGCGTTAGGTTGGGTCACATGGCTCAGTCTGTGTGCACAAACACATTCTTTGCTTCTGTCAAAAAACTATATTGTTAAAGGGTAAAACAACATTTGAAAACTAAATTTTGTAATTCTTAGGCTATGTTTAATTTACAACATTGTTATTATTTTACTTCAAGTAAAATAAATGAAAAGTTCCTTATTAAAGGATCCAAGAACCTGTGCGATTTTTATGAAACTCATTCAATTTGAAGTATGTTTTTGCGTCATTTCGAGCAGAATCCAGTTTTTTTTACAATGTTACATTAAAAACAAATTGCAAAATCAAGAAGACTATCCAATTCATTAAGAAACCTGATTGCAGACCAAATTTGCAATTCAAATCAACAATTGACTTTGAACTTCAGAAACTTGCCCTGGTAAATGCCCCTCCGTCTTGCCATAATTGGCATTTAAAGAAATTATTGATTTGGAGATAGAACAAAACAACAATGGAGTTTAAATGGATGACTATTTGCAGTTGTGATTTTTATGAAATGCAGTATTGAGTTTATTTAACTGTTTGATAGTATGAGGGCAATATGGCCCTAGTGTCGGTTATGTTTCAGAAATCTGGTTGCTAAAATAAATGATGGCAATGATAGAGAAAAAGTGCTTTATAAAATCTTGATCAAAATATTCATGCAAAACATTTCATCGAAGATTGTGCTATCGAGGTTTGGTGAGGTCAGTGTTTTCATTGATGTATTGTTAAAAAAAACATTTACGGATTAAGTTTGAAGGTGACTGTATTCCTAACCTTAAGATACTTTCATATGTCATATATTTACATTAATTTTAAAGGGAAACAGCTACATGGATTACTTTCATTGCAGCAACCTTTTTGAGGTTCTGTGATAATCATGCAGGCTTTAAAGATTAAAGTAGAGAAACTTCTCACACAAGTATAAGTATTTTTAGACCATCACAGCCAAGCTTGTTTTTAGACTGGTGGCACAAATGGCATTTATGATCATAATTGAACTGATTATGTACAGAACAGTTGGTCAATATCTTTTTCAACAGTGATCCATTGCTTGATAGACAGATAGATAGTTATTTTGCTCTGGCCTGTAAATTATTCTTAAAAAATCTTCTTTAAATGATTTGCAGTTGCAATTTGGCTTGAGTTATCTGTCATCTAGATGTGTGGTAATCTTTGGGACATCCTAATTACTCACAGATGCACAGATAGCACGGCAATCTTTTCTTAAACATTGAGATTGCTTGTGTTTTTTGATGTTGGTTTCATTTGTTTGCTTATTTATCTGCTATCTAGCACTATGTTTCGTCTACTAATGGGGCAGCGCAGTGACACAGTGGTTAACACTGCTGCCTCAATGCCAGCGACCCGGGTTCAATTCTGACTTTGGGTGACTGTGTGGAGTTTGTATGTTCTCCCGGTGTCTGTGTGGGTTTCCTCCGGGTGCTCCAGTTTCCTCCCACAGTCCAAAGATGTGCAGGTTAGCAGGATTGGCCATGCTGAATAGCCCGTCAGTGTCCAAAGCTTAGGTAGGATCACAGGGATAGGGTGAGGGAGTAGGTTTAGATAGGGTGCAGACTCGATGAGCTGAATGGCCTCCTTCTGCAATGTAGGGATTCTATGATTCGATGAACTGTTAAATCAATGAGTCTATCAAGCCAATAAATCTCTTTCTTTGATCTTTTCAATTAGTTCTCGGACCAATTTATTCATTTAGCGAATGCAATCCCCCAAAGCCAAGCGATTGCTTCCTCGTTTGTTAAGTTTAAGGTAATTAGTTCCCCTGTAAAAGGGGGCACTCCTCAGTAACCTGTGCCATGTTTGTGTCTTCCCATGAGTGCATGCCCAATTCAACTGCATCATTAACTGCATCAGAGCAGCACGGTAGCATTGTAGGGCAGCACGGTAGCATTGTGGATAGCACAATTGCTTCACAGCTCCAGGGTCCCAGGTTCGATTCCGGCTTGGGTCACTGTCTGTGCGGAGTCTGCACATCCTCCCCGTGTGTGCGTGGGTTTCCTCCGGGTGCTCCGGTTTCCTCCCACAGTCCAAAGATGTGCAGGTTAGGTGGATTGGCCATGATAAATTGCCCTTAGTGCCCAAAATTGCCCTTAGTGTTGGGTGGGGTTACTGGGTTATGGGGATAGGGTGGAGGTGTTGACCTTGGGTAGGGTGCTCTTTCCAAGAGCCGGTGCAGACCAGATGGGCCGAATGGCCTCCTTCTGCACTGTAAATTCTATGATTCTATGATTAACTCTCTGTCTCCATAAGCCTTTGATCATAGTTTCCCATAATTGTCTGGTTAGCGAAGTAGCTAATTCATCTCCTGACCAGTGGAATTTGGCCAACAATCCTTTGGCCAACAATCTCCCACTAGACTACTGACCAGAAGAATCATTGATTCTTATTGTTAATGGTAACATTTCTACTTATCTGGGCAATAGAACATTGACACTGATGCTTTGTTCTTGCTGGAATGTTCCTAATGAGTACATTTATTTAAATGCTTCATCAAGAGGCTATTTAGCAATCTGCATAAATTGCTTTTATGGTGCCCATTTGATTATCTCTATACATTAAATTCTTGCTTTAATAAATTGAAAATTGATTTCCTGAAAGTTCATCAAATTTAATTGACACTTAACTCTCCCTGATTAGAAATGTGCCTCCTTTGAAAAAAAAATGTACGCTGAGACTACAATAGCAGCAGAACATTGCAAAGTTGATGAGAATGTGAGTTCAACTCTCAATTAACACTTGCATTGGACTTGTCAGTGATTACTCTTCTATTTTTAGTTGTCCCATGGAATACAGACAAAAGAGCCAGCTTTACTTTATTGCTCGCACCACCAAGCAGATTAGCGAGCTGCATTAGCAGCAACGAATGGCCTCAAAGTTGGTCAGTCTTACCCTCCTTGGTGATTCAAGATAAAATTCTGGGTGAGCAAAATAAAGATACAAGGTGTAAGGCTAACTAAATAAAAATAAAACAAATAGATATGCCACCCATCTGGTTACAATCCACAAATGTCTGTGACCTCAATAATCCAGCAAATCTCTCTTAAGGTTTATACTAAATGCAAATATTTCATCTTGTGTGTTGTTTTCTGAGGTGTATTTATTCCTATATTTCACATAGCTTGGTGTATATGGTTCATACTTATTTCATACGCCATAGATGGTATTGTTAACAACTTTGCACTAAACAAAGCTTTACATTCCATAAATAAAATAAAAAAATTCTATTTGCAGTGACATCTACACGGCATGTGTACTTACTTTCTCGATACATTTGGGAACTGCTGTCTCTCTGAATTCCCAAGCCTCCTCCATCTTCTGCTGTGTGGGAGGATGTTTGCTGGTTTTACCCACTTCATTGGGATTCCTTTGGACAGGCATAATGGTAACAAGCCCCAGTGTCATTAAAGCAATTCTTAAAACCAACATCCCTTTGTCACCTTAACTGAACTCATCTTTCCAACAATCTGTGAAGTACAGTTATTGCAGAGAAGGTTTATCATGTAGTAACTGAACAAAAACGAGTATAGCGGTCTGCAGCAATCCAGAATACTGATTGCATAACTCTAACAATCCGTGACTGGTAGAGTTTATTCTCGTACCAAACCAGTATAATTACAACGCACTAAAAAGAACTGGAGCGAAATTCTCCGGTATCGGCGCGATGTCCGCCGACCGGCGCCCAAAACGGTGCAAATCAGTCGGGCATCACGCCGCCCCAAAGGTGCGGAATCCTCCGCATCTTGGGGGGCCGAGCCCCAACCTGAAGGGGCTAGGCCCGCGCCAGACTAATTTCCGCCCCGTCAGCTGGCAGAAAAGGCCTTTTGTGCCCCGCCTGCTGGCGCGGAAATGACATCTCCGGGTGGCCCATGCGCGGGAGCGTTGGCGGCCGCTCACGGCATCCTCGCACATGCGCTGTGGAGGGAGTCTCTTCCGCCTCCGCCATGGTGGAGACCGTGGCGGAGGCGGAAGGGAAAGAGTTTCCCCACGGCACAGGCCCGCCCGCAGATCGGTGGGCCCCGATCGCGGGCTAGGCCACAATGGGGGCACCCCCCGGGGCCAGATCGCCCCGTGCCCCCCCCCAGGACCCCGGAGCCCGCCTGCGCCGCCTTGTCCCACCGGTAAGGTAGGTGGTTTAATCTACGCCGGCGGGACAGGCATTCTAGCAGCGGGACTTTGGCCCATCCGGGCCAGAGAATCGCGGGGGGGGCCCCCCAACCGGCGCGGCGCAATTCCCGCCCCCGCCGAATATCTGGTGCCGGAGAAATCGGCAACCGGCGGGGGCGGGATTCACGCCAGCACCTGCCGATTCTCCAACCCGGCGGGCTGTCGGAGAATCTCGCCCCTGATGCCAATTTGTTGTCATTAACCATGGGCAGAAGTACAACTTTTAGCATGGCAGATATATACACATCAGCTAAAATTAGAATAGCTACTACATGCACTGGCCTTGCTGCACAGTGCCAAATAATTGATGTACAAATTGTGACAGACAGTTTTAAAATGTTGGGCGTCATTCTCCGCCGGCGGGAGTCTCCGTTTTGCCGGCGCCCGGGGGTTTCCCGACGGCGTGGGGTTGCCCCACAATGGGAAACCCCATTGACCGGCCGGTGTTACGGAGAATCCCGCCGGCCGGTCGGGGCAGAAATGTGGCGCGGCGGGTAGGAGAATTTCGCCCGTTATCTTTTATTGCCCAGCAGCAAGCTGTTGTATTTTTAAAAATTAAGATGGGCAGTTTATTTCTCACGCAACTTCCGAGGAGCATAATGAAATCTTACTGGCGCGATTTAAAGCACATAAAAAAGGGTCCAGTTTTGGGCGGGGTGTTTTTTTGTGCCTGCAGTGCTGAGAAGAACCCCACTATCTAACGGGACTCTGTCAGCCGTTTTGGCCTTGGCGAGGAGCGCCCTGCCGAAACTGCACTTGCCTCACTTCCTGCACTGAGGAACTCAGCTCCTCTGAGATGGCTCGTGGAGCGGGGCACCATTTTTAAGTGCCGCCCAGATCTTTCGACATCCCTCTGCTCCTTCACCATGGCCTCTGGACCTTCCCCCCCACAGCCCCAAATTACCTAATCGGGGGGCCTTCAGTTACCCCCCCCCCTCACCCCATCTCTTAAGGGCAGGGCAGCCCCGAGATGATTCCTGGTATGGCAACCTGGCACCTAGGCACCTTGGTACTGCCAGCCTGGAAGTGCCACCCAGGCATTCTGGCAGTGTCAGGATGGCGCTGACTGGGTGCTCGAGTGACAGTGCTAAGGTTCTAGGTTGGTAGTGTCAAGGTGCCTGGATGCCAGTCGGAGTGCCAGCGTACCACACTTCCAAGAGCCCGACAACCCGGGGGCCTCCGATAGCTTGGGAGACCCCCCTTCTCCCCCCAAGTGCCATTACATCAAGTCCACATTTATGTGGACCAGTACTAAATGGCGCAATGGCGAGGTCCTCCAGGTAAGTCCGTTAGTTCCTGGGCCTCGGGAATATCCTGCGTACAGATATTTAAATGAACTAAAACAAATTTTGTAATTTATCTTCAGCTATATCGAGTTTTTGTGTCGTATAGTGAGGGTGACTAGTGTGAATGAGATATCGTAAGTGATCTAATGGCTCATTTAAATATGTTAATCCGAATCTTGCCTAGCGAGGGCACGATGCAGATCGCGACTTCGCACAAGATCTCGTTAGTTCTCCCGAGGCATTCAGAGCGTCGAAGATCCCGCGCGGGGTCCCTCGCGAGATTTAACTGCCTCGTTGTGTCACCGAGTTGGGCGCGATGAAGCTATTAGATCGTGTCTGATATCTCATTCAAACAAGCCACCCTCACTACACCACGCAAAAACTAGATAGAGTTGACGATAAATTTTAAAATTAGTTTTAGTCCAGTTACTATGTCAGTGCAGGTCTGATGTGGTCAAGCTGTTATTTTAGCTAAAGTGAAAGTCTCAAAAGCGCAGAGTTTTCTCAATTCTTGTGATGGTTCTTAGAGTTGATCTGCCCAGAGGTTATTTTTACAAGTAGGTTTGAAGATGGAACAGGTTAGAGGAGAGAGAGAAGCTTAGGGCACAATCTACTGTCTGAGTTGTGCCCGAAAGGCAGCACAGCATGGCCGGCAGATGCCAGGGAATCCCTCTTACAGGGTCTACTCGGCTCGCCATGCCTCGCGAGATATAACAAAATCTTACGAGACATCGCGATGTGGATTCCTCCCATTGTGAGTGATCACATTTAGCAAATCTGCACACAGAGTGAGACAGCTAGTTTCACTCTAATATTCACTCTCACGATCTACCCAAGGCGTGCGAGCTAACTCCCTCGCCCTGGAGATTTAGGTGAGCACCATTCAGTACTGGTCTCCACAAATGGGAACCAGAAGGAACGGCACTCGTGGGGGTTTCCTAGCAGATTGGAGGCCACTAGGTGGTTGCCCTCTGGGCCAGATTGCACCCTAACACAGCTGGTGCCACCTTGGCACCGCCAGCCCGGCATCCTGGCTGTGCCACCTGACATTTTTGCCGGACTGCAGATCAGGCCCAAGGTGTACCCTATGTTGGGGGCCTGAGGACCCCCTTATAGGTGACTTGGGGCTTTGGGAGGTTCTGGCATTGCGTCGGGGGGGGGGGGTCGAGAAATCAGGAAGCCATTTCAAAATGGCGTCCTGATCTCCTGCACTAAGGATTCCAGCGAGCTCCTCAGCGAGCAGAAAATTGTACAAAGTGTGGCCTTGCCGGGGTGTTCTTTGGAATTTCCTTGGTATTCTCCCAATCCATTAAGGATACCATGACGGGATTTTTCATTTGCTGACGCCAAAATCGTGGTAGGAGACGGTTGACGCCAAATCGGGATGCTCTGGCAACCCAAATACGGCGTAAATGCGTTGCTCACCGCGTGGGGTAAAAGTACAGCAGGCATATCATTAGCGGACCTGACATCCTATTCTCCGGGTCCTCCGAGATTCACCACCGCCTATGGGTCAGGTTCACTCGTGCTCTCAAAAGTCATGAACCTCGTGTTGTGACTGCTGAGTGAGAGTGAGGAGGTAGGAGTGTGGAGTGACTGCGGGCTGCCGGCCAGGACACTGGCCGCCCTGGCTGCCGCGGGCCGACCCCTGCCAGAGCCAGGGGAGAGGTGTAACAGGCCATGCAGCCGCGGACACCCCCCCCCCCCTACAGGACTGGGGTGGTGTCCGGGCACCAACCACTATTACGGTGGCCATCTTGCTGTGCACCCACTGACCACCTACCCGGCCCCTGGTTTTACACAG
The DNA here is from genome assembly GCF_047496885.1 of Scyliorhinus torazame. Classification (NCBI taxonomy): domain Eukaryota; kingdom Metazoa; phylum Chordata; class Chondrichthyes; order Carcharhiniformes; family Scyliorhinidae; genus Scyliorhinus; species Scyliorhinus torazame. Next base: position 99,703,187 of record NC_092727.1, read on the forward strand.
TGCCACCGGCCGCATGGATGCGCCCATCCCTGCACCCCGCCACAACGCGCCCTCCCGCCCAACTGGCCGCCACCCACCAGTGGACCACCCAGGGCAATACCCATGGCAGCCCCCAGTGAGGGAAGTGCCAGCCAACGGTACCCCTGGCAGCAAGACGGGCACCAGGACCGCGGGCCCGTATGGTGCCAGACACCAACGGGGCAGGGGTGCGGGCGTGGAGGAAGGACATGCGTGGAAGGGGCCCGTAATGCCAATGGGGGCCACCAAGTAGCCCATGGACAATGGTTGGGCGCGGGAGTATGCGCCACGCTAACATGTTGGCCTTTCACCCCCTGCAGACAATGGCATTTGGCGTTCAACCTGCAACGTTGACCGCCATGGCGGGCGATGGTCGTAGCCCTGCGAGATGCCCTACGGCCGCATGAGTGGGGGCCACGCAGAGAGGAGGGGGAAGCTGCAGTAGCGAGCAGCAGTGGAACGGCCAGCATTGGACCGGGCTGTAGAGGACTGGGTTGCAAACGAACGGATAGCGGAGGAATGTGCTGTGGAGGAGCAGGCTGCAGAGGTGCAGGTGGTGGCGGCACAGGCTGGAGGGCCTGCCGGCCAAAAGACCGAGGAAGAGGAGATGCCAAGGTGGCGCCCCATGAAGCCTCGTGTGTACCGGCACTGCCTGTCATTCGAGGACCTGCCGGACCGGACATGCCGTTGGAGACTCCGGCTGCGCAGAAAGACAGTGCGACAGATGATGGCACACCTGGCACCGTGGGGGTATGGGGGAGGATACCCGCTCCTGGTGACTGTCAAGGTGATGGTCACCCTGAGCGTCTATGCCACGGGGTCCTACCAGGCGCTGAGTGGGGACCTGTCTGGGATCGCACTGGGCTCGGCGCACAGATGCATCCGCACCATCACGGAGGCCTATAGGTTCAGGCGTCTCAATACATCCATTTCAATGTAGACCAAGCCCACCAGGATGCCTGAGCAGCGGGGTTTGCTGACACTGCCAGGCTGCCCCGGGTCCAGGGGGCGATAGGTGGGATGCATGTCGCCCTCATGGGCACCAGCGGATAACAGTCCGCTCTACACTAACCAAAAGGGGTACCTCTTGATGAACATCCAGCTGGTCTGTGACCATCAGCTGCGCATCACGCGTCTCTGCGCCCGATATCCTGGTCGTGTGCACGACTCCTTCATCCAGGCACACTCGGTGATTCCTAACATGTTCAAGGTCCCCCCCCCACCGGCTGAGGGGTTGGCTCCTAGGTTACGAGTTACTCGCTCAGCCATTGCTGATGACACCCATCCCGGAGACCACAGACCGACGTGGAGACCCGCTACACCAACCCCCACACAGTGACCAGGAGTGTGATCGAGTGGTGCTTCCGCATCCTGAAGACGCATAGATCAACCTACCCACTTTCTCTGATACAAATTGACATGACAATCATTTCCAGGATTTTCTGATTTTTAAAATTTAATAACAACAGATGTTGGTGCAAAAATAGAAAAGGAACACTGCACTGGGATCAAAGCAGAACGAGATGCAATATGTTACCACTAAAACAGCATGAATGTCATATATGCTGATATTCATGCTGATGCAGGTACAAAGCATTACTGCTTATCAAATCATAGAGATACAGCACATATACCTATACCTAAACAAGTTAACTACCAAACACACCAGATAAATGTAGGTACATTGATGTCTAATTGCCACAAAGGCAATTAGAAATGTATCATACTAACTGGTGCCAAACCAGGAATGACACTAGAGACCGGTACCATTTCGTACAGAGACAGGGGCCAGAATTCTCCGGCCATTGATATTCTCTGTTCCCGCTGGCACAGCACCTCCCTTGGGTTTACCAACGGCGTGGGGTGGCTTCAATGGGAAATCCCATTGACAAGCGGCTAGATTAGAGAATCCCTGCGCTAACGAACCACACGCCACCGAGAAACAGGCGGCTCAGGGACCGGAGAAGCAGCCCGAGATGAATTACCATCAAATCAGGACAGGTATCAGACAATTGTAACCAATGAATAGATATGATACATATATTTAAAACCAGAAATATCAAATACAGTAGTTCCAAATCCAAAAGCCCCTCTGCTGTGTCATGCTGTGCAAGATGCAGCAGGCCACCACGATGCGGGTGACCCTCTTAGCCTCGTGCTGGAGGGCCCTTCTAGAGCAGCCCAGGCACCTGAAGCTCATCTTGAGGGTGCCGAAGCACCACCCGACCACACTGCTGGTCGCGACATGGGTATCATTGTAGCGGGTCTCCTCATCGGTCTGTGGCCTCCGGATAGGAGTCATCAGCTACGGCAACAGCGGGTAACACCTGACGCCCAGCAGCCAACCCCGCATCCGAGGTGGGGTGCCCCTTGAACATGTAGAGGGTCACCGAGTATGCCAAAATGAAGGAGTCATGTACACTGCCCGGGTATCAGGTGCAGACGTGCATGATACGCAGCTGATGATCATAGACCAGCTGGATGTTCATTGAGTGGTACCCTTTCGGTTGGTGTAGAGCAGCCTGTTGTCCGCCGGTGCCCATAGGGCGACATGCATCCTGTCTATCGCCCCCTGGACCCAGGGCATCCCAGCGATGGCAGCAAACCCTGCTGTCCGGGCATCCTGGTGGGCTTGATCAACATGAAGCTGGATGTACAGTTCCGCCTGGGTGAATAGGGCGTCCATGGTGGATCGGATGCACTTGTGCACCGATGTGAGGGTTGGGGACACTTGAAGGATCTGAAGGTACCGGGGTGGAAGCCATAACTGATTGTCAGTCTCACACCCTCGCCAATTCCTTACAAATATTATATTATGGATGATATCTTGTACACGGCGGAAGCAGTGGCATTGGCAGGCCAGACGGCCAGACGCCAGAGAAGGTGGTTGCAGCAGCGTCGACAGATGCTCGAGGCAATGGCCCATGTGCAGGGCCCTGCCCCTGAAGACCCAGCTACCCATCAGGCCAGGGAGGGACCCAGAGGGAAAGGCTGGTGATAGCCAAAGGTGTGGAGGCATCGCTGGTCCTAGATGATGGGCAGTCCTGAGCAAGAGGCTCCACCTCAACAAGGAGATGGTGCGGCATCTGTGCCATGTTCTCACGGACCTGGCACCACATGAAAGAGGAGGATACACGCTCCCGATGGCCATCAAGGTCATTGTATCCCTGAACATCTACGTTTCAGAATCATTCTATGGTTCGAGCGGGGACTTGTGTGGCATTTCCCAACAAACACCCCACAAGTGGGGCGAGGGATAGTTACAAGGTAGCGAGGAAGGATCTAAAGAGAGAGCTAAGACGAGCAAGGAGGGGACATGAGAAGTATTTGGCAGGAAGGATCAAGGAAAACCCAAAAGCTTTCTATAGGTATGTCAGGAATAAGCGAATGACTAGGGAAAGAGTAGGACCAGTCAAGGACAGGGATGGGAAATTGTGTGTGGAGTCTGAAGAGATAGGCGAGATACTAAATGAATATTTTTCGTCAGTATTCACTCAGGAAAAAGATAATGTTGTGGAGGAGAATGCTGAGCCCCAGGCTAATAGAATAGATGGCATTGAGGTACGTAGGGAAGAGGTGTTGGCAATTCTGGACAGGCTGAAAATAGATAAGTCCCCGGGACCTGATGGGATTTATCCTAGGATTCTATGGGAGGCCAGGGAAGAGATTGCTGGACCTTTGGCTTTGATTTTTATGTCATCATTGGCTACAGGAATAGTGCCAGAGGACTGGAGGACAGCAAATGTGGTCCCTTTGTTCAAAAAGGGGAGCAGAGACAACCCCGGCAACTATAGACCGGTGAGCCTCACGTCTGTAGTGGGTAAAGTCTTGGAGGGGATTATAAGGGACAAGATTTATAATCATCTAGATAGGAATAATATGATCAGGGATAGTCAGCATGGCTTTGTGAAGGGTAGGTCATGCCTCACAAACCTTATTGAGTTCTTTGAGAAGGTGACTGAACAGGTAGACGAGGGTAGAGCAGTTGATGTGGTGTATATGGATTTCAGCAAAGCGTTTGATAAGGTTCCCCACGGTAGGCTATTGCAAAAAATACGGAGGCTGGGGATTGAGGGTGATTTAGAGATGTGGATCAGAAATTGGCTAGCTGAAAGAAGACAGAGGGTGGTGGTTGATGGGAAATGTTCAGAATGGAGTACAGTCACAAGTGGAGTACCACAAGGATCTGTTCTGGGGCCGTTGCTGTTTGTCATTTTTATCAATGACCTAGAGGAAGGCGCAGAAGGGTGGGTGAGTAAATTTGCAGACGATACTAAAGTCGGTGGTGTTGTCGATAGTGTGGAAGGATGTAGCAGGTTACAGAGGGATATAGATAAGCTGCAGAGCTGGGCTGAGAGGTGGCAAATGGAGTTTAATGTAGAGAAGTGTGAGGTGATTCACTTTGGAAGGAATAACAGGAATGCGGAATATTTGGCTAATGGTAAAGTTCTTGAAAGTGTGGCTGAGCAGAGGGATCTAGGTGTCCATGTACATAGATCCCTGAAAGTTGCCACCCAGGTTGATAGGGTTGTGAAGAAGGCCTATGGAGTGTTGGCCTTTATTGGTAGAGGGATTGAGTTCCGGAGTCGGGAGGTCATGTTGCAGCTGTACAGAACTCTGGTCCGGCCGCATTTGGAATATTGCGTACAGTTCTGGTCACCGCATTATAGGAAGGACGTGGAGGCTTTGGAGCGGGTGCAGAGGAGATTTACCAGGATGTTGCCTGGTATGGAGGGAAAATCTTATGAGGAAAGGCTGATGGACTTGAGGTTGTTTTCGTTGGAGAGAAGAAGGTTAAGAGGAGACTTAATAGAGGCATACAAAATGATCAGGGGGTTGGATAGGGTGGACAGTGAGAGCCTTCTCCCGCGGATGGATATGGCTGGCACGAGGGGACATAACTTTAAACTGAGGGGTAATAGATATAGGACAGAGGTCAGAGGTAGGTTCTTTACGCAAAGAGTAGTGAGGCCGTGGAATGCCCTACCTGCTACAGTAGTGAACTCGCCAACATTGAGGGCATTTAAAAGTTTATTGGATAAACATATGGATGATAATGGCATAGTGTAGGTTAGATGGCTTTTGTTTCGGTGCAACATCGTGGGCCAAAGGGCCTGTACTGCGCTGTATTGTTCTATGTTCTATATGTTCTATGTAAGTCCATCCGTGAAGTCACAGATGCCCTGTTTGCTCTAACTTCATAAACTTTGACCTGGACCAAGCCCATCCAGGTGCCAGGGCAGCAGGATTCTCCACCATCGCCAGGATGCCCCAGGTCCAGGATGGCATTCATGTCGCCTTGCGCGCACTGGGCAGTCCAGAGCATCCTTCATCAACAGGAAAGGGTTCCACTCCCTGAACGTCCAACTTGAACCACCACCTTAAGATCATGCACGTGTGTACACGCTTCCCCGGGAGTGTGCACGACAGCTACATCCTAGGGCAGTCGAAGATCCTCGGCATCTTCAAGAGACACTCCAGGGTGACCGGTTGATTCCAGGGAGATAAGGATACTCACTTAGGACCTGGCTAATGATGCCAGTATTCAGGCCGGAGACCGATGCGGCGACCCGATATAATGAGGCCCATGTGGCCACCCAAGCTGTCATTGAGCTCACATCAGAGGTGGGGTCAGCCGACTGTTTACCACATCCTGTGGCCTTGGTGGGCGTTCTCGAGATGGTCTAGGGCCAGAGAGCCCCAGATGACTGCGATGACACATGCATTGTCGTGTCACCCTATTCCGCAAGCTGACCCTGAGACGAGCCACTCTCAGGGGGCGTGGACTCGGGAGAGCTGGTCACCGCTGTCGTCACAAGGGAGGCTATGGGGCGGCCTCCAGCACTCCCTCCTCCGAATCGATGCCCAGAGAGCCCTGAGGGTCACCTCGGGGTGGAGGGGCAGCTGGATTGAGTTCTAGATGCCATTGCGTCATCGGCCTCTGCCGGCGATGGCGGCTTCCCAATGCCTGCACCATGGTGTCGACACCCTCAGCGATGCCCCGCTGTGAGCGGCCCATAATTTTCAGTGCCTCAGCAATGCCCACCTGAGACTGGGACATGCTACGCAGCACCTGGGAAAAGTCCACCTGCATCAGGAACACATCGCCCAGCGACTCAGACATGCTGTAGAGGCACTCAGTCATTGCCATCACTGACTGAGCAACATCTTGGACACATGCTGCTGACGTCGTGCTCCAAGCTTTCCACATGGGTCGCCACACTAGCAGTGCCAGAGGAGTCCTCCGGGTGTAGCAGACAGGACCGGTGCCAGGGGGCCAATACCAACTCACCCGTGCGGTCCGGTGGAGGCATTAAGCTTCTTGTGGCACTGGGTGGCAGTCCTACTGGTGACACTCCCCGAGCTGACGGCCGCTGCCATTACCTCCCAGGCAGCACTGGAGGCCCTGTGGCTGACCCTCCGAGCCCCTCGGGGGAACAGGTTACTCCATCTGGACTCATCCCCGTCCATCAGTATGGTCAGGTCGGCAACTCCGAATTGTAGAGCTGGTCTGCACTGTAGCATGGTTGCGTGCTGTACGCAGTTTGTTCTGCACAATCGGTTTAAGTGCTTCTCCCCCTGATTCGCGATGTGGTGTGCCGGGCGCAGTCCTAGCAAATTAGGAAAATCATTTACGGCCTGAGGCCCAGGGGGCCTCATTAAATGCCCTAATTAACGTTAGATACAGGTGACGGAGACCGCGAGACGCTGGGTCAGCTGTCGGGAAACACGCGGCAAACCTGGAATTAAAAGTCCAATGGTGACCATGAAACCATTACCGATTATTGTAAAAAAGCCACCTGGTTCACTAATGTCCTTTAGGGAAGGAAATCTGTCGTCCTTGCTTTGATAGTATGCATAAGCAGTTATGGTAATGTTAACAGATATGACTTCTAACCAGCAAGTTGCAGCAGAGAACAACCATGTGGCACTGCAACCTCAAAGAGTCTGGAGATAGTCGTTGAAGTGGATAGTCGCAGCTGTAGTAGCTCTTGGATATTTTGATAGTAATAATTTAATAGTTCGTAGTTTTTTCATGGTTCCATGTTTGTTATCTGACCCATGTTATTTTTTAACAATAAAACTCAACTAGTCATAAACTAGTCTCTAGTGCATGAATCCTATTGGCCTAGCACCAGAATATAACATGGTACCAGGATTAACATTCTGAAGATACAGACGACCAACAATCAAGGTAACAAAGGAAAAAGGAAAACTAACCGCGAAGAGTATTGACAGACAAAGTTCAACGCAATACCAGCAATCAAAGTCTAAGACACCATGCCAGCCTCGAGTGACTGCTAATGTAGACGCGAATTGGTGCGCTTTTAAACAGCAATTCACATTCTACGTGTGGTTCTAGGTCTTCAGGCACAGCCTGATGAATGGAGAATGGCATTGCTGCTCACTGTAGCAGGTCCACAGGCGACAGAAATCTTTAATACCTTTACGTTTGATAGCGAAGCTGATAAGAATAATTTTAACAAAGTCCTAAAAAAATTTGATCAACACTGTACACCTAAAAAAAACGAAACATTTGAACGGTACATTTTTCGAATGCACACACAAAAGGCAGGCGAATCGTTCGACAGCTTCCTAACAGATTTGAGATTAAAGGCTCAAGCATGTAACTTTGCAAGCATCCATGATTTAAGATCAGATTGTGTTCAGGATAAGCAATGACAAAGTTTATGAAAGATAGTTGCGGGAGAATGAACTCCAGCTCGGCTATGCCATTAAAATTTGCCATGCCAACGAATTAACGCAGCAAAGAAGCACCTCAAACTTAACGAATCTTGCCGTGAAAATCAGAGATGGAGCTGACGCCATTAATACTGTGGCGCACCCTGAAGCAAAACATGGCCTCAACAACAGCGGCCATTTTAAATGTATACCCGATTCCATCATTTTGTGCAAACGATGCGGCAACAGGCATTTGCAAAGGCAATGTCCAGCATTCGGAAAAGTGTGTGCTAAATACAAAGGCACAAATCACTTTGCAAAACAATGCTTTTCAACTAAAAAAACAGAAATACAAAAGTCAATAAATGTGATTGAAGAGATTAATCTGGAAGATACATTTTTTATTGAAATTATATCTAGTGAAGATAAGCTTAATAACGCAATGCAAGCTGAAAAGTCTTCGAAACAGATTTGCAGTACTAACACTGAAGATTCAAGTGTTCATACAGATAACTGGATAGTTCCTCTAATGGTAAACAAAACATTAGTTAATGTTAAATACGATACGGGATCGAGAGCTAATCTTACAAGTTTATCGGATATGCAAGAAATGAAAATTAAACCCCATGTTTTGAATAAAATGGTACTTTTGAAGGATTATTATTTTTTAAAATATTTTTATTCACCTTTTCACATTTTCATCAAATATACACCCAACAACAAATAAAATGAGAATCAACAGTCATCCCATACATCATCACCAATAACCCATACCCTCAACCCCCCTAACCCCCCCCTACAATGTTCGATGTCATCCAATTCTTGAGAGTGCATAATAAATAATGTCCATGATTTGTAGAATCCTTCCCCTTAGCTCTAACGTCACCTCCTTGAGCGTTAAGAATTCCAGCAAGTCCCCCCGCCATGCCAAGGCACAGAGCAGAGAAGCTGACCTCCACCCCAACAGGGCCCACCTTCGGGCAATCAGTGAGGCAAAGGCTAAGACATCTGCCTCCGCACCGTCTCCAGTCCCGGCTGGTCCGATACCCCAAATATGGTTTCTAGGGGCCCTGGTTTGAACCCCACATGCACCACCTTCAAGATAACCCTGAAGACCTCCCTCCAATACCCCTCCAGTTTCGGACAGGACCAAAACATATGAACATTGTTTGCGGGTCTCCTCCCACAGTATTCACACACTCAAAGATCATCCTCGCTCTCGTGAAGTGCATCCTATATACCACTTTCAACTGTGTTAAGGGTGAGGGTTCAGAAAACCCCAAATTATATCATGGAGTGCACCTGACCCACAACTTTAAATAGATTTTGATTAAGGGGAGCACAAGGGCCCACTTTACAGGTGTGATACAACAGAGAGCTAAAGTATGTTTAAAACAAAACAATGTTTATTCTATGAATCCAGTTAACATTTTATAAACACACAGTAAACATCTTTACAACTATCAACTCAAATACTCCTCCCAAAGAATACAGTATTCTATAAGTAACCCTTAATCATTCCTGTCAACATCCACAAGGCAAATACCCTCTTTAACAAAGACAGCAGGTTTAAATTCTCTACTGAGAACAGTTATCACTTTTAAATTAGCAAGTGATCTGAAGACATTCTTTTTTCTGAAGAGAGAGATCAAAATTACACCTTGTTTGGCTGGATGCAGCTCCAACTCTGTAACGTCTAACTCTGGAGCGTCTAAGTGTCGGCGGCGATCCTGGTGAGGGCCCCGGCAGTAGTGACTCCGGAAACGTGGTGTCTTCCTCCCAGGCAGTTTCGTCACCCCTAGGCAGCGCAGTAAGGTCGAAAGATGGGCAGAAGGAAGGGGTGCCTCTAGGGGGCGTCGCTGCCTGCTCGGCTCTGGGTCGGGGTTCTGGCGGCAGTACTGACCCTCCGGTCAGGTACGGAGGGGGGGAGGTGGCAGTGTCTCGGGCGCACGTGGTGCTCCGGCGGACGCCATGTCCCGGAGGGAGACCGTATCTTGGCGACCGTCGGGGAACGCTACGTAGGCGTACTGGGGGTTGGCATGCAGCAGGTGGACCCTTTCGACCAGCGGGTCCGACTTGTGCGCCCTCGCATGTTTCCACAGCAGGACGGGTCTGGGTGTTGCTAGCCAGGTTGGGAGCGAGGTCCCAGAGGAGGACTTCCGTGTCGGGGTGGACGAAACTCTCCGAGCTAACGGAGTCGATGAGGCATGACGTCACGTGGCCGTTGATGCCGATCATCGTGGTGGCCTTTGCTAGCGTTCGGGGCCGACTCTGGTCCAGGGTGACGGAGGCCAGCTGCAGCAAGGAGTGAAGATCGGGCAGCACATCGTCAGCCGTGTTGGGGGCTTGAGGCCCCATCCAAGATGGCGCCGTCCATGGATCGCAAGTGGAATCCGGGGATTCGGACGATGGTGGCGGGGAGGAGCAAACTGGCGGCGCACGCTGCTCCAGCGTGGCGGAGGCCAGCTGCACCACAGGGTTTTGGTCGGGCGGCGCGTAGCCAGCCGCGCTGGGGGCTTGGGGCCCCATCCAAGGTGGCGCCGGCCATGGATCGCACGTGGAATCCGGGGACTCGGACGATGGTGGCGGGGAGGAGCAAACTGGCGGCGTGCGCTGCTCCAGCGTGGCGGAGGGCAGCTGCAACAAAGGGTTTTGGTCGGGCAGCGCGTAGCTACCCGTGCTGGGGGCTTGAGGCCCCATCCAAGTTGGCACCGGCCAGGGATCGCCCATGGAGTTCGGGGGCGGAGACCCCGATGATTGGACCGGCGAGGGACATAATGGCTGTGCGTACTCCTCCAGCATGTTTGCCGGAGGGGGAAAGAATGGCTGCGGCTGCGACGCTGCCTGGCGGGGCAAAGGCTGCGGTGCGCATTGGGCCGGCGGGGCTGGGAAAAGGGAGTGCGGAGGTGGGCCTGGGACGGTCGGGACATGGAAGAACGGCTGTGGTTGCGCAGCGGGCGGCTGGAGGAATGGCTGAGGGTAATCGTTGGATACCACGTTCACCGCGCGGGCGAGGCAGACCGCGGCATAGTGGCCTTTCATGCCGCACCCTTTGCAGGTGACGGTGCGGACCGGGCAGCGCGCGCGTGGGTGATTCACCCGGCCGCAGAAGCAGCATCGTTGGCCGGCGGCGGTAGCGGGGCACCTTGCCGTGCAGGCCTGCGGAGTTAGCGGGTAAGTCTGGGGGTTAGGCGGGTAAGACTGGCCATGGCGGGGTGCCACGCAGCCCAGGGGGGGCGCAGTGCGCGCGGGGGCATACGCAAGGGTGTTTTTGTACGCCACGTCCATGGACCCTGCCAGGGCCCGGGCCTCGGTGAGGCCCAGCGTCTCCATTTTGAGAAGCCTTCGGCGAATGTCGGGGGAGATCATACCTGCCACAAAAGCGTCTCGAATTAAAAGTTCGGAGTGCTCGTTCGCCGTCACCGCTGGGCAGCCGCAGTTTTGGCCCAGCACGATCAGCGCCCTGTAGAAATCTTCTAGCGTCTCATCTGGGCTCTGCCGTCTCGTTGCCAGCAGTTGACGTGCGTAGACCTGATTAAGTGGACGAATGTAGTGTCCTTCCAGCAGTTCCATGGCTTTATCATAGTTCGCCGCCCCTTCAATCAGGGGGTAGATCGCCGGGCTGACCCGCGAGCGTAGGAGGTGCATTTTCTGCCTTTCCGTGGGGGTGTCGGCAGCCGTTTCGAGGTAGCTCTGGAAGCATGCCAGCCAATGTTTAAAAATCTAGGTGGAATTTTCTGCGTGCGGGCTGAGCTGAAGGCACGTCGGCTTGATGTGGAGATCCATCCTTCAGAAGTACTTATCTGATTAAATTGATACGCAATCAATACGTTTGAGTCCACGTGGAGTCATATCGATTCAGCTTTAATCAGATAGAACTGTACCCAGCAGCGAAGTTACAGAAGTGAAGGCTGCTGGGACGTCATTGGTTCTTATACCCCGCCTCTCAGGGCGGGGCTATGTACATTGCCCAATGGTAGACCCCGCGGTCTAGCCAATGGTTATTCCTCTCTCTGGTACCGCAATACCTGGTATTACCACACTAACCCCGCTGCGTGCCGTGCTCTCTGCAGAAGCACCTTTCTAACCTTAGTCACCTTCCCCCCCCTCCAAATAAACAAGGTAATCATCTTCTCCACTTCCTTAAAAAATGCCTTTGGCAAAAAGATCGGCAGGCGCTGAAAAATAAACAAAAACCGCGGCAACACATTCACCTTAATCGCCTGCACCCAACCCGCCAGCGACAGAGGAAGACCCTCCCACCTTGCCAAGTCCGCCTTCACCCTCCCCACCAGACTAGTAACATTATACCTGCAGACGTTTGAAGGATTATTAAGGTAGAAGAATCAACATTAGGAGTATGCGATCTTGATGACAGTGTGAAGAATCAGATGCATAAAGTTAAATCTTCCGTTGTGGAAGTGTGGTATTATAGGTATTACGGTACCTGAGAGGCTAAAGTACCATTGGTGGAACCTGTATGCTTGCTATTGGTTAGAGTGTATAATAGCTCCGCCCTGATAGGCGGGGTATAATAACCCGTGCCATCCCAGCAGCCCTCATTCTGTACCTGAGCTGCTGGGGAAACATCTAGCTTGTTAAAGCCTTCAGTTGGACTACAGCCTCGCTTTAGCGGTCATTGATCGTGCATCAATTTAATAAGCTAGTTTTTTAAGAAGAAAGGATGGAGCTCCGAATCAAGCCGGAGTGTCTGCAACTTAGCCCCCACGTGGCGAACTAGCGGCAATCTTTAAGCACTGGCTGGCGTGTTTTAAAGGGTATCTCGAGACGGCAGAAAATGCACCCACGGGAGAGCAGAAACTGCACTCAAGGGTGAGCCCGGTTATTTACACCCTCATCGAGGAAGCGGAGGACTTCAATGCAGCAATCGAGCTGCTAAAAGGACACTATATTCACCCGGTAAACCAGTTCTCTGCCCGGCACCTGCTTGAAAGAAGACGGCAAACACCTGGGGAATCGTTGGAGGAATTCTACCGCGCACTCCTGGTGCTGCGCAGAAGCTGCGGCTGCCCGCAAGTTTCGGCAAGCGAACACACGGAACTCTTAGTCTGGGACGCTTTTGTGGCAGGTATGCTTTCATCACAAATTCATCACAAGCGCCTGTTAGAGAAGGACCCCTGGGTCTCAGGGAGGCACGGGCCCTTGCAGGCTCCCTGGACGTGGCCTCCAGGAACGCCCGCACCTATGTTCCCGACCGCCCGGCAGCCCCGTGAGCAACGTGGAACCCCGCAGCGGCCGACCCCGAGACTTCCCCCGTTCCCCCGCAGGCCTGCGCTGCAAGGTGGCCTGGCAACCCCGAGGGGCCCCGATGCTACTTTTGCAGGCAGGCCAAGCACCCCCGCCAGCGCTGCCCGGCCCGCGCATCCACCTTCAGGGGATGCGGCAAAAAGGGCCATTTTGTGGGGGTATGTCAGGCCCGAGCGGTGGCCGTGGTCTCCAGCGGCGATTCTGGAACCCCACCACAAACTTCTCCATGTGCCCCGTGTGGCCAGCGATCGCCGCCACCCCCATATCCCAGGGCCACATGCGGACCCCGGGCACCGCCATCTTGTTCCACGGACGCCACGCTTGAGGGATGGGTGCCGCCATTTTGTGCACCACTGGCTGTGTGCGACCCATGGGAGATGCCATCTTGGATGAACCCCCAGGACCCCAGCTCGGCCGACCACACACTGCCTGAACCGAATTCCCAACTACTGCGATTGGCCTCGGTGACTCTGGATCAGTCTCGGCCTCGAACACTCTCAACCGCTACGACGACTGTTTTCATCAATGGGCACGAGACGTCCTGCTTAATTGACTCTGGGAGCACGGAGAGCTTCATAAATCCCGACATGGTAAGGTGCTGTTCCCTCCCCATCCACCCTGTCAATCAAAAAATCTCACTGGCCTCCGGTTCCCACTCAGTGGAGATAAAGGGGTTTTGTTTACAAACCTCACAGTCCAGGGAAGGGAGTTCAAAAATTTCCGTCTCTACGTCCTTCCCCACCTCTGCGCGGCTACACTCCTGGGTTTAGACTTCCAGTGTAACCTTCAAAGTCTGACCTTCCAATTCGGTGGCCCTATACCCCCCTTACTGTCTGCGGCCTCGCGACCCTTAAGGTCAACCCGCCTTCCCTGTTTGCGAACCTCATCCCGGATTGCAAACCCGTTGCCACCAGGAGCAGACGCTACAGTGCCCAGGACCGGATCTTTATTAGGTCAGAGGTCCAAAGGCTACTGAGGGAAGGGGTCATTGAAGCCAGCAACAGCCCTGGAGTGCTCAAGTGGTAAAAACCGGGGAGAAGCATAGGATGGTCATCGACTACAGTCAGACCATCAACAGGTTTATGCAGCTGGACGCGTACCCTCTCCACCGCATATCCGACCTGGGAAACAGAATCGCGCATTATAAGGTCTTCTCCACGGTGGATCTCAAGTCCGCCTACCACCAGTTCCCCATTCGCACTAGTGACCGCAAATACACTGCCTTCGAGGCAGACGGGCGGCTCTATCACTTCTTAAGGGTTCCCTTCGGTGCCACTAACGGGGTCTCGGTCTTCCAGCACGAGATGGACCGAATGGTTGACCGGTACGGTTTACGGGCAACATTCCGGTATCTCAATAATGTCACCATCTGCGGCCACGACCAGCAGGACCACGACACCAAACTCCGAAAATTCCTCCAGACCGCTAAAATCCTTAACCTAACATACAATAAGAATAAATGCGTGTATAGCACCGACCGTCTAGCCATTCCCGGCTACGTAGTGCGAAATGGAGTTATAGGCCCCGACCCTGAACGCATGCGCCCCCTTATGGAGTTCCCCCTCCCTCACTGCTCTAAGGCCCGAAAACACTGCCTAGGGCTTTTTAGCTACATCGCCCAGTGGGTCCCCAACTATGCGGACAAGGCCCGTCTCCTGATCCAATCCACAGTTTTTCCCCTGTCGATAGAGGCCCGCCAGGCCTTCAGTCGCATCAAAACAGACATTGCAAAGGCCACGATGCACGCCATCGACGAGTCCCTCTCCTTCCAGGTCGAGAGCGATGCGTCCGACGTAGCTCTGGCGGCAACCATCAACCAAGCGGGCAGACGCGTGGCCTTCTTCTCCCGTACCCTCCATGCTTCCGAAATTTGCCACTCCTCAGTCGAAAAGGAGGCCCAGGCCATAGTAGAAGCTGTGCGACAATGGAGGCATTACCTGGCCGGCAGGAGATTCACTCTCCTCACGGACCAACGGTCGGTGGCTTTCATGTTCGATAATGCACAGTGGGGCAAGATAAAAAACAACAAGATCTTGCGGTGGAGGATCAAACTCTCCACCTACAACTACGAGATCTTGTATCGCCCCGGGAAGCTAAATGAGCCTCCTGACGCCCTGTCCCGCGGCACATGTGCCACCGCACAAGTGGACCGCTTCCGAGCCCTCCACGAGGACCTCTGCCACCCGGGGGTCACTCGCTTTTTCCATTTTGTCAAGACCCGCAACCTGCCCTACTCCATCGAGGAGGTCAGGACTGTCACCAGGGACTGCCAAATCTGCGCGGAGTGCAAACCTCACTTCTACAGGCCAGAGAGAGTGCACCTGATAAAGGCTTCCCGACCCTTTGAACGCCTCAGCATGGACTTCAAAGGCCCCCTCCCCTCCACCGACCGCAACACGTACTTCCTGAATGTGATTGACGAGTACTCCCGGTTCCCATTTGCCATCCCCTGCTTCGACATGACAGCAACCACCGTCATCAAAGCCCTCCATAGCACCTTTGCACTGTTCGGGTTCCCCGCTTACATACACAGCGATAGGGGGTCCTCCTTTATGAGCGACGAACTGCGTCAATTCCTGCTCAGTAAGGGCATCGCCTCGAGCAGGACGACCAGTTACAACCCCCGGGGTAACGGACAGGTAGAGAGGGAGAACAGAACGGTCTGGAAGACCGTCCTACTGGCCCTACGGTTGAGGAACCTCCCAGTCTCCCGCTGGCAAGAAGTCCTCCCGGATGCCCTCCACTCCATCCGGTCACTACTTTGTACAACCATCAATCAGACACCTCACGAACGTCTCCTTGTCTTCCCCAGGAAGTCATCCTCTGGGACCTCGCTCCCGACATGGCTGGCAGCACCCGGACCCATCCTGCTCCGAAAACACGTGCGGGCGCATAATTCGGACCCGTTGGTCGAGAGGATCCATCTGCTCCATGCTATCCCCCAGTATGCCTACGTGGCGTACCCCGACGGCCGACAAGATACGATCTCCCTACGGGACTTGGCGCCCGCCGGAACCCCACGCCCACCCCAGCCACCAGTCCCACCCTCCCCTCCACCGCAGCACCTTACAGGAGGATCAGTCCTTCCGCCGCCCCTGTCTAGGCCACCCCACCCACCGACGTCCCCCTGCAGGCGCTCCCTCCCCAGGTCAGCCGTTTTCCCCACCAGCGCCGTCGAGGGGTGACGAAGCTGTCATGGAGATCGAAGCCACGCTCCCGGAGTCACAGACGCCCGAGCCTCCACCAGAGTCACCACCGAGGCTCCGACGTTCACAGAGGACGACCAGGGCCCCCAATCGACTGATTGCTTCATTTTAACTGTAATCGCAAATATAAACCACCAAATGTACATATCTACCAGACTTGTAAATAGTTACTAAACACTGTACGGAGGTTTTACGGTACCTCCATAACTAATTATACCATGTTGTTATGTTTTGTAGTTTCTGGCCACCACCCCTGCCAGACTTTTTTTTAACAGGGGGTGAATGTGGTATTATAGGTATTACGGTACCTGAGAGGCTAAAGCATCTTTGGTAGAACCTGTATGCTTGCTATTGGCTAGAATGTATAATTGCTCCGCCCTGATCTGCGGGGTATAAGAACCCGTGCTGTCCCAGCAGCCCTCATTCTGTACCTGAGCTGCTGGGGAAACATCTAGCTTATTAAAGCTTCCAGTTGGACTACAACTTCGCTTTAGTGGTCATTGATCGGGCATCAGGAAGCTGAGCAAGAATCACTACTGGGCATAGAAGCCTGTGAGAAACTCGAATCGGTCAAGAGAGTATACAGTGCTGACCATGCTATAACCACACACAGTAGTTCAGTGGATTCAATCATTCAAGTGTTTCCAGAGGTATTCCAGGGATTTGGAGTTTTGCCATTCATTTCTCGAATACAATTGAAAGAGAATGCGCAACCTGTTATACATGCACCAAAGCGAGTTCCTGCACCTTTAAAGGAATGGCTCAAAGCTGAACTGGAAAGGATGACAAGTCTGGGAGCAATAAAAAAGATTAAAGAACCAACGGACTGGATGAACTCCATGGTATGCGTAAAGAAGCGAAACAATGAATTGCAAATCTGCATGGATGCCAAAGACCTCAATTTAAAAATAAAGAGAGAGCATTAGCCTATCCCGAAGCATGAAGAGATCACCAATGAGATATCAGGAGCAACATGCTTCAAAAAATTTGATTCATCGCAGGGTTTTTGGCAGCTCAGGTTGGATGAGGAAAGCACAAAGTTGTGCACCTTCAATACTCCATTCGGGAGATACTGGGCTGGATACTCCGTCCTGCCGCGGCACATTTCTGGTACAGCACGCCAGCGGGATGCTCTGTTATGCCGGCTGGTCAATGGGGTTTCCCATTGTGGAGCAGCCCCATGCCGTCGGGAAACCCCCAGGCTGCCGGCAAAATGGAGCATCCCGCCGGCGGAGAATCCAGCCCACAGTTTTCTAAGGATGCCATTTGGTATCATTTCAGCATGTGAAATCTTTCACCGCATAATGGAACGCATCGTGGAAGGAATTCCAGATGTCAGATTATACGTGGATGATATTACTATTTGGGGTTCAACAGGACAAAAACACTGGCCAACGCAGGCCACCAAGAAACACAATGTGAGGAGGCCAGAGATTCACATCCCCTATCGAATATTGAGATCAGGACTGTGTCTCACAGACTCCTATTGAATAGTATATGTATATAGTCTTTTCATAGAACAAAAAACCCCAAATTATTGTTTCACCAATCTTTGTGTATGACTGGTACATTGAAGAAAAGACGAATGTACCAACCCCAACACCTGACTTTTAAATTGGGCTATAAATTCATTACAGTAGGTCAGATAGTAAGAATGTAAAGTCGCCATATTCCCAGGTGACCATAGGTTGCTTTCCCCTTTGAGGGGGAGAGCTGGCTAGTGGTGATTTAACCTGAGGATCACCACAGCTCAGGTGAGGGGCAAGGTTGAGAAGGTGTGCCGTCAGGAATAACCTCAGCTGGTTGGGGGATTGAACCCACACTGTTGGCATCGCTCTGCATCACAAACAAGCTGCCCAGCCAACTGAACTAAACAGGCACCAGGTCATACAGTGAGAAAAAGGAAGAGGTTAATAGGATGAACAGGCAAGGCCCATCTCATGACTAAGTGGGGAAACGGAAATGTAGAAATTCTAAATGTAAGGTGACTGTGGGAGTATAAATTGGGGATGAGGCTGAGTGTTATCAGAGATTAATAAAGAAGGTCAGAATGTGTGAAAAGCATAGTGCACATGAAAATCCTACAAGAGAAAGAGAAATCAGTAGGTCATATTTAAAAACTTGTAACTAAATTCATGCAGTAATTTGGAATAAGGTCAATGAGCTGACGGCACAAATAGAGACAAATGGGTATTATTTGGTGGGGATTACTGTAACATGGTTGCAGGAAGACTGGGACCTGGGAGTTGAATGTCAATTATTCTGAAATGATAGGATGGAACAGGAGGTGGAGTTGCTTTATTGGTTAAAGATGACATTAAGACTGTATTAAGGGATTATATTGGCATTCAGGGCCAAAATGTTGAATCAATCTGGGTGGAAATAAAATACAAGGGAAAAAACTCCTTGGTAGGAGTAATTTACAGGTCTCCAAGCAATACTTCCAAAGTGGAGCATAGTATAAACTGAGGGCTTTTGAGAAGGGCACAATGGCAAACAGAAGTGATTTTAACATGCATATTGACTGGATTAATCAAATTGGCAAGGGTAGCCTTGAGGAAGATTTCATAGAGTGTATGAGTGATTGTTTCTCAGAGAAACATGTTACGTAGCCAACCAGGGAGCAGGCTATTTTAGATTTAGTATTATGTAACAATAAAGAGTTGATAAATAGTCTTGTCGTTAAGGATCCTCTTGGAATGAGTGATCACAGCATGTTAGAATTTCAAATTCAGATTGACGAAAGAAGACAGAGTGCCATAGTAGAGTTTTAGCATTGGGCAGAGATAATTATACTGGCCTGAGGAAAGAGTTGGCCCACGTAGACTAGGCAATAATTCAGGGTAGGACAGTTGAGGAACAATGGCGGATGTTCAGGGAGAGATTAAATACCTCTCAATTAAAGCATATTCCTGAGAGGAAGAGAAATTGTGAAAGGGAGAAAAACATTCCATGGCTAAACAAGGAAGTCAAAGAGGACATAAAGGCATAAACTAGGGCATACAATACTGCACAGCTGAAGGATTGGGAGAGCTTTAAGGTTCAGCAAAAGGTTATTAAAAATAAAATCAAAAGAGCTAAGATGAGCGCTGATTGGAAACTCGCAGAAAATATAAACACTGATACCAAAAGCTTCTATAAGTGTATAAAGAGGAAGAGAATAGCTAAATTACATTTTGGCCCTTTAGAGGACAATACTGGTGAGGTAATAATGGAAAACACAGAGATTGGAAGGCACTGAACCAATACTTTGCCTCTGTCTTCATGGTAGAGGATAGTAAAAAATTTCCAAAAACTGCAGTTAATGCAGAGGAACTTGGAGCAATAACCATCACCAGAGAGAAGGTATTGAATAAACTAATGGGATTAAAAGCAGATAAGTCTCCAGAAGCTGGTGACCTGTACCATTGGGTATTAAAGGAGGTGACAACAGAGATAGTGGATGCATTGGTTATGATATTTAAAAATTCACTGGACTCTGGAAAGGTCTCGGTGGATTGGAAACGCACTACTGTGATGCCCCTATCAAAAAAGGGAGAGAGGCAAAAAGTAGGAAGCTATAGACCAGTTAGCTGTGGTAGGGAAATGCTGGAATCAATCATTAAGGAGGAAATGATTGAACATTTGGAAAGACAAAACTCAATCCACCATTGTCAGCATGGTTTTATGAAGGTTAAATCATGCTTGACAAACTTGCAAGGTGGATAATAGGGAACCTGTGGATGTGGTGTATCTAGACTTCCAGGAGGCGTTTGACAAGGTGCCACATAAAAGACTGATCCAGAAGGTGAGATGGCAGGGAATTGGGGGTAGAGTACTAGATTGGATTGAGGATTGGCTGACTGCCAGAAAGCAGAGGGTTGGGGTAAATGGGTCCTTCTCTGGCTGGCGAGCTATAACTAACAGGGTGCAGCAGTGGTCAGTTCTCGGATCTTAATTGTTTACAACCTGTATAAATGATCTGCAAGCAGAAACAGAGTGTACATAGCAAAGTTTGCGGATGATATTAAAAATGGTGGTAAAGCAAACAGTGAAGAGAAAATAAAACGTTTTCAGATGGATATAGATAGGCTAGGAGAATGGGCCACAATTTGGCAGATAGTGCTTAATGTGGATATGTGTGAGGTCACCCATTTTATCTGAAAAAATAGTCAGGCAAATTATTATCTCAATGGAAAGCAAATTCAAAATGCATCTGGGCAGAGGGATCTGGGTGTCTTTGTTCATGAGTTGCAGAAAGTTGGTATGCAGGTACAGCATGTAATAAAAAAGGCAAATGGAATTTTTGCGTTTATTGCAAAAGGACTGGAGTATAAAAGTAGAGAAGTGTTGTTGAATGGTATAGGGTATTGGTTAGACTACATCTGGAAAATTATATCCAGTTTTGGTCTCCTTATTTGAGGAAGGATGTGGTGGCATTGAAGATAGTTCAGGGGAGGTTCACCAGATTGATTCCGAGATGAAAGACTTGACCTTCACCTTCTGAAGGGCAACTAGGGATGGGCAATAAATGCTGGCCTAACCAGTGACGGCCACATCCCGTAAATGAATAACAAAAAAAAGAGAGATTAAACTGTTTAGGTTTATACTCGCTGGAGTTTAGAAGAATGAGAGGGGATCGAGGTATATAAAATACTAAGAGGGATTGATAAAGTAAATGTAGACCAAATGTTCCTCCTTGTGGGGTAATCTAGAACGCACGGTCACAGATGTAGGCTGAGAGGCAGTAGATTTAATACTGAGATGAGGAGAAACTACTTCTTGCAGAAGGTAGTGAATTTGTGGAACTTGCTGCCCCATATTGCGGTGGAATCTGAATCATTAAATGGTTTCAAGAGGGAGACAGAAATATCTCTGATACAAAATGGGTTAAAGGGATATGGGCAACAGGTAGAGGGGTGGACTTGAGACTGGGAAGAGATCAGCCATGATCTGATTGAATGGTGGAACAGGCTTGAAGGGTTGAATTGCCTACTTCTGCTCCTAATTCCTATGTTCCTAAGTTCCAATCATTTTACCATGGAATGTTGTTCAAATAATAAATACCTTTCAGCTTATTTTTCCAATTATTTGGACCCATTTTATTATGTCTTAAAATTTTGACAAAATTATTCTTCACATACAAGTGCCACTTCGCAAAGCCACATTGCAAAACATTGCCAGTAAATAAAACAAGAGTTGTCATTGCAAAAAGTCCAAAAATCATAAAGGGAGATTGATGCACTAAATTTGATACAGCTCACCTTTTAATAAAGCTTTATCCACATCGAGCTGGACACAATAACACAAAGCAACCAAACACAATGCATTGCCTCTAACACTGTCACACACAACAATATCATTGTGTTCCAGTGCAACGGGAGTCCTCTCAACACAACAAATCTAATTTAATACAGCATTACAAAGTACAGTTCGGCTGAAGATTCATTTCTCTAATATCTCCTTTACTGTACCCGTAAGGAACAACTGTAACAAATAATTTAAATTGTGTGGGCTAATAAAATAGAAAAACATTTTTGTGTCAGAATCTATAAAAGTCACACTCCAGCTGGTATATATTCTAAAATTTGACCCAATGCAGCAAAATCACACAACGATCAAAGTAAAATCCCATTGATCATGTAATTAGACATATGACTTAAGCTGAGCGAGATTTATCCGCTGCGGTATTTGATGCTTGTGCAACTGGAAAGGTCACTCCTTCTGAATCCATGTGTCACCAACTGACGTAATAAAGTGTCATCTGGGGCGTCATTCTCCGACCCCTCGCCGGGTCGGAGAATGGCCGTTGGCCGCCGTGAATCCCGCCCCCGCCCCCGCCGAAGTCTCCGGTACCAGAGATTGGGCGGGGGCGGGAGTCGGGCAGCGCCGGTTGGCGGGACCCCCCATTCAATTCTCCGGCCCGGATGGGCCGAAGTCCCGCCCAGAAATTGCCTGTCCCGCCGGCGTAAATCAAAGCTGGTATTTACCGGCGGGACCAGGCGGCGTGGGCGGGCTCCGGGATCCTGGGGGGGGCGCGGGCCGATCTGACCCGGGGGGTGCCCCCACGGTGGCCTGGCCCGCGATCGGGACCCACCGATCCACGGGCGGGCCTGTGCCGTGGGGGCACTCTTTCCCTTCCGCCTCCGCCACGGCCTCCACCATGGCGGAGACGGAAGAGACTCTCCCCACTGCGCATGCGAGGGAAACTGTCGGCGGCCGCTGACGCTCCCGCGCATACGCTGCATTTCCTCGCCAGCTGGCGGGGCAACAAACGCCATTTCCACCAGCTGACGGGGCAACAAACGCCATTTCCGCCAGCTGGCGGGGCGGAAATCCCTCCGGCGCCGGCCTAGCCCCTCAATGTTGGGGCTCGGCCCCCAAAGATGCGGAGCATTCCGCACCTTTGGGCCGGCGCGATGCCCGTCTGATTGGCGCCGTTTTTGGCACCAGTCGGCGGACATCGCGCCGTTGGGGGAGAATTTCGCCCCTGGTCTTTCTGGTAAGATTCTCACCACCAGAGGTGGCACAATGGTTAGCAAGGCTGCCTCAAAGCATCAGGGACCTGGGTTCAATTCTGACTGCGGGTGACTGTCTGTGTGGAATTTGTATGTTCTCCCCATGTCTGCGTGGGTTTCCTCCGGGTGCTCCGGTTTCCTCCCACAGTCCAAAGAGGTGCAGGTTAGGTGGATTGGCCACGATAAAGTGCCCTTAGTGTCAAGAAAGTTATACGGGGTTATGGAGATAGGTTGGGGCCGTGGGACTAGGTAGGGTGCTCTTTCCAAGGGTTGGTGCAGACTCGATGGGCAGGATGGCCTCCTTCTGCACTGTAGGGATTCTAAGCCTGAGTTACATGTTCGCGCTGAGTGAATAGCGGGTGAGGGAATGAAAATGAGGTATTAGCCATGTTTCTGTGAGAGCATTTCACGCTCCTTAACTCCCCGAGGGATCACGTGCCATGACTCAGAGGATGATTAGTGCATTGTATATCCAGCAAGCTTTGATGCCTGAGCGGTGTGCCATAACTCTAGGAGCGTCAGCACCATAAGAGCAGTTTCCAACAATAAAACACTAAACTGCAGGGTTTCAGTACTGGGGTCCTCTCGTGACCAAAGGTAAGTGTGTGGGTAAGCAGAGGGCAGCTGAGCATGTCTCAGCAGAGGTCTGGGATCCAGGAGCTCCTGATGTGGCTGGGGGGGGGGGGGGGGGGGGGGGGGGGGGGGAGAGGGGAGTGTGCAGAGTATGGTTTGCCAGCACAACTGGATCATTGGATGGCATTTTGAGAGAAGGTGGGACAGTCATAGTAAAGAACAAAGAACAATACAGCACAGGTACAGGCCCTTCAGCCCTCCAAGCCTCTGTCGGTCATGAAATCAACCTTTGGCAAAACCCTCAGCACTTGCGAGGACCATCCCAGTACAGTTGCCTTGTGGGGGACAAGGGATACCCATTAAGGTCATGGCTGATGATGCTGGTGCGGAGGCCTGAGACTGAGGCAGAGGCCCGTTATAATGAGGCCCATGTTGCCAGCTGTGCTGTTGTTGAACAGTGCATCGGACTGCTCAAGATCTGATTCCAATGCCTTGAGCACTCTGGCGGTGCCTTGCAATACACTCCCCAGAGGATATCCTGCTTTGCGGTGGTCTGCTGTACCCTCCACAATCTGACACAGCAGTGACTCCTGGAGGAGCAGGGGGAAGCAGAGGGACATGCAGCCTTGTCTGAGGAGGAGGATGAGGAGGATAAGATGGTACAGGAGGAGCTGGAAGACAAGCCTGAGGAAGAGCCAGAGTATAGAGGATGGGCACCAGCAAGGGTCCAAAAGGCCAGCAGGACAAGGGAGGCTGTGTCTGCAGCTCAACACCCTCACTGGGTTCACTTCCTCCCCCCCATCTCCCCTCCTCCCATTCTCCTTCTCCCCCAACCCACCTGCCCTGCCCCTATTTGCCTGGTCCTGGCTGCTCCCCATTGTCTGCACCATGATGTTGGTGTCCTTAGCAATGCTCCTCAGTGGCTGGGCCTTGCTCTTCAGTGCCTCAGCAATACCCACCTTCACCTAGGACACGCCCCTCAGTGACTGGGACATAATGTCGATGCCCTCAGGCGTGGTCACCACAGAGTGAGCCGAAGGACAACAAGGTGGCACAGTGGGTTAGCACTGCTGCCTCATGGCACCGAGGTCCCAGGTTCGATCCCGGCTCTGGGTCACTGTCCGTGTGGAGTTGGCACATTCTCCCCGTGTTTGCGTGGGTTTCGCCCCCAACAAAACAAAATATGTGCAGGCGAGGTGGATCGGCCTCACTAAATTGCCCCTTAACTGGAAAAAATGAATTGGGTACTCTAAATTTATTTTTAAAAATCACAGACTGAGCCACCACCACTCCAGATGCAGATGCCATGCTCCAGTTTTTCCACTGCGGTCTCCACCCGCCAAACATCAATGCACACACAGGAATGTCGCTGACACCCTGTCCTGAATCTCATGGCTGTGTCCTCTCATCACCCTCAGCTCTGGGATAACCATGTCCAGACGCTCAGCATCTGACTGGGATTCAGCTGAGTCCTGGGATCCAGCAGACCTCCAATTGCTGACTCGCTTGACGGGGGTGGGGGGGGGGGGGGGGGGGGATAACTCCAGATAGCCCTTCCCCATCTGATGGAGATCCTGCGAGATGATGGACATGTGGTCACTAAGAGGGAAGGATCATTTTGTCTGATATGAACAACTCACTTGAGGCAGGTCATCTGGGTGAAGGGGCAGTGGATCCTCACCTCTGTGGTGCAGGCCAATCTTGCTGTCTGTGACTGTTCTCTGCTCGGTCAACCCTGTGATTTCCAGGGACGTTCCTCATTGGGGGTGAGGACTCTGATCACTGGTAGTCCGCCCCATCTTGGCCCTTTCCAACTTATTTTGGGCAATCTTCTCCTGCGGGGACAACGAGAGGGCATTGTGAGCTCAGTGGATTCTATTGCAGATGGCATTTGTGGGTACCGCACCTGGACTAAAGGGATTGTGCTGCTGCGTGCCAGTGGGTTCTGAGGAGCAAGCACAGAGAACGGATGTGGCGACGGTGCGAGGTGTTAGTGATTTGTTTTGGGGGGGGGGGATGTTGGGTATGGGAATTTGAGGGGTGGCAGGCGAACTGATGTCAGGAGAGAGATGGTAACTTACCCGTGCATCTGAGTGGAAGTCGTTAGTCTTCTGACATTTTACGGCGGTCCTCCTGGTTTTGCTGCCCGCACTGACAGCCGCTGCCACGGACTCCCAGGCGGTATTGGTGACCCTGCCGCTGGTCCTCTGACCCCCCTTGAGGAAGCAGGATGTCCCATCTCGCATCAACGGCGTTGATAAACCTGGTCAGGTCGGTATCCCCAAAGCGGGGAGCAGGTCTGCGCGCTGCCATGCATGTGTGTTGACTGGGAGTGAGTGGTGAGGGAGTGTTTAAAAGCAGCTCCCTCTTGTTAGCGGCGAGCAGCTGAGGCACGAGTCGGGTGAATCAGACAGCGAGGGCACCAGTAATGGTGAGAAGCTCGTGGGGGCTCATTTCCAGCATTAAGTGCCGTTAAATACGGGTTGCGATCTCGCCAGTGCGGCCATCAAGAAACATCCCGCCAATCGCGCACAAATGATACTTCGGAATGTTTCCATTAAATCACGGCCATTAACTCTCCTCTCTCCACAGTTGCTGCCAGACCTATTGAGCAGTTCAGCTTTTTCTGTCTCATTACCTTTCACTTTTGCTCACTCCATTTTGGTCAATTTCTAAAGTACTTTTATTTAACTGGAGAATTCTGATGACACTATTGTGGGCAGCAGTTTGGGAGAATTACTTAGCTCAATATTCCAACTTTGCGATTGTATCTGCTACGGTTGTTTCAGTTCCCAAACAGCCAGTCTGAGTGATACCGTTAAGCCATTACCTCTGTTGATGTCACTTGGAATCACTGTGTAAATAAAAATATCTTAAAAATCCACTCATAAGTCTGCTTTTTAAAAAATCTGCTGTTTTTGCTGTGTTAGTTTCTTCTCTCCACCTCTCTCAGGAAGGCATTGATTTATTTCTGTACTCTGGTTTCACAGGCATCAGTGACTCTTGGGACCATACTCAATGACCATGCATTATACATTACTCTAGATGATACATATCAGCAGGCTAGTTGGCTGAGAAAACCAAACTGCAAGTCTACCAAACCTGTACTCTCAGTGCACCCCCCTACAATGCTGAGGCTTCAAAAACATATGCTAGGCCGGGGGAAAAGGTGAACAGTTTAAGGAAGGAAATCTGCCATATTTTTCTGGTCTGGCTTACATGTGACTCCAGCTCCACAGCAATATGGTTGACCCTTCAAATCCTCCGAAATGGCCTGGCAAACCACTCCGTTCAAGATGGGGAATAAATACTGGCCCAGCCAATGACGCCCACACCCAATAAGTGAATTTAAAAAAATCTGTCTCAGGCCTGTCCAAGCCTCTCTTGGCAGGACCATGGGCGGGATTCTCCGGCCGAGTTCACACGGCAACCAGAGATTCCGGCCCCAGGTCAATGAATTTTTCCATTGTCAGCGTCTCGGCTGTGGCGTTCTTGCGAATCCAGCCCCAAGTTACCAATCAGAATCCTGGGGCTTGCTAATTCCATCAGCATACACTCAATATTAAGTCAACTGATGCACGATCAATTGTACAAAGACTCAGATTGGGTACAACTGTGGCTTTATTGCAGTAAGATGCGTGGCCTCCTACAGCAGCTGGTGAAATGGCAGCTGAATGGAGGACACGCATATTTATACTCCTCCTCCTGGGCGGAGCCAGCAGGCAGGGGCTACCGGCGAACCTGTAGTACAGGTCCTACCTTACATCCCCTAATACAGGTGTACAGTGGTTCACCACATCAACTATATCTGTGTTGAATCAGTCACGTTCATCAGAAGGATGATGGTATATACTCAAAGGCTTCTGTACAGTGAAGTGGCGATTCAGTCCTTCAGCCTACTCCACCACTCAATAAGATTATCTCTATTTTCCTGCCTACAACCCATAACCCTTTGCTCCCTTGTCAGTCAAACATCTGGCTAACTCAGCCTCGAATATATTCAATGATCCAACAGTTGGAAGAGAATTCCAAAAGATTAAACACTCCTCTGAGGGAAGAAATTCATCTTCATCTCCATCTTAAATGGAAGTACCCCTTATTTTTGAACTGCAGCCCTGAGTTCAAGATTCCCCCCACAAAAGGAAACATCCTCCCAGCATCGCCCTGTCTAGCCTCATCAGAGTCTTAATAAGTTTCAATAGGGATAGCTCCAACCTACTCAACCTTTCCTCTGAGCCAACATTTCATTCCAGGAATGAAGCCAGTGAACCTTCTCAGAACTCCTTCCAACATCTCTCTTTAAGTAAGGAGATCACAACAATATTTCATCAGTGGTCTCGCCAAGGTACTGTACAGTTGGAACAAGACCTCTCTACTTTAATATTCCATCTCCCTTGCAATAAATGCCAACATTCTTAGCTACTTGCTGTGTCTGCATATTAAATTTTTGTGATTCACATACAAGGGGCTGGACCTGAGACTAAGCGTTGACGCCGGCGCAGGATTTGTGGGCTTCCACGACAGCAAAACTGGCGCCGCACCTGGACCAATTCAGCGACTGTGGAGGGGCTAGCAACGGTGCCACGTGGGACACCATCGATTCCAATGAGAAACGGTGCCGGATTCGCCGGATTCACAGTTGGCACTCGGGAGGCTGACAAGCTGCAGCCGGATATACACATTACAATCCCCACGCACTCTCATCCCAGCCAACAAGATGGCACTGGTTGCGCTGGAGCGTGCCCATCCTGCTGACGGTGCCCTGGGGAGACATCCATGTGCTCTGTGGCCCTAAGTTCATAGTGGGCAGCCAATGGCTGCCTTGCAGGCCACGGCAATGGTATTCCGTGCCATCCACCCTGACGCCACAGCCTACCTCCTGACCAATCCCTCGCTATCCCCACCCCCCAGCACCCCACCCCCAGCCCTGGCAGAATCCTCCCAGCCAGCAGCACAACTGTCAGCAAACTATGACGATGTTGGACACTTTCCAAACCCCCTCCCTCTCCATCCTCAGCCACGTCGCCAGTTTCGCAGTTTTTAAAAGCACAAGTGAACTGCGCCATCGGAAATTCGGCCCATCGGAGGTGGAGAATTGCGGCGGCCCCGGAAAATATCAGGGGCGGGATTCTCCTGCAATCGGCGGGATGGCCCGACGCCAGCAGCGAGAATGGCGCGAACCACTCTGGCGTCGGGCCACCCAGAAGTTGTGAAATCCTCCGCTCTTCCGGGGGCTAAGCCGGCGCCTGAGGGCCGGCGTGGTCCCGCGCATGCGCAGAACCGCCGGAGTGTACTGGCGCATGCGCAGAACCGCCAGCAGGTTCTGGTGCATGCACAGGGCGGTGTCTTTTCCGCACCGGCCAGCGCGGAAGGAAGGAGTGCCCCCACAGCACAGGCCCGCCCACAGATCGGCGGACCCCGATCGCAGGCCAGGCCACCGTGGGGACCCCCCAGGGCCAGATCACCCCACGCCCCCCCGAGGACCGCACCAGCTGGCCTACCAGCCAGGTCCTGCCATATGGGACCATGTCCATTTCACGCCAGTGGGACTGGCTGAAAACGGACGGTTGCTCAGCTCAGCGGGGCCCGGAGAATTGCCGGGTCGGCCCGCTGCGAACGGCGCCAGAGAATACGGCAGCCTGCATCGGAGCGGCGGGGCTGGATTCACGCCGCCTCCCCGGGGATGCTCCGATAGTGTTGACTGCACGTGCGTTTTGGAAGACATTGGCGTCGCTGTCGTGGCGACGGAGAATTGTGATTTTGTGTCAAATCAGCGCCCGTCGAGACTTCGGCATCAAAACCGATTCTTCGCACAATCGCGTTGCCCGATTTCGGAGTTGGCCGATGGAGAATCCCGCCCCTGGTCTTCACCAACAGAAAATATGACAGAGACAGCCATGCCGGATGCTCTTGAGTTTCACCAGGCGATGTTTAACACTGAGGTGACTACCAACGCACAACCGATCATCTCACGAGAGATGCTTTTTAAAAAAATGTTTTAAATAAATTTAGCGTACCCAATTACATTTTTTCCCAATTAAGCGGCAATTTAGCATAGCCAATCCACCTGCTTACGAGAAGTGCTGAACTTATGAGGGCATACAGGCATCACACCTGACTCTTTCCTTGCCTGATACCAGCAGGCAGGCGCACAGTTGAAGCAATCAGCAGCATGAATATTTGCAGAATTGCGCCTTACTAAATTTGGAGGGGATGACTGAGATCCATCGGAGAGTCTCGACTAAAATGTGGATGAAGGGCTGCTTGGATGAGTTTCCAAACGTACTCAATCTGTGCTGTAAGGCAAGTCTGAGCTGGGTTTTATTCTTGCAATAAGACAAATCAGTGAAGTGAAATAGCTATTTCCGTAACGTCTCTCACATTGGGTTAACCCACCGGGGAAGTAATCACTGAGGCTTAATATATTCTGGCTCTATATTTGTGAACTGACTTTGAATGTGGCTGGACAGGTTACTGCACTACATTGGTTTTGTTTGTTTCTGGATTGTTCTGGATAATTGGAATGGAAAGTGGTAACATTTTTCCTTACACTAAGTCCATCTCCATTTGGATGGTGAGCGCTGCACTGCCCAGAGAAAGTTTGGCAGCTTTACTACTAAGGGAGTGCAGCAGGAGTTTGACATTCATCTCGATTTCACATCCTAGCTGGTTTTCCAAGACACCTACTGCTTGCAATGAAATATCTGTACTGTCAGTTAATTCACAAATCATCAAAAGTAGCACCGCAGGTTAATATAAAAAGTTTTGGGATTCAATTCTAGAGAAATAAAAATGGAAAAGTAGGCAAGTTATTTTCAAATTATTTTGAAGCTTGGTTAGGCCACATATAGGATACTGTGCACTGTTGCAAAAGCAGTCTATATGTAGGATTTCTAATGTAGTAAAGCATCCCAAGGATCATCACAAGACCATTGTGACCAAGCTTTGACATTGAGCCACACAAGGAGATCTTACTGCAGATGACCAAAAACTGGCCCAAGAGGCAGGTTCAGGAGGGTCGCGAAGGAAGAAAGAGAGATCTCCGCCGGCGGGATGCTCCATTTTGCCGGCAGCCCGGGGGTTTCCTGACAACTGGGTGGCACTGCCAATGTGCCCGGGGAATACTGCCAGGATGTCAGGCTGGTGATGCTACATTTCCCAGGTGTTATGTGTTATTGAGGGTGCCAGCGTGCCACCCTACCCAGACCCCAACCACCCAGGGGCCGCCGATCGCCTGCACCCCCCCCCCCCCCCGCAAGTGCCCCCCCCGCAAGTGCCGGTACACCTGGTCCACGTTTGTGGAGATCAATGTTAAATGGCACCCGCTCGGGGCCTTCGGGCGAAGCCGTTCAATCCCAGCCGCTGGGTACGTCTGGCACAGATATTCAAGTGAGGCTAACTGTCCACTTGAATATGCAAATCTGGGTCCCGACCTCAATGGCCGGTATCCGGATCGTGACGACTTGTGAGATCTTGTTCGCTATCATGAGGCATGATGAAGCTGGTTTTACCGGGCAGTACTGTGCACAATACTCCAGTTGTGAGGCCGCAGCGAGGCCGATAGATCGCGTCTCACATCTGGAGTATTGTGTACAGTACTGGTCTCCTTATTCAAGAAAAAATGTAAATGCATTAGAAACAGTTCAGAGAAAGTCTATTGGACTGATAGCAGTAATGGGTGGGTTGTCTTATGAGGAAAGGTTGGAGAGGTTATGTTTGTGATCTACTGGAGTTTAGAAGAGTAAGAGGTGATTGTTCCAAACCTTTAAGATCCTGAGCGGTATTGACAGGGTGAATTTCGAGACAATGATTCCTCTTGTCAGAAAACCTAGAACTAGGGGTCACTGTTTAAAAACAAGGGATCGCTCATTGAGATCGAGATGAGGAGAATTTGTTTTTCTCAGAGGTCACGAGTCTCTGGAAGTCTCTTCCTCAAAAAAGCAGTGGAAGCAGAATCTTTGAATCTCTTTAAGGCGGAGCTAGCCATATATTGATTAACAAGGTGACATTTTTATTAGGGTAGGCAGGAAAGGGGAGTTGAAGTTACAATCAGATCAGCCATGATCTCATTTAATGGCAGAGCAGGCTCGAGGGGCCGAGTGGCTCCTAATTCGTATGTTCATATGGGATGCTCAAGCGGCACGAATTAGAAGAACACAGATAACTCAGAAGGTTGTGGGGCTGGGGGGGGTTTCCAGACATAGGGAGGGGTGCGGCCATGGAAACATTTGAAACCAAAGGTGAGAATTTTAAAATTGAGGTGATATTTAACCAGTGAACAATGTGGTTTTCGAGCACAGGGACAACCTGGTCAGAGTTAGGGCAATGGCAGAGTTTTGAATGATCTCAGGTGTAAAACCTGTGGTAGGGTGCTCTTTCCAAGAGCCGGTGCAGACTCGATGGGCCGAATGGCCTCCTTCTGCACTGTAAATTCTATGAAAACAATGCAAGACAAGGCAGGTTGGGCGGAGTGAATTGGAACAATCAAGTCTTTAGTTAACAAAGCAGTGATGGGGAGTGTCAGCAGCAGATGAGCATGACGGGGATGGATCGGGTGATGTCATGGAAGTGGAAATAGGAGGTCATAACATTGGTGCAGATATATGGTTCAAAAATTATCTCAGGGTCCAACATGACAGCAAGACTGCAAACATGCTGCTTCAGCCTCACACGGTTACTGCGAGAGGGGTGGAGTGGGTAGTTAGAGAATGGCATTTGTCGGGGTACCAAATGTCTCCATCTGGCAGGGTGGCCCACCTGATGCCAGTACAATACCAATGAGAGGCATGAAATCACCAAGGGTGGACCAGTTAATTGCCCTAATTAGCCGGCCACCAACTGATATTGGAGGGGTGGCGATTGATGAAGTAGTTGAAGATGGACTGGCCTGGGACACACACTTAAGGAACCTCTGCAATGATATCCAGGGTCTGAAATGATTAACATCCACAAGTCTGTGCTTGGTATGGCTCCAATCAGTGAAGAATTCTCCCACAACTATCTTTGACTCCAGTCTTGCTGGGGCTCCTTAATGTCTGTTGCTTCTCTCCAATGGTTTCAACTGATGAAACAGGCAAATCAGTCCTCACGACAGCACAGTCAATTAAACAGCTTTATTTAACTCACTAAGACTAATTTAAACAGTTACATAAGTTTCAAGACTCACAACTTGAATTCAAAATAGTAACTTCATTGCAGTGTTAATGTAAGTCTACTTGTGACAATAAAGATTATTATTATTATTAAATACTACGCGATAGAGAGAACTTGGCCAGGCTTGCTCTGGAGGGCTTTCACTGTGTTTCCAAACTCAGGGTCCTGTCTTACAAAGTTGATCCCAGGGTTATCGCTGCTGAAATCCCGAAAATCATGGAATCCTTACAATGCAGAAGGAGGCCATTCGGCCCATCACACCTGCACTGACCCTCTGAAAGAGCACCCTTGCACCATGCCCTGCCCTACCCCCAAAACCTCACCTTACCTTTTGGACACTAAGGAGCAATTTAGCATGGCCAATCTACCTAACCTGCACATCGTTGGACTGTGGGAAGAAACCGGAGCATCTAGAGGAAACCCACGCAGGCACGGGGAGAACGTGTAAACTCCACAGTCACCCGAGGTCAAATTTGAACCCGGGTCCTCGTGCTGTGAGGCAGCAGTGCTAACCAATGTGCCACCGTGTCGCCTGCTCTTTATAAGGCTTTAGTTCTTAGTTTGTAGTTAATTCATAGAAACAATCCTGCAGCACACAGGCCTCATTTGTCCTTGTTTTCACTGTTTCAAAACAAAGTGATCAGTGCAAAGTCCAGTTGCAAGTTGTCCTATCTGTTCCCACAAAATTCATTCTACTGAGCTGCAATTTACACACATAAGTCTGTTAGCCTCTTTTACCAACATGCCTCACATCACAATGTCAGCCATCATTATCTCCTCAGCATGCCAAACTCGGTCAAATGCTGCCTTGACATCAAAGGCAGTCACTCTCACCTCAGCTCTGGAATTCAGCTCCTTTGAGCATGTTTGGATCAAGGCAGTAACATGATTTTAAGCTGCGAGGCCCTTGCGGAATGCAAACTGAGCGTCAGTGAGAATGTTCTTGGTGAGGATGTGCCACTGGTTAGCACCATGGATGGTACCTTCCATCTGATGATCAAGAATAGACTGATGGGTGGTAATTGGTCAGGCTGGATTTGTCCTGCTTTTTGTGGACAGGCCATACCTGTAGCTTTACTAGAACAGCACGGATGGGGGCATGGCTAATTCTTGAGCACTTCTTCACAATACTACAGCCAGAATGTTGTCAGGGCCCATAGTCTTTGCAATATCCAGTGCCTTCAGCCATTTCTTAGTATCACGTGAAGACTGACATCTGTGAGGTTGGGGACCACAGGAAAAGGCCGAGATTGTTCAGTCACTCAGCATGTTTTCAATTGCTTCACTCTTGTCCTTTGCACTGATGTGCTGGTCTCTTCCATCATTGAGGATGGGGATGCTTGTGGAGCCTCCTCCACCTGTTACTTGTTTAATTGGCCAGCACCATTCACAACAGGATGTGACAGGATCGCAGAACTCTGGTCTGATCTGCTGTCTGTGCGATAACTTATCTTTGTCTATAGCATGATCCCTCTTGCTGTTTCAGCATGCACAGAGTTCTGTGTTGTAGCTTCACCAGGCTATTAGCCCTCCATGAGTACGCCATGAATGTTGCTGACTGTCTTTCAAACATGACACCTTCCTGTGAAATGCTGGCACTTTTTCCCTTTCACAACCTTTTCTCGGCTGTCACATTTGCCTGCCGGATGTTACCCGTAGGGGTTACCTGTTGCGGTCGTGGCTGATGACACCTATACGGAGGTCACAGAGCGACGCGGAGCACTGCTACAAGGATGTCCATTGTGCGACCAGGGATATGGTGGAGAAGTGCTTCGGGTGCTGAAGATGCGCTTCAGGTGCCTGGACCGCTCTGGTGGGGGGGCCTCCAGTACGAGTCAAGGAGATCGTCCGCATCGTGGTGGTCTGCTGCGTCCTCCACAATATTGCCCTGGCTGCCCTGAGGAGGTTGTGCAGCTTCTTTCAGCACTGGTCAGCTGTCTGGGCCACCGTTGCAACGGCGCTGATGGCATCAGCCACCTCCTCCCACGCACGCCGAACAAAGGCGCTTGCTCTCCTGAGGCACGGCCCAGGGTATAACACCAGCTTTCTCTGCTCCATGGTGTCCAGGAGGGTCTCTAGCTCCCCGTCCCTAAATCGGGGCGCTGCTCTGCACGCCGCCATCTTGCCTGTGTCGCTGCGTGTTGGGGGGAGAATTCTTAACTGGAGCTGCGGCATCGCGTCATTGACGGAACCGGCGAATCGGCGGCCGGTCCGTCACGCATTGCGCGACATGCCCGTGCTAGCCACCTGTGGGCCATTGAATGGCTCCACCTGGGGGCCCAATGACGCCGTTGTGAAACTCCACGGTCTTCGCGACGGGGTCAACACTTAGCTCCATTTTGGGAGAATCCAGTCACCTATCTATCACGTAATGGAAACATCTAAAACTATCCTGTTTAACTCAGAAATCTATTACACTATGGCCTCTTATTTCAAATGTATGCACTTAGCACCTTTATCCTTTCATCTCTCAACTCTCCCAGACAAATTGTCTGTATTAATCTTTCTCTAGTTTAATTAAATCACTTACACGCATATGCAAACATCGCCTTCTTTACAGAATAACACAAATATTCCCCAAAAGTATTTTTAGAAATAACATCCATCCCATAAAAGCCATCAGCAGAATTATCCATCGGCAGGACCCTCCGATCCGCCTACAGTACACCGACGCCCGTGGGTTTGCTGCTGGCGTGCGTTGGCCACAATGGGAAACCCCATTGGCCAGCTGCGAGAACCGAGAATCCTGCTGCTGGCGGGCGCACTATGCCGGAAAACAGGGATGCCGGTGCTAGAGAAAGATTAATACAGACAATTTGTCTGGGAGAGTTGAGAGATGAAAGGATAAAGGTGCTAAGTGGGTGGGATTCTCCCCTACCCGGCAGGGTGGTCGCCAAATCGCCCCGCGCCCCCCGGAGCCCGCCCGCGCCGCCTAGTCCCGCCGGTAAGAGAGGTAGTTTGATTCTCACCGGCGGGACAGGCATTCCAGCAGCGGGACTTCGGCACATCGCGGACCGGAGAATCGCCGGGGGGGGCCCGCCCACCACCCACCGCCCACCGGTGCGGCGTGATTCCCACCCCTGCCGAATATCCGGTGCCGGAGAATTCGGCAACCGGTGGGGGTGGGATTCACGCCAGCCGCCGGCGATTCTCCGGTCGGTGAATCACGCCCCAGGTCTAATTTACGCCGGCAGGACCGGCCTAAAATGGGCGGCCGCTCGGCCCATCGCGGGCCGGAGAATCGCCGGGGGGGTGTGGGGGGCCGCTGCCAGCGGCCTCCGACCAGCGCGGCACGATTCCTGCCCCCGCCAAAATCCCGCCGCCGGAGAATTCTGGTATATCCCCCTTAATTTCCCTTTCTATTATTTTGCCATTCTTATTTCGATCCATGAATGATTAATGGCCATGTATTTTTAAGGCAAGCAGCCTAATTCTTTAATTCGGGAGAATCCGAAAGTTACAGGGGAGATCACTGTCCTGGTTTGAACAGGAGACCACAGACTTGACAGCACCAGCAAGAGAGCTGGGATGGGACTCGGTTTGATTGATTGGCTGATGGCCAGTGAATTGGCCCAAACGTCTGTACTCTGCCTTGTAACAGGTGGTGATTGAACTATATACCAGTGAAGTGCCCTTCAGAGACCCAAGGAGATTCAGTTTATTGATCCTGGCAGCACGAAGAAAGGTCCTGCTACTCTCTCTCATCTGCATCTCTCTCCAGAAAGCCTGTGGGTACCATCTCTCTCCAGAATGCCTGCTGTGTTACTGAAACTACAGAGGACTGAATGCAAACCATGAGAAATGAAAGCCTGAAGAGAGGTAAGGTGCCTCTCCAGAAATTCTGTGAGTACTGCTTTTCTAAACTACAGGGAACCTGAATGAATGAATGGCTCGACAGAGAAAACTGGTACAAGCTACAAACAGAAACTTTAACCTACGGACTTGCTGTGAAGGAAGGTGTGCTAAAAACCATTGCCTGAAAGAAAGGCTTTTTTTCCATTTTATTATTATTTTTACTCCTTGCCAGCCCCCTTGTTTGTCTGACTTGTCTGTGTGTGAAGGGGGTGGGGGGGGGCAGCAAGGTAAAGTGGGGAGTTAAGAATTAGTTAACCAGCTGTATTTTCTGCATAGTTCATAAGAACATAAGAACTAGGAGCAGGAGTAGGCCATCTGGCCCCTCGAGCCTGCTCCACCATTCAATGAGATCATGGCTGATCTTTTGTGGACCCAACTCCACTTTCCGGCCCGAACACCATAACCCTTAATCCCTTTATTCTTCAAAAAACTATCTATCTTTATCTTAAAAACATTTAATGAAGGAGCCTCTACTGCTTCACTGGGCAAGGAATTCCATAGATTCACAATCCTTTGGGTGAAGAAGTTCCTCCTAAACTCAGTCCTAAATCTACTTCCCCTTATTTTGAGGCTATGTCCCCTAGTTCTGCTTTCACCGCCAGTGGAAACAACCTGCCCGCATCTATCCTATCTATTCCCTTCATAATCTTATATGTTTCTATAAGATCCCCCCCTCAAACTTCTAAATTCCAATGAGTACAGTCCCAGTCTACTCAACCTCTCCTCGTAATCCAACCCCTTCAGCTCTTGGATTAACCTAGTGAATCTCCTCTGCACACCCTCCAGCGCCAGTACATCCTTTCTCAGGTAAGGAGACCAAAACTGAACAAAATACTCCAGGTGTGGCCTCACTAACACCTTATACAATTATACAAATGCAGCATAACCTCCCTAGTCTTAAACTCCATCCCTCTAGCAATGAAGGACAAAATTCATTCAAGTTATTGTTATAAATAAACAGTAATTGCGTTTGAATCATCGAAACATAGAATCACTACAGTGCAGAAGGAGGCCATTTGGCCCATCGTCTTCACCGACGCTCTGAAAGAGCACCCTACGTAGGCCACACTCGCACCCTGGGTGGGATTCTCTGATCCTGAGGCTAAGTGTTGACGCCATCGTAAAGGCCGTCGTGTTTTACGACGGCGCCAACAAGCCCTCAGGAGCAGCGATCCTGAGCCCAACAGTGGGCCAGCATGGCACTGGAGCGACTCATGCAGCTCCAGCAGCCGTACTGGCGTCAAACGGGCCCGCGGGTCTGCACATCCACGCTGCGACCGGTGCAAACTCACGCATGCGCGCTAGCTTCCTTCTCCGCGCCGGCCCCCACACAACATAGCGTAGAGCTACAGGGGCCGGCGCGGAGTAAAACAGGTCCCCACAAGGAGAAGCCGGCCCGCCGATCGGTAGGCCCCGATTGCGGGCCAGGCCATGGTGGAGGCCCCCCCGGGGTCGGATTCCCCCCCACCTCCACCCACCAGGCCATCCCCCACAGGATGGACGCCGAGGTCCCGCTGGGTAAGACCACATGTGAACGGCGCCGGCAGGAATTGGGCTATCGCGGCGGCCACTCGGCCCATCCCACGCGGAGAATCGCCAGGGGGGGCCGGGTAGAGCGGCTCCTGACCAGCCCGGCCCGGCGATTCTCCGACCCAGCCCCGGGGTCAGAGACTCCTGCCCCCGATTCCCATTATCCTGTAACCCCACCTAAATTTTTTGGATACTAAGAGGCAATTTAGCACGGCCAATCCACTTAACTTTCACATCTTTGGACTGTGGGAGGAAACCGAAGCAACCGGAGGAAACCCACGCAGACATGAGGAGAAAGTGCCAACTCCGTACAGACAGGTCAGAATCGAACACAGATCCATGGTGCTGTGAGGCAGCAGTGCTAAACACTGTGCCACTGTGCCACCTTAAACTTACAAACCTGGTGACTGTAATTATTTATACAATTATTGGTTAATTCAATTATTGTGACGCCGAGACAAATTAGGCTGGAATTGATCGGTCACTAGCTCAGGATGGCGTAATACTGTAGACAAGTGATAGAGTAGCATTTTATCGGAGCACAACGGAGCACTCATGCTTTTCCTGGCTCAACAGGAATAATTTATTACCTAACGTCTTGGGGCCTGTTTGTTTCTGCGCCCACCCTCCCACCTCACCACCCAGGTTTTACTGAGTCATGCATCCATGATGACATAGACATAGAACATACAGTGCAGAAGGAGGCCATTCGGCCCATCGAGTCTGCACTGACCCACTTAAGTCCTCACTTCCACCCTATCCCTGTAACCCAATAACCCCTCCTAACCTTTTTGGTCACTAAGGGCAACTTATCATGGCCAATCCTCCTAACCTGCACATCTTTGGACTGTGGGAGGAAACCGGAGCACCCGGAGGAAACCCACGCAGACACGGGGAGAACGTGCAGACTCTGCATAGACAGTGACCCAGCGGGGAATCGAACCTGGGACCCTGGCGCTGTGAAGCCACAGTGCTATCCACTTGTGCTACCGTGTTGCCCACGGTACACTATGACACACTATGACACACTACCCAGAAAGCAATTAGAATAGTATTGGGTCCCTACATACACTTCAACCACACATGACAACGCAGGAGGGAATATGTTGTCATTCAAGAGGTTGGCATTGGTCCACCACTGCTACCTAGTGTGTGCATGAATTGGAAGAAGTTGAAAGCAACTCCCATATTCATTACTGGAACAATTTTTGAATGTTGAGGAAGCAACATTGGCGCTTTGATTTTACTGGTGATACTGTGCAGTATGTAAAGCTTGACTTTCCAGAGAAATATCACTGAAGAAATGACCCACTTGCTGAGGCAGAACTACAACAGCCTGTGCCAAGGAATGATGAGCTGGCATCGATGAAAGATTTGTGCCATTCTCATTGATGCACTCCAGGAATCTCGCTCGCTGACATGGAAAGTTACAGATATCGAACATGTCTGCATGCTTGAATGACAAATCAAATATTAAATGGTGCTCACAAAACAAATTAGCAAAAGAAATGGAAAAAGGCACTAGTTATGCCTCATCCAAAGTACTGCATCCAGTTCTGGGCGCTATACTTGAGGAAGGCTGTGAAGGCATTGGAGAGATTACAGAAGGGATTCACAAGAATGATTCCAGGGATAAAGAACTATATCGATGAGGAAAGATAGGAATGGTTGGGACTGTTTTCTTTGGAGAATAGAAAGCTGAGAGGAGACTTGATAAAGGTGTTCAAGATGCTGAGGGGTACGGACATGGTAAATAGTGGAATACTCAAGAGAGCATCAGGAGCTAGATTCAAAATAATTGGCAAAAGTGATGTGAACAAATGGCCTCGTTCTGCAGTTCAGGGATTCTTTGACCTCTAAGGTGGGCAGAGTCTGAA
Organism: Scyliorhinus torazame; assembly: GCF_047496885.1. Lineage (NCBI taxonomy): Eukaryota > Metazoa > Chordata > Chondrichthyes > Carcharhiniformes > Scyliorhinidae > Scyliorhinus > Scyliorhinus torazame. The sequence goes on from NC_092727.1 coordinate 99,742,847, forward strand.
AGAAGCTTCCTGAGAAGGTGATGGAGGCAGGTTCAATCGAGGTATTCAAAAGGGAATTGGATTGCTCTCTGAAAAGAAAGAATGTGCAAAGTTACAGGCATAAGGCAGGGGAGTGAGTCCAGGTAGAATGCTCTTTCAGAGGGCCAGTGCAAACACGATGGGCCAAATAGCCTTGTTTTGCGTGACGATTCTGTGATTCTGAGATAATTGCGTTAATCGATCATAAATGAAACATGTGGCCATTAAACTGTTAACATCAAAATAAAATATGCTATATTAAACAGATGCTGGCAAAAATATCCACTGTACAGAGCAAGAAAACTGATAGGATGGTTTAACTCCAATAGCCTTGTTCTGCTCCTCACTTGAGGGCACATATTTCTGTGTGTTTTTTCCTCTGAGATTCCACGATCAACGATGGAAGTATTTGTCTCCAAATTAGGATTTCCATTTTGTGGCATGGATATCATGGCTGTGATTCAGTGACCCCGTTGCGCCTGCCATGGATCCGAGAGCAATGAGTGAATTGAGTGAGAGACCTAAATTGGGCTCCGCGCCGGGCCGATCGCAAGGCACCTGGCGTTCTCCACCTGGCACGACCTAGATCATGGCCTTGCTGAACATATTTGAATGAGCTTAATAGCTCCAGGGGTCAACAGCAAGACCACACCAGGGCACTGGTGTGGATGGTACTGCCCGGGTGCCAGGTTGGCACAGCCTGGGCTCAGGCCCAGAAGGGCTTTGCCAATAGCAGGAGGGGCGAGTGGGGATTCCCAGGGGTATTGACAAGGTAGGAGGATGAGGGGAGGCAGATGGGGAGGGTCCTGAAAGTGCCGGGGGGGGGGTGGGGTGGAATCGGGACTGCCGATCAAAATGGCGGCTTGATCTGAGATCAGCCGTTCCTGCTGTTGAGATCAGCTCATCAGCAGGCAATCCTTCTAAGTGTGGCCTCGGAGGGGAGAAATACCCGAGGCCAAACAAGACAGAAAAGTGCCATTGAATAGCGGGGTGATACTTGGCACGGCAGACACCGAGAATCACCCCGCCAACCCTGCCCAAATACAGACTTAGTTTTAAGTACACTGAATCGCGCTCCATATTTTGATCAGTGGCACTTACTGTTGAGTGATCTTCAGAACAAAAATTGCTCTCAGTCAGCTCAATGGGAAATCTGATTAGCTTCAATTCATATAAAGAAGTTGTTCCGATACCTGAACAAATATTTCCTTTAGTTTTTTAGCTGCTGCCTATGATGTCTTGTGCTTCCTCTAGCATTGTCTGTGAAAAATTTTAAGTCAGAAGATTTGTCTGGGGTACCAAGTATTTTTAAAAGTGAGGTAATTGAATTAGCTAAAATTCAATAATAAATGAAATAATCAGAAATGCAGGAAAAAGAAAAGGAAAAAGAAAATGGAATAGAAATGAAAAAAACTTGAACTAGAGATGCAGGAAAAGCAAAATGGAAGAGATAAAAGAGACAAAGAGTGCTTTTCAGAGGGAATGTGAAGTGAATAAGTTAGCAATGGCAGAAAGGAGGGAGAGAGAGAAAGAATTTCAACTTAAAATGCTGGAAGTTAAAGCAGAAACACTAGAGGAGGTGAAAGAAGGTTGCCGTTCTAGACATAAACACAATGGGCAAATGTTTACATTTATACAAGCTCTCCCAAAATTTGAGGAAAAGAATGTGGAAGCATTCTTTATTTCTTTTGAAAAGGGAGCTGAACAGATTAAATGGCCATAATAAATTTGGACATTATTTTTACAAAGTAGATGAGTAGGTAGAACTAGTGAGATGCATGCATTATTATTGGAAGCGGTAGCTGCAAATTATGATGTAGTAAAGAATTATATTCTTCATGCGTATGAGTAGGTTCCTGAGGCATACAAGCAGAAATTTCAAAAATCAAGAATTCAGCCTGGAAAAACTCATATTGAATTGGAGAGGCTGAAGCAAAATAATATTGACCATTAGATACAGGTGTGAAAGATAGAGAGAATATACGGTGCCCTTGAAGAGGGGATTGTTTTCAAAAAGTTTAAAGATGCATTTCCTTTGGTTATTAGGACACATGTTGAGGAACAAAACATTTAAAACTGCCAGACAGGCAGTGAGCTAGCCAATGATTACAAATTAGTCCACAGAACGAAACCTTTTTTCCATCATCCTTTTAAATATGAGAAGGATAAAAGGTGGGCAGGAGAAAAGAAAAAAAATAGTCAAGCAGTAGATGGAACAGTTGGGAAATTTCACCTCAGATCAAAAAGGAAGATGCTGAGGGTGGAAGTGACATTCAGAAGCCTCGATGTTTCCATTGTAACCAAGCGGGACATATTAGAGCAGATTGTTGGAAACAAGTGGAAAACCAGTTGCCGTATTAGGAAAGGAAGCATCCGAAATGGTTATTAAAACTATAGATGTGGTGCAGGTGAAATGTGCTCCTTCAAAATCAAAGAGAAAGAGGGATAGATCTAAAGATATTTCAAATAATTATTTAAGTACTGGCGAAGGAAGTCAGACTGTTGGAAATTCTGAATGGTTTGTTTTAAAGGGAGAAATTTTCCCTTAATCATCCAACACATCCTTTTGGTCTCGGGATCAGATGATGACGAAGTTGTCCCCACCCCAGCCAGCCGGCCAGTGTCCGGCCCGGCAGCCCACGGTCGCACCACTCCATGTCCTACCTCCTCTCTCTCTCCCTCATCAGCCACAACGCTGGTTTGATGATTTTCAAAAGCACAAGTGAACCGTGCCATCGGGAATTCAGCTCTTCAGAGGCGGAGAATCACTGAGGCCCTGGAGAATACCGGGTCGGCCTGCTAATGTTATGGAAACGGCGTCTACTGTACGTGCGTTCCGGAACATGATGACGCCACTGTGAGGTGCTGAAGTATTGCGATTTGGCGGCAAATCGGCACCTGCCGTGATTTTGTCGCCGGAACCAATTATCCACCCAATCGCTTTACACGATTTCGGTCTCGACTAAAGAAGAATCCAGCCCACAGTCTGTTGAGCCAGGGGTCCATTCTGGCATCTTCCCCTCCAGTTATAACACCAACTGGGATTGTAACATCAGGAAAGAAAGCTCTTACCTTTTGCACTATCTTTGACCTAGATATAATAGATCTACATGCTACTTAAAATTGAATCGTGAGAGCACAAGGAATGATTGACAGATGGAATGGAGTTCTGATTAGGGTGATCCAGGGAAATTATGGAATAGCTTAAGAAATAGACACCAAATTATCTGACTGCAAGGTCTTGCTCGAACTATGATGAGATGGGGCGGGGTTCCCCGACGCCCCGCCGGGTCGGAGAATCACCGGGGGAGGCGGCGTGAATCCCGCCCCCGTTGGCCGCCAAATTCGCCGGCACCGAAAATTTGGCGGGGGCGGGAATCACGCCACGCCAGTCGGCGGGCTCCCCAGCGATTCTCCGGCCCACGATGGGCCGAAGTCCCGCTGCTGTCATGCCAGTCCCGCCGGCGTGAATGAAACCACCTATCTTACCGGCGGGACTGGCGGCGCGGGCGGGCTCCAGGGTCCTGGGGGGGGACGTGCCCCCATGGTGGCTTGGCCCGCGATCGTGGCCCACCGACCCGCGAGCGGGCTTGTGCCATGGGGGCACTCTTTTCCTTCCGTCTCGGCCATCGCAGAGGCGATGGCCGATGCGGAAGTGAACACCCCTGCGCATGCGCGGGGATGACGTCCACAGCCGCTGATGCTCCCGCGCATGCGCGGACTTCCGCCGGCCGCCGGAGTCCGTTCGGCCCCAGTTGGCATGGCGCCAAAGGCCTTTCCCATCGGCCGGCGGCACGCCAACCACTCCGGCGTGGCCCTAGCCCCTCATGGTGAGGGCTTTGCCCCTAAAGGTGCAGAGAAATCCGCACCTTTGGGGCGGCGCGACGCCGGAGTGGTTCCCGCCACTCCATCCCGCCGGGATGCCCCGCCCCGCCGGGTAGGGGAGAATCCCGTCCCGGATCCTCAGCTTGTGAACTTATACTCTCCATATTTGCTCTTTTCCTGCGTGACTGGATTCTGAAAGATTTACAATTTGCAATGGGCTTCAACTTAATTGAGGGAGAAAGGTAAACTGTGCTCATCAAGCACACAAATAGCACTGATATTGTTAATTTGGTTGTTGCTGATGCTCAGGATTCTGTGCTGCCTTTCTGTGCCAGTACTACTAATGTTAATGTTAACTACAGCTGTTGACTGGTTAGGGGTGATGTCGCTACTCATACTTATTTCCGATGATTGTAGAGCTGATAGATGGGTAACCTTGACGAACTGCGCTTGCAGAATGGATGAAAACAAAAATTATCTTCTGATGTCTTTTGAATAGATTTTCTATGTTGAAAGAAAAGAGAGGATTTCTACACAAACGTATTAAGCATACATACAGTAAATTCATGCAGTGTGATTCAACGCCCTGGTTCTCAAAGATTTCATGATTTCATAAACAGAAGTCACAATTTGCTACCTAAAGGCAATAATCATTCATAATTCATCCAAATTTTGAATTTGTAATTGGGCGGTGCTGCCTGGGGCAGCAGAACCAACACACTATGCACTCCTTCACTCACCGTGGTCCATCCAACAGCAGAGTACTATTCCTCAACCTAGCTCCGGAGCCGCCACACAAACGGTTTAGATATCCACCTCCAGGAAGCCATGAAGATTATTGTGCGATATGTTTTATTAAAACAACTTTATTATGAACACAGAATTAAACTACATTAACATCACAGAACATAGTTTACAATTAGTAGCTCAACAGTTTGCAACAATTAAAAGAAACACTTTAACTTCCAACTGATTACTTCCATATCTCCAATCAAACAAAGCCCATATCACAAATCACAAACCACTTATAAATTAAGTTAGCAAACACAGAGATACTTGCTGTACACATGAATAGAGATTTCTTGGAAATACCACTTGAAGTCAGAGAGAGAGATCCTGTTAGGAAACAGCATGCAGTTTTCCTAACATGATCTCTCTCTCTCTCTCTCTTTGTCTTCAAGTGTTATTTCCAAGAAATCTCTATTCAGGTGCAGCATACAGTTTGTCTGTGTCAGGCTACTGCTTAACCTTACAGCCTTATGCAAAAGCTGCTGCTCAGCTCAAAGCACCTGACAAAATTTTACAAATAAACTGTCTGCTATAGACCTGGTTCCTCCCATTAATTGCATTAATCTTTATCCCATTCAGATATCCTGATCTGTTTACCTAAGTCTATTGTTTCGAGTCTGGATGACACTTTGTCAAAACATCAGCTCCCATCTCGCTCCACTGTCAGACCTGCTGAGATTTTCCAGTATTTTCTGTTTTTGGCTCAAATTATCTACTCCCCAGGGAATCTCCAGAAATCATAATAGAATTCCATTCAGTCTCTCTTTGTAAATAGATACTTGGTTGGAATGAATGATGTTCACACTTTTATGATACCTTATTTGTACCTTCTGCAGCTATGGAAAACTGAACCTAGATAATTTAATAATTTTATTGCAACAGATATATGTACCTGAACTCAGGCATTAAAAACATTATTGCAATAGGTATAAAATATTACTTTCATCACATTATCAAACTCGGCATAATTTACCCAGCCAGAAGAATTTTTTTAATGACCCTATGTACACAAGCAATTTGCCACACCCAAATGGAGGCTGAGGAATGGATGGAGCTCTGGGGTTCCAATAACAGAAGGAATTCCTTATGTGATCTTAATCATAATCAAAGTACTTGCACAATGCTGCTTGCTTTGGTCTCCTCTTACTCTGCAGTGCATATCCTGTCAGTACATGAATCCACCAGTTAATGTACTTGGCTTCTTACAGAGGTTAATAATAATTTGTGAAGGTATGTCTTGGAAAGAATAGCATCTTCCATCTCACTAGCACACTGTGTCAAATGTTCTCATTATCCACCGTGTTGTCATTTGGGCAGTGTTCCTATACCACAGACAAATAACAGTGCTTGATTTGCTTCCAATTTAGCATTCATTTGGGGTTGACTTTGCCGATGCACTGCACACAAATAAGATGCAGATAATTCCCTGAGGCAAATTGTTTAATGTTATGAAATCATTATTAATAACTGCAACTTTAAATTGGATAGTCATGTGGTGGTTTGTTGCTGGACTAGAAATTCCGGGAATGTGAAATCAAATCCCACCAGGGCAGTTTGAGAAGTTTAATTCAAGGATTCGCATCTGTAAAAGTAACACTGAAGCTGTCAACTTTCATTTAAAAAAAACTTTGTTGGTTCACTAATGCCCTTTAAGGAAGTTGCATCAAAAACTGGTTCATGGTTTATATGTTTTAGTAAGAAGTCTTACAACACCAGGTTAAAGTCCAACAGGTTTGTTTCAAACACTATCTTTCGGAGCGCTGCTCCTTCCTCAGGTGAAGGAGGAGTGAGGAAGGAGCAATGCTCCGAAAGCTAGTGTTTGAAACAAACCTGTTGGACTTTAAGTTGGTGTTGTAAGACTTCTTACTGTGCTCACCCCAGTCCAACGCCGGCATCTCCGCATCATATATGTTTTAGAACGGGTTTTGCAAATTGCGGTCACAGGTGGGTTTTTGGAGGGTCACGGCTTTCCTGTGGTGGTCTTGATTGCAGGAGACACACCCAGTGGCCGCTACCAGCATTTTTATTGGGAATAGTTCCGGGTGAAGCCTTGGTTAAAAAAATATATTTCGTTAATTTTGTCTTTCTGTGTTTTGCTGAAAGAAGCAAGCAGATCAGTTTGGGAACAGGCAGAGGCAGATTTGGTCTTGTGTAGGCTGCAATTCACTGAGTAGAGAGAGTGACCAAAAGAAATAAATGCTAGTCAGGCCTGTAATGAAGCAGAGGAAATACTAACTGTATCATTCACCGAGCAAAATGAGGATGGGGACTTGAGCTTGGTTTGGAGTTTGAGAGAGGAAAGAATCTTGTAGCTCATGGACGAAATCTACAGTGATCTTCGCATGGCTGTGTGGCAAAAAGCAGTCAGTCTGAATTGTGAGCTTGGAACGAACTGGTCAGAAGTTGTGGAAGAAAACTGGGGAAATAGCAGTCTATGTATATTCAAAGCAGGGCAAGGAGTCCACACTTGTGAGGTCTTTAAAAGAAAATTGGAGGATCCCAACAGAAGGATTACAAAGTAATTTGCACCTTGAGAAAAAGCTGGAATACTAAGTAGTATTAAAGTAACTTCCAGGTTGTTGTGGCATATCTTTTGGGTATTATTTTTGATTTACAATAAAGTTTGGTTTTCTCTAAAACCTTGAAACCTGATGGCATAGTTCTGTCAGTTAATTGCTGGTGTCTACTTTACATCTTTAAGCATTAAGGGTCCCTCACAGGATCTGTAACAAAGGAAATCTGGGGCGTGATTCTCCCCTACCCGGCGGGGTGGGGGGTCCCGGCGGGACAGAGTGGCGTGAACCACTCCGGCGTCGGGCCGCCCCAAAGGTGCAGAATCCTCTGCACCTTTAGGGGCTAGGCCCGCACCTTTAGGGACTAAGTCCGCCCCGGAGTGGTTGGTGCCCTGCCGGCTAGAGTGGAAGGTCTTTGGCACCATGCCAGCCGGGGCCGAAGGGACTCTACCGGCCGGTTCAAGTCCACGCATGCGCGGGAGCGTCAGTGGCTGCTGACGTCATCCCCGCGCATGCGAAGGGGGGATTCACCTACGCATCGGCCATGGCGGAGGCTGATGGTCGGCGAGTAGGAAAAGAGTGCCCCCACGGCACAGGCCTGCCGAGGTCCAGGTAAGGGACCTGGTTCAATTTACGCCGGTGGGACTGGCATAGAAGCAGCGGGACTTCGTACCATCGCGGGCCGGCGAATCGCCGGGGGGGGGGGGGGGCCCGCAGACCGGTGCGATTCCCACCCCCGCCGAATCTCCGGTGCCGGAGAAATCAGTGGCCGGCGGGGGCAGGATTCACGCCATTCCCCGCCGATTTTCCCGCCCGGTGGGGGGGTCGGAGAATCCCGCCCCTGGTGTTTGGGCCTAAATGTGACTTCAGTTCTACAACAATGACTCACAAATGACCTCCAATTTGATGTGGATAGCCTCTAAACTGTATAAAACTGCAACAAAGACTGAACTCTCTTACAATACTGGACTCGCACCTTCACTTCAATGACTGCCACTTAAGGAGGCTCATCATCTCAAGACAACTAATCATCGGTGGTATATATTGGTTTTGCCAGCGTTGGCACATCCCAAGGTTAAATTTTAAATATTGTACCTAAAGTGTGATAACACAGGCTCCAAATGATTTCAGAATAACGTCTCATTGACTGAGATTTAGGGAATAAGGGATAGCAATGGGACACAGATTTATTGACTTCCTGGATACAAATTTCTAACATTTTTCAACACATTTCCAATCGTTAAATATTTGGATTGTTTGTGTTCTATTCAATAGCATCATTCCTGATGCCCACTGAACAATTATAAACTCAAGCAAACTATGGTTTGAAAACCCTCTTCCCTCCAGCATTATCTCAACTGATATGTGTAAGGATCGTTCCTGTTCTTGTTTATTCCCTTATTTCCTCATTCTTTTATTTTTGCTCTTTCATCTTTGATCCATGGGTGCCTACAAATCAAACAGGAGGCTGTGCTGATTTGGATTGGTGATTGCAGACTGGCCGGCATCAGTGATGACTCGGCTTGATTGATTTGGCTGCTGGCCAATGAACTGGCCCACAAGACTGTGCTCTGACCAGTAGCAGGTGTTGATTGGATCTGATTCCCACTGGAATTCTTTTCAGAGCTCCAAAGATTAAGTTTGGTTTCACTTTTGTTTCTGAAGCCTTAATGGAGGGATCTAACTAACTCTCTCCCTAAAATAACTAACTATACCTCGTCAGAAGGCTATTGTGGGGGCTGAATCTCTCTCCAGCAAGTCTGAGATTGAAAGGCCTGAAGTCAAACTACGAGCTGAAGGCAAGAAATAAAGTGTCTATACAGAAGGACAGAGGGCTGAATGAGCTAAAGGCCCAGCTTGTTAAGAAATAAAATATCTCCAGAAAGCCTGCTGCTGCCTATCAGTACTGGCTATTCCGCCCTGTGTGGGCCCCAAATAAATGACTGCAAGGAAAATCATTACCAGATATAAACCAGGGGCTTTGATCACCCAGTGTGCTGGCAGGAAAATGTGCTAAAGAACCACCATTTGAAGCAAAGACTCATCTTTTGACCTTCATCCTTATTTTCTTTACCCGATTCCATCCCTTTGTTTTTTTGCCTGGTGTGCGTGGTGTGGGTGGATAGAGGGTGGCACAGCTAAAGGGGGTAGTAGGCATTAACTTGTTGTTATCTAGTTATTGGTTAATTCACGTGTGTTGTGACTCTGGGGCATGTGGGCAGGAACTGACGGCTCACTTTCCCAGGGTGGTGCAACACATGGATAAAATAATTTAATTTCCTCCTCCCCAAGCCCATGCTAACATCTTTTATCCAGCATCTGGGTCATTCTGAAGAGATAAAAATATTTATCTTCCATTAATACACTTAATGAGCACAGAACTTTGGTTCAACTGTGATATTAAAGATTGATTAGAAAATAAACTGTGGCTTACATTTTATGAGGAACATTAATATTCTGTAGGATAATGATATTTTTAACAGATTAGCGATCATAAATCCTTAACAGTACAAGATTCAGAGTAAAACAGAGAGATGTTAGTTGGGATGAGGGCGGAATCTTCCGCTCTGGATTCTATATCCGCTGGTGGGCGTATATCTGTAATCTCCTCTATCCCCATAACCCGCGAAAATAATTGTGCTCCTCTAATTCTAGCTTCTTGAGCACGCCCGATTTGAATTGCTCCACCTTGGTGGACCTGTCTTCAGCTGCCTGCACCATAAGCTCTTAAATAACTGTCCCACACCTCTCTGATTCTCCAATTCACTTCCCTCCTTTAAGGCACTCATTATGCCTACCCCTTTGACCTAGCTTTTGGACATCCGAACGAATATCTCCTCAGTGTTATTATCTGTTTTATAATCCCCTGTCAAGTGCCTTGGGACTTTGCATCATATTAAGGCACTATCTAAACATATAAACTGGGGGCCGGTTTAGCTCAGTTGGCTAGAAAGCTGATTCATGATGCAGAGCGAGGTTCAATTCCAGAGGTTATTCATGAAGGCCCCTCCTTCTCAATCTTGCCCCTCACCTGAGGTGCGGTGATCTTCAGGTTAAATCACCACCAGTCAGCTCTCCCCCTCAAAGGGGCAAGTAGCCTTGGTCATCTTGGACTATAGCGACTTCACTTTTATATAAAGTTGTTGCTTGACTCTTCTGAAACACCAGGGGTAGGATTCTCTGTCCAGCCACATCAAAATCGCAAAACACGATTGGGTGGAGAATCGTGCGCGAACACAATATCATGGCTGGCGGCAGTGCTCACTGGAATGCTGTCCTCTGGTGCCTCGATAACAGCATTTGACTCCGGATGTAGAGCAAACGTTGTTGGCATATCATTAACGGGCCTGACCCAGTATTCTCTGGGGCTCCCGTGATGCCCCACCTCTGCCAGGAGGAATTACTGATGGCGAAGTTCACTTGTGCTTTTAAAAATCAGGAAACAGGGTGCCAGACGGGGGCCGCGGAGGCATGGGAAGTGCCAGCCACCGATAACTCTGGACCAGAGGCCCTACAGTATCAGGTACCTATGGGACCAGGGGTGCGGTGGGCAGAGTGCCAGGGGGAACGACTGCGAGTGGGTGTGGGGATAGGGAGGAGATGGGGGAAGGGGGACATGGGGGGTCAGGGGCTGTACCATGTCGCCTGGTGAGCCTGGTTGGGCATGAGGGTGTGCACCATGCTGACATGTCTGCCTTTCACGCCCAGCAGACAATGGACTTCGGAATTCAACCAGGAATGGTGGCCTCCATCCTTATCACCGCAGCCCTGGGGATGCATTGGAGCTGTACGAGCTGGAGCTGCTCGAGGAAGAGAACAGTGCAACAGTGGAGCCTGGCCCAGAAAAAACCGGAGCTTGCTGGTGAGAATGGATAACCAGCCACCCAACAGGCTGAGGAGGAGGCCGTGCAAAAGAGGCACCGCATGAGGGCTTGTGCAGACCGGCACCGCCTGTCGTTCGACGACCTGGCGGACTGAGCATGCAGTCGAAGACTCCGGCTCAGCAGGGGGCAGTGTGCACAATGCCCATCATGGCGCACCTGGCACCGAGGAGGAGTGGTGGAGGACACCCACTCCCAGTGGCTGTCAAGGTGACGGTCTCCCTGAACGTTTACGCAACAGGGTCTATCCAGGCGCCAAGTGGGCACCTGTCCGGAATCTCACAGAGCTTGGTGCACAGGCACATCCGCACCATCACCGGGGCCGATATACCTGATTGCCACAATACACCAAGTTCAATGTTAACTGAGCCAACCAGGCTGACCAGGCAGTGGGGATCGCCATCATCGGCAAGATGCCCCAGGTCCAGGGGGTGATCGACAGGATGCATGTAGCCCTCCGAGCAACAGCCCATGCCAGGCCGGTCTTAACAAACTGAAAGGGGTTCCACTCAATGAATGTGCAGCTGGTGTGTGACCATGAGGTGCACATCATGCATGCCTGCGCCCGATCCCTGGACATTTATTAATGTCAAGAGGGCCCGGATGTTCGTGCACTTAAAGGGACTGAAGGCAGGCGTGGTTATGCTCCAGGAGACACATCTGAAGGTGGCAGATCAGGTTAGGCTGAGAAAGAGATGGGTAGGGCAGGTCTTTCATTCAGGGCTGGATGCGAAGAACAGAGGGGTTGCAATACTGGTGGGGAAGCGGGTGTCGTTTGAGGCAATGAATATTGTAGTGGACAATGGAAGTCGATACGTGACGGTGAGCGGTAGGTTGCAGGGGGTGCGGGTGGTACTGGTGAACGTATATGCCCCGAATTGGGATGATGCCGGATTTATGAAACGCATGCTGGGTCGGATTCCGGACCTGGAGGTAGGAAGCTTGATAATGGGGGGGGGACTTCAACACGGTGCTGGACCCAGCACTGGACCGCTCTAGGTCCAGGACGGGTAAGAGGCGGCTGCAGCCAAGGTGCTCAGGGGGTTTATGGACCAGATGGGGGGAGTGGATCCATGGAGGTTTGTCAGGCCGCTGGCCAGGGAATTTTCCTTCTTTTCCCACGTCCATAGAGCCTACTCCCAGATAGATTTTTTCATTTTGAGTAGGGCGCTAATCCCGAAAGTGGAGGAAACGGAATATTCGGCCATAGCCATCTCGGACCACGCCCTGCATTGGGTGGAGCTGGAGTTGGGGGAGGAGAGGGACCAGCGCCCGCTATGGCGTCTAGTTGTGTGATTATTGGCAGATGAGGAGATGTGCGGGCGGGTGCGGGGGTGCATTGAAAGATATTTGGAGGCCAATGACAATGGGGAGGTGCAGGTGGGGGTAGTCTGGGAGGCACTGCAGGCAGTGGTCAGGGGAGAGATAATTTCCATTAGGGCCCACAGGGAGAAGAGAGAGGGGAGGGATAGGGAGAGGTTGGTGGGGGAGATTTTAAGGGTGGATAGGAGGTATGCAGAGGCCCCCGAGGAGGGGCTACTCAGGGAGCGACGGAACCTCCAGACGGAGTTCGACCTGTTGACCACAGGGAAAGCAGAGGCACAGTGGAGGAAAGCGCAGGGGGCGACGTATGTGTATGGGGAGAAGGCGAGTTGGATGCTGGCACACCAGCTTCGTAAGAAGGAGGAAGCGAGGGTGATTGGTGGAGTTAAGGATAGGGGGGGGAATACGGTGCGGAGTGCGGTGAGAATAAATTAGGTATTTAGGGACTTCTACGGGGATCTGTACAGGTCTGAGCCCCCAGCGGGGAGGAGGGGATGCGACGATTCTTAGATCAGCTGAGGTTCCCGAGGGTGGAGGAGGAGGAGGCGGCTGGTTTGGGGGTGCGATTGGGCTGGAGGAGCTGGTTAAAGGACTGGGGAACATGCAGGCGGGGAAGGTTCCGGGGCCGGATGGGTTCCCGGTTGAATTCTACAGGAAATACATGGACCTGCTGGGCCCGTTGCTCGTGAGGACTTTCAATAAGGCGAGGGAAGGGGGGGCCTTGCCCCCGACAATGTCTAGGGCGCTGATTTCTTTGATCCTGAACCGGGACAAGGATCCACTGCAATGTGGGTCGTATAGACCGATCTCGCTCCTCAATGTTGATGCTAAGTTGCTGGCAAAGGTGCTGGCTACGAGAATTGAGGATTGTGTCCCGGGGGTGCTTCATGAGGACCAGATGGGATTTGTGAAGGGTAGGCAATTAAATACAAATGTGTGGAGGCTCCTCAATGTGATTATGATGCCCCCGGTGGAGGGGGAAGCGGAGGTAGTGGCAGCTATGGACGCGGAGAAGGCCTTTGACCGGGTGGAGTGGGACTATCTTTGGGAAGTGTTGCGGAGGTTTGGGTTCGGGGAGGGGTTCGTCAGCTGGGTCAGACTGCTATATAGAGCCCCGGTGGCGAGTGTGGCTACGAATCGGCAGAGGTCGGAGTACTTTCGGCTGTACCGGGGGACGAGGCAGGTGTTCCCCCTGTCCCCCTTGTTGTTTGCACTGGCAATTGAGCCTCTGGCCATGACACTAAGGGAGTCCAGGAAATGGAGGGGACTGGTCCGGGGGGGGAGAGGAACGCCGGGTGTCGTTGTATGCTGACGACCTGTTGCTGTATGTGGTAGATCCAGTGGAGGGGATGGCGGAGGTCATGCGGATCCTAAGGGAGTTTGGGGATTTTTCGGGGTATAAACTCAACGTAGGGAAGAGTGAGCTCTTTGTGGTGCATTCAGGGAACCAGGGAAGGGGGATAGACGAGCTACCGCTGAAGAGGGTGGAAAGGAGCTTTCGGTACCTAGGGATCCAAGTCGCTAGGAGTTGGGGGGCCCTGCACAAGCTCAATTTGATGTGGTTGGTGGAGCAGATGGAGGAGGATTTTAAAAGATGGGATATGCTGCCACTCTCACTAGCGGGTAGGGTGCAGTCGGTGAAAATGACGGTCCTCCCGAGGTTTCTCTTTGCCTTCCCATTATGATCCCCAAGGCCTTTTTCAAACGGGTAAGTAGGAGCATCATGGGTTTTGTGTGGGCGAATAAGGCCCCGAGGGTGAAGAGAGTGTTTCTGGATCGTAGCAGGGACAGGGGAGGGCTGGCGCTGCCGAATTTGTGCGGCTATTATTGGACAGCCAATGTGGTGATGATCCGTAAGTGGGTAATGGAGGGAGAGGGGGCGGCGTGGAAGAGGCTAGAGATGGCGTCCTGTGTGGGCACGAGCCTGAGGGCGCTGGCAACGGCACCGCTGCCGCTCTCGCCGACAAGGTACACCACGGGTCCGGTGGTGGCGGCGACGTTGAAGATCTGGGGGCAGTGGAGGCGACACAGGGGCGAGGTGGGAGCCTCAGTTTTGTCCCCGATTCGGGAGAATCATCGGTTCGTCCCGGGAAGGATGGATGGGGGGTTTCGGAGCTGGCATCGGGCAGGGATTAGAAGAATCCCTTTTGGGGGGGCGTTTGGGTGGGTGGGGGGGTCTTCCCTATTGGTGCTTTTAAATGTCATATGGGGGGTTATTGTATATGGGGGAAATCCAATGTATAATTTTTGATTGTTGTGTTCTTGTTTCTTTCTTTTTGTTGGGAAGGGGTGTTTGTTGAAAATCTGTTGAATAATTTGAATATATATATATATTTTTTAAAAAGGAATAAAACAATTTAAATTAACTGCGTACCATCCAGAATCGCAGGGAGCGTTAGAAAGGTGGCATCAGACATTAAAGACAATGTTGAGGGCGTATTGTCAAGATTATTCAGAAGATTGGGATAAAGGAATCCCATTCGTATTGTGTGAAATTCGGGATGCACATAATGAGTCTACCAAATTTAGTCCTTTTGAACTAACCTTTGGTCATGAGGTAAGAGGACCACTTAAATTGACGAAGGAAAAATTGGTGGGTTGATAAATCGGAAATTACACTATTGGATTACGTGTTAAATTTTAGGGAATGATTAAATAGAGCAGGTGAATTGGCTAGACAACATTTGAAAGTTGCACAAAATATGATGAAACGGGTAGCAGACAAGAAATCCAAAGTTCGTAGTTTTGCCAGTGGGGATAAAGTTTTAGTGTTGTTACCAGTGGTAGGGGAGCCTTTAAAAGCTAGGTTTTGTGGACCGTATCAGATTGAAAGGAAATTAAGTGAGAAGACTCACTGAGCGTGTCATGTGAATATGCTTAAAAGGTACTTTGAAAGGAAAGGAGAGAAAAAGGAGGTTTTAATGATTCTAACTCAAAGTGATGAAGCAAATCCAGATGACTGTGAATACCTCAAATTAAATTGGAAAATGAGGATGTTCTTAAAAATTGGGATGAATTGTAAAGTTACCTTCCAGAAGAAAAACAAACTGATCTGAAAGAGTTATTGATATCACGTGGGCTTGTTTGTAGAGATAAATTGGGAAGTACTAAAATGGCTATACATGATGTAGATGTGGGAAATGATTTTCAGATCAAACAACATCTATATAGACTTAACCCTTTAAAATTGGCACAGGTTAACAATGAGATTGAGAGTATGCTTACCAATGGCATAATTGAAGTGGGTTGCAGCCAATGGAGCTCACCCACAGTGATGGTATCTAAACCAGACGGTACCCAACGGTTGTGTGTGGACTATCGAAAGGTGAATGCCGTTACACGAACTGACTCTTATCCTATCCCTCGTTTGAAGGATTGCATTGCGAAAGTGGGACAATCTGCTTTTATTTCCAACTTCCAGACATGGAAAGAACATTTAAAACATCGTATGGAGTTCTTCGATCGACTTCAGGAGGCGAGTTTGGTGATGAACCTAGCCGAAAGTGAATTTGGAGAAGCCCGAATCACTTTCCTTGCGGAGTTTCCGATATCCTCAAGACAAAGGGAAATAATACGATTTCTTAGCATGTGTGGATTTGATCAAACAGTTGTGCAAAAGTTTTGTGGCGTGATTACTCCACTGATGGAATTGCTGAAGAAACGTAAAAAAATTTGATGGACAGCAGACTTTCACCAGGCATTTGACTGCCTGAAAGTTATGGTAACCAATGTTCCTGTATTGGGGAATTGCAAGGGACTCTGTGGTCAGATTGAACTAAAGTATCTGATTCTAAAGAGAAATGCTGAGGAGGAAGAGGAATGGATGGATCGTGCAGAGACTTTGTTCAAAGAGACTGTCAATCGAGAAGATTTTGGTTGGAGGAAGAAGAACAAAGAAAAATGGACTATATTATTATACCTGTTTGCATGTTTTTTTTTGTGAAACGACAAAGTATTTTTACTGTGCACATTTCTTAGTGGATGGTGCAAAAGTGAAAAATGAAACCATCTTGAAGTTGATGGGTTTTTTTTTCTTGGGGGGAGGTGTCATGTGAGAGTACCTTTAAGAAATGGATGTTTAAGCAATGTACCTTGAAGAAAACAGTGATGTCAGAGAGTGGGTGGAGCTGAGCTCAGATCAGCCATTTTGCAATTGAGTTTGAGTTTGAAAAGAGCTTGGGTGTGCGTCTGTGTTTGCAGTGAGCTGGATCTGCTGTGATCGCTGCCATGAAAGACTATCTCTGGATCATTTGGATGATTTAAACTCATAATGGTAAAGCCTTTAACCTGATGTGTTTCTGTTTAAAGGTGTTAAGTCTCTCTTGGATGTTGAAAGGAATAACTGAAGGATTATTTAGTATTGTAATATTTTCAGGGTTATCTCTGGAGTAAGGGGGTGTTGAGAGATCCAATGTTTATTTAAAAGTGTTAAGTTGAGTTCATAGAATAAACATTGTTTTGTGTTTAAAAACCCACGTGTCCATAATTGTAATATCGCACCTGGAGAACAAGCTGTGTGCTCGGAAAAGCAATAAATACATTAAAGGGGGAGGTTGGTTGAGCTCCATGATACATTTTGGGGTTCTGAAAACGCCTCGCCCATAACAGCAACCTCTGTCAAATCAACTCCTCTGCGAACGTGGAAGGTTCTTCTGACAGAAAATAAATCAGTCAATCAGAATTCAATCCTGAATCATTCATAATGAGTCTTCCAGGCATCTTAAACACCACTGAGCCACTAATAAGCCACTTGACCTATGTAGGTGACTTTTTTCCTTACTCTCTACAGACAACAAACAAAACCAAGCAGTCACTTTAATGATGCACAGTATGTGCATGACTATATGTGATTTACACTATTACAAGATTCACTGTCAGGCATACAAAGAAGCCGGGCAACATTCAAAGTAATTGGCAAGATTGAAATATTGCAAAGCCGATTCAGGAGCTATGGTTGGCGTTGCAATAGCTATTTAGGGGGCTCACCTTCATCTTCTCCATAGTCACTGCTAAAGGAGTGTTTGTTTATTCCTGCTGATGAAGCATACATTTCCCTCTGGTTAATTCTCAAATTTACATTTAAAATTTTGTACCTTTAGTGCATTTCCCAGTTGTGTTATCAATTAATTTGGTTTCACTTCCGGAGAAAAAATTAATTTGTTTGTCATTTTTGATCATTTTCAAGTGTCATTAACTCATTAGTTGATCCGAACAAGGTTCAGATGAAACAGAACCTCAATCCAGTTTTTCATGGGATCAGTGCAAATCCCTCTTTCACACCTATTATTCCCCTTTCTCTCTATTCTTTTTCACAAAATAAGAACTTCTACTTTCTCCCCATGCTTACTGTTATTTCTTGTCCTCTCTTTCATTCACTTTTTGTGTCTCTCTTTCTCCCTCTTTCTCAATTGTTCAGTTATCCCCACTCTTTTACTATTAATTCTTATTTCCTTTGCTATGTTAGTTTCTATCTGCTACTCCCTCCTTCTGTTACTCATATTTCCCTTTTATCTTTATTTTTTCATCTTTTACTCCTTCTGTCTGCTGCGATACACCTGATGAATGTATCTGTACGGCATATGCAACATTAAAGCATTCTTGGTGGAGATAGTGCAAAGCGTCAACAATTGCATTGTTAGGAGAGAACAATAATCGCTGTTGTGTTATAATGGTATAATGCCTAATGCCCTTATCACTCAGAAGGGTTCAGTTAGGCACATGAGAAGGTATTTATAGGTGTGAAGGTATTTATAGGTATGAAGCTTGAATGCATCAGAGTTGTGCGTGTGCTCTGCTCAAAGCAAAAGTGAAACAAAGACAGGATCACATAAAACATTTCCCTTTATAGAATCATAGAATCCCTACAGTACAGAAGGAGGCCATTTGACCCATCGAGACTGCACCAATCCTCTGAAAGACCACCCTATCTAGACACACGCCCCCAACCTATCTCCATAATCCAGTAATACCACCTAACCTTTTGGGACAATAAGGTTAGTTCATCATAGCCAGTCCAATTAACCTGCACATCTTTGGACTGTGGGAGGAAACTGGAGCACCCGGAGGAAACTCACGCGGGGAACATACAAACTCCATGCAGACAGTCACCCAAGGCTCAAATTGAACCCGGGTCCCTGGCGCTGTGAGACAGCAGTGCTAACCACTATGCCACCATGCTGCCCTTCTAGTGAGGTCATGCTGATATCCCTTAAAAGCATATTACAACATCCCCCCCTGCTCTTTTAAAGATACTCGCTTCCCTTTCAAAGAAGCACAACTATTTGAAATACTGTAAGAGTCCTTCCTGTTTATTTCCTTTGTTCCCATTTATTTTATTTTATTATTTTGGTCCGTAGACCCACAATCATGATGTACCTTTAAGCAGAAGAATTAAAGTTGAAACAGCCTGCTTATCAGGCCATTGTGTTCCCAAGGCTCCTTGGTTGGGAGAGGAGAAGTCATCTTCGCCATGGGATTTTAGGAACTGGTTGTGGAGGGAGTTGGTTCGATTGGCTAACCGGCAATAGTCAGTAATTGGTTCTTGCATAATGCTTTCTGAGAGAACTTGGCAAATGTGTTTAGACCTTGGAAGTGAAAAGAACGCTTTCTCTCTCTCTATCCTGCTTGCTGAAGTGAAAGAGCTGCTCTGATGTTCTGAAAGCAGTGAGTGCCCGGCACATTATTTGCTGTGAAGCTGAAATGATGCTGAGTCTGCAGAGAAGGTAAACAACCCTGTCAGAGAAAACCATCGCAAGCCTAGGGGCGCGATTCAGTGAATCCAATGTTAAAGTCCGCTGAGCGTCGTGTTTAATGGGGTGTTTCTTAACAGCCGCAACACTGAGAAACACCCTGCTACCCTATGGCACTTTGCCATTATTTGGGGCCTCGCGGAGTTCCTCCCTACTGAGGCCGCACTTAGAGGGATTTCCTGCTGGCGAGCGGAATGGATCCTCGTAGATTGAATCATGATTTTGTTTGGCAGTCCTGATCTCCCCACTCCACCCCCACCTATTTTTGTAACCCCCCTCACCCCCCAACCTTGGCGAGTTCCCCGGGAACCCCACCCCTCACCCCGGCAAGGACTCCTCCGTGCCCAACCCCTGGAAGTGCCAACCCAGGCACCCTGGTGTGTCCCGTGGCATTGTCAAGGTGCCAGGCACACTGCCAGCATGCTGAGCAGGCAGTGTCAAGGTTCCCAGATTCCGGGGGAGTGTCAGGGTGCCACTCTGTCCCCAACCACCTGGGCATCTCCAATGGCCTGGGAGATTCCCCCAATGCTCTTACACCTGGTTCACGTTTGTGTGGAGCAGCACTAAACGGCACCCAGGCAAGGTCTCACAGGCATGATCGGTGAGTCCAGGTGAAACAACATCTGTATATTTAATGAGCCCAGAGAGGGCAAGAACCACATTGCGCCAGATGTAGCGACTCAAATGACTCGCAATCGACCCGGAGCCCGAGTTCTTTATTTATATGTTTTTTCCTTTCCTTTCCACCGCCCTTTCCCCTCTGTGTATGAATGTGTAGAGAGTGGGTCACGTTAGGAAAGGGGTAGTAGATAATCAGTTACATTTTATGTCTGTTTAATTATAGTGAAAGTCATCACGCCCCAGAGGCTGCTCTCCTCTTTTTGAAGGGGAGAGCTGTCTGGTGGTGAAGTAACCTCAGGATCACCACACCTCAGGTGAGGGGCAAAGTTGAGAAGGCTTGAGCCGGTACAGGAATTGAACCCACGCTGTTGGTGGCACTCTGCATCACCAACCAGCTATCCAGCCAACTGAGCTAACCGCCCCCCTCAATGCTGCGCTTAACAAAGTGTTATTTGTGTTTTAAAGTTGCAAACCTGGTGACAGTAGTTTATTGGGTTCAACCAAGGACCATGGGTATATTAAATTAAATCTAATTTCACCTTTGTTGCGACTCCGGGTCAAGTAGGGCTGTAATTAACTATGTGATGTGTTGGGTGCTCTGGATCCGTGGAACACATACAGGCCACCAACACTTAAAATAGTGCAACACTATTTTATTAAGTTAGAAACTGTTGAACATACTTTCACTGTGGGTTAACACAATGTTAGATTAAACTAAAGACCTATGCCTGTCCGAACCTGTCTATGCACTCAGCACATGGTGACGATCTGTGCTGCAAGCTGTAAGCTCTGTCCTTCTCAGAGGCTGCATCCCGAATGAGCTGGAACTCTGATGCCCCCTGTCTTTATAGCGAGTGTGCTCTAATTGGTGATTGGCTGCGGTGTTGTGTGTGTTGATTGGTCTTGCTGTGTGTCCATCAGTGTGTGTGTATCTGCACCATGATATACTGGTGTATATTATGACATCCCCCCTTTTGTAAAAGAATGTACGTGTGTGGCAATAAATAATGTATGGTGAGAATGTTCCTAACTACGTGTGGGGTGCGAAGACATATTTACAGGACTACGTACATGAGAACTAAGCTATTTACATGGGAAGGTGCATGGTGCACAGAAGCAGTATGCAACAAGTGTAACGAGATCAACACTATATACAAACTAGGGAAACGATCAAACAAAGCAACAAAACAATTCTGAGAGTCCATAAGTCCCCAAAGTTCATACATTTAGTCTCTGAGGTGGGCGACAAATTCTGGTTGACCGCCTCAAGGGTTGGTCGAGAGCCGCTGGTTCAGGAGCGGGCTGGAATGCGTCAAAGTCAGGGGGATGTAGAGTGACAGGGAGCTCTGCATAGTCCATGGCAGGATCAGCAGGAGGGCGAGGCGACACTGGAGGATCACGTGGCGAGCATGGAACGAGATAAGGGGCGCGTCGATTGCAGCGCAGAATAGAGCCATCCGGTAGACGAACCAGGAACGAGCGGGGGGGGGCCACCTGCCGAAGGACAACAGCGGTTGCAGACCAGCCACCATCTGTAAGATGGACGCGGTGGTTGTCATCTGGAGCCAGAGCAGGCAGATCAGCTGCACGGGAGTCATGAGCCGCCTTGTGCTGTGCACGAGACAACTGCATCCGGCAAAGGACTGGAACTTGGTCGAGGTCGGGGACTTGGATGGACGGGACCGTCGTCCTCAGGGTACGACCCATGAGTAACTGGGCTGGCGACAGGCCAGTGGACAGTGGGGCCGAGCGATAGGCCAGCAAGGCAAGGTAGAAATCAGACCCAGCATCGGCAGCCTTGCATCGGAGCCGTTTGACTATATGTACTCCCCTCTCCGCTTTGCCGTTGGATTGGGGGTACAGGGGCCTGGACGTCTCATGAGCAAAATTATACCGCCTGGCAAAGTTGGACCATTCCTGGCTGGCGAAGCAGGGGTCATTGTCCGACATAACCGTGAGCGGGATGCCTGTCGAGCAAAGGTTTCTTCACATGCACGAATGACTGCAGACGAGGTGAGGTCATGCAACCGTATCACCTCCGGGTAATTCGAAAAGTAGTCCACGATCAGGACATAGTCTCTACCCAGTGCATGGAACAGGTCGATGCCCACCGTGGTCCATGGTGACGTGACCAACTCATGGGGCTGCAGGGTCTCACGTGGTTGGGCCGGCTGGAAGCGCTGACAAGTGGGGCAGTTGAGCACTGTGTTGGCGATGTCCTCATTAACGCCGGGCCAGTACACTGCCTCTCGGGCCCGTCGGCGGCACTTTTCCACGCCAAGGTGGCCCCCGTGTAGTTGTTCCAGGACAAGCTGCCGCATGCTTTGCGGAATGACAATGCGATCCAGTTTTAGAAGAACCCCGTCTACTACCGCCAGATCATCTCTCACATTATAGAACTGAGGGCATTGGCCCTTTGAGCCACCCGTCTGTTAGGTGGCGCATGACACGCTGTAGCAAAGGGTCAGCCGCCGTCTCGCGGCGAATTTGGACGAGGCGTTCATCCGAAGCAGGTAGATTGGAGGCCGCGAATGCAACATGGGCGTCAACCTGGCAGACAAATCCCGCTGGGTCACATGGAGTGTTGACTGCCCTGGAGAGAGCGTCAGCAATGATGAGTTCTTTGCCTGGGGTCTATACCAGCTGGAAGTCGTATCGCTGGAGCTTGAGAAGAATACGCTGGAGGCGAGGCACCATGTCGTTCAAGTCTTTCTGTATTATATTGACCAGCGGGCGATGGTCGGTCAAGATGGTGAATTGAGGAAGTCCGTAGACATAATCGTGAAACTTAACCACACCGGTCAGAAGGCCCAGGCACTCCTTTTCTATCTGCGCGTAGCGCTGCTCCATGGGGGTCATCGCACGTGATGCATATGCAACGGTGGCCCATGCTGAGGCCTCATCACATTGTAGCAGCACTGCCCCAATGCCGGATTGACTGGCATCGGTCGAAATTTTGGTCTCCTTTGCTGGATCAAAGAAAGCTAAGACCGGGGCAGTGGTCAGTTTTGTTTTGAGTTCTCTCCAGTCGCGCTCGTGGGCAGGAAGCCATTGGACGTCTGTCGTCTTCCTGACCAGGTTCCTGAGAGCCGTGGTATGAGAGGCGAGGTTGGGGATGAATTTCCCCCAAAAATTGACCGTGCTCAGAAATCGGAGGATCGCCTTCTTGTCCTCTGGTGTTTTCATAGCTGTGATGGCAGCCACCTTGTCCGCATCCGGCTGCACACCCAATTGGGAGATGTGGTCCCCGAGGAACTTAAGTTCTGTCTGACCAAAAGAGCATTTGGCCCTGTTGAGGCGGAGGCCAAGCTCCTGTATACGTCTGAATACGTGCTGGAGGCGACTAACATGCTCCTGCGGGGTAGTGGACCAAATGATTATGTCATCGACATAGACGTGAACACCTTCAATGCCTTCCATCATTTGTTCCATAATCCTATGGAACACTTCTGAAGCAGATATGATCCCGAACGGCATCCTGTTGTAACAATATCTGCCAAAGGGGTATCAAATGTGCAAAGTTTCCTGCTGGATTTGTCGAGCTGGATTTGCCAGAATCCTTTTGAGGCATCGAGTTTGGTGAAGAGCTTGGCGCAAGTCATCTCACATGTGATCTCTTCGCGCTTGGGAATTGGATAGTGCTCCCTCATGATATTGCGATTTAGATCCTTGGGATCAATGCAAATTCTCAATTCGCCGGAAGGCTTTTTTACACATACCATGGAACTGACCCAGTCGGTCGGTTCCGTGACTTTGGAAATCACTCCTTGGTTTTGGAGGTCATGCAGCTGCTGCTTGAGGTGATCCTTAAGGGGTGTTGGGACCCTGCGAGGTGCGTGCACCACAGGCATAGCTTTTGGTTTTAATAAAATCTTGTGGGTGTACAGGAGCGTGCCCATGCCCTCGAAGACGTTGTGGTACTGGTTGATAATGGCGTCGAGCTGCGCCCTGAAGTCGGTGTCCTGAAAGGCAGACACATCAGCAGGAGAGAGAGAGTGAACACTCTGAACTAGGTTCAACAGCTTGCATGCCTGCACGGCAAGCAGGGAGGCTTTCGAGGAGCCCACGATTTTGAAGGGAAGGATGACTTTGCGTGACCTGTGCGTCACTTCAAGTTGGCATGAGCCGTGGCAGCAATTGCATTGCCATTATAATCTAATAGCTGGCAGGCTAATGGCAGGATGGCTGGTTTGACACGAAGGCTTTGGAGGTCAGACCGCGCAATGAGATTGGCGGAGGCACCAGTGTCCAGGCAGAATCGTATTTGGAACCGGTTGACCGTAAGGGTGGCACACCACTCATCGTCTGGATTGATGCTGTATACCGATAGAGGCTGGATTCTTTGCTTCGGTGACACCCTGATTTTTGCAACGATACCGACTCGAAAAGGCGCCTTCGGGTCCTCAGTGTCAATATCGGGTAGCAGGTCCGAATCGGACTCGGTGACCATGGGTTGAATGGCCCGGACATTCCTGCGAGGCTGGCTGGAGCGACAAGAGTTGAAAGGCTGAGGTGATCTGCATAAAGCAGCATAGAGGCCAAGTTTGCCACATCTCAGGCATCGTCAGGATTTGGCAGGACATTGCCGCATTAAGTGGGCGGAGCCACAGTTGCCGCACATTGTAGCATCAGTACGTTCGCTGCACCACCGCGCATGTGCGGTGCGGTCGTACGTGGTGCGCGCCTGCGCAGTACGTTCGGCGATGTCAACGTCCCCTCGTTCAGTGCGCACAAGCGCAGGAGTCTGCAAAATGGCCACCCTCGTCCAGGCTGAGGCCCTGGAATTGCTCGATTGCTTGGACCCGTTCTGCCTCATGGGGACCTTGCCGCACTGTTTCAGCTGCTTGGATGTGGAAATACCGACTAGTGGCGTGTTCATGTAGCACGCAGGTCTCGATGGCAATCGCTAGGGTGAGCTGCTTTACCTTGAGGAACTGCTGGCGTAGGGGGTCCGACTGAACACCGAAAATGATCTGGTCAATGGAGTCATGGAGTCGGAGGTGGGCCCGTAATTACAGGACTGCGCAAGGATGCGGAGGTGGGTGAGAAAGGACTGGAAAGTTTCATCCTTGGCCTGCAAACGCTGCTGGAATACATAGCGCTCGAAACTTTCATTCACCTCGGTGTTGCAGTGACTGTCAAACTTGAGGAGGACCGACTTGAATTTTGATTTATCTTCATCATCAGCAAAGGTGAGAGAATTGAAAATGTGGATGGCATGTTCCCCGGCCGTGGATCGGAAGAGAGCGATCTTCCTGGTGTCTGAGGCAGCTTCCCGGTCTGTGGCTTCAAGGTAGAGCTGGAAGTGTTGTTTGAATATCTTCCAGTTGGCTCCTAGGTTACCGGTGATGCGGAGCGGCGGCGGCGGGCGGACGCTGTCCATTTTGCAGGATGGCTCTATGCTGGTGGAAGGCAGGTCACTTGCAGGTAGGTCTAAGAAGTTCTAATATCCCTCAACTCCTGGTATCATGATGTGTTGGGTGCTCTGGATCCGTGGAACACATACAGGCCACCAACACTTAAAATAGTGCAACACTATTTTATTAAGTTAGAAACTGTTGAACATACTTTCATTGTGGGTTAACACGATGTTAGATTAAACTAAAGACCTATGCCTGTCCTAACCAGTCTCTGCACTCAGAACGTGGTGAAGATCTGTGCTGTAAGCTGTAAGCTCTGTCCTTCTAAGAGGCTGCATCCCGAATGAGCGGGAACTCTGATGCCCTCTGTTTTCATAGTGAGTGTGCTCTAACTGGTGATTGGCTGCGGTGTTGTGTGTGTTGATTGGCCTTGCTGTGTGCCAATCAGTGTGTGTGTGTCTGCACCATGATATACTGGTGTATATTATGACACCATGCACGAGCCCAGGGTGTCGGGACAAATGTTCATGTTTATTTGCCGTTAAATAAGTGCATAGAACTGATAAATCTATGAGTCTGCAAATGTAGAGGTAACCTACTGGTACGCCCAGATCTTGTGATGGTAAACTTGTCCGGAGGTTCTTCAATTGCTCAGAATGATGTGTTGCATTGTCTTTCTTGGATGTTCATCCTGATTTTATTTGGGATCGTATCCGAGATGTCGTAGAACTGCATGGTGATTGAGGAGCTGGAATGGATCTGATTTGTCCTTGGTGGCACCTCACCATTGCGCCTTTGTGTGTAATGACTTCATTGAACATTGGTTCTGAACAAATCCCTGACAGCTCGGCTGGTTTTCACACACCTTCTGGGTGACCATGCATTTGAACTTGTCGTAACTGTAAACTTAGCAATTCAATGCCTGCATTTTTAACATGCATGTTGGTCATCTTCTCTTGTAGTTTTATAAATTGCTCTCTAGTGTCTGGGAGAGTAGAATGGGTAAAAGTAGGTAAATTGGTACGTACCGGTCTGCCCAGCCTGAGCTCTGCCAGTTATGGCAGATGTCGTTCCCAGTTCTAACATTGCAATGTGTAGAGCTTGCTTGGTCTGTCAACATTTGGGAATTTGGGATTTCACCTTGCAAATCATTCGTTCAGCTGGGCGGCGATATCCAGCGTAATGAGCAGAAGAAGTAGTGCGATCGGTAAGCTTGAAATAGCTTATCAACAAATTGCAGGCTTTTATCCATAATGATCTCTCTACGCACACCAAATAAACTGAAAATAGCACTTAGCAAATGTGCAAGAGTATTGTGCAATTGTCAAATAATGGGATTCTTCGTAAAGTAGTTGACGATGACGACAACTTTAATGTCATTATCCTGCCAATAGACTGTCCCTGGTGCAACATCACAAGAAGGGAAATGTGCTATGTTGTCCAGTCTTACTTTCACTTCCCACTAAAATTCAGCAGTCTCTTGCCAAAATGAAGTTCTTGAGCAGTGACAGAATTTGAGAACTTGTTGCAGGTCTAAGAGCTAAGAGTATGTCATAGCCCCCACGAGGCCCACCCGGATACCCTGACTGATCTCTCCATGGATCTCATGGAATATGAGCTTCCCCACCAGTGAGCAGAAGCCTGCCCAGCTGAGGCTCATTTAGAATATAATTCAAAATTACGAACAATTATGACGGATAAAGAAGGATAACCTGTTTCCACGAGTTAGAAGTCAGTGACTCGGGGGTCACTATTTCAAGATGAGTGGCAAGAGAGCTGAGGAGAAACTTCTTTAGTCAGAGAGCTGTCGGGATCTGGAATTCGCTGCCAGGGAGAGTGGCGGAGGGGGATTCCATAGGAGGTTTCAAAAGAGAGCTGGATACATATTTGAAAGTGATGAATTTAGAGGGCTAGGGAGATAGGGCTGGGGAACAGGACTAGCTAGGTGGCTCTTTCGGGAGTCAATGCAGACACGATGGGCTGAATGGTCTCCTTCTGTGCTGCAAAATTCTATGATTCTATGATTCTAAAAGCCCGGCATGGACAGAGACCAGCAGGTTGGTTGCCTCAACGGTACTATGCTGTGTAAATAGTTTGCTGCCATATGTAATCTTGGTTAAAACAAATGTTCATCTTACCGCTCAGCTTCCTGGTTCTTAATAGAGTAGCGTATCTGAAAGGGGAAGGGTGGATGAACCGGACTTGCACAATTGTTTATTTAGCAACATTAGAAAGGAAAATCTGGGTTGTGTAAGATGTGTGTATCTCAAAACAGTGGGCCCCACTTCAAGACCACCCTGTGATATCACCCAAAGGTCAACATTTGAGAGCAAGCATAAATATTAATGGCTCGTAACTTGCTGTCCGTATTCAGACTTAAGTTGATTGCCCGCCGCACAAGAGCGGCGTGACCAGCCGGAAGTGCCAACTCACGGACACGCGCACTGGTAGCGCACCACGTTTAAACTCCCGGTACGTTTTTTTTTCACCTGCTTTCCTTCTATCGCTGCGCTGAACCTCCTGTATTAAAAATCCAGGGACAGCACTAACTTGGCCGGCTTGCCCCGATGTTAGGTAAGTATTTACACTTTTTTATTTGGGCTTTATCTTCGGTCCAGAATCTTCAAGCAGAGGCAGGAGACATCGGGAGCCGTTTTTTCGTTGGATAAATATTTTATATTATTAGTGGTTAGCATTTATAAATATGTTTACAATGCAAATAAAGTGAAAGGAAGATTTTTTTTTAAAAATGTAGTTTGTCATGAGGCTGTTAATTCCTTTAAAAAGGTCCTTTACTGTATAAAGTGAATTTGGAGTCAAAAAAAGTGAAAGAAAGAATTTTTTTAACGTTTGTTTGTCATGAGGATGTTGATTCCATTAAAGGAACTATAATGGATAGAATGGGTTTGGAGTGTATGTAATCGCCGGCAATCACTCACTAACGAGTATGATTTTCCACCTGACATACTCTGTGTTCTGTGGGTCCATGCATGGCTGATGCGGCCGATCCCAGAGCCGCATCTTCAATCATTCACTTGGCAGGAGTTTCCAAAAAGGTTGGATCGGTCCGTGGACTCTAGGTCGCGCGTATTCCTTTCTCAGGCTCCTTTTCCAGGTCTCCTTATGCCGTTGTGTGATCTCGAAGAATTGTGTCCCTTCAATCAGGAGGTTCCTCCAAGTAGGCCTCTTCTGAGCAAGGGTCTCGCAGGCATTGGCGCCTATATTCCAGTTCTTGAGGTAAGCCTTTAAGATGTCCTCCTGTTGTTCGAGATCTTTCCTTGAGCTGGGTGAAGAAGATTTGCTTTGGCAGTTGGTACTCTGACATCCTAATCCTATGGCTGGCCTAGCGGAGCTGGTTTCAGATGACCAGGGCCTTGATACTGGTGCTATTGACTCCTTCAAGGATATTAATGTTAGCACGCCTGCCGTGCCAGCTGATTCAGAGCTAAAGTACATTTGGATTTTGAAATGTATTTTAAGCTGTGTTGTTTAAGAGACTTCCTGATGCAATGTTCATCCTTACAAGCCTCAGTGATTACTTCAAATGTTTTAACAAAGTTGAATGCCTTAGTGATGTATGCAAGCCTCCTGTAAACTAATGTGAACTATCTCTCTGACAGGTATTGCTGAATCCAGTGCAGATTCAAAATCTGTAGCCATGCTTTATCTCTGCTGGGGAATCACACTATAGCGTGGCTTCTTAAAATCCTTAAACAGTGATCATGGGAGAAGAGTCAAGCTACATCTCCAACGAGCGAGGAAGCAAATCAATTACCTACCTCTCAGGGTGTACAGAAAAAGGACATGATATGAAATGATGTCAGAAGAGATGTGTGCCAGGAGACTGCGCTTCAGCAAGGAAGCAATGGGACGCCTTTGTGAAATGATGAACGAAGACCTGAAGCCGAACTCTAACTGCCCCACTGCTTTAACAGTGGAAATGAAACTTACGAAAGCGCGATTTGTTTTGCATCTGGGTCCTTTCAGCATGGCATTGTGACGTACGCAATATTTCACAGAATGCTGCTGGGACCTGCATTCACCAGGTAATGAATGCAATTTATTGTAAGACATCAGAGCTTATTGTTTTTGGCACATTCCCTGTGAAGGTGAAGGAGAGGTCCATTGCATTCTTACAGGATTGTTGGTTTCTCAAAAGTAATTGTGGCTGTCAATGTACACATATTGCATTGAAGGCACCATTAGATGATCTTGTTTCATTCATTAACCGGAAGGAGTTCCATTCTTTATATCTGATGATAGTGTGTGATGCACAAATGAAGATTCTCACTGTAAATGCAAACAACGGGGGAAGTGCCCATAACTAATTTGTCCTTGAAAGCTCAATGTTCATAGATCATAGCTCAAAGCTCATAGAATTTGCAGTGCAGAAGGAGGCCATTCAGCCCATCAAATCTGCACCATCCCTTGGAAAGAGCCCGCACCTCCATCCTATCCCTGTAACCCAGTAACTCCACCTAACCTTTTTCAACACTAAGGGCAATTTAGCATGGCCAATCCACCTAACCTGCACATCATTAGACCAGTTACACTGGTCCATGACACCACCACCAGGAATTACAGAACGGTTACTGGGCGATAAGGGATAGCCATTGAGAACATGGCTTATGACACTATTCTGGAGGACCAACAATGACGCACATGAACGAGACAACTGTGCACATGCAGCAATGTAGTGGAGAGGACAACTGATGTTTTAAAATCACGTTTTTGATGTCTGGACAGGTCAGGGGGCACATTACAGTATGCACCAGAGATAGTCTCAAAGATTGTTAGAGTGTGTTGTGCATTGCACAACTTTGCCATTCAGCATGGACTGAGCATTCATCCGGAAGATGTCTTACCACCAGAAATGGATGAGTTGGAGAATGACAGTATGGAGCCTGATGCAGGCATGCCTCCTGGTGTAGGTATGCAAGCCCAGGCTCCAGGTGATGCAAGGGCCGTTCGAAATCATCTGGCAGATGCTGCTTTCAGACATTGAACTTGCAAAATTAACAATTGATATGTCAAAACCCTCCCTCTCCCCTCTTCCCTCCCCCTCTCCCCTTGCGCCCTCTTCCCTCCCCTTGCCCCCTCTTCCCTCCCTCCCATTGTCCCCTCTCCCTTCCCTCCCTCCCTTTTCCCACTCTTCCCTCCACTCCCCTTTACATATAGACAGAACCATTGTGTTTACGTGGAAAAATATATTTTATTGCAAGAAATTTGTAAAAATTAAGGTAGGTTAATGTCATTGTTCAGTGAACTGTCAAGTTAAATGTTAACTGGTTTCAAAGTTTGATATTTATAAAATTATTCTTGTTAATAAATGTTTTCCAAAAAACTTTGCAAGCTTCTACAAATGTCTTATTGAAAGATCAAAATACATTTGATTATCAGGTAAGTATAAATGAATAAGGAAATTGAAATAAACAAGGCAGAAACATAGTAACGTGTGTAGCACACTGGTTAGCACTACTGCCTCAAAACACCAGGGACCCGTGTTCAATTCAAATCTTGGGTGACTGTGAGAAGTTTGCACGTTCTCCCCGTGTCTGCATAGGTTTCTTCTGGGTGCTTCGGTTTCCTGCCACAATCCAAAGATATGCAGGTTAGGTTGATTGGCCATGCTATATTGCCCCTCAGTGGCCAAAGATTAGGAAGGGTTACGAGGATAGGACGGGGGGACAGGGCGGGGGGGGGGGGGGGGGTATACCTGGGTAGGGTGTTCTTTCGGAGAGTCAGTGCAGACTTGATGGGTCGATTAGCTTCCTCTGCGCAGTAGTGAGTCTATGATTCCATAAACACAAATCAAAAAGCTATCCAATGTTACAAGGGCAGTGACAGCAAAAAGCCCTGGGGTGCTTTTAAAATCTTATGATCACAATCTAAATTAAAACATATGAACACTTTTAAGCGTGCCACACGTAAAGTTATATAATAATATAGTGCAGATTTAAATAGTTTCACAGATTGCAAGAAATTTTCAACACTTCTGTTCACTTAGAGATAATCAATCACCTTCAATCATTAAAAAAAATTTAAATTTACTCAATGTCCCAGCATCCACCACACTCTGCGGGAGTGAATTCCACAGATTCATGACCCTTTGAGAGATGCATGGGCGGGATTCTCCGACCCCGCGCCGGGTCGGAGAATCGCCGGGGGGCCGCGCGAATCGCACCACGCCGCCCCGACTCCGGGACGTGATTCTCCGGTGGGGCAGCACGGTAGCATTGTGGATAGCACAATTGCTTCACAGCTCCAGGGTCCCAGGTTCGATTCTGGCTTGGGTCACTGTCTGTGCGGAGTCTGCACATCCTCCCAGTGTGTGCGTGGGGTTCCTCCGGGTGCTCCGGTTTCCTCCCACAGTCCAAAGATGTGCAGGTTAGGTGGATTGGCCATGATAAATTGCCCTTAGTGTCCAAATTGCCCTTAGTGTTGGGTGGGGTTACTGGGTTATGGGGATAGGGTGGAGATGTTGACCTTGGGTAGGGTGATCTTTCCGGGACCCGGTGCAGACTCGATGGGCCGAATGGCCTCCTTTGCACTGTAAATTCTATGAAAAGAACCAATAACAACAGCAATGCCTGCACAAAAGAAAGAGCAAAACAAAACTGTTTTAAAAAAACATCTAAATACCTTTTAAACACGTGTAAAACTTGTTAACTGTTGTCAACAATATAAATCTGCAGTTTAAATGCCTGCCCTCAACGGGTGTTCCCGTAGCTGGTGCGTCACAAGGGGGTGTGGCTACATCGAAACTGCGCCACGCTGGAGCCTGCGGATACTGTCGAGATGGAGGCCTGAGGCTGCCGCTGGAGCAGGAAGGATCGACACGCTTTTTGCACACAGCTAAATGTGTGCATTCCTCTTCCAGTATCGGCGGGCTGTGGCTTTCCGCCACTGCTCGGAAATTAAGGGTCATTAAGAACGAGTATTCAGGGAAAATTCATCTCAAGCAGTTACCACAGAGATTTAATAATCTTTGAAAATTGTAATACGGTGAATGCTGGTGATATCATTGGAGCACTGACTGAGAGGGATTGACTGAATCAGCCCGGGAACTTAAACAAGATGGGCAGCTGACACAAACTTCCCTTGACTTGTGGTTAAGAACATAATACTTAGGAGCAGAAAGCTAGCATGTAGGTGCAGCAGGTAATAAGGTAGACAAATGGAATTTTGGCATTTAGAACAAAAGAGAAAGAGTTCAAAAGTAGGGAAGTGTTGCTGCAACTTATCATAGCATTGGTGGGACCCCCTGGAGTACTGTATACAGATTTGGTCTGCTTACTTGAGGAGGGATGTAGTTGCATTGGAGGAGGTTCAGAGGAGGTTCACTAGATTGATTCCAGAAATAAGGAATCGGTCTTATGAAAGGAGATTGAGCAGTTTAGGCCTATACTCTAAAATTTAGGAGAATGAGATGAGATCATTTGAGGTATATAAGATGATAAAAGATGTTGACAAAGTAGATGCAGGTTTCCTCTTGTCAGGCAATCTAGAATGAGAGGTCATAGTTTTAAGATAAGGAGTAGCAGATTTAAAACAGAGATGAGGAGAAATTACGGGCGGGGTTCTCTGATCCTGAGGCTAAGTGTTGACACCGTCGCGTTTCTCGACAGCGTCAACACGGCCCCAGGATCAGCAATTCTGCCCCCTACAGGGGGCCAGCAGGGTGCTAGAACCGTTCACGCCGCTCCAGCTGCTGATCTTGCTGCGGAATGGGCACCAGTGGATGCGCACATGCGCAGTGGGTCCGGCGCGAACCCACGCATGCGCAGTCCCACCGGTGCGATTTCTGCTCATAGGCGGTGTCTTCCTTGTCCGCTCCGGCCCTGACCAACATGGCGCAGGAGTACAGACGCCGGCGCGGAAGAAGGGAGGCCAGGAGACAGAGAGGCCGGCCCGCCAATCGGTGGGTCCCGATCGCGGGCCAGGCCACATCGGAGGCCCCCCCCGGGCCTCTTCCCCCACAGGCCCCCACCCAACCCTTCAACGCCAATGTCCCACCAGCTGAGAGCAGGTTAGAACGGCGGCCGCGGGACTCGGATTTTTTTTTAAGGCCGCTCGGCCCATCCCATCCAGAGAATTGCGGGGGGGGCTGCGTAGAGCGGCCTGTGACCAGTGCCACGCCGGAGAATCACGTCCCGGAGTCGGGGCGGCGTGGCGCGATTTGCGCACCCCCCCGGCGATTCTCCGACCCGGCGCGGGGTCGGAGAATCCCGCCCATGCATCTCTCAAAGGGTCATGATTCTATGGAATTCACTCCCGCAGAGTGTGGTGGATGCTGGGACATTGAGTAAATTTAAGGAGGAGATAGACAGATTTTTAATTAATACTGGGTTGAAGCGTTATGGAGAACGGTGGGAAAATGGAGTTGAGGCTGAGATGAGATCAGCGGGCTTGGGGGACTGAATTGTCGAATCCGGGCTCCTAGATCTCATGCTCTTATATAAACTATTGGGCCCTTCGAACTTGCTCTGCCATTCAATAACATCTGATTGTGGTGTCAACTCCAATTTCCTGTTTGCTCCTCATAACCCTTGACGCTCTTATTTATCAAAAATCTATCCAGCTCAGCCGTGAATAAATTCAAAGACCCAACCTTCACTACTTTCTCAGGAAGAGAATTACAAAATTCTCATCCACTCTGTCTTAAAAGACATGGTCCAAATATGGTCACACCAAGTTCCTGCACAGCAGCAATAAAACATCACTACTTTTCTATTCCAGTCCCTTTGCATTCCTTATAATCGTGCTCAACAATTTCTTCAATAAAAACGAAAGATTCTGATGCAAGGTTAGGAATCTGAACATGTGAATTGGATTTTAATCCTAGGGGTGCGGAGCGGGAGTCAAGAAATTTTCTGACTCACCTTGGGAGAAAGTGCACGCAAAGGCGGGAATTGTATCGCAGGGTGGTGAAGGTGCTAACTAGAGTCGGGTTTGCCGATCCCGGAAATAGATTGGAGGCAGCCACTGGGCCTGCGATAGCAGAGGTGGGTTTTTTAAAAGGTCCATGTCAGTGCTTTGGGGCTTTGCCCTAGTTGTTTCATTTGATATTCGGCCCTCCAGCGCTCAATCCTCACACAGAGTCACCACTCTACATACTCTCCATGCCCCATTCTAACTAATGACCCTCTGCCAACCCCCCACATGTTCCCTCATATCCTCCCTGCGAGCCTATTGCATTCCCATGTCTACTCACCTAGTATACACTTTGTACAGAACCGCTGAACCCTACAGTAACAACAGCCTGTGTGGAAATGCTTTAAAAATCTTCATTCATTCATAACTTTCTTTAAAAACTGTTTTTACTGCAGCCCAACAGTGGTTCCAATCAACCATACCTTTAAAGCATCAATAGCAGAAATTATAAGTACTTGACTTTTTTTATCTTGTGGAAATAAATTTGAACAATTGAGAAAATAGATCTAAGAGAAAAAATTGCTAATCCAGCAAGGTTTTCCCTTGGGAGCAGCCTCCCAAACTCCATGAGATTCAATTCCATTAATTGTTTCTCTCTTCAAGATGTTGCTGGTCCTGTTGAGTATTTTCAGCATTTTCTGTCGCTATTTCAGATTTCCAGTATCCACGATATTTATTATAAACATATATATATATAAAAATTCTACATTGTTCATCACAGTTGGCAGTGTTCAACAGAGTGCTGTACTAAATGTGTTAATAATAACACAGAGCATTTAATTGCTACATTCTGATAGTGAATGAACTGATAAAGTTGCTAATGGTTGTTAGGTGATGTGCCAATTCTAAAATATGTATATAGAAAATAAAATGATAATGCAGCTCTTCCTCACCATTGACATATGTTCAATAACAGGGAAATGATTTTTTGAAGCATGGGATGTGTTGTCTGAAACCTGTTTTGAAAGTAGTACTTTTATCAGTTCTACTAAGGTACATAATTATCTTGCACATAATCTTCATGTAGGCTGATGGAGGCACTGGATTAAAATTGACAAAAATAATGTAGTGAGCTTCACTGAAGTTAGAAAGATACACAAGCAAATCTTGGATTTCATCTGAACATGCTTCAAGTTCTGTGTAAGTTCAGAGACTCACTGAATTATATGTTTGTCAATCTTCATATTTGATTTATTTATAAATGATATGCTCGAAAGCAAGACACTGTCGATGATGGAAATTTGAAATTAAAACAGAACATGTTGGAAAAACAGAGGGTAGAGTTCAGTTCACTGAGCTTTTGGCAGAATTGGTAAGGTCGGTAATAGGTCTTAAGAGAAGAGACGGGCAGCAATCCCATCAGAGAGCAGTGCAGAACCTCTTCAAGTTGGGCATACCTAGAAGAGGCAATAGCAACATGATATGTGAGCTCTCACTAATTCTCCTTTACCCAGATCCTGTTGCGTTGTTGATAAAGTCACCTAGAGAGTAATTGCATTGTACCCAGCATCTTGAAGAGTGGTCTAATCACTTGGCTATGGCAGGTGGATGCATGTGTCCAGCTATGGTATTATAGTTTTTGCATGGTTCAAGGAGAGAGGTTAAAGGTGTTGATCGGAAGATACAAGAAATGTTGATTCAATTATGGGAGGTAATGACGTAGTGGCATTGTTGCTGGACTACCACTCCAGAGACCCAGGTTAATGCTCTGGAGATCCAGGTTCGAATCCCACCACAGCAGAGAGGGAAATTTGAATTCAATGAAAAACATCTGCAATTAAAAGTCTAATGATGACCATGAAACCATTGCCGCTCATCGTAAAGACTCATCTGGTTCATTAATGTCCTTTATGGAAGGAAACCTGTTATCTTTGCCTTCTGGCCTACATGGAACTCCAGATCCACAACAATGAGGTTGACTCTTAGAATCCACTCAGGGCATTTAGGGATGGGCAATCAATGCAAGCTCAGCCATCGATGCCCACATCCCAAGTATGAATAGAAAAAAAATCATTTTATCTTGTCAGATAAAAAACCCCCGTCTGAACATAATTACTGAGAACGTGCTCACTATAATAATAATAATAATCTTTATTGTCACAAGTAGGCTCACATTAACAGTGCAATAAAGTTACTGTGAAAAGCCCCTAATTGCCACATTCCGGTGCCTGTTCGGGTACACAGAGGGAGAATTCAGAATGTCCAAATTACCTAACAGCACGTCTTTCAGGACTTGTGGGAGGAAACCGGAGCACCCGGATGAAACCCACGCAGACACAGGAAGAACGTGAAGACTCCATACAGACAGTGACCTAAGCCGGGAATCGAACCTGGGACCCTGGCACTGTGCAACAACAGTGCTAACCACTGTGCTACCGTGCCACCCACATAAATACATAGGTAGTTGAGGTATGTCTTTACATGGTTCTTTTTTTATTGGTAAAACTATTGAAACTTAATTTGTAAACTTTTAAACATGATGATGGGTTCCTGCTTGCGTCTTTCCAAAAACAAAACTGTATTCTTCACAAGTAGTCACATACTCCACATAATAGGAAATTTAACGAGGTATAAAATGCATGGATGAATCTGGTACCGCTAAATTGCATTGTCATCAATTTTGGCACTAATTCATTTATTCAAATTAGTCCACAGCAACCCCCTACTGAGCATCAAACTTAATCAAATGCAAAATGGTTTATACTTGACATTGCTTCACATGAAAACTTTTGGAGATCATTTTAAAACTGCTATTAGAATACTGTGGATGCAATCACTCTGGGGTTGTTTGGAATCCAAAGAATGTGGAAGGAGTCTTCTTTTCAACAGGATATTGAGGAGCGACATTAGCAGAGATGGCAGATAGGGTTTTCCATTGCCCTAGTGTAATGCCAGCAGATGGGAGGTGGGGGTTCTTGTTCAGGAAGCTGTTCTGCTCACTACCCACCCTCCCTACCACACCTAGGATTTTCCTACAAAACTAACAAGGATAGAAACTATTTCCACCCACATATGTAAGCATTGCAATTGTCGAACCTAAGTGGCGAAGGTAGATTTTAACAAAGAAAATTCACTCGAGTGCCAAATTGCCTGATGAGGTCTCTTGCGTTTTTTGGCCTCACCCTCACATCTCTGCATCTCTACTTCCCAGAGGATTCTCAGACAAAGTCAGGAATAACATCAACAGCCTGCTGACTTTATGGAATGTATCCTGCTCAGACTATTGATCAGCCTCGGGAGTGGGAATTATTGTGCTTGGATTCTGGTAGAGCATAAAATCCCCACCCCTAAATTGGAATAATACAATGACAATTACAATTACAGATCTGATAAGACGGGAGCGATAATGGAAACTGCTTCTATAAACCTAAGGGATCTCGGTGTTAAAGGGAAAGATCATCTCAGTATGGATTTACGATACCGTTAATCACATTGTAAAAGCAACATAATTTCACCATGATAGAAATGAGGCTTTGTTCATTTTGGAGCAAATTTCTTATCTCCAAAAACCGTCAATAGTTCCTTTCAAATGGCAACTTTGTCAAAAATCATTGCATGTGAAAAGGTTTGGCAGCAGCTACTTTGAAGGGAAAACACTCGGACAGTGGCAGCTTTTTAAGTGTGCCACCTTCAACGTTTGGTCATTCTGAAGTCTCAATAGATTCTCAGTCTGAAGCTTTTCCATTCTGGTCATTCGCATGAAACTGTTCAAACCCAGTTCCACTGGAGAGTTTCTTCAGTCATTGTGTTGAGATAGCAGATTTCTGATAGTGTTAGCCTTCCCCTTGCTAATTCGTGTGTGACTAATTCAATTTCATGAAGGCTGGATCGCAAGTGCAGTGAGAATAACAGTGTTCAAATTCTGATCAATTAAAGTTTTTAACCACAGAAACCTGCTTACATTACAAAATTGTCTTCTTTCAGAATTTTCCATTATATTTGGTATGTAGCACGTCAGATTAAACACAGCAGTGTCATTGAGGCAATCATGCAGGCTATAAGTGCATGATGGATGGAGGAGCTCTAATCTTCTATCACTGTTCTTCACAACTTCATCCCATTGTGTTTTTATAATGTGTTTGATAAAAAAATTATATTCAGGTTTAGCAGGATTCATCATTAAAAGACGGAAATGACAATGCAATTTAATTGGGTCAGCACGGTAGCACAGTGGTTAGCACTGTGGCTTCACAGCTCCAGGGTCCCAGGTTCGATTCCCCGCTGGGTGACTGTCTATGCAGAGTCTGCACGTTCTCCCCGTGTCTGCGTGGGTTTCCTCCAGGTGCTCCGGTTTCCTCCCACAGTCCAAAGACATGCAGGTTAGGTGGATTGAACATGCTAAAATTGCTCGTAGTGTCCAAAAAGGTTAGGAGGGGTTATTGGGTTAGGGGGATCGGGTGGAAGTGAGGGCTTAAAGTGGGTCGCTGCAGACTTGATGGGCCGAATGGTCTCCTTCTGCACTGTATGTTCTATGTTCTATGACTGTAAGTCAAATGTTCGGGAGTCACAGATTACCCAAAATAGGCAGTCGAAATTTAGAAGAATGAGGGGGAATCTTACCAAAACATATAATGTAATGGAACCTACGAGGGAGCAAGCTGTCCTCAATCTGGTCCTGTGTAATGAGACAGGAATAATCAATGATTTCATAGTTAGGGATCCTCTCAGAGGGAGCGATCGTAGTATGGTGGTATTTGAAATACAGATGGAGTGTGAGAAGGTAAAAGCCAGTGTCTTGTGCTTAAACAAAGGAGGCTACAATGGGATGAGGAAGGTGTTGGCCAGAGTAGATTTGGAACAAAGACTTTGTGGTGGGACAATTGAGAAATAGTGGAGAACTTTCAAAGAGATTTTTCTCAGTGCTCAGAAAAAGTATATACCAGTGAAAAGGAAGGACTGTCGAAAAGGGACAATCAGCCATGGATATTTAAGGAAATAAAGGAGGGTATCAAATTGAAAGAAAAGGCATACAAAGTGACAAAGATTAGTGGGAAAAGAGAATTGGGAAATATTTAACGGTCAACAGAAAACCACAAAAAAAGCTAGAAAGAAAAATAAGATTATGAGAGTGAACTAGCTCAGAATATAAAAACAGATAGCAAAAGTTTTGACAAATATATAAAACGAAAAAGAGTGGCTGAGATAAAGATTGGTCCTTTAGAGGATGAGAAGGGGAATTTAATAATGGGAAATGAGGAAATGACATTGAACAGGTATTTTGTGTCGGCCTTCACAGTGGAAGACACAAATAACATGCCAATAATTGTTGGCAAGGAGGCTATGTCAGGTGAGAGCTAAAAACGATCATTATCACTCAGGAGATAGTGTGGGCAGGCTAATGGGGCTAAAGGTAGACAAGTCTCCTGGTCATGATGGAATAATAATAATAGTCTTTATTGTTGTCACAAGTAGGCTTACATTAACAGTGCAATAAAGTTACTGTGAAAATCCCGCAGTCGCCACACTCTGGCGCCTATTCAGGTACACAGAGGGAGAATTCAGAATGTCCAATTCACCTAACAAGCATCCGGTGGAAACCCACGCAGACACGGGGAGAACGTGCAGATTCCACACAGACAGTGACCCAAGCGGGAATTGAACCTGGGATCCCGGTGCTGTGAAGCAACAGTGCTAACCGCTGTGCTACTGTGCCGCCCATCCCAGGGTACTAAAAAAGGTGGCGGGGGACATAGCAAATGCGCTCATGGTAATTAACCAAAATTCGCCGGACTCTAGGGCGGTTCCAGCAGATTGGAAAACAGCAAATATGACGCCACTGTTTAAAAAAGGAGGTAGAGAAAAGGCGGGTAACAATAGGCCGGTTAGCTTAACTTCTGTAGTGGGGAAAATCCTTGAATCTGACATTAAGGAAGAAATAGTGAGACATCTGGGACGGGATTCTCCGCAATCGGCGCGATGTCCGCCGACCGACGGCAAAAACGTTGCGAATCAGTCTGGCATCGCGCCGCCCCAAAGGTGCGGAATTCTCCACATCTTGAGGGGCCGAGCCCTCACCTTGAGGGGCTAGGCCCGCGCCGGTCTGATTTCTGCCCCGCCAGCTGGCGGGAAAGGCCTTTGGTGCCCCGTCAGCTGGCGCGGAAATGACTGCCGTGCGGCACATGTGCGGGAGAGTCAGTGGCTGCTCACGGCATCCCCGCGCATGCGCAGTGGAGGGGGTCTCTTCCGCCTCCGCCATAGGAAGGAAAAGAGTGCCCCCACGGCACAGGCCCACCCGCGGATCGGTGGGCCCCGATCGTGGGCCAGGCCACCGTGGGGGCACCCCCCGGGGCCAGATCTCCCCGCGCCCCCCCCAGAACCCTGGAGCCCGCCCGCGCCGCCTTGTCCCGCCGGTAAGAGAGGTGGATTGATTCTTGCCAGCGGGACAGGCATTCCAGCAGCGGGACTTCAGCCCATCGCGGGCTGGAGAATCGCCGGGGGGGGCCCGCCAACCGGCGTGGGCGCGATTCACACCAGCCCCCGGCGATTCTCCGACCTGGCGGGGGGATTGGAGAATCCCGTCCCGAATAGAAATTGTCCCATTGGGCAGACACAGCATGGATTCTTGAAAGGCAGGCCATGTTTGACTAAATTAGTGGAATTCTTTGAGGACATTATGAGTACTGTGGACAACGGGGAACTGGTAGATGTGGTGTATCTGGATTTCCAGACGGCATTCGACAAGGTGTCGCACAAAAGACTGCTGCATAAGATAAAGGCGCATAGCGTTAAGGGTAATATATTAGCATGGATAGAGGATTGGTTAACTGACAGAAAGCAAAGATTGAGGATAAATGGGTGTTTTTCTGGTTGGCAATCAGTGGCTAGTGGTATGCCTCAGGGATCAGTTTTGGGTCCGCAATTGTTCACAATTTACATAGATGATCTGGAGATGGCAACGAAGTATAATGCATCAGAGTTCGCAGATGACACTAAGATGAGTGGTAGAGCTAAGTGTGCAGATGACACTGAAAGTCTGCAGAGGGATATAGATAGTTTAAGTGAGTAGGCAAGGGTCTGGCAGATGGAGTTCAATGTTGATAAATGTGAGATCATCCGTTTTGGCAGGAATAACAGCAAAATGGACTATTATTTAAATGGTAAAAATTGCAGCATGCTGCTGTGCAGAGAGACCTGGGTGTCCTTGTGCGTGAATGCAGGTGCAGCAAGTAATTAAGAAGGCAAATGGAATTTTGTCCTTCATTGCTAGGGGAGAGTTTAAAAGCAGGGAGGTTATGTTGCAGCTGAACAGGGTGCTGGTGAGGCCATATCTGAATCACAGTTTTGACCTCCTTACTTGAGAAAGGATTACTGGCACTGGAGGTGATGCAGAGGAGATTCAGTAGGTTGATTCCGGAGTTGAGAGGATTGGCTTATGAGGATAGATTAAGTAGACCGGGCCTATACTCATTGGAATTTAGAAGAATGAGGGGGGATCTTATGGAAACATATAACGTTATGAAGGGAATAGATGAGATAGAAGCAGGGAGGCTGTTTCCACCAGCAGGTGAAATTAGAACTAGGGGGCATAACCTCAAAATAAGAGGGGAGCAGATTTGAGACAGAGTTGAGGATGAACTTCTTCACCCAACGGGTCGTGAATCTGTGGAATTCCCTGCCCAGTGAAGCAGTTGAAGCTACCTAGTTGAATGTTTTTAAGGCAAAGTTCGATAAATTTTTGAACAGTAAAGGAATTAAGGGTTATGGCGAACGGATGGGTAAGTGGAGCTGAGTCCACAAAAAGATCTGCGGTGATCTTATTGAATGCCGGAGCAGGCTCGAGGGGCCTGATGGCCTACTCCTGCTCCTCGTTCTTCTGTTCTTATGTTGTGTTTTCCAGATGGAGAAAGGAAACAGTTTCTGCCAAGGTGGCCTAATGGAATGCCTATCAATTCCATAAGAATTCTATACTTATTTTGAAAAGTTTAATTTATTAAATGTCCCACTTCTTACACTGCAGGCACTTTCAACACTAAGAGAAGGATGAATTGGAATTTGATGCCCACAACCCAACGTGACCCAATCAATGAATTGGGAGATGAATTGGAAAACCTCAGCGTAAATTCTGCAGCCTTACATTGTGAGTTAATATCTGTTTTGCTTATTGGATTAAGTGTGGCACTATAGTGCCATTGGCTCCTGATACAGGGGTCTTGACAAGCCAGCAGTAACTTCAAAGTAAACTTATTGGATTTGTTAAGTGCAAAAGATGGGAGGACCCATTTGTTTTCTTTGTCTTCACAGCATCTATTCACAAGGTATACAGCATTGTTATTTTGAGTTTACCCCTGGCTAAGTGAGATAACTGTACAGAGTCACTGCCATTAATAACTTGTGCAAGATAAGAGCAGCTATTGAAAGAGTATTTAGAATGATACGTGCATGCATTCCCTGTTGGGAGTATTTATTATGATGTGGAGATGCCGGCGTTGGACTGGGGTGAGCACAGTACGAAGTCTTACAACACCAGGTTAAAGTCCAACAGGTTTGTTTCGATGTCACTAGCATTCAGGTGAGGAAGGAGCTGTGCTCCGAAAGCTGGTGACATCGAAACAAACCTGTTGGACTTTAACCTGGTGTTGTAAGACTTCGTACAGTATTTATTGTGGTCTGCCCCATAAAAAGTGTGCAAAGTGAGATGCTTTGGCATGCATGTTTTGAGCATTTCTGATCGTTTTGTGGTCAGTTTCTAGGCATGAAGTAGAGTGCAAAAATGTTCCTGCTTGTATACTACTCCATTGCTGGGTTTGCTGAACAGAAGAGACTCTGGAAACTGAACCCACCCACCCATATATCACATGAAGTGTTAATGACAGCACCATCTGTCAACCAAAATATTTGCCCCCATTAACACTGTGACAACAATGGGCAGCAGGGACCCCTTTTAATTTTTGAGATTCAGTGTTGGAAAGACAGCAATGGGAGGAATACAATTTAAAAGGAAGCATAGGATGCCTGCAATCAATCACAGTGTAA
The DNA here is from genome assembly GCF_047496885.1 of Scyliorhinus torazame. Lineage (NCBI taxonomy): Eukaryota > Metazoa > Chordata > Chondrichthyes > Carcharhiniformes > Scyliorhinidae > Scyliorhinus > Scyliorhinus torazame. Next base: position 99,785,833 of record NC_092727.1, read on the forward strand.
TTGATTGCATATCTCAATCAATAATATTTAAATGTACAAAGACTGCAGTTTAATCTCTTTTCACCTTGACCTGATACTGCGATGTCCCCGTTCCCAACCCAAGGCAGGAACAAAATGCAGCTGCAGACAAGCAGCACAGACCATAAATTAACCTTGGCACTCAGAAAAATGGCATTGCAAAATGAAGGACTTTCTTCATGATATTCTCTGCCCATTCCGGTTGAACAATGATGTTTAATCCCTTGATAAAACATCTGCATTAGAACGGTAAAGTTAAGGATTTAACACTGCTTTGGAGAGAGTCCCAAAACTAATTAGAAATGAATCTTCAGCTTCATTGCTTGTATCCCATGAGAAATGTTTGCAGGAATACAAAATATTGAAGTGCAGCTCCAGTTTAAATCTGGAGGTTTGTTGAAGCAAGTGTGATGTTTTTGATGCTGAGCCAGTTAGAATAATGTGGAGCATCAACAGACCAGTCAGAGCTCCTTGATGTCACAGGTCTTTTTTATTTGGATTTGGATTTTGTTTATTGTCACGTGTACCAAAGTAGAGTGAAAAGTATTTTTCTGCGAGTAGCTCAACAGATCATTAAGTACATGAAAAGAAAAGGAAATAAAAGAAAATACATAATAGGGCAACACAAGGTACACAATGTAACTACATAAGCACCGGCATCGGATGAAGCATACAGGGTTTAGTGTTAATGAGGTCAGTCCATAAGAGGGTCTTTTAGGAGTCTGATAACAGTGGGGAAGAAGCTGTTTTTGAGTCTGTTCGTGCGTGTTCTCAGACTTTTGTATCTCCTGCCCGAGGAAGAAGTTGGAAGAGTGAGTAAGCTGGATGGGAGGGGTCTTTGATTATGCTGCCCGCTTTCCCCAGGCAGCGGGAGGTGTAGATGGAGTCAATGGATGGGAGACAGGTTTGTGTGATGGACTGGGCTGTGTTCACGACTCTCTAAAGTTTCTTGTGGTCTTAGAACATAGAACATAGAACGATACAGCGCAGTACAGGCCCTTCGGCACACGATGTTGCACCGAAACAAAAGCCATCTAACCTACACTATGCCATTATCATCCATATGCTTATCCAATAAACTTTTAAATGCCCTCAATGTTGGTGAGTTCACTACTGTTGCAGGTAGGGCATTCCACGGCCTCACCACTCTTTGCGTAAAGAACCTACCTCTGACCTCTGTCCTATATCTATTACCCCTCAGTTTAAAGCTATGTCCCCTCGTGCCAGCCATTTCCATCCGTGGGAGAAGACTCTCACTGTCCACCCTATCTAACCCCCTAATCATTTTGTATGCCTCTATTAAGTCTCCTCTTAACCTTCTTCTCTCCAACGAAAACAACCTCAAGTCCATCAGCCTTTCCTCATAAGATTTTCCCTCCATACCAGGCAACATCCTGGTAAATCTCCACTGCACCCGCTCCAAAGCCTCCATGTCCTTCCTATAATGCGGTGACCAGAACTGTACGCAATACTCCAAATGCGGCCGTACCAGAGTTTTGTACAGCTGCAACATGACCTCATGACTATGGAACTCAATCCCTCTACCAATAAAGGCCAACACTCCATAGGCCTTCTTCACAACCCTATCAACCTGAGTGGCAACTTTCAGGGATCTATGTACATGGACACCTAGATCCCTCTGCTCATCCACACTTCCAAAAACTTTACCATTAGCCAAATATTCCGCATTCCTGTTATTCCTTCCAAAGTGAATCACCTCACACTTCTCTACATTAAACTCCATTTGCCACCTCTCAGCCCAGCTCTGCAGCTTATCTATGTCCCTCTGTAACCTGCTACATCCTTCCACACTGTCGACAAAACCACCGACTTTAGTGTCGACTGCAAATTTACTTACCCACCCTTCTGCGCCCTCCTCTAGGTCATTGATAAAAATGACAAACAGCAACGGCCCCAGAATAGATCCTTGTGGTATGCCACTTGTAACTGAACTCCATTCTGAACATTTCCCATCAACCACCACCCTCTGTCTTCTTTCAGCTAGCCAATTTCTTTCTTTTTTAAAATATATTTTATTCAACATTTTGTGGCCAAACATAACGGTACATAGTTTTTCTTTTGAACAACAACAAAGCAATATAAGTACCCGTGGCCAGTTTTAAACAAATAAATAAATAATATATAAACAAAAACAAAAACAAAATTGAGTGGCAACTGCCTTGTCAAAAATAGTTACTCTCCAAAGATACAATCCAACAATCCAATATACATTACTTATAACAAGTGTCTATATATATACAATGACATCCCTGAGAGTCCGTCCAGTTCCTCCCCACCCCCCCCCCCCCCCCCACCCCCCCCCCCCGGGTTGCTGCTGTTTTCTTCTTTTCCATTCCCTCTATCTTTCTGTGAGGTAGTCGACGAACGGTTGCCACCGCCTGGTGAACCCTTGAGCCAAACCCCTTAATACGAACTTGATCCGTTCTAACTTTATAAACCCTGCCATGTCGTTTATCCAGGTCTCCACACCCGGGGGTTTGGTTTCCTCCACATGAGCAATATCCTGCACCGGGCTACTAGGGACGCAAAGGTCAAAACATCAGCCTCTCTCGCCTCCTGTACTCCCGGCTCTTCTGCAACCCCGAATATAGCCAACCCCCAGCTTGGTTCGACCTGGACCCCACCACCTTCGAAAGCACCTTTGCCACCCCCACCCAGAACCCCTGTAGTGCCGGGCATGACCAGAACATGTGGGTGTGATTCGCAGGGCTTCTCGAGCATCTCCCACACCTATCCTCTACCCCAAAAAATGTACTGAGCCGTGCTCCAGTCATATGCGCCCTGTGTAACACCTTAAATTGTATCAGGCTTAGCCTGGCACACGAGGACGATGAGTTTACCCTACGTAGGGCGTCGGCCCACAGCACCTCCTCAATCTCCTCCCCCAGCTCTTCTTCCCATTTCCCTTTCAGCTCATCTACCATGATCTCCCCCTCGTCCCTCATTTCCCTATATATGCCCGACACCTTACCATCCCCCACCCATGTCTCTGAGATCACTCTATCCTGCACCTCCTGCGTCGGGAGCTGCGGGAATTCCCTCACCTGTTGCCTCGCAAAAGCCCTCAGTTGCATATACCGAAATGCATTCCCTTGGGGCAACCCATATTTTTCCGTCAGCGCTCCCAACTCGCAAACGCTCCATCTACGAACAGATCTCTCAATTGTACTACCCCAGCTCTTTGCCATGTTCCAAATCCCCCATCCATTCTCCCCGGAACAAACCTATGGTTGTTTCTTACCGGGGACCACACCGAGGCTCCCATCTTTCCCCTATGCCGTCTCCACTGCCCCCAAATTTTCAATGTAGCCTCCACCACCGGGCTTGTGGTGTATTTCTTCGGTGAGAACGGCAACGGTGCCGTCACCATTGCTTGTAGGCTAGTCCCCCTGCAGGACGCCCTCTCCATTCTCTTCCACGCCGCTCCCTCCCTTCTCCCATCCACTTACACACCATTGAAACATTGGCGGCCCAGTTATAGTCGTTTAGGCTCGGTAGTGCCAACCCCCCCCCCTGTCCCTACTACGCTGCAAAAATCCCCTCCTCACTCTCGGGGTCTTCTCGGCCCACACAAAACTCATAATGCTCTTCTCGATTCTCTTGAAAAAAGCCTTCGTGACCACTACCGGGAGGCACTGAAAAACAAAAAGGAATCTCGGGAGGACCACCGTTTTAACCGCCTGCACCCTACCTGCCAGTGACAGGGACACCATGTCCCATCTCTTAAAGTCCTCCTCCATCTGTTCCACCAACCGCGTTAAATTAAGCCTGTGTAATGTACCCCAATTCTTGGCTATCTGGATCCCCAAGTACCGGAAGTCCCTTGTTACCTTCCTCAACGGTAAATCCTCTATTTCCCTGCTCTGCTCCCCTGGATGCACCACAAACAACTCACTTTTCCCCATGTTCAATTTATACCCTGAAAAATCCCCAAACTCCTCAAGTATCCGCATTATCTCTGGTATCCCCTCCGCCGGGTCCGCCACATACAACAACAAATCATCCGCATACAGAGATACCCGGTGTTCTTCTCCTCCCCTGAGTACTCCTCTCCACTTCCTGGAACCCCTCAATGCTATGGCCAGGGGCTCAATCGCCAGTGCAAACAATAACGGGGACAGAGGACATCCCTGCCTCTTCCCTCTATGGAGCCGAAAATAATCAGACCCCCGTCCATTCGTGACCACGCTCGCCATCGGGGCCCTATACAGCAACTGTACCCATCTGATATACCCATCTCCAAAGCCAAATCTCCTCAGCACCTCCCACAAATAATCCCACTCCACTCTATCAAATACTTTCTCGGCATCCATCGCCACCACTATCTCCACTTCCCCCTCTGGTGGGGGCATCATCATTACCCCTAGCAGCCTCCGTATATTCGTGTTCAGCTGTCTCCCCTTCACAAACCCAGTTTGGTCCTCATGAACCACCCCCGGGACACAATCCTCTATCCTCGTTGCCATTACCTTGGCCAGAATCTTAGCATCCACATTCAGGAGGGAAATGGGCCTATAGGACCCGCATTGCAGCGGGTCTTTTTCCTTCTTTAGGAGGAGCGATATCGTTGCCTCTGACATAGTTGGGGGCAGCTGCCCCCTTTCCCTGGCCTCATTAAAGGTTCTCATCAGTAGCGGGGCCAGCAAGTCCATATATTTCCTATAAAATTCCACTGGGAATCCGTCTGGTCCCGGGGCCTTCCCCACCTGCATGCTCCCAATCCCTTTCACTACTTCCTCCGTCTCAATCTGTGCTCCCAGTCCCACCCTCTCCTGCTCCTCCACCGTAGGAAATTCCAGCTGATCCAGAAAGCACATCATTCTCTCTTTCCCTTCCGGGGGCTGAGCTTCATATGATCTTTCATAAAATGCCTTGAACACTCCATTCACTCTCTCTGCTCCCCGCTCCATCTCTCCCTCCTCATCTCTCACCCCCCCCTATCTCCCTCGCTGCTCCCCTTTTCCTCAGTTGGTGGGCCAGCAACCTGCTCGCTTTCTCCCCATATTCGTACTGTACACCCTGTGCCTTCTTCCATTGTGCCTCTGCATTACCCGTAGTCAACAAGGCAAATTCTACATGTAGCCTTTGCCTTTCCCTGTACAGTCCCTCCTCCGGTGCCTCCGCATATTGTCTGTCCACCCTCAAAAGTTCTTTCAACAACCGCTCCCTTTCCCTACCCTCCTGCTTTCCATTATGTGCCCTGATAGATATCAGCTCCCCTATAACCACTGCCTTCAACGCCTCCCAGACCACTCCCACCTGAACCTCCCCATTGTCATTGAGTTCCAAGTACCTTTCAATACACCCCCTCACCCTTAAACACACACCCTCATCTGCCAATAATCCCATGTCCATTCTCCAGGGTGGGTGCTGTTCTTTTTCCTCCCCTATCTCCAGGTCCACCCAATGTGGAGCGTGGTCCGAGATAGCTATAGCCGTGTACTCTGTCCCCGTCACCTTCGGGATCAGTGCCCTTCCCAAAACAAAAAAGTCTATCCGTGAATAAACTTTGTGGACATAGGAGAAAAACGAAAACTCCTTACTCCTAGGTCTACTAAATCTCCAGGGGTCTACTCCTCCCATCTGCTCCATAAAGTCCTTGAGCACCCTAGCTGCAGCCGGCCTCCTTCCGGTCCTGGACCTCGATCTGTCCAGCCCTGGGTCCAACACCGTATTAAAATCTCCACCCATTACCAATTTTCCCGCCTCTAGGTCCGGGATGCGTCCCAACATACGCCTCATAAAATTGGCATCATCCCAGTTCGGGGCATATACGTTCACTAAAACCACTGCCTCCCCTTGCAATCTGCCACTCACCATCACGTATCTGCCCCCACTATCCGCCACTATGGTCTTTGTCTCAAACATTACCCGCTTCCCCACAAATATAGCCACCCCCCTATTTTTTGCGTCTAGCCCCGAATGAAACACCTGCCCCACCCATCCTTTGCGTAGTCTGACCTGGTCTATCAGTTTCAGATGCATCTCCTGCAGCATAATCACATCTGCCTTAAGTTTCTTTAGGTGTGCGAGTACCCGTGCCCTCTTAATCGGCCCGTTCAGCCCTCTCACATTCCACGTGATCAGCCAGGTTGGGGGGCTCTTTACGACTAGCCATCTCCTTTTTCAGTCCAGCTCCTCACCCGGTTCCCACGTAGCCGTATCTCCCCCCAACGGCGCCCTCCCGCCCCGACCACCCCACCCCATACCAGCTCCCCCTTCTCCCCAGCAGCAGCAACCCAGTTAACCCCCCCCGCCCCGCTAGATCCTTTTCTAGCGTAATTGCACCCCCCATGTTGCTCCTAGAAGTCAGCAAACTCTGGCCGACCTCGGCTCCCCCCCATGACCACTGTGCGAGGCCCCCTCCTTCCTGCTGCCCTGTTCCCGCCATGATTACCATAGCGCGGGAATAAAGCCCGCGTTTCCCATTTGGCCCCACCCCCAATGGCCGGCGCCCCCAGCTCCTCATCCTCCCTCCCCCCCTCCCCCACGACATGGGGAAGAGAGAAAAGTTACAGGGTCGCAGGATTAACAACTTGGGAAATCATCTCTTCCCCATTTCCCCCCCCTTCACCCCACGTAATTACCCCACCACTTTGTCCCAAACGTTCTTTTTCTAGCCCGCTTACTCCAGTTTCTCCTCAACAATAAATGTCCACGCCTCTTCTGCCGTTTTAAAGTCGTGGTGTTTCCCTTGATGTGTGACCCACAGTCTTGCCGGCTGCAGCATTCCAAATTTAACCTTCCTTTTGTGCAGTACCGCCTTGGCCCGATTAAAGCTTGCCCTCCTTCTCGCCACCTCCGCACTCCAATCTTGATATAGGCGGATCACCGCGTTCTCCCACCTACTTCTCCGAGTTTTCTTTGCCCATCTGAGGACCATCACTCTGTCCTTATATCGGAGAAATCTCACCACTATGGCTCGAGGAATTTCTCCAGCCCTCGGTCTTCGCGCCATAACTCGATAAGCTCCCTCCACCTCCAACGGGCCCATCGGGGCCTCCAATCCCACTAACGAGTGAAGCATCGTGCTCACATATGCCCCGATGTCCGCCCCCTCTGCACCCTCGGGAAGACCAAGATTCCTTAAATTATTCCTCCTCGCATTATTCTCCAGCACCTCCAGCCTTTCCACACACCTTTTGTGTTGTGCCTCGTGCATCTCTGTCTTCACCACCAGGCCCTGTATTTCGTCCTCATTCTCAGCAGCCTTTGCCTTCACGACCCGAAGCTCCTGCTCCTGGGTCTTTTGCTCCTCCTTTAGCCCTTCAATCGCCTGTAATATCGGAGCCAACAGCTCCTTCTTCATCTCCTTTTTAAGTTCTTCCACGCAACGCCGCAGGAACTCTTGTTGGTCAGGGCCCCATATTAAACTGCCACCTTCCGACGCCATCTTGCTTTGTGCTTGCCTTCCTTGCCGCTGCTCTAGAGGATCCACCGCAATCCGGCCACTTTCCTCTCCTTTTTCCATCCATGTCCAGGGGGATTCCCTTCTGGTTTACCGCACAGTGTTTTTAGCCGTTAAAATTGCCGTTGGGGCTCCTATTAAGAGCCCAAAAGCCCGTTCCACCGGGAGCTGCCGAAACGTGCGACTTAGCTGGTCATCGCCGCACCCGGAAGTCCAGCTAGCCAATTTCTGATCCACGTCTCTAAATCACCCTCAATCCACAGCCTCTGTATTTTCTGCAATAGCCTACCGTGGGGAACCTTATCAAACGCTTTACTAAAATCCATATACACCACATCAACTGCTCTACCCTCGTCTACCTGTTCAGTCACCTTCTCAAAGAACTCGATAAGGTTTGTGAGGCATGACCTACCCTTCACAAAGCCATGCTGACTATCCCTGATCATATTATTCCTATCTAGATGATTATAAATCTTGTCTCTTATAATCCCCTCCAAGACTTTACCCACTACAGACGTGAGGTTCACCGGTCTATAGTTGCCGGGGTTGTCTCTACTCCCTTTTTTGAACACAGGGACCACATTTGCTATCCTCCAGTCGTCTGGCACTATTCCTGTAGCCAATGATGACATAAAAATCAAAGCCAAAGGCCCAGCAATCTCTTCCCTGGCCTCCCAGAGAATCCTAGGATAAATCCCATCAGGCCCCGGGGACTTATCTATTTTCAGCCTGTCCAGAATTGCCAACACCTCTTCCCTACGCACCTCAATGCCATCTATTCTAATAGCCTGGGTCTCAGCATTCTCCTCCACAACATTATCTTTTTCCTGAGTGAATACTGATGAAAAATATTCATTTAGTATCTCGCCTATCTCTTCAGACTCCACACACAACTTCCCATCCCTGTCCTTGACTGGCCCTACTCTTACCCTAGTCATTCGCCTATTCCTGACATACCTATAGAAAGCTTTTGGGTTTTCCTTGATCCTACCTGCCAAATACTTCTCATGTCTCCTCCTTGCTCATCTTAGCTCTCTCTTTAGATCCTTCCTCGCTACCTTGTAACTATCCATCGCCCCAACTGAAACTTCACACCTCATCTTCACATAGGCCTCCTTCTTCCTCTTAACAAGAGATTCCACTTCTTTGGTAAACCACGGTTCCCTCGCTCTACGCCTTCCTCCCTGCCTGACCGGTACGTACTTATCAAGAACACGCAGTAGCTGTTCCTTGAACAAGCTCCACTTATCCAGTGTGCCCAACACTTGCAGCCTACTTCTCCAACCTATCCCCCCCAAGTCACGTCTAATGGCATCATAATTGCCTTTCCCACAACTATAACTCTTGCCCTGCGGTGTATACTTATCCCTTTCCATCACTAACGTAAACGTCACCGAATTGTGGTCACTGTCCCCAAAGTGCTCTCCTACCTCCAAATCCAACACCTGGCCTGGTTCATTACCCAAAGCCAAATCCAACGTGGCCTCGCCTCTTGTTGGCCTGTCAACATATTGTGTCAGGAAACCCTCCTGCACACATTGTACATAAAACGACCCATCTATTGTACTCGAACTATATCTTTTCCAGTCAATATTTGGAAAGTTAAAGTCTCCCATAATAACTACCCTGTTACTTTCGCTCTTATCCAGGATCATCCTCGCCATCCTTTCCTCTACGTCCCTAGAACTATTTGGAGGCCTATAGAAAACTCCCAACAGGGTGACCTCTCCTTTCCTGTTTCTAACCTCAGTCCATACTACCTCGGAAGATGAGTCCCCATCTAGCATCCTCTCCGCCACCGTAATACTGCTCTTGACTAGCAGCGCCACACCTCCCCCTCTTTTGCCTCCTTCTCTGAGCTTACTAAAACACCTAAACCCCGGAACCTGCAACATCCATTCCTGTCCCTGCTCTATCCCTGTCTCCGAAATGGCCACAACATCGAAGTCCCAGGTACCAACCCATGCTGCCAGTTCCCCTACCTTATTTCGTATACTCCTGGCATTGAAGTAGACACACTTCAAACCACCTACCTGAACACTGGCCCCCTCCTGCGACGTCAAATCTGTGCTCCTGACCTCTATACTCTCATTCTCCCGTACCCTAAAACTACAATCCAGGTTCCTATGCCCCTGCTGGATTAGTTTAAACCCCCCCAAAGAGCACTAACAAATCTCCCCCCCAGGATATTTGTGACCCTCAGGTTCAGTTGTAGAGCATCCTGTCTGTAGAGGTCCCACCTTCCCCAGAAAGAGCCCCAGTTATCCAGAAATCTGAATCCCTCCCGCCTGCACCATCCCTGTAGCCACGTGTTTAATTGCTCTCTCTCCCTATTCCTCATCTCATCATCACGTGGCACGGGCAACAACCCAAAGATAACAACTCTGTTTGTTCTAGTTCTGAGCTTCCATCCTAGCTCCCTGAAAGCCTGCCTGACATCCTTGTCCCCTTTCCTACCTATGTCGTTTGCCAATGTGGACCACGACTTGGGGCTGCTCCCCCTCCCCCTTAAGGACCCGGAAAACACGATCCGAGACATCACGTACCCTTGCACCTGGGAGGCAACATACCAAACGTGAGTCTCTCTCGCTCCCACAAAATCTCCTATCTGTGCCCCTGACTATCGAGTCCCCAATTACTAATGCTCTGCTCCTCTCCCCACTTCCCCTCTGAGCAACAGGGACAGACTCCGTGCCAGAGGCCCGTACCCCATGGCTTACCCCTGGTAAGCCGTCCCCCCCACAAGTATCCAAAGCGATATACTTGTTTCTCAGGGGAACGACCGCAGGGGATCCCTGCACTGACTGCTTCTTCCCAGTCCCTCTTACAGTTACCCATCTATCTCCAATCTTTGGTGTAACTAATTCCCTGAAGCTGCTATCTATGACCCCCTCTACCTCCCGAATGATCCGAAGTTCTTCCAACTCCAGCTCCAGTTCCCTAACTCGGTCTTGGAGGAGCTGGAGATGGCTGCACTTCCTGCAGGTAAAATCAGCAGGGACACTGACGGCATCTTGGGCCGAGTAGTTGCCATACCAGGCTGTGATGCAGCCAGATTGGATGCTATCTATGGTGCATCAGTAAAAGTTGGTAAGAGTTAATGTGGATATGCCAAATTATTTTCCTGAGGAAGCTATTGTGCTTTCTTGGTGGTGGCGTCGACGTGGGTGGACCAGGACAGATTTTTGGAGATGTGCACCCCAAGGAATTTGAAACTGCTAACCATCTCCACCTCGGCCCCGTTGATGTTGACAGGGGTGTGTACAGTACTTTGCTTCCTGAAGTCAATTACCAGCTCTTTAGTTTTGCTGGCATTGAGGGATAGATTGTTGTCGCTGCATCACTCCACTAGGTTCTCTATCTCCCTCCTGTATTCTGACTCGTCGTTATTCGAGATCCGGCCCGCTATAGTTGTATCGTCAGCAAACTTGTAGATGGAGTTGGAACCAAATTTTGCCACGCATTCGTGTGTGTACAGGGAGTATAGTAGGGGACTAAGTACGCAGCCTTGCGGGGACCCGGTATTGAGGACTATTGTGGAGGAGGTGTTATTGTTCATTCTTTCTGATTGTGGTTTATGTTAGAAAGTCGAGAATCCAGTTGCAGAGTGAGGAGCCAAGTCCTAGGTTTTGGAGCTTGGATATGACCTTGGCTGGGATTATGGTGTTGAAGGCGGAGCTGCAATCAACAAATAGAAGTCTGATGTAGGAGTCCTAGTTGTCGACACGCACTAGGGATGAGTGTAGGGCCAGGGAGATGGCGTCTGCTGTGGACTGGTTGCGGTGGTATGCGAATTGCAGTGGATCAAGGCATTCTGGGAGTATGGAGTTGATGCGTTTCATGACCAACCTCTTGAAGCCCTTCAATGCGACTGAAGTCAGAGCCACCGGATGGTAGTTATTGAGGCACGTTGCCTGGTTTTTCTTTGGCACCGCGGTGTATGATGGTGGTCTTCTTGAAGCAGGTGGGGACCACGGAGCGGAGTAGGGACAGGTTAAAGGTGTCTGCGAACACATCTGCCAGCTGCTCCACGCAGACTCTTAGTGCACGACCAGGGATCCCGTCCGGACCCGTCGCCTTCCAAGGGTTCACTTTATGGAAAGCCGATCTGACTTTGGAAGCTGTGATGGTGGGTATGGGTGTGTTATGGGCTGCTGGGGCACTCAACTGCAGATCATTGGTTTCCTGCTTGAACCAAGCATAGAATGCATTGAGTTAATTGGGGAGGGGTGTGCTGCTGCTGGAAATACTGCTCGGCTTTGCTTTGTAGCCCCTTATGTTGTTTAGTCCTTGTCACAACCGCCGAGAGTCTGTCTGTGACTCTAGCTTGGTCTGATATTCTCTCTTGGCATCTCGGATGGCTTTGCGGTGGTTGTACCTCAATTTCTTGTATAGGTCAGGGTCGCCTGACTTGAACGCCTCAGACCTGTCCTTCAGTAGGAAGTCAATCTCGCGATTGAGCCATGGTTTCCAGTCGGGGAATGTACGTATTGCTTTCTTTGGCACGCAGTCGTCCGCACATTTGTTGATGAAGTCTGTGATGGAGGTGGCATACTCATTTAAGTTGGTCGCTGAGTTCTTAAATATGGACCAGTCCATTGTCTCCAAGCAGTCACGTGGGAACTCTTCTGTTTCCTCAGACCAGCACTGCATGACCTTCTTAGCTGGATTCTCCCGCTTGAGTTTCTGTTTGTATGCCGGGAGAAGGAGCACCGTCTTATGGTCTGATTTCCCAAAGTGCGGTTGGGGGATGGAACGGTAGGTGCCCATGATTTTTGAGTAGCAGTGGTCAAGAGTGTTGGCGCCCCTGGTAGGACAGGAGATGTGCTGGTGGAATTTTGGCAGTACACTCTTGAGGTTGGCCTTGTTGAAGTCTCCGGCCACGATGAACAAGGCCTCCGGGTGTTCTGTTTCGTAGTTGTTTATAACTGTGTACAGTTCGTCCAGCGCCTTCTTCACTCCTGCCTGGGGTGGGATGTAGACCGCCATGATAATGGCTGAAGTGAACTCACATGGATGATAGTATGGGCGGCACTTCATGGTCAGGTATTCCAGGTCCGGAGAGCGGTAGGTCACCAGGGTCGCCACATCCAAGTACCAGGAGACGTTGATGATGAGGCAAACCCCTTCACCCTTCGCTTTGCCTGATGATGCGGTGCGGTCCGCCTGATGAATTGAGAAGCCTTCAAGTTGTATGGCACAGTCCGGTGAGGCGGGGGTGAACCATGTCTCTGTGAAACAGAGCACACAGCATTATTCTATGGCTTTGGTAACCTCCACATGGCTATTCACCTGATTGAGACACCATCCTGAGCATGTATTGAATGAAACACAAAGAGCGTGATTCAGCAGACTAAAAACTAAGTCCGCTGTCGGGTGCATTCAGCGGGGAGTTCCTCAGTGGCTGTAGCGCCGAGAAACACCCTGCTATTCAGCGGTACCTTTGGGCTTGGGGAGTTTCTCTCCGCTGAGGTCACACTTAGTGGGATCTCCTGCTGGCGAGCTGATCTTGCCAGCAGGAACAGCCGTTCTCAGATCAGGGTGCCATTTTGATCTGCAGCCCTGATCTTCGCACTCCTTTCAGCTCCCCCTCTCCCACTTTATCGACCTCCCCCTCCCCCCCCCCCCCCCCTCTCCACCCCCTCCCAACCTTGACGAGGTCCCTGGGAAACCCCTTTCACCCCCGCTCTAATTGGCAAGGTCGCCCCCGGGCCCAATATCTGGCACCCTGACAGCACCACTGGACGTCCCAGCAATGCCAGAGTGGCACTTCCAGGGTGCCTGGGTGGCACTGCCATGGTGTCAGGCTGGTGGTAGTCAAGGTACGCAGGTGCAGGGGGAGTGCCAGGGTACTCTTCTGCCCTGTCATGACCACCCAGGGTCTTCAATGGCCTGCGAGACACCCAGGTGCCAGTACACCTGGTCTACGATTGTGTGGACCTGTACTAAACAAACACCTGGCGAGATCTCCCTGGACGACCATGAAACCCGGGCGCCTGGTGGGTATATATAATATGGCTCATTTAAATATGCAGATCTGATCTTACCCGGTGAAGGCGAGATCCAGATTGTGCTGGAGGGAGCGATCAGCCTGGCACGGAGCCCGATTTGGGGCTCTCATGTGATTCATTGCACAAATCAGCGCCAGGTGCAATGATGTTGCTGAATCACACCCAAAGTTCATGTAAATGTACAGAACAAACCATATGTCAAGTGCCGCTGATGATTGCCCTTGTATGTAAACAGTCCACAATGTCAGTAATGGCAACATGTACATTGGAAGGAGGCTTCACAAAATCAAACCTAAAATATGAACGGTATATAGAAATACATGTTTTCCATTCACAATAGGACTTTGCTGGGATTGACGAATATGTAAGAAGAGTGAGGAATCCAAGTTGTTTTGTCCTTCCTGCTTCATGTAAACATACAAACGTACAAATTAGGAGCAGGAGTAGGCCACTCGGCCCCTCGAGCCTGCTCTGCCATCCAATAGGAACATGGCTGATCTGCTTGCATCTTCAACTTCTCATTCCTGCCTACCCCAAAACTTTTACCCCCTTGATAGTCAAGAATCTGTCTAGCTCTGTCTTAAAATTCAGTGAAGCCAATGCAATGGGTGGGATTCTTCGACGTAGCTCGCCCGGCAACTGACAATTTCCGCCCAAGGTCAGTGGGCCCATCCGTGACAATCTTGCAGCGGGTGCGACCGAAGAATCCAGCCTAATGATTGCCCTGGAATGTTAAATGTGCCACATAAACCCAGGTTGGTGTTCTTTTCCTGGATTATTGGTTAAATCAGCACAGGCCAGAGATTGGATTGTCCTTTCCAAGTCCACATCATGTGGTTTATTTAGCCATTATTTTTGACGTTTGCTTCTGCTGAATAAATTTTGGCCGGGATTCTCCCTTTTGGGGACTAAGTCCCCATGCCCGCCGGAAAACGGGCGAGAATCATTCCGGACTTTTTCCTCGAAAGTGCAAGATGATTCTCCATTTTCCAGGGGGCTAGCAGGGCCCCGCCGTGAGTCCCGCAGCTCTGACTGCCGGTGGGGCCCTGCTGTCCAGACCACACGGCCGCGCATGCGCACGGCGACCGCAAGCGGGACCGCGCATGCGCATTGCGGCCTGACATGGTGGAACCACACAGTGGGCCCACACAGAGTAAGGTAGGCCCCCCCCAGATCGCAATGGCCCACCAATCGGTGGCCCCGATCGCGGGCCTGGCCACCGATGAGGCCCCTCCCAGAGTCAGATTACCCACGCCCCCCACCAGGACCGCCACCGCGGCCGCGGGTCCGAGCTCCCGCCGGGTGGTACCCGATGTAAACCACACCGGTGGGGGTTCGGCCGGTCGCCCGCAGAGAATCGCCGTGGGGGCTATTTCAGCGGCACCGCGGCGACCGCGCAGGCACGATTGGTGGCATTTCTCCGGTCACCGGAGAATCGGTGGCCCGGCATTGGAGCGGCGTGTCGGGAAGTTCCCGCGCCCCTGCCGATTCTCCGACCCGGCGGGGTCTCGGAGACGCCCGGCCCTTTATCTTTAATTTGTCATATTTCAAGCTACAAATATAAAAACATGGTCGAATGTTTCCCTGATCCTAGTCCATAGGCTGGACTTTCATTCTTGAAATGTTTAGTGGAAGTTGGGAAAATTCCTGGCTCGGACTGCTTGCCTCAGGAGAAAATGCCTGCAAGGGTGGAATTTCAATTGTGCGTACAGTTTGCAGTCAGGCCAGCCGACCCAGGAATAAGGTGGAAGGTGGCCTCAGAGTTGTTGGGTGTAGAGGCAGCCTGTTTCAAAGGCCCCCCCTTGGTGTTAGGGGACATTGTTCCAATTATAATGCCCCATCCATGTTAGTTCATGCCTCCCACCCATCCTCTTTGGATCCTCATTCCTCCCACGCTATGCTATGCCCCCTAAACAATCTCTGTGACCCTTCATGGCCCCATATCACCACATTGTGAGAGCCCAGGGGCGGGACTCTACACAAATCGTCGGGGCGGGAAAAAACGGCGCAAATCCTGGCGGGAACCACTCCGGCGTTGAGCTGCCCCAAAGGTGCGGAATCCTCCACACCTTCAGGGGCTAGGACGGCGCCAGAGTGCTTTGCACCGTGCCGGCCGGCGGGAAGGGGCTTGGCACAACACCAACCAGCGGCGAAGGGCCTCCACCGGCCGGCGCGAGTTGGCGCATGCGCAAGAGCACCTGCGTCTGCTGGCGTCAGCCCCGCGCATGTGCAGCGGGGGGGTTCATCTCCACGTCGGCTATCGCGGATCGGTACAAGGCTGACGCAGAGGAATAGAGTGCCCCCACGGCACAGGCCCGCCCGCGGATCGGTGGGCCCTGGTCGCGGGCCAGGCCACCGTGCGGGCACCCCCCCAGGGCCAAATCGCCCCGCGCCCCCCTTCGAGGACCCCGGAGGCCGCCCACAGAGCTGGGTCCCGCTGGTAGGGACCAACCTTGATTTACGTTGGCGGCCCCCTCGTTAAATGGGCGGGATTTCGGCCCATCGCGGCCTGGAGAATTTGGGCGGCCCCGGAGCCATTGCATCGCGCTGGTCCCCGCCATTCTCCGAGGCGGCGGTGCGATTCACTCCGCGGCGATTTTTGGGGGGCCGGAGAATTCGGAGGACGGCGGTAGCGGGATTCACGCCGACCCCCGATGATTCTCCAACCCGGTGTGGGGTCGGAGATTCCCGCCCCAGAAGTCCAACAAAGCCTTGAATCACCTGAGACCACACGGAAAACATTACTTGACTGACAGCTCTGGCTCTCAGATCTATGATGTCAATTGCACAACGTGGATTTATACAAGATAAAGAGGTTTCAAGCATTTGTAGTTTCAACTATTGATACTTCAAAGGGTTTGGATGATTAACATCTTTATTGGCAGCAATAAACGTATTATTTTTAAGAAAGTGGAAAGTTATCAAGTTATCGGGCGATAGGGTGGCACAGTGGTTAGCACTGTTGCCTCACTGCTCCAGGGATCCAGGTTCAATTCCGGCCTTGGGTGACTTTCTCGCTGTATCTGCGTAGGTTTCCTCCAGGTGCTCTGGTTTCCCCCCACAGTCCAAAGACGTTCAGGTCAGATAGATTGGCCATGTTATATTGCCCCTTAGTGTCCAAAATGTTAGGTCAGGCTACTGGGTTTACGGGGATAGGGTAGAGGCATGAGATTTAGGAGGGAACCCTTTCCAAGGGCCGGTGCAGACTCGATGGGTTCCATGGCCTCCGTCTGCACTGTAGGGATTCTATGATTCTATGAATTACTTTTTTACAAATCTTACTGACACTATGGGGTTCATAAGTGTATACACTTAATGAATATTGAAGTGCCTCAGCTTTGCACGGAGAGCACGTGGAGCCACAGTGTGTTTTGGGGACATGAACAGGAGGAGAATGGGAGTACATAGGAGGTGGGTGAGGCATACCTTGGAATAGGCGGCATGTGGGGGTCATACGGGTTGTCTGGTGTGCATACCTTGGCATGGGGAACATGAGGAGGACTTTTTGAACTTGCCTTTCAAGAGGTCCCCTCAAGTAGACTATGATCCATGACACCTCTGAGGTTCTGTGAACCACGACTTTGAGAATTGCAGAGGACTAAGACATGTGTGCGTAGCCCCCAAATGGGCAGTGGAGTGTGGAATAATGCAATCTAAACCAGACCACACCCTGAAGTGAAACTCCTGAAAATAGGAAATCGCAGGAATGGGGTGGGAAATCCTGAAATCGGGACCAGCCTGCCATTTGTATAGGGTTCCCGAGTCATCCGGACTTGACTAAAATCGAGCCCCATGTCCCAATGACAGGTTACTGAGACCTATAGCTTCAGAGAAATCAGTGACATAAACTAACATGGTTAGTGGGGATGGTGTTGGAGTGAGGAAGGAATATTTTGCATATAGTTTGCTGCATGCAGCATTCAGCACAGGACACATGAGGTGCCCACTAACTGTTTGTCTCTTTGTCTAATGCATACTGAAAATGAACTGGGGTGAAAAGTGGAGGCCAGGGACAGGGGCAAGGGCCAATAGCTGGTTTCTGCGAATATTTTATAGGAATTTCAGTAAGGACAGCAGCCGGGGCTAAAAGCGGAGAGACAGAGTGGGGCCTCAGTGTGAGAATCAGTGAGAACAGTGGGGTGGCCGTGGTGAAGGGTGGGATGGGGGAGGGGGCTGCTGGTGGTGGAGGTAGCTAAACTTTAATAAGAGCCTGTCAACACCTAAAAAAGCAACAAAGTTTAACATCACAGGGACGTGGGTAGGCAGTTGACCCGTGGGTATTTTATATCTAATCTCAGGATTAAATTGGTGTGTCTGATCTTTTTACAAAGTAAGGCTTAGCACGACAAGTGAAGTGTATTAGGTATTAATGGGATTTATATATTTATATATATTTATTTATAAGGTTTACAGGAAACTGTAAGTTGGTTTGTAAGTAACTGCTGTGAGAGCGCGTGTATAAAGAGCTGGAATTTAGAAAAACATTTATTTTCAAATAACCCTTAAGCAGCTACCTTATAATTATAATCAATTAAGAAACACTAGCAGAAACGAAATACAAATCCATGAGTCCATTATTTATTTTATTAAGTGGTCAGTTTTATTGGATTATCAATGTTCAAATTAGCACAGAAAGTAGTGGTGAGAAGAGGCATTAATTTAACTTAAAACTAATTGAGAAAATATTTTCTTAAGACCCACGAAGAATGGCAGGGCAAGTGGTGTGTTGCTACTGCAGAATGTGGAGCTTCAGGGCAAATATATCTTCTGTAAGCATCTGCAATGCGAAGAATTTAGGCTTAGCTTCATTGAGCTGGACGCATAACTTCGGAAACTACGACAAATCCGGGGATGAGAATGGTACCTGGATCCTTTGTTCCAGGAGGCGGTCACTACCTTTAGGTTAGTTAGGGTCTTCTGATTTGATCAGTAATCAGATAGGAGCGTGGGATTGCCAGGAAGGCAGAAAAGGGGATCGAGGAGGTAAAAATGAAGGAGCCTCAGCCGTAGCAATTTCCTAAATGATTCAAGGTTCTTGAAGTTTGTATGGATAAAAGCGAGAATTGCAAGGTGGATGAGCAAGCTAAGCATGGCACCGTGGTACAGGAATCCATTTCAGTGATGGAGAGTTAACAGGAATGCAGTGGAAGATGGGGACAGTATTGTCGGGAGGTAGATGGGTCTCTGCATCCAAGAACTAGAGCCCAGAATGCTGTGTTGCCTGCCAGATCCGGGGGTCAGGATACCTTCTCTGGGCTATAGGAACTTGCAGTGGGAGGGAGAAGATCCAGTAGTCATGGTCCACGTGGATGTTAAAGGCATAGGTAGAACTAAGAAAGAGAATCTCTTCAGAGAGTATGAGCAGCTAAGAGCTAAATTAAAAAGCAGAACCTCGAAGGTAATTATTTTTCAGGCAGGAAAAGCAATTAGCAAAACAGTTACTCCATTTGAATGCACGCAGCATATGCAATAAGATAGATTAGTTAATGGCTGTTATGATATAGAACATAGAACATAGAAAATACAGCACATAACAGGCCCTTCGGCCCACGATGTTATGCCGAACCTTTGTCCTAGATTAATCATAGATTATCATTGAATTTACAGTGCAGAAGGAGGCCATTCGGCCCCCTGAGTCTGCACCGGCTCTTGGAAAGAGCACCCTACCCAAACTCAACACCTCCACCCAACGCCAAGGGCAATTTGGATATTAAGGGCAATTTATCATTGGCCAATTCACCTAACCCGCACATCTTTGGACTGTGGGAGGAAACCGGAGCACCCGGAGGAAACCCACACAGACACGGGGAGGACGTGCAGACTCCGCACAGACAGTGACCCAAGCCAGAATCGAACCTGGGACCCTGAAGCTGTGAAGCAATTGTGCTATCCACAATGCTACCGTGCTGCCCTTAAGAACAAATAAATCTACACAATATCATTTTACCGTAATCCATGTACCTATCCAATAGCTGCTTGAAGGTCCCTAATGTTTCCGACTCAACTACTTCCACAGGCAGTGCATTCCATGCCCCCACTACTCTCTGGGTAAAGAACCTACCTCTGATATCCGTCCTAAATCTTCCACCTTTCACCTTAAATTTATGTCCCCTTGTAATGGTTTGTTCCACCCGGGGAAAAAGTCTCTGACTGTCTACTCTATCTATTCCCCTGATCATCTTATAAACCTCTATCAAGTCGCCCCTCATCCTTCTCTGTTCTAATGAGAAAAGGCCTAGCACCCTCAACCTTTCCTCATAAGACCTACTCTCCATTCCAGGCAACATCCTGGTAAATCTTCTTTGCACCTTTTCCAAAGCTTCCACATCCTTCCTAAAATGAGGCGACCAGAACTGTACACAGTACTCCAAATGTGGCCTTACCAAAGTTTTGTACAGCTGCATCATCACCTCACGGCTCTTAAATTCAATCCCTCTGTTAATGAACGCGAGCACACCATAGGCCTTCTTCACAGCTCTATCCACTTGAGTGGCAACTTTCAAAGATGTATGAACATAGACCCCAAGATCTCTCTGCTCCTCCACATTGCCAAGAACTCTACCGTTAACCCTGTATTCCGCATTCATATTTGTCCTTCCAAAATGGACAACCTCACACTTTTCAGGGTTAAACTCCATCTGCCACTTCTCAGCCCAGCTCTGCATCCTATCTATGTCTCTTTGCAGCCGACAACAGCCCTCCTTACTATCCACAACTCCACCAATCTTCGTATCGTCTGCAAATTTACTGACCCACCCTTCAACTCCCTCATCCAAGTCATTAATGAGAATCACAAACAGCAGAGGACCCAGAACTGATCCCTGCGGTACGCCACTGGTAACTGGGATCCAGGCTGAATATTTGCCATCCACCACCACTCTCTGACTTCTATCGGTTAGCCAGTTCGTTATCCAACTGGCCAAATTTCCCACTATCCCATGCCTCCTTACTTTCTGCATAAGCCTACCATGGGGAACTTTATCAAATGCCTTACTAAAATCCATGTACACTACATCCACTGCTTTACCTTCATCCACATGCTTGGTCACATCCTCAAAGAATTCAATAAGACTTGTAAGGCAAGACCTACCCCTCACAAATCCGTGCTGACTATCCCTAATCAAGCAGTGTCTTTCCAGATGCTCAGAAATCCTATCCTTCAGTACCCTTTCCATTACTTTGCCTACCACCGAAGTAAGACTAACTGGCCTGTAATTGCCAGGGTTATCCCTAGTTCCTTTTTTGAACAGGGGCACGACATTCGCCACTCTCCAATCCCCTGGTATCACCCCTGTTGACAGTGAGGACGAAAAGATCATTGCCAACGGCTCTGCAATTTCATCTCTTGCTTCCCATAGAATCCTTGGATATATCCCGTCAGGCCCGGGGGACTTGTCTATCCTCAAGCTTTTCAAAATGCCCAACACATCTTCCTTCCTAACAAGTATTTCCTCGAGCTTACCAATCTGTTTCACACTGTCCTCTCCAACAATATCGCCCCTCTCATTTGTAAATACAGAAGAAAAGTACTCGTTCAAGACCTCTCCTATCTCTTCAGACTCAATACACAATCTCCCGCTACTGTCCTTGATCGGACCTACCCTCGCTCTTGTCATTCTCATATTTCTCACATATGTGTAAAAGGCCTTGGGGTTTTCCTTGATCCTACCCGCCAAAGATTGTTCATGCCCTCTCTTAGCTCTCCTAATCCCTTTCTTCAGTTCCCTCCTGGCTATCTTGTATCCCTCCAATGCCCTGTCTGAACCTTGTTTCCTCAGCCTTACATAAGTCACCTTTTTCCTCTTAACAAGACATTCAACCTCTCTTGTCAACCATGGTTCCCTCTCTTGACCATCTCTTCCCTGCCTGACAGGGACATACATATCAAGGACACGTAGCACCTGTTCCTTGAACAAGTTCCACATTTCACTTGTGTCCTTCCCTGCCAGCCTATGTTCCCAACTTATGCACTTCAATTCTTGTCTGACAACATCGTATTTACCCTTCCCCCAATTGTAAACCTTGCCCTGTTGCACGTACCTATCCCTCTCCATTACTAAAGTGAAAGTCACAGAATTGTGGTCACTATCTCCAAAATGCTCCCCCACTAACAAATCTATCACTTGCCCTGGTTCATTACCCAGTACTAAATCCAATATTGCCCCTCCTCTGGTCGGACAATCTACATACTGTGTTAGAAAAGCTTCCTGGACACACTGCACAAACACCACCCCATCCAAACTATTTGATCGAAAGAGTTTCCACTCAATATTTGGGAAGTTAAAGTCGCCCATGACTACTACCCTATGACTTCTGCACCTTTCCAAAATCTGTTTCCCAATCTGTTCCTCCACACCTCTGCTACTATTGGGGGGCCTATAGAAAACTCCTAACAAGGTGACTACTCCTTTCCTATTTCTGACTTCAACCCATACTACCTCAATAGGGTGATACTCCTCGAACTGCCTTTCTGCAGCTGTTATACTATCTCTAATTAATAATGCCACCCCCCCACCTCTTTTACCACCCTCCCTAATCTTATTGAAACATCTATAACCAGGGACCTCCAACAACCATTTCTGCCCCTCTTCTATCCAAGTTTCCGTGATGGCCACCACATCGTAGTCCCAAGTACTGATCCATGCCTTAAGTTCACCCACCTTATTCCTGATGCTTCTTGCGTTGAAGTATACACACTTCAACACATCTCCGTGCCTGCAAGTACTCTCCTTTGTCAGTGTTCCCTTCCCCACTGCCTCATTACATGCTTTGGCGTCCTGAATATCGGCTACCTTAGTTGCTGGACTACAAATCCGGTTCCCATTCCCCTGCCAAATTAGTTTAAACCCTCCCGAAGAGTACTAGAAAACCTCCCTCCCAGGATATTGGTGCCCCTCTGGTTCAGATGCAACCCGTCCTGCTTGTACAGGTCCCACCTTCCCCAGAATGCGCTCCAATTATCCAAATACCTGAAGCCCTCCCTCCTACACCATTCCTGCAGCCACGTGTTCAACTGCACTCTCTCCCTATTCCTAGCCTCGCTATCACGTGGCACCGGCAACAAACCAGAGATGACAACTCTGTCTGTCCTGGCTTTTAACTTCCAGCCTAACTCCCTAAACTTGTTTATTACCTCCACACCCCTTTTCCTACCTATGTCGTTGGTACCAATGTGCACCACGACTTCTGGCTGCTCCCCCTCCCCCTTAAGGATCCTGAAGACACGATCCGAGACATCCCTGGCCCTGGCACCCGGGAGGCAACATACCTTCCGGGAGTCTCGCTCGCGACCACAGAATCTCCTATCTATTCCCCTAACCATTGAATCTCCTACAACTATTGCTTTCCTATTCTCCCCCCTTCCCTTCTGAGCCCCAGAGCCAGACTCAGTGCCAGAGACCTGGCCGCTAGGGCCTTCCCCCGGTAGGTCATCCCCCCCAACAGCATTCAAAATGGTATACTTGTTTTGAAGGGGAACGGCCACGAGGGATCCCTGCACTGTCTGCCCGTTTGTTTTTTTCCCTCTCACTGTAACCCAGCTATTGTTGTCCTGTACCTTGGGTGTGGTTACCTCCCTGTAACTCTTCTCAATCACCCCCTCTGCCTCCCGGATGATCCGAAGTTCATCCAGCTTCAGCTCCAGTTCCCTAACACGGTCTTTGAGGAGCTGAAGTTGGGTGCACTTCCCGCAGGTATAGTCAGTGGGGACACCGGTGGTATCCCTCACCACCCACATCCTACAGGAGGAGCATGTAACTGGCCTAGCCTCCATCCCCTCTTATCTTACAGAATATAGCTGCCGTGTGGAGTAACTAGAACTCCGCCCTCCGACTCTGCTCCCAGTCAGCTACATTTTCTGTAAACTCTTGGCTCTCTTCGCACTCTTTGCGGAAATGTCGGAAACAAAATGAAATGAGCACCTTACTCCCTCCTCACCTAACTCCCTTGGTCACCAAACTCTCACTATAGCACTCAAATGCACCAAATTCAGCACTCCCTCGGTCACCAAGCTCTCACTATCGCACTCAAATGCACCAAATTCAGCACTCAGTGCAAACTAAGTCTGCACTGTAGGGGGTCACTTTTATACTGTGAATCTAGCCTCTGAAAAACTGGCCTAATCCAATTAACTAATTAACAAGCTCCAGCTGCAAGTGCCTACAAGTAGAAGCCTGTTTAAAGCTGATTGAAAATTCACCTTCTTCTAAACCAAACAGCAACTTTTAAGTTAATTAACTAAATAAAAGAAAGACTAAACTTTAGATAAAAATGAAGCCTTATACTCCCTCGGTCACCAAACTCTCACTATCGCACTCAAATGCACCAAATTCAGCACTCAGTGCAAACTCTATCTGGCAGATGATAAGTGCCATTCTGCCCAAATCCCAAAGGGAAACTTGAACAAACTATCATAACAATTTGCAAGTTGCATTTTATGAGAAGGCATCTGAAGTCAAAAGAAAGAATTACAAACCACCTACCAACCCCCACCCCTTCGATGTGCTTTGCCTTACTAGCTCTACTGCTGCATCTAGGTATGTCCCCAGCATGCACATCAGAGGTGGAGGCAGCGAGCTGTTTGCCACATCCCGTGGCCTTCGATGCCCATGGCGGGCATCCTCTGGGTGTTCTGGTGCTGGAGAGCCCCGACTCACTTGTCGGTGGCACATGCACAGCTGTGCCGCCCTGTTCTGGGTGCTGACTGCGAAAAGGTGCAACTGTGGGTGAGCTGGTGGTCACCGTCCCCACTCCATGGGCCATGGGGTTCACCTTTGGATGGAAAGGCAGCTGGTTTGATCCCAGCTGCCCCCGCATCATATGGCTCTGTCAGCCCTAGCTGTGGGCATCACTGACCCTGTGACACAATGGATACCTTCACTAATGGTGCCGATGTCATGCACCAAGCTCTCCACTGTGGTCACCACCACAGCAGTGTTGGCCTCAGTGCCACGCATTGATGCTGATATCTCCTGCACCTGTAGCCTCTGAGACTCCTCCAATGGGCCATGGATCTGCTGGGGTGTCGCTGATGTCTCCCTCTGAATGTCCAGCCCACTTGTCACCATCAGCTCCGGGAATACCTCAGCATCAGACTGGGATACAGCTCGGTTCTGGGATCCAGCAGACTTCCGACTGCTGTCTCGCCTGGGTGTTCCTTCCCCCACCTGATGTGCATCAGCAACAGTGTGGTGCTCTGCAAATTGTGCCCAGAGACCTGACCACTAATACTTCCCACCGAGGCTGCGGTGGTCGAGGGTGCGGATGACAGCTGTGACGCCTCGATCGTGTGTTGCTCGGCGCTCCTCTCTGAGGTTTTCTCCTGGGAGGCTGGAGAGGGGGCTACCCGGGATGGGCTGGCGCCATTGGCTGAAGGACATGCAGGAGAATCGACATGTTGTCAGTGGGAGAGATGGGTCAGGCAATAACAACTCACGTTTCACATGTCCCCTGGGTGGAGCCCGATGGTTCCTCACCTCTGCGGTGCCTGCCAGCCTCTACGTTAGTGACTGCTCTGTCCTCGACCACCCCAGTCAGCTCCAGGGCCTGCTCCTCGAAGGAGGTGAGGATTCTTATGTCCGGCCCCGCATCACTAGTCTGGGTCCTCTCCCAACAGTTGTGGGAGAGCTTTTCCTGAAGAGGCACAGTGAGGGCATTGTTAACCACACGCATGGTTCACAGTGGTTGGAGGGTGGGGGGTGAAGGAAGGGCTTGGGAGTTGAAGGGAGAACGGGGTGGAGGGAGGGTTGGGGGAATTGAAGGGGGAGGGGGTTGGAGGGAGGGCTGGGGTCGCATGGAGGATTGAGAGGATGGATGCTCGCTTGGGGGCAGATAAGTCTTGGGGTGGGGGGGGGAGGGGGGACATTGGTGGTGACTCACTCGTGCTGCCTGGTGAAGGTCGTTGACATTTTTCCAGTACTGGAGGCCAATCTTCCTGGTCACACTCCCACCGCTCACAGCCACTGCCACCTCGTCCCAGGCAGCACTGGCTGTCCCATGGCTGACCCTTCTGGACCCTCAAGGGAAGAGGACCTCCCTCCTGGCCTTCACTGCATCTAGAAGCCTCCCTGAATCTTGGGGCCATTGTTGCGAGCTGGCTGGGGTTTGTTGTGCAAGTGCAGCTCGACCTTGTTAACAGGGGACTGGGGAGCGCGGTGCCAGCGAATCGTCTGGTGATCTTTCATTTGCAGCAAGAAACTGTGGGGCCTCATTAAGTGGACCAATTAATATTGAATTGCGTTTCGAGCCTCGCTGGTCCGAACGCTGGGAAGCTCGCGGCAGTTACTGCTTGCTGCCACGTTTAGAAATCTTTCCGGAGATTCCCCCCACCCCAGATCCTTCCCATCTGAGATCGATCATCCTTCATCTCTGGGTTTCCCCTGAGGAGCTGTCACTTACCCGCCAGCATGCAAATTGAGGTTGAGCGGGAAAGTAGCAATTAATTCCAGCCACGGCCCTGTCCACCCCAGTATAAAATTGCTGCAAGGTTCGGATGAGCGGGAACCTGAGTCAAATCTCCTACATTCAATTTCACCCCCCACCCTTCCCCTTGTCCCCCCACCCCCACCCCACCTCAGAACCCGTTGTGAGGAAAGTCTAAAATTCCGGCCTACGCTTTGCAATCAGTGGGTGTGATTCAACAGATTCAAAGTCCAGTTTTAGGCATATTTGGCGGGGGTGTTTCACAACAGCCGCGTCGGCCCATATTCAACGATACTTAGTGCTGAAATTGAGCCCCCATGAAATTCTCAACATTACTGGCTACCTCGCTGTCTGATTTATCAGAAACACGCCTCAGCTGCTCTCTGTTAACAAGTGGGAACTGCTTTTAAATGCTCCCTCACCGCTCAATCCATGTCAACGCACAAGCATGGCAGCACGCGGGCCTGCTCCTTGCTTTATGATGCCAACCTGGCCAGGCTCCCTGACGCTGTGGATAAGAGGCGGGCCATCCTGTTCCCCCGAGGCGATCAGCAGGGTCAACAATGCCACCTAGGAGGCAGTGACAGCAGCTGTCAGTGCGGGCAGCATGACCAGGAGGACCACCGTCCAATGTAGGAAGAAGACAAATTACCTCTACCGAGCTGCAAGGGTAAGTTACCATCTCTCTGCTGGCATCAGTTCTACCTGCACCCCTCAAATTCCCACCCCGCCCCAAATCACTGGCTGACACCTTGCACCCTCCCCACAGCTAATCTCTACACTTGTTCCTCAGAAGCCCCTGGCACCCACCAGTGTAGTGTTCTGTGACCTTGCCATTGCAATGATGCACACACAACTGCTGGTGACTAGAATGATGATTTATTGATGAACACTTGGAAAGATAACAACCAGAATGCTATACAGACTAGGTTACTATTTGAGTTTTGTGAACTCTCCTGGAACTATCCTATGTGCGACTGTCCTGTTGTGCACCTCACTACCAACTGGCGAGAGTCGGATATCACATGACCGATGTCTGACGCCACCAGCTGGTTGGAGGTCGGATTGCTAACTATGCACAATATTATTCACAGGCATATCACCGCAACCAGCACAACCTCGTCATGTCCAGGTGCGGTAACCACACATGCCACCTGCTACAGACCCTGCTGATCCATCATGGGTGCGGTTCACAATGCCCTCTCTTTGACCACACAGAAGATAGCCCATAATAAATGGGAAAGGGGGCGGAGTAACAAAGATTTCCTAGACCCCTTCCCTCTGCCAAGAACATTCGGGAGCCCGTGCTTAGTTGCCCTCCATTCATCCACATACTTACCCTTTGGTCGCGAGAGTATCCACAGTGCTGAAGCACAGCTCTTAAGTGTTTGATTGATGGCAGCTGCCTCTATAGAGTTCAGACTCATTGGGCGCGATTCTCCGATCCCCCACCGGGTCGGAGAATCGCCGGGGGATGGCGTGAATCCCGCCCCCACCGCGTCCCGAATTCTCCGCCACCGGAGATTCGGCGGGGGCGGGAATCGTGCCGGGCGACGGAAATCCCCCGGCGATTCTCCGGTCCGCGATGGGCCGATGTCCCACCGCTGTCACCCCACGCCAGCCGACGTGGATTGAACCACCTTTTGAACGGTGGGACAAGGCGGCGCGGGTGGGCTCCAGGGTCCTGGGGGGGCGTGGGGCGATCTGGCCCCGGGGGGTGTCCCCACAGTGGCCTGGCCCGCGATCGGGGCCCACTGATCCACGGGCGGGCCTGTGCTGTGGGGGCACTCTTTTCCTTCCGCCTTCGCCATGGTCTCCACTATGGCAGAGGCGGAAGAGATCCCCTCCACTGCGCATGCGCGGGGATGCCGTGAGCGGCCGCTGACGCTCGCGCGCATGCGCCGCACGGCAAAGTCATTTCCGCGCCAACTGGCGGGGCACCAAAGGCCTTTCCCGCCAGCTGGCGGGGCGGAAATCAGTCCAGCGCGGGCCTAGCCCCTCAAGGTGAGGGCTCGGCCCCCCAAGCTGCGGAGAATTCCGCACCTTTGGGGCGGCTCGATGCCGGACTGATTCGCGCTGTTTTTGGCGCCGGTCGGCGGACATCACGCCGATTGCGGAGAATCCCGCCCATTGTTCAGGCTTCAAAATTTGCTGGACATACAATGCACTTATCATCCTCTGAGACATGGCGCATGTGCCCTCGAGGAGCCACTTGAGAGTTGAGAAGTGTGAAGTGCTATCACAACTAATAAGGCTAATTCCACATTTGAAATAGCCTTCAGCTATGAAGCTAGAGGCTGCTCACAGCTAAAGGGGGTGAAATTGAACTTCAGGGTAGAAGCAGCAGCAGGGCCCTGTCCTGGAAGTATTTGGTCGGACAAACAGGCTGCAGTAGTGGTTGCCCCTGTTATGGGTCCCCACAACATTTAAAGATGGCTTGAAGGCCTCATAAATGCAAAGCCCCTGACCCCCCCAGCCCAGAGGCAACCCCTGACTTAGAACGCTTCAGGCCCCTGACCAAGCCCAACCCCCTGAGGGTTCCCCCCAACTCCCCTCCTCCTTGAACACGGAGGCCGCTGCATTTGATTTTGATCTCAATCTCATTAATGAGATTGCAATGGATGCAAATGAGGGGTGATATTCTCTCTATTTTGGGTGAAATCTTGAACTCACCATTGGGAGCTGGTCAGGTGAATCGAAGAATTGTTTGAGCCCGACGCAGATCTCGATTTTGGATTTTCCCGCTATTTACTGGCACCCTGATCTGGGCTGGGCGCAATGCAGTCGCTGAATCATGCCCCAAATCTCTGGTTTGCATATAGCTGACTTATATTATGATGTAAAAGATACTATGTAATGGCAATACGTATTTCATGTGTATGCTTATTGGGCACATGTGGATATGTTCATTGTATAACGTTCAAATGCGGTGGCAACTCCTGAAGAATGTCAAGAATTATCCAGAATGAATTCATTCACACTGGTACTGAGTTCATATTGCAGCAGATGGAGCTTCTCTTATTGTAAAACAATGGAATAATCATAGCATCAAACTCACACTATATCCTTCAGCTCGCTAGGAATAATACATCAGTGAAATGAATTCAGTTACGAGGCTGGCATCATCTGCTGCAACCCTCCCGGCCCCCTCAAACAAATCAGTATTGACTGAGCAGTTAGAAATTGCATTTTAAATCATTCCAATTCACAATTTACTGTCAGATGTTAAAATGTATTTTTTGTGGGGGATTGGAGGTCAGCTTGCTGGTTAGACTGAGCATGTTGCTATACAGAGAGCTGAAATTTGTATCTGAATTGTTATGGCCTGTACTTGGGTCAGCTTCTACCTGTTTATATTCTGAAGAAGGTTTGCTGTACATTTATAGAAATCCTCACTAATTGAACATGACGGCAGCAAATAAGATTGAAATGTGAATCTTGATAAATTGATGGCCCTGAAGGATTACAATCAAAACATCAGGGAAATGTAAATTTAGACCTGCATTCAATGCACCTTTCACTAAAATGGGTGATAGCCAATCAGCAGCCTGTTTTGCATCTCTCTCGATTTGCACAATCAATTACTCGTGAGACAAGGAGAGTCATACTAATCGGCTTTAATCAGCTAGAACTGTACCCAGCAGCTTCGATACAGAACGTGAAGGCTGCTGGGACGGCATGGGTTCTTATACCCCGCCTCTCAGGGTGGAGCTATGTACATTGGCCAATGGTAGACACCTAGGTCTAGCCAATGGGCATCCACCTCTCAGGTACTGCAATGCCTGGTATTACACATTTCCATTGAAAGAAAAGGAGATGCAAAATGGCTGCCAATTCATCATCGCCTGCATGCCACCTGCTTTTGCCACTTGCCACCCTAAGGGCCAGAACCTACATTGTATCCAGTTCCTCTCCTACACCCTGGAGTACAAGCTCCCAGGTGATTGGGGGTGCAGAACCTCCCCCTAACTGGAGGAACCCCCCAGGATATAAACCCAGGCCTGGGAGCAGGTTGGGAAGGGAGACCCTGCGGGGAGAGTAGAGTGATTAATGAGTGCATTGTGAGTTGTAAATAAACCAAGTTGTATCCTGCCTACCTGGCCTCATGTGGAGTCCTCGCCTTCGGTCTTAACAACACCAACCCACAATGTCAAAATTGATTGTACTCACACTCCAGTGCTATTTAGAGAGTGAAGATGACCTGCATTGTGTGGATTTGAACTGAGAGGTCAAGTCTTGATGAACATGTTGAGGTGACTTGTAATGAGAGGCGGAAGCAGTTGTGTAGGTGTTGAGGATACTTGAAGTGATATAATGGGCAGTTGCAAAGTTTTGAAACTCTGGAGAATGACAAAAGTGACCTACACTCAGAAGCATGGGTGTTTCTGCTTGCATCCCTATTGCCTGTTATTTACTGTAAAAGATTTGGAATTGTTGTGCGTCGCCAGCGAAATCTCTCAACTGAAGAAAAAAGAACTTCTGAAAGAGAAAAGAAAAAGATGTCTCCCCCTTTGTTGAGAGTTTTATTCTCCAACTCTTCTGTATTGTACACTTTCTCAGATAACATTCAATCCCATTGGGAAAATGTTTCAAATATAAATTTAACATTGATGTTGAAGGTAAGATTCTTCTGGATGCTTTCAACGAACCCACTGTCATTTTTTTCCAAAACAAAATCCCTTGTAGCTAACAGACTGTTAAATCGTCCTTGTATTACTATTGACTTCATAACTAAAAAGACCTTGACAAAGCTTGGATGTTTATTTTGTTCTTAACATTTTAAATGCAAGGCTTTTAAAGCAGATAATATATCATCAAATGGAAGTATAGAAGGAAAGAAAAAAAGGCAATTTGTCTCGTGAAGCCTCAAGTTGTAAATATAGTGAAAGGAGATGATCTCACTATCTAGAGCTTAGTCTGAGGTTTTTCATTGATGGCTAAACCCCTTCCTGGCCAATACACATTTGTCTAAGTGGATCACAAGTTAATTTCCATCTCACAAAAAATTCCAGTGCTAAAACTAACCTGCCAACTACTGACATTGTCATTACAGAAACAAATTCGTAATTTGGATCATCAATTGAGAGTCATTGGTTCCAGAGTGATTGGTTTGTGGCCTGCACTCCCATATTTCCATTTTCATACCACATTCAAGAAAGCATACGGAATGCTTGCCTTCATTGGATGGGGCATCGAGTATAAAAACTGGCAAGTCATGCTGCAGCTGTATAAAACATTGGTAAGGCTGCACTTGGGATATTGCGCACTGATCGCCACACTACCAGAAGGATGTGGAGGCTTTGGAGAGGATGCAAAGGAGATTTACCAGGATGTTGCCTGGTCTGGACGGTGTTAGCTATACGGAGAGGCTGAATAGACTCGGACTGTTTTCAATAGAACGACAGAGGTTGAGGGGTGACCTGGTAGAGGTCTACAAGATTATGAGGGGCATGGATAGGGTGAATGGACAGGCACTCTTTCCCAGGGTGGAGGGGTCAGTCACCAGGGGGCATAGGTTTCAGGTCCATGGGGCAAAGTTTAGAGGAGATGTGCGAGGCAGGTTTTTTACACAGAAGGTGATGAGTGCCTGGAACACATTGCCGGGAGGTTGTGGAAGCAGATACATTAATGGCGTTCAAAAGGCATTTCAACAAATACATGGATAGGGTATTGAGGGATATGGCACAAGGAAGTGCTGAGGGTTTGGCCAAGGGTGGTATCATGACCGGTGCAGGCTTGTAGGGCCGAAGGGCCTGTTCCTGCACTGAATTGTTCTTTGTCCTTTGTATCACTATGAGATATGAACAATGTTTGCCATTTCTCCCCACGAGCCTATTCGTGAGACCCATGAGACCATGGCTGATCTGAAACCTAACTCTGTGAAGCTGCCTTTCCCCTATATCCTTTAATAAGCCTGCTGAACAAAAGTATATCAATCTTAGTTTTTTAAAATTAATAATTGATCAGACATGAAATGTAATTTTCATAAGCAAGTTTCAAACTTCTACTATCCTTTCCATGAAGAAATCTTTCCTAATTTCACTTCTGAAAAGTATGGTATTAATTTTTAGATTATTCCCTGTAAGTAATGCAAGGTTTTACAAGGTGGTTATGTTTTAAACTGTCTCTTTAAATCAAAGTAAAATGGTGCACTGAAGACCTATTACTAGTTCTACCCAATGACAAATCTGTGTAGCCTCATTAAAATAGGGACAGAGGGGCAGTGCTATTGAAATGGATGTTCTTGCTATTGCAGACTTACTGCCTCAGAGACATTTAACATACGGAGAGAGAGGGTCCTTGAAAGAGAGGGAAGGGGGGGGCAGCAACTGCTGTGATCAGGAGGGGGGGGGGGGGGAGGGAGGCTAAATTCCAATGAATGCAACCACAGTGTATTTAACCACTTCTGTAGTTTAACCCATGGAACACAAGTAACTTTCTAGCGAATCTGTGCCACACTCCCTTCCCAGGGCAATATATCTTTCCTAAGGTGTGTTGCCCAAAACTGTGGAGTGACCGAGTAAGGCATGCAAGGTCAAGCAAAGTTGCTGGTGCTAGATGTGATGTAAACATTGTGGACTCACTCCAGCCTAAAGCAAGTAATTGATACAATGCTCTAGAAATGATGACACACATTATTATGCTGGTGTTGTCCCACTGATAAGCACTTGCAAATGAAAGATGCACTCCTCAATTGACTTCTGCCATTAGTTGTGCTAAATTATGAATATTGACACTGTGCTTGTACTTCTACTGGGCCTCCTGAATACTGCTATGCATTGCATTGCATATGCACATCCATGTCATGCATAATGTAGCAGGTTACAAACGCAGGTCCTATTATTGCAATAAGCTCAAAGAGCTGAACTTCGAAATGGTAAACAAGGGAAGCAGTAAGCAAAAGATATTTGTTACTGGATTCTAAAACATTTTGTTACTGGCCTTTAAATGATGGGTGACTATTTCTGACTGTTTACCTATTCGTTGCTGTCGCCTGTCAGAGACCTGTTGGTTTGAAATATTCTGGATGGTCTAACAGTAACGGTGGTCAGTGTTCAGTGGTGATGCCTATGGAACTATTCTCAACTGTCATGGTGAAGAAGCTTCCAGAATGGAGAGGGAAACATTTGTACGTGGTATGCAGCGGCAGAGCTGACTGAAAATTAAATGGAGTCTGTCCTATCTTCAGCATGAAGCTCAAGGACGGAGACATTTTTCAGTGTACCTTAGACTGCAGAAAACATGGCTTGTGCAATAAATACTGAATGAATTCACAGAGCTATATGCCTGAGTATTTGAATAATGTTGAATAATGGTAACCTATAGAAATATTAAGCCAGCATTTATTTAAATAGTCCAGGAATCGTATATTGCAGTCTAATGGTGTAAATCTGAGTGGGATAAAAATTGAGACAGTATCGAAAGTAATCATTGCTGGTAACTAAGGTGAATAGTTGCTGTTTCTATGGTTACAAATTATTGAATCGGTGTACCTCTGTTTACTTGAGTGTATCTTAGATATTGGCTGAAGGGAGTTGTGAGTGTTCAGATTCCCCAGTAGCTGAGATAGCAGGCAGATTGGATAACTACATCTTGGGGCTGTGAAATAAATAGAGGAAAGAACTTAATCCCAAAGAATCTCTGCTCCAGAGCCAGAATATCTGCTCAAAGCAATGGCATAAAATCTATTGGTATGAGATAATATGAATCAAATTGTCTGTTTCCCAATAGCATAAAATCACTGTTCCTAATTGCCAGACATATCAGGAATGTTCTTCGCATGAATAAACTGAGCATTAGAGTTTTCATTACTGAAAATAGGGCTGAGATCCTTCTCAAAGGTTGGTGGGATATAGTGAAACAATTATTAAGAGGCAACGGACGGTCCAATAGGATGCCACAATTAACTCTTAACAGCAGAAAAAAAATAGGGGTAGATTTTTTTCTGAACAAGTTTAAAGATCTGGTGGAAATCTCTTTTGGATGAGACACAGTCCATTTTCTTAGGTGCCAAGGACAAAGCATGAAATATGCCTACTGGTTACCTAAGCATAGTGGACAGGTTTTACTCTGATTGAAAACTATGCTCAGATCGTTGTTTGCCCTGATTTCTTGCTGTATTTATTTCCTCACTTGTGCTGTTCTTGTTGAAATTACTTACCCTTTCTCATCTTTATGCATAGAAGTGCATTGGCTCTTTGCTAGCAAGCATAGCAAGGGGTGGTGGGGTGTAGGATCTCTTATTTATCTTCAAAATAAGAGTCACCAGTCTGGTTGATTGGAGGTGTCCAAAAATACAAATTTATTGTTAATTATTCACTTTAATACACAGACGACCTTAGCTGTTCCCCTGTACCAGGTCGACCCCAGCAGCCTCAGAACCAAACATTGTTCCTCTGACTGAGTGGGCACCCAAAGCTAAGTATAGGCTTTAGCAGTAGTGATAGTTTAGTCTGTAGAGTTTTCGTGCATGAGTACATTGAACTGTGTGTGTAAATAAATAAGCATTGACTTTGAACTAACTTACTGGTGTACTGAGTATTTGATCAGTATTCGGTTTTGAACCTTGTGGCGGTATCGAAAGAAACCTGCCAACTCTAGAGTAAATGTAATTAGAATTAAGGAAGGCGACCATATTGACCGCCGTATTCAGAGCCAACCAAAGAGACAACAGTGGGATGGAGAAGACCGGGGAATGGACATGGGGATACTGCTCTTTCAAAGGGTCAGTGCGGCATCGATGGGTCAAATGGCCTGCTTCTGAATCGTAGGGATTCTATGATTCAGCAACTGCGTTGTGCCTGGTGTGAAGTTGGGCACAACGGGTAAATCCAGCGAGAGCCCCAAATCGAGCTCCATGCTGGTTGCCGACCTGATCACAAGTCAACCAACTCACTCCGCAATCTAGATCTCGTTCTCGTTGGGCATGATCAAAATCTGCATATTTAAATGAGCCATTAGACTCAACAGGGCAGCATTTAGCACTGGTTTCCACAAACATGGACCAGGAGTGACGGCACCTCAGGGGGTATCGCAGGCCACTGGGGATCCCCGGGCGGTCGAGGACAGGGCAAGGTCGTACCCTGGCAGTCCCCCTGGCACCCGGGCAACTTGGCACTGCCAGCCTGGCATCCAATGCCCGGTTGGAATTGCCAGATGTCGGGCCTTGTGGGGGGGGGAGGCTTGCCCATTAGAGGCGGGTGAGTGGGTTCCAGGACCTCATGAAGGTTTGGGGGGGGGGTGAAGTGGAGGAGTCCTGAAAGCCAGGAGAGGGGCTGAAAGAGGGTTCTAGAGATGAGCGAAGCTTTCCAATATGGTGCCCCGATATGTGAGAAGTTGTGAGCTCGCTAGTGCAGGTCGGCTGGCTAAGTGTGACGTCAATGAGGAGAAACTCCTTGAGGCCAAAAAAATCGACAAAGTGTCCTTGAATAGCGAGGTTATTCTCAGCGCTTTAGCTGCTGAGAAACACCCTGCCAAATGCATCCGAAAGCGGACTTTAACTTTTTTCTGCTGAATTGTGCCCATGGTAATCTCGGAGGTGAGAACTGGGAATTCTCAGCATGGTGCTGCAGTGATATTGTCAAACTGTCCAAGTAAGTAATCACAGCGCAGTATTTAAGAGGAAATGAAAAGCAATGAAAGCGAATCATTTAAAAAAGTGTTCAGGGCAAAAAACAAAGATTTAAACATACCCATTGGATTTTACAGTGCCCCCTTTGGTGCATTTGAAGGCGAGGGTCTGATAAAATAAAACGGGTGGCATTCCCATTACCCCCCCCCCCACCCCCCACCCCCAGCCTCTCTAGTGAGAAGAGACATGTAGGAGGTATGTGGTTGCCTACTACTTCCCGAGCCACACATCAAGTGACAGCAGAAGTGGAGTTAAGCCATTAAAGGACTTTAATACGCCGAAGGATGGACAAGCTTGCTGACGTGCACTCTGCCCACTGTAATATGGAACAAAGGACAGGATAAATACTTCAGCTCATCCTCACCAACCTTTGCCGCAGATGCATCTGTGCATGACATTATTGGTAGCAGTGACCATCGGGCAGTTATTGCGATAAAAAAGTTCCATCTACACATCAAGGATATTCCCTCCCCATTGTGTTGTGGGCATTACCATCATGCTGCGTCATAAAGGGTTATGGGGATAGTGGGTGTAAATGTGGGCATTGAGGTGTCCGATCAGCCATGATCATGTTGACTGATGGAGCAGGGCTGAATAGCCTCCTCCTGTTCCTATGTTTCTATTAAAGGGATTGCCATAAGAAGATGTCTAAAATGCTGCAAATCTTTGTCCAGCCTCAAAGGCATTTGAAACCTTTGCCAAAGCTGAAAGGATAAGTCCTAAATAAGGCACATGGGTAAATATAAAGTGAAAAGAAATCCAAGCAAAAACAAGTGACTCACAGCACAGTACTTCACCCCATCGTTTGATGGCTGCAGTAGTGGTCTTCTTCTCCACCTATTCAAATATTGCAACCTGCTTGCAGGAGATTGAATCAATATTCGACTTGTTGCTGATCATTACTTTGATGTGCCAAACCTTTATGCTGCACGGTAGCCTCTGGAGTCTTTGCAGTTGATGGCACAACTCTGCAACAGCCTCTCGAGTGAAATGAGATACCCATCGTCATTGCCATGAGGATACATGTTCAGCAAAGACTTTGCTACTATCTTAATGGGTGCCACTGATTAGACTACACTTGGTATTGATCACTTTGGCATGCCTCACCTTGTGGGAGCATTACAGCCATTACATTACAGTCAGTCAAGCATTGACTTATATTAATGTTACGTTTGATTCGATGGTGTCAGTTTCCATTGGGTGAGTGTGCTTCTGCTAGTGCTAATTGTCTGCCAAATATGTGAAATATGTTCATCTGCCTGTAAATGCTAAGTCAGTTGGCACAGTATCTGGACACAGCATGTTCTGTGTGGGCTAACTGCCGAGTATTCTATCCTAGGTGCTACTTTTCTTCTTCAAAACATGTCTGATGGGAGACATCCATTAGTAACCCATTGATGCCAAGAATGGTATACAGGAAGATTTTTTTTTAAAAACACTATCGATACAAAGGCTGATACGAACCTAGGTGG
Source organism: Scyliorhinus torazame (assembly GCF_047496885.1). Classification (NCBI taxonomy): domain Eukaryota; kingdom Metazoa; phylum Chordata; class Chondrichthyes; order Carcharhiniformes; family Scyliorhinidae; genus Scyliorhinus; species Scyliorhinus torazame. The sequence continues at coordinate 99,822,814 of NC_092727.1, forward strand.
CGGCAATAATAACATTTTTTAAATACAGAAATATAAAAGCCAGTGGTTAACCTCACCACTGCTGATTTCCTGACAATTCTGGGTGTCTTTTTCAAATCAAATCCCTGTAGGCTTAATGTAGGTAAAGTTCCACTTCACAATGGGTGCAAATGGGTGTATAAGGACTGCCCAATCTGCTATCCCCTCAGCCAACACTGAATGTATTTCTTCATGTCCAACAACCTTGAGCTTGTGTACCAATATGGAGGATGGAGGCTCATGAATGGAAATTAAAATCCAGAAAAATGAACATGAAAACAGATTACACACCAGTTGGACATGGTTGAGGTGGTTCATATCTATAATGTGATACACATCATATCGCATGCCCAGTCTGAAAAATCTTACATCCTGTTGGCACCTTTCTGTGATGCATCAATAATTTCTTCCCATCATCAATGTTTGTCCACATTTATGATGTGAACTGCCTCAGTGCTGCAAAATTACAGGCCATTGGCTGGCCACCTCTTTTGGGGCTTTGCATCTCCAGTCTCTGCATGAGTGGACATTGAGTCCCATTAAAACGAGACAACATTGTTCTTGCCCAATAACCAGTTTAAAGTAGCATGACCTGAGGATTGAAACAATGAAATCCTTCACTATAAGGATAGGATTTTATGAGCTTGCATGTGTTGCTACTTGCAACTGTTTTGAAAGATGGACTGATAAACATTCTAGAGAGATGAGGTCAACTGTGAATGAATGAGCTGGCTTATTTTTTACAAGAAAAGATATTAATGAATAAAATGATATTTTCTAGTGAATATCTCTCTCTCCTAATAACACGGTAGCACAGTAGTTAGCACTGTCGCTTCACAGCTCCACGGTCCCAGGTTCGATTCCTGGCTGAGTCACTGTCTGTGCGGAGTCTGCACGTTCTCCCTGTGTCTGCGTGGGTTACCTCCGGGTGCAGGTTAGGTGGATTGGCCATGCTGAATTGCCCTTCATGTCCAAAAATGTTGGGTGGGGTTACTGGGTGAGGTGTGGGCTTAAGTAGGGTGCTCGTTCCAAGGGCCGATGCAGACTCGATGGGCTGAATGGCCTCCTTCTGCACTGTAAATTCTATGAAATCTATGAATCAATAAAATGATAAAATATTAAGACCCTTCTTAGTAGAATTAATTTACTAATGAGCAGTCTCTCTACTAACAGGCGCTGATCTGAGAAAGCAAGGTTTTGCTTATTCAATCTGACTGTTACAGACTCCAATTACAAACAAGCTACTCCAGAGAAGAATTTCGGAATATAAAAGTTGACCTTTGACTGATCCCTTGGCCATCTGTGGTGAGGAATGGCCCACTAAATTTCCCATTAATACAATCAGATGTGAAAAGCCTCTGCGGAGACTATGGCAACATTTTTGCTTGTTTGTCTATGTTCTCCCACTAGATATGAAAACCATTCCTGCACTGCAGTTTGAACAGCTCTCAGATGATCTGTCTGAGCTGTACACAGAACAATACTTTTCACTACCTCGGTACACATGGCAATAAACAAATCCAATCCAATCTAAGACTGAATGGCCTCCCATGGTCTTCAAACTGATATAAAGTGATGATAACACAGGTTTGAAGTTAATTCATCTGGCTTTATAAATAGCCTACGCATCTCTGGAAATTACCTCTCTGTGAACTGTTGTGTTCTGTGATATAACCGTTGTAATGATGTACACCGAAAATCTAGTTTTTTAACTAGAAAGATGGTTCATTAACAAACACGTGGAAAGGTAACTAACAGACAATGGCTACTAAATGAATTCAGTGAATTTCCTGGAGCTACTCTAAGTGCGACTATCTTCTTGTACGACTTACTACCCACTGACCAGTGTCTCCAGTCACGTGATGGATGTCTGACGCCACCTTCTGGTTAGTGCCAATAACTGTGTGCACTGATATACAACTATATACATTTATGTGTACATGCATAACATGAACCAAATCTATCATCCCTGCTAATATTGCGGTATAAATTAAACCAAATTTCCTTCGGGACGAAAGGCATGAAATCTTTCAGGGTTGCACCATATAAAGATGTCACACCGTGATGAATTTTCCTGTCAATGGTGATGTGTGTGGATGACTTGGCCTCAGCTTTGCATTTCCCAGCTCCTCACCATGTATTGCAGAGGGACACCTAGGCTCTGACCAATGCAATTTCTCTGTGTTCTCAACTCATCATAGGTTTTGGTATTTATTGATGGATAATATAGAAAATAAATGGGCGCTCTTCTTCCCCCCCCCCCCCCCACGCCAGGTGGGAGAATCACTGGGGCGGCATGCGAATTGCGCCACGCCGCCCCGACCCCCGCACGCGATTCTCCCACCCCCCGGAAACCAGCGGCGGGCTCCTTCACCAGGGTGGCTTCCGATGGGGTCTGGCCCTCGATCGGGGCCCAACGATCGGCGGGCCGGCATCTCCCCCCCGTGCCTACCTCCTTCCGCGCGCGGCCCCAGAACACCGGCTCCATGTTGGTGAGGGGCCGGCATGCGTAAGACGTTCCCTGCGCATGTGCAGGATTGCACGGCCCAACTGCGCATGCGCAGGATTGGACTGCCCCAACTGCGCATGCGCGGGTTGGCACGGCGGTAAGGACGCTGGAGTGCGTGAACCGCTCCAGCGCCTTGCTGGCCCCCTGTGGGGGCCAGAATAGATCGTGTCCAGGCTCTGTTTGCGCCGTTGTGTCCTTGGCATCAATATCGGAGAATCGCCCCCAATATATCACATAAAATTATGGACAGAATGCAAGGCTTTGAACTGGGGATTGATTTAGATCTGCACACTCTGACCCAATTATGCTTCATCCTCTAACCCTGTTTCATATTGGTCATCATGCACTTCTATAGGAAATCACTATGATATAATTATTATTTTGAGAACTACACAGAGGCTGATTGAAGAGTATCATGTTAAAAAGAAAAGGATGTGCATTTATACAGCACCTTTCATAACCTCAATCTGTCCCATAGTGTTTTACAGTCAATGAAGTTATTTTGACGGGTTGAATAGCCTTGTTCTCTTGTTCCTGTGTTCCTCAGGAAAACCACCATTGTAATTCAGGAAGGGTGACACCCAATTTGCACATAGGAAGGTCCCCAAAACAGCAATGAAATAATAACCAGATAATTTGATTTAATTATGTGAGCAGGGGAATAAAGATTGAATATGAATAAATAAAAGATTCCAGTTAAACAGCAGACTGCCGCTTTGAGCTGCAAAACAAGCAAACAAAATGAAAACAAGTTAGTGCCGTGATACTGAAAGAGATAATAAATTCATATGAAAGACATAGACCTGTTAGTGGATAATTTGGTCACATACAATTAGTTTGTTTTGGAGACAAAAGAAAATGATAGCACAGAGAGTATGTGGCAGGAGAGATCCATTCAATTGCTTAAAACTGGGTGTGATTAACGAGAGGAGCCTTGCTATCCATTTGAAATTGAAAGCAGATTGGATTGTTTCATATATTGATGAGAACCTGGGAATGTATACACCCATTGGCCACTGCGGTGAATCTGGAAGCTCCGAAGAAATAATCTGCAATAGTTTAGGATTGACTCCACCTTCCTTTGATAATTAGAAGGAACACAATATTTTAATGGTCAAAGTTTAATGCAAGAATTAAGAATTAATATAATAGCGTGATGTAGGTTTGCACATAATGAGACATAGATGTGCTATTCCAGCTAAATGCCAATTAGACGATAGATAAAACAGTGAATCAGGGACAGAAAAATGAAGCAGTAAAATAACAACTTGCAATCATTGGAAACAATTGCAGGAGCAAGGATGTTACGGATAATGTGCTGACATTTGGAAAAACAATGCAGTACATAAAGGATTTGATCTTTCTTTTTATATGGGTCAATGGCAGTTTCAGTGAAGGATTTCCCCCCTCCTCATTTGTTATTGCACTGTTATAACTTCAGAATGCTTAGGGCAATGATGGTATCCTAGTAACAGTTAGCACTTGCAGATGATGGGACTCAATGCATAGCTATTTAAACAGAAATGAAGCTGCCGATGGCTATGCAATGGGAGTTCTGTTTAGATTGCGATCTCTTGTATGTGATCCACATATGAGGTGATGAGCACTGGTCACATGTTTGAAGGCTATATAGGTATCATGACATTTATTTATTTACGTACAGGCAATGGCTTTGTTTTAAAACAGATAAATATGCAATTGTCATTCTTTGATGGAGGAATTATAAAACTAATACAGTTCAGTGGCAATTGTGATGAACACCAAGTCCAGAGTAGTTATAAGAACAGGGAACAATCAAAATTATATTTATGAGAGTACTTTTGTTCCTTGGAGTGTTTTAGTTAGAATGTTGGAGGAACAATTGAATAGCATTGCCAATAGCCCCATCGCCACAGTGACCGCATATGGCACTTGGGGTTTTGTGATCGAGATTGTAGAGGGTGCCATCTCTGCTACTCCACTACTGGGCCGATATCTGGGGTTTGAGTATCTGTGTGTGTCTCTCTCCAGCTGGCACTGAAACTTCAGAGGCCAGGGGATGTCGCACTGGGACACTTCCACTGAAGAGAGCACTGAATCAAGCCTGCCGTTTATTCCTAACCGGCAGCCTGAGGCTTATATCACACAGATCTCCAGACCCCTACCAATACCCAGGTGATTCTCTCTCTTGCCGGTGGTGCAACACCCACCCGGTTCCTACTTCGCTAGAGTAGCTTTCCCAAGAGAGAGAATAGGACACTGCTGTTTATTACCTAACCAGCAGTCTGTCCTGAGTGAATCGCTCAAGATGACCCTTGATTCTTGAACCCGGGAATAAGGTGAGGAATATTTTAACAATGACTTGGTCAGAGATCGCTGGTGAAAGATTGAAGAATTTAAACGACTCCAATTATCAGCAAATCAAGGTTTATTGCAAAACCCAGGTCAAAATCATCAACAGAAGAAAATATAATAAAATCTTAAACTCTAACACAAACTAAGTCTATTCAAAAAGTACTATAACGGACACAACGAAAATTCTTATGATTACACAGTTTTAGCAATAGCACAAGACACAAAACAAGTTCCCTTCCCCAAAGCCTCAACCACTAGTAAAGTCAAGGGAGTTTCGCAAGCTGCTGCAGGGTACTTACGGTCACAGGCTGCAGAGGTCAAGTCAGGGGTGCAGAGGTCGAGCCAAGAACGAAGAGACCCCCAATCGAAAACACAGCCCCTTTTATATTGTTTTACCTGGCTTTGTCCTGTGTTCGGCCAGCCCCTTTTGCATTGAAAAAGGTAAGGTTTAAAGTTCCCGCTGGTCCCGCCCCCTTTGAGCCGGTCAGAGCTGTATGTTTCCGGGTATTCCTCGCAGGTCCGCTCCTTCCAGCTAGGCAGACCTGCGCGATTTGAATTTGGCGCCGACTCCGCCCCCTCCTTCCAGTGAGTTTCTGCCGGTAGCTTCTGTCAAGATTGGAGTACCTCCCCCAGGTCCGCCTCCAACTTGGTTTTTTCCTACCGTCCGCGATTTGAATTTGGCGCTGGCTCCGCCCCCTCCTCCCAGTGAGTTTCTGCCGGTAGCTTCTGTCAAGATTGGAGTACCTCCCCCAGGTCCGCCTCCAACTTGGTTTTTTCTACCGCTTATCTTCAAGGGGCTTTTCCAGCGCAATATACTGAACCCAAACAGTCTGTTTTCTAGGATAACGAGGTTAAGCTCTCTTGTGAAGAATTTCAGTGTCTTCCAGCTGCTCCGGAGATGGCTGCTATTCTCACCTCGCTATGTTGATGGGGTGTTAATTGGATTCTGCTCTGGTGGAGGCCAGGTCATTTACATTTGCATGGGGCTATGACCATCCCATTGTCCTGCTTGCAGGCAGGCCTCCTGTGTATTCCCGTGCCCCTTTGTCTGTGTTTTGATGTTATCTCGTTGTCTGGCTCCTTCTTCCTTGTAGCTCCTAGGGGGGGGGTTTGTAAATACTTATGTACTTATGTCCCTACTCAGCTCAGCGGACCAAGCCTGCTGGGAAAACTGGTTCCGTTCTCTTGGCTGAAAAGTCAGTTTACAGTCGCTGAGTTTTTATTCTTGGGCAGTTCCAAAAAGGCCGAATTGCCCGAACACCTTACAAGATTGTATTGTGAAGTCATTGGTGAGCAAATGCAAAATGCACTGACAAGCCCAGGTTTTGATGCTCCTGGTATTTTGACGACCAAACCACATCTGGCAGTTAGCTGACTGCAAGCTTGCACTAAAGGAAGGCTCATTTATGAATAAGTGGTAGGGTAGGGATTTTATTAGGGGATCTGACAAAGAAGAGGTGGTGCCGGGGGCAGGGAAAGCCACAGTTTTCATTGTGGAGCCCGGAGAAGCACCCCGTGCTTGTCCTAACCTCAAACTGGAATTATTCTGACTTGCCCCAAAGAGCCACTTCAGCTTTTTGACAGCCACCTATTGATCTTTACCTGCCATAGTGACTTGCCTAGCCAGGACTGGGTTAAAATGCAAATATTAACAAAATGCAAAACTGATTTGTGTAAATCTGTGATGCTTCCCCCGCCTGCTTCTGCTGTTGGGCTCAGGCACTGAACTGCAGTGAGCAATGGCGGCTAATGGGATTCCAACGGAATAGGGTGGTACTTGTCAGAAAAACAAAGATAGTTTTAAGGGATTTATATTTGTATTGGTAAATATTAGAAATAAGGTATCGTTTTCAGAGAGTTTAATTTAGTGTTTCTGTGTAAGGAAGCGTAAACCTATCGTTAGATCCAGGCTAAACAAAGGTGTTTGTATGTTTGTGGGGTTTGTTCAGTTCAAACTGTGCTTCATTTGTACTGAGAGAGGGTTACGGTGTGAAAAGTAGAAGCATAAACTCGTTACTCAGCAACCGGGGCACCTTTAAGGTAGGAAGGACTCTCAACTTTCGTTTTTAGCTGGATATGTTGCAGTTGAAGCTAGAAAGCTGGGGAGAGACCATCTCTCAGCTCTACCAGAAGAAAAGCTGGAGGGGACAAGGAGACTGCAAAAAGGCAGACATCCCAAAGAACCAGTTAAAGTCCAGACAACCAGGACATTTTGGACAGAAAGGAAGACTGAAGTTCAGGGAACAGATACAAGGAAGTGGAACAAATTACTGTTCAGGAGAATTTAAGGGAAAAGCACATACAATTTTCTGAATCGAAGAGATAGCTGCAGTACTTTGACTTAAATTGGGAAAGCAGGGGCGGGATTCTCTGCAATCAGCGCGATGTCCAGCGACCAGCGCCAAAAACGGCGCGAATCAGTCCGGCATCGTGCTGCCCCAAAGGTGCATCTTGAGGGGCCGAGCCCTCACCTTGAGGGGCTAGGCCCATGCCGGGCTGATTTCCGCCCCGCCAGCTGGCGGGAAAGGCCTTTGGTGCCCCGTCAGCTGGCGCGGAAATGACTTTGCCGTGTGGCGCATGCGCGGGAGCGTCAGCGACCGCTCACGGCATCTCCGCGCATGCGCAGTGGAGGGGGTCTCTTCCGCCTCCGCCATAGTGGAGACCATGGCGAAGGCGGAAGGAAAAGACAGCCCCCACGGCACAGGCCTGCCCGTGGATCGATGGGCCCCGATCGCGGGCCAGGCCACCGTGGGGGCACTCCCCGGGGCCAGATCGCCCCGCGCCCTCCCCAGGACCGCGGAGCCCGCCCGCGCCGCCTTGTCCCGCCGTTCAAAAGGTGGTTCAATCCACGCCGGCGGGACAGGCATTACAGCAGCGGGACTTCGGCCCATTGTGGGCCGGAGAATCGCCGGGGAGGCCGCCAACCGGCGAGGCGAGATTCCCACCCCCTGCACAATATCTGGTGCCGGAGAATTCGGCGACCGGCGGGGGCGGGATTCACGCCAGCCCCCAGCGATCCTCCAACCCGGTGGGGGGGTCGGAGAATCCCGCCCCAGACTTCAGAGCTAAATCAAATATTTGGTGCCATCTTAATACAGTCTGAGAATCAATAGGTAAAGCAATTGTGAAGAGTTTATGCAACAGTCAAGGCAAAGAAATCCTGAAGCGGGAGGTAGAAAATTTGGAATCGAATTGTTGATGGAAGTAGTTAAGGGATAGAATTGTTTAAAAGAATATTTGAAAGTATAACTTTTCAAAAGAAAAGTTTTAAGTTACTTGCCTGGAAGCCAGAACTCAGTGAGCAACGCGGTGCATGCTGTAAGAATCATCTGGGAGATTTTGAGGAGAAATCCACAGAAATTCACTCGGATTCAGAGTGCAATGTGTCTGACCACTGTCAACCTGTGTGTTTAAAAGGATTGTGTGTCATTGAGACAATAATAGCCGATAATATATTTTGGAACCCGTGTTCACCTTAAAATATGTGTATATTTGTGGGGCTAAGGGTGAGTAAAGGAGTATTGTCTCATAATCAGTATTTTCATTTTTAATAAAAAAATATTTCTCTGCTAAAAATAATTTGCGGTCCTGTAACTGTTCGTCCACGTTTTCTGAAAACAAAGTAAAAGTTATGGGGCGGGGGTGTGTGAATTCTCTGTTAGCTTGATTGTCAGCAGCATGTGGTGGACGCAATGGGAAATCATGGGAGCACAGTGGTTAGCACTGTTGTTTCACAGCACCAGGGTCCCAGGTTCGATTCCGGGCTTGGGTCACTGTCTGTGCGGAGTCTGCACGTTCTCCCTGAGTCTGCGTGGGTTTCCTCCGGGTGCTGCGGTTTCCTCCCACAAGTCCAGAAAGACGTGCTTGTTCGGTGAATTGGACATTCTAAATTCTCCCTCAGTGTACCCGACCAGGCGCCGGAGTGTGGTGACTAGGGGATTTTCACTGTAACTTCATTTCAGTGTTAATGTAAGCCTACTTGTGACACTAATAAAGATTATTATTATTATAAATCCCATTGGCCGGCTGCGGGATAAGGAGAATCCATCTGTCAGAGCTGGCGCGCCGCCAAGGAACACACGGCTGAGGGACAGCAGATTCCAGCCCACTGTCTTTTGAGTCAGGCTTGCATTCTGGGATCTTCCCTTCCAGTTACAGCATCAACTGGGATCCTAGCATACGCCAAAATATTCGACTGGCTCATGCTTTAGATTGCCTCCACTGCTACATTTGGAATTTGATGTGCTTTTATTTTTCCAAATAGTTTCCAAATCAGTACATTTGGTGCTGTAGGCAATAGAGGAACGTTTGTGAATGCAACATTTCAAAACTCCTTACAAACATTTTGTCGCTTTCAAAGTGCAGCCATATTAATTTGTACTTAAAAACAACAAGGTCCCTAGGGCAGCACGGTGACGCAGTGGATAGCACTGCTGCCTCATGGCGCTGAGGTCCCAGGTTCGATCCCGGCTCTGTGTGGAATTTGTCCATTCTCCCCGTGTTTGCGTGGGTTTCACCCTCACAACCCAATGATGTGCAGGGTAGGTGGATTGGCCACGTTAAGTTGCCCCTTAATTGGAAAAAAATTAATTGGGTACTCTAAATTTTTTTTAAAACCACAAGGTCCCAAAGCCAGAAATGAATGAGCAATCTATTTCTGGTGGAGTTCATTGGAGGTGAACATTGGCTAGGATTCTTGGAAAATGCTACAGGATATCTTGTATTCACCTGAACAGACAGACCTTGGTTTAAAATCTCATCTGAAAGAGTACTGCTGAAATACAAAACAGCTCATCGCCATAGATTCACAATTATATGATGAAACGATGAATGAAGAAAGAATTAAAGTTTCAGAAAAGACTTTCTCAGGGAGGGATACTTCACTCTTCCATATCAAACAAATATCACCGGTTGCATCTACCTTTCAAAGTTCTAAATCATTATTGTTATATTAATTCTGGCCCCTCTCTCCCTTGCCAACACTGGTCTGGTGTCCTGGCAACTTTCGGTCCTGAGATTAAGAATGAAACAAAATTAAATGAAAATCGCTTATTGTCATAAGTAGGCTTCAAATGAAGTTACTGTGAAAAGCCCCTAGTCGCCACATTCCGGCACCTGTTCGGGGAGGCTGGTACGGGAATTGGTTGACATGTCCCTGGATTTTTATGCTTGTTTCTCCAATTTCATCTTGTTCTGATCTCGAAATAAAAAATATCTCCATTTTACTCTAGTTTAATGCAAGTATTTCATTAATAAAGCAATATACTGATTATTTAAGTTATTCATTATGTCACATTAGTTTAATTGCCAGGTGCACTACAAGCGAGTAAAATATTGGAACAGCAATTAGCTCCTTTAATTCTACTTGATGTTACCTTAAGAGCACCTGAAGTAAGCTACATGTAACTATCATCTGGATATGGACAGATATGAATGAAAATCTTCCATAATTGTAAAAGCAACAAACATTGATGAACAGAGAGAAAGATTTCTAAATTTGGCAGCGCAAGGAGGAGGCAAATGATGGAGCCAGGGTGGAATCCATGGTTAACTGGAGTTGATGCTGTAAATCAAGTGAATAATTACTCGTCTTGGACTAATAACAATGTAACCACAACACCCACACAGTGTTGCCAGCAGACTAGAAGAGTTTCCAACTTTGAATCACAGTTTTATAATCATAGGGAAAGCAAAAATAGGTTTGGTGCATATAATTTTGATTCACTTTGAAATGATCTCACTCCCAGGATGTTGTTGCAGGAGTTCCTCAGGATGGTGTCCTCGGTCCAACCATCTTCACCTGCTTCTTCAATGTTAGTTCACAATGAAACCATTGTCGATTGTCGTAAAAAAACATCTGGTTCACTCATGTCCTTTCGGGAAGGAAAACTGCGGTCCTTACCTGGCCTGACCTACATGTTCCTGTAGATCTACAGTAACGTGGGTGACTCTCAAATGCCTTTGAAAGAGAGGGCAGTTAGGGATGGGAATAAATGCCGGCCTAGCCAGCGACACCCACGTCTTGTAAATGAATAAAGAAAACTTGGATACAGAATCATAACATCATCAGAATGTTAATGGAGACACAAGGTGCTTTCACTGATTGCTTATTTGATTTATTTAAAATTAATTCCTGGGAACATCTCCAGGGAGATTGATGTAGAGATCAGCATCCACACAAGGATCAGGGCAGCATGGTAGCGCAGTGGTAGCACTGCAGTCTCACGCGCCGAGGTCCCAGGTTCGATCTCGGCTCTGGGTCACTGACCGTGTGGAGTTTGCACATTCTCCCCGTGTTTGCGTGGGTTTCGCCCAGCAACCCAAAGATGTGCAGGGTTGGTGGATTAGCCACGCTAAATTGCCGCTTAATTGGAAAAAATTAATTGGGTACTCTAAATTTTGAAGAAAAAAAAATACATCCACACAAGGATCAACAAAGAAACATTAGCCTTGCATGGCTCTACATGGTTTGGGCATCCAACACAACCATGTAGCTGGAGCTCTGCATGCCATAGTAGCACCAAGTGCAATCTATGCCAGCGGCACATGGAAGAGAACAGCAAAGATGTTACGTATGTTAGATGTTTTTCACCAGTGCTACCTAAGTAAAGTCCTGGGCATCACATGGAGAGACAGCATCAAAACGTAGAAGTCTGACTTGGTATGTCACAACCTGCTCCCACCGTATATGCTGAGGGTCTCGACGTAGGGCTCAAGGGACCTGTCTCTATGCTACCTGCACTAAGTAAGATATTGAGACTGACAAAGGTTCTGGTTGAACACTTGTATCTGAAGTTTATTACTAGCAACAACTGTATAGAGCTCTCCACAGGCCTTGATCTGACCTGGGTCCTAACAGTTACAAAGGCTGATTACTTGATTATATGCTTGACATACAGTATTGCTGATACAGACTCACAGACAGTAGTGAACATCTGAAACAGTGATCATTTAACAGGAAGGCTGTACTTTTATCCTCCAGCCCCACACATGGTTGTGTGGTAGTTACATCACTATTTAGCTTCTTAAAGGCATCATCTCAGACTACAGAAGGGAGATAAATCACTTGGTTGCATGGTGTACCGAAAACAACCTCTCTCTAAATGTAGGAAAGACCAAGGAACTGATCATCGACTTTAGGAAGCGTAACACGACACACACTCCCGTCTGTATCAATGGCACCAAAGTGGAGATGGTCGATAGCTTTATGTTTCTGGGGGTTACAATCACCAACAGTCTTTCCTGATCCACTCACGTTGATACAATAGTCAAAAAAGCCCAACAGCGTCACTACCTCCTACGGAATTTAAAGAAATTCATCTTGTCTGCATCGACTCTCACAAACTTCTACAGATGTGCCAAAGGGAGCATCCTATCTGGCTGAATCACAGCTTGGTATAGCAACTGCTTGGTCCAAGATCGCAAGAAACAGCAGAGTGTGGTGAACTCAGCCCAACGCATCACACAAGCTTGCCCACCCCCACATTGATTCTGTCTACCCCTCCCGCTGCCTCAGGAAGGCAGACAGCATTATCAGAAACCCCTCCCACCCAGGCATTGCCTTCTTCCAGACCCTTCCATCAGGCAGAAGGTACAGAAGTCTGAAGACCCACACATCCAGACATAGGAACAGCTTGTTCCTATAAGAACACTATTCACGACGCCCTATGCTGCTCTTGCTCATGTATTTGCTTTGTTTGGCCCCTTGTTCCGCACTGTAGCCAATCACTTTGTCATTGTACCATTTGTCAATGTTCTCTGTTGATTATCCTTTTTGTCTACTATGTACGTACTGTGTACGTTCCCTCGGCCGCAGAAAAATACTTTTCATTGTTCTTCTGTACATGTGACAATAAATCAAATCAAATAAATTAAATTAAATTAAATCTGCATTGGCAATGCATACAGTATCGCAACAAAGTGCAATAGTGGGACATCACACCAAAGAGATGACTGAAGCAGCAGGATACCTATTTCGCTGCCCAGACATATGGAGGCAGTAGAATGGACCGCAACCAGGCAGAAGAAGAAGACAGGGTCAGCCAAAGAAGACCTGGCAAATTATATTTAAGGAGGATCTTTAAGAGCCGATCACCCGAAAAAGTGAAAGAGATTGCGATGGGCCAGGGCCGGTGACAGAGTCTTGCAGCCTACTGTCCCACATGGGATGGGCAAAATTGAGTCTAAGTAAATAATTCCCGGGATTGGGTGCTTGTGTGTGCATTGGTTGGGGGGGGGGGAGGAGAGACATTGCTGGCAAGGCCAATATTTATTGCCCTTGAAATAGTGATGGTGAGATGCCTTCTTGAACTACTAGTCATTGTGTCTTTTCATGCTGTTAGAGTGGGAGTTTTTTATTATATAGAAATAGTTAAGAAATAAAAGAGAGGAAAACTTGCATTTATATAGCACCTTTCATGACATTAGGACCTGCCAAAGCACTGTACAGTCAATGAAGTATTATTGGTGGCGGGATCAATTTTGGTCATGACATTGAGGAGGCCTCTCCTGCTCATCTTCAAAATAGTTACATGTGATACAACAGGTGAAGTCGCATGGGATCAGAGTGAGCTGGCAAGATGGATACAGAACTGGCAAGGTCATAGAAGACAGAGGGGAGCAGTGGAAGTGTGCTTTTCTGAATGGAGGGCTGTGACTAGTTGTGTTCCACAAGGATCAGTGCTGGGACCTTTGCTGTTTGTAGTATATATAAATGATTTGGAAGAAAATGTAACTGGCCTGATTAGTAAGTTGATGGATGACACAAAGGTTGGTGGAATTGCAGATAGCGATGAGGACTGTCAGAGGATACAGCAGGAGAAAGATTGGATGGAGACTTGGGTGGAGAGATGGCAGATGGAGTTTAATCTGGACAAATGTGATGTAATGCATTTTGGAAGGTCTAATACAGGGTGGGAAATATACAGTAAATGGCAGAACCCTTAAAAGTATTGAGAGGCAGAAGGATCTGGGTGTACACAGGTCACTGAAAGTAGCAATGCAGGTGGAGAAGATAGTCAAGAAGGCATACGGCATGCTTGCCTTCATCGGCCGGGGCATTGAGTATAAAAGTTGGCAAGTCATGCTGCAGCTGTATAGAACTTTAGTTAGGCCACACTTGGAATATAGTGTTTAATTCTGGTTGCCACACTACCAGAAGAATGTGGAGGCTTTGAATAGGGTACTGAAGCGGTTCACCAGGATATTGCCAGGTATGAAGGGCATTATGGTGATATGCCTATGGGTTATATCATAGAGAAACACATAGATATGTGCAACCTCCAACCAGCAGATGGCGGTACAGAAACAGCATGCGGCCTCAAGACCAAGGTATGTAACCAGTGATTCCCATATAAGGGGAGGCACATCCTAGAGGTAGCTACAAACAATCAAACACTTAAGAGCAGAGCTTCAGCACTGGGGACATCCTTGCAACCAAGGGGTAATTGTGTGGATGAATTGGGGGCAGCTGAGCTCGGTCTCCCTAATGTTCCCAGTAGAGGTCTGTGGTCTGGGGTCTAGGAGTTCCTGAAGTGGCCAGGGATGAGTGTGCAGAGCAAGTTTTGGCAGCACAACTGGCTCGCTGGAAGTCACTCTAAGAGAAGATGGGACAGACAAGAGTGGGGAGGCTTGGAGGATTTAAGGGCTTGTTGAACTTGTTCCTTCTCCAATTCCTTCCAGATGAAACTATGTTGGTGTCGATCCCAAGGAGGCTGCCCTCTTGTTGCTTACGGCGGCCAAGGCGGGCAGACACTGGAGAGAGCAGCAATGCCAACACAGGCTGGAGATGGCACTACACGTGCAGGGGCCGCTACACACACAGAAGACCCGGCCATCAATCAGTCTGAGGAAGGGAGGTCAGCGTTGGCCCAAGGCATACACCCGGCAAACACACCCAAAACCGGACTTCAACATTTTTTTGTCGAACCGCGCCCAAAGACAATATTAATGTAAATAGCTCTGCCCAAGTGCAGAAAGAGCAGAATGAAAAATCTTTGCTACATACTATAACCATTAAAGGGCAGGAATGCAACATGTTGTGAAGCAGCTTGTGAGGGACTTGAAACATTCCAGATGACATCACAATAGCGGACTGTGTCCAACGGCGATGCTGCTAAATAATCAATAATTGAAAATATATCAGAGATTCACATCATGTCTGCCTGCAACATCGCAGCACCAGAATAAGCAGGAGAGCTCATTAACACAGCATAGGAGATGTGAAGGTGAAGTCAATAAGCAGGGGGGCATGTCACCACTATAGAATTGCACTTCTAAGATTAAAGAAAAATCCTGAGTTTTTGTTGAGCTATAGACTCGGTGAATCAGCCAAATGTTGAGTGAGGCTGCGGTGGATGAAAACCATTATGAGTTCTGTTAACAGAATCCTGGATCATGCTCCAGAGTGTTAGGAAAGAATTAATGTTCCCCAGTGCGTACGTTAGAATTGGAGCTTTAATTGTTTAACAGACCACACTTATTGTTTGATAGACTGCACATATATAAATATATAAAGGGAACCAGGTGGCACTGTGGAGTTGGAAGAGAAGTGATTGTGGAACAGAACATTGGAGTTGAAGAAGTTAAGGCTTGCTTTCCAGTTCTTATTGCAGAAATACCATCGGAGCTTGACAATGGTAGCAGTTCCTGCTAGTAAGTAAAAAGGATTTCAAACAAAGATAATCTGTATTATTGTCATAAGTAGGCTTACATTAACACTGCAATGAAGTTACTGTGGAAGTCCCCTAGTCACCACATTCCGGCGCCTGTTTGGGTACACGGAGGGAGAATTCAGAATGTCCAATTCACCTAACAAGCATGTCTTTCGGGACTTGTGGGAGGAAACTGGAGCACCCGGAGGAAACCCAAGCAGTCATGGGGAGAACGTGCAGACTCCGCAAAGACACTGATCCAAGCTGGGAATCGAACCCTCATCCCTGGCGCTGTGAAGCAACAATGCTAACCACTGTGCTACTACGCTGCCCCTTATTTATTTGGGTGAAGATGTATTCTGAATTATAGCCTAGAAAATGATTTAGGTAAACTTGGAAAACAAATGACTGAATCGAAGTGTTAAAGACTCGGTATTTGATTACCCACCATTGTTTGATGAGTGTCAACTCTATGAAAAATGGAAGAATTAAGTTGCCACGTGGACATGGGTTACGTTCTTGCCCCCCAAAAAAGCAAAGAATGGCCGTGGCATTTTTCGCTACCGCACAAAAGCAAAATAAGATGCAAAATATTCTCGGAATTGGATTCGGATCAGTTGGACTCAGATTAAGGTTTAGTTACATTATTAACTTTCATGGATAGAATTTACCAATAGGATGACTCATTAAGTGCTTATGAGGCCAGATTTTGACAGATTTAGAAAGCCAGAGGATCTCCCCACAGAAAAGTACATAATGGAATTCAGCAGACTATGGGCTCGATTCAACTAATTGAGAACAAAGTCCCGTAGCAAGTGCGTTTAGCCATGCGTTTCCTGCCGCTCACAGTGCCGAGAAACACATGGCTATACAACGCGATGCATGTTGTATAAGGGGTCTCAGTTGGGAATGTGTGGCCACTGCACACATAGCCCCGCTTTGAACACTGGGGTACCCCCTCAAAACACCCGCGCAGGTCACCCCAGGCCCAATCGGGCACACACAAAAAATGCCAGCTTGGCACCGCTAATCTGGCAACCCAGCAGAGCCCCAGCCAGCTGGCAGTGCCACCTGGACACATTGGCAGTGCCAGGCTGGTATCCAGGTGGCATACAAGCCAGAGTGCCAGGCTGCTCAGGTGGCACCAGCAGTGCCAGGGCACAACCTTTCCCAAAGGGTATGCAGCCGGGGGTCTCCGATCCCCTGGGAGATGCCACAAGTGCCTTTCCATCTAGTCCCCTTTTGTGGGGACCAGTGCTGAATGGCGCTTGTCCAAGGTCTCCCAAGCGAAAGGGATGAATCTCAAAGCCTCAGATACCTCGAGAATCTGCACAATAGAGTGAGGCTAGCTTACTCGCTCTAATGTGCAGATTTGTCAAAAAGTGATCCTGCTCACATTGGCGGGATTTAAATCGCAATGCTTCGCGAGAACGCTTTGGCACTGCAAGCTGGGCGGACCCCTGGAGCGGGATCTCCCGACTTTTATCAGCCATGCTGTGCCACGGCGTGCTGCTTTTCAGGTACAGCATGACCATTGGATTGCGCCCTAAATACTAGGTCCAAATATTCTGTCTAGAAATCCACTGATGCACATCTACAGTATGTGGAATAGACAGGTGAAAATGTTACCTGGACTCTAGTGTCAAAAATCGGAACAAGGTTAAGGAATTTTGAAGCTCCACAAGTTTCAGATTTGGGGTTGATAATACCCTTAAATCGCTGAAATGAATGGTGGATTCCTTGTAAAATCGCCGAAAGGAATTGTTTTATTAGCACGGATGTAGTATCCATTGTAATACCTTTATTATTGAGCCGGGTATTGATGAAGAAAGCACATATGAAACTTGACATGGAAAATGACAAAGCCATCATGTTTGGAAAAATTGTGAACTTATAATCTACACAATCTGGACACTATTGTGTTCCATTAATGAATCCTAATTATTTTTGTAAAAAAATGAAAGAAGTTCATTAGAGAACAGGGGGGGCGATTCTCCCAAATGGAGCCCAAGTGTTCGCGCCGTCGTGAACGCCGTCGCGTTTCACGCGCCGCGAACCAGGCCCGGGTACGACCTATTCTGTCCCCCATAGGGGGCCAGCACGGCACTGGAGCAGTTCACACCGCTCCAGCCTCCTTTCCTGGCGCCAAATGGGCGCCGCCCCCAACCCCGCGCGTCTTTAGCGCGGGGTTGTTAGGCCCGGGGGGGGGGGGGGGGAGAGGCCGGCCCGCCGATCGGTGGGTCCCGATCGCGGACCAGATCCCAATGGAGGCCCCTGCCGGTGAAGGAGCCCCCCCTCCCCTCCCCACAGGTCGCCCCCCCCGACCGTTCGCGCCGAGCTCCCGCCGGCAGCGACCAGGGGTGAACAGCGCCGGCGGGATTCTGTCGTATCCGCGTGGCCGCTCGGCCCATCTGGGGTGGAGAATTGGCGGCCCTGCCAATTCCTGCGGCCCGCGGCCGGCGCAAATGGCGCCGATTCTCCGCACCTTGGAGAATCGTGCGCCAGCGTCGAGGCGTCGTGGCGCGGTTGCAGCGACTCTCCAGCCCGACGCGGGGCTCGGAGAATCTTCCCCCAGGAGTTCAGAAAGTAAAAAGTTGATTGTGTTAAAGTTGCAGCAGCAACTTGCCCATCCGGCTTCCCAAAGATTAAAAATGTTGCTCAGGGAAGTTGGCTTAAGAAATTAATAATATATCAAATTTATTGAACAGATAGATGTGATATATGTAAGAAATATAGAAGAACACCCTTAACGAGATTTTAATTTGAGAAGGAGAAGATAGGAGTGCAAGTTAATGATGTGGACTCTAAACTAATTAAAGGGGGTGCGGACTCAGGAGAGGTTAGTAAAGTTTCCAGAACAAGTAATGGAGCATAGAGTATGGAAAGTGGCAGGAATCTAACTTCAGGCACAGCAGAAAAGGGGGAAAACGATGAGAATGGCGGTGGTCAATGCAGGACTGAAGGTGTCGCACATAAATGTGCGCAGTATACGAAGCAAGGGAAATGGGTTTGTAGCGCACATTGAAATTGGCAGATATGATGGTGCGGGCATCACAGAGACATGGCTGCAAGGGGACCAGGGCTGGGATCTAAATATCCAAGGATATGTGTCCTATCTAAAGGACAGGCTGATGGGCAGAGGGGGCGGGGTTGCCTTGTTAGTAAGAAATAAATTAAATCGATAGCAGGAAGCAATATAGGACCGGGTGGCATTGAATCTATGTGAGTAGAGTTGAGGATTCGTAAAGGAGAAAAGACCGTGATAGATGTTATGTACAGGTCCCCTAGTAATAGTCAGGATGTGAGGCAGAAAAGAAATCAGGCAATAGAAAAGACACATAAGAAAGACAATATTACAATAATCATGGGGGACTTCAATATGCAGGTTGACTGGGAAAATCAGATCCCAAAGAAAGAGGTTTGTGGAATGTCTACGAGATGGATTTTTGGAGCAGCTTGTGGTAGAGCCCACTGGGGAACAGGTAATTCTAGATTTAATGATGTGTAATGAGGCAGCCTTGATTAGGCAGCTTAAGATGAAGGAATCCTTAGGAGGCAGTGACCACAATATGATAGAATTCACCCTGCAGCTTGAGAGGGAGCTGGAAGCAAAGGACAACTAAAAAAATCAGTAAGGGGGAGAAGATGAAATAGGCCAAATGGCCTCCTTCTGTGCTGCAATTTTTCTATGATTCTATATTATTTTAAGCTAGCTAGTAATATAAGGGGATCAGGGGTTATGGGGAGAAGGCAGGAAAATGGGGATGAGAAAAATATCAGCCATGATTGAATGGCAGAGCAGACTCGATGGGCCGAGTGGCCTAATTCTGCTCCCTCTGTCTTATGGTCTTATAAAAGAAGATTGCAAGAGTTGTTTTTCAATATATAAAAGGTAAGAGAGAGGCAAGAATGAACCATTGGAAAATGAGGCTGGAGAAGTAGTAATGGGAAACAAAGAAATGGCAGAGGAACCGAATAGGTACTTTGTTTCACTTTTCACGGTGGAAAACACCAGTGGCATATCAGAGCCTCAAGAGAGACAGGCAGAGGTAAGTATAGTGGGCATCACTAAGAGAAGCTAACAAAGTCTGAAGGTGGATAAATCACCCAGACCGAATGGACTACATCCCAGCGTTCTGAAGGAGATAGCTAAGGAGATTGAGGAGGCATTGATGGTGATCTTTCAGGAATCACTGGAGTCAGGGAGGGACCAAGAAGACTGAAAAATGGCTGATGTAACACCCTGTTTAAGAAGGGAGGGAGGCAGAAGTTGGAAAATTATAGGCCGGTTAGCCTGACTTCAGTCATTGGTAAGTCATTTAGAGTCCATCATTAAGGATGGGATTGCGGAGTACTTGGAAGTGCATGGTATATTAGGGCCAGGTCAGCATGGCTTCACCAAGGGGAGGTCATGCCTTTTTGAATTCTTTGAGGAGGGAACAAGAAAGTTAGAGAAAAGAGAGCCAGTAGGCATGATCTATTTTCATTTCCAGAAGGCCTTTGACAAGATGCTCCACAGGAGACTGCTAAATAAGCTAAGAGTCTGTGGTGTTTGGGGCAAAGTACTGACATGGACATGGCTGACTGGCAGAAGGGAAAGAGTGTGGATAAAGGGTCTTTTTTAGGATGGCAGTCGGTGACTACTGGTGTTTCGCAGGGGTCAGTGTTGGGATTACAACTTTTCACAATATACATTAACAATCTGGAAGAAGGAACTGAGGGCATTATTGCTAAGTTTGCAGATGATAAAAAGATATACAGAGGGACAGGTAGTGCTGAAGAAGGACCTGGACAGGCTATGAGAGTGGGCAGATGTAATACAATGTGGAAAAGTCTGAGTTTATGCACTTTGGTGGGAAGAACAGAGGCATAGACATTTTCTGAATGGGGAATGGCTTTGGGGATTTGAAACACAAAGGGACTTAGGAGTCCTAGTTCAGGCCTCTCTTAAGGTTAACATGCAGGCTCAGTTGGCAGTTAGGAAGGCAAATGCAATGTTAGCATTAATTTCGAGAGGGCTAGAATACAAGAACCATGAGGCTGAACTATCAGTTGTGGAGGGATAGGACAATCCTTTACTCCTAGTATGGTGGAGGATCCAATATTAAATGTGCCTCGACAGGAGGCTGTGTAGCAGTGGTAGCATTCAAGGTGACCTCTAGCCTCCTTTGTCAATAATTATCAGACTATGTGGGAGAGTGTTCAACCTCCAAGGTTAGTTAGAGAAGGATTGGGGGAGGGGAGTTTTAAAACTCTTTTAACCCACTCTATAACCCACTGAAAATGCACATAGTTCCAGTTTAACCGGAGCAGTTGGGATGAGTAAGTAATTTGCTCTTGAGAGGCAGGTCAATAATTATGATTATAAGACTGCGTGCCCCAGAACTTAGCAACATAGAACATAGAACATAGAACATAGAACAATACAGCGCAGTACAGGCCCTTCGGCCCACGATGTTGCACCGAAACAAAAGCCATCTAACCTACACTATGCCATTATCATCCATATGTTTATCCAATAAACTTTTAAATGCCCTCAATGTTGGCGAGTTCACGACTGTTGCAGGTAGGGCATTCCACGGCCTCACTACTCTTTGCGTCAAGAACCTACCTCTGACATCTGTCCTATATCTATTACCCCTCAGTTTAAAGTTATGTCCCCTCGTGCCAGCCATTTCCATCCGCGGGAGAAGGCTCTCACTGTCCACCCTATCCAACCCCCTGATCATTTTAACGATGTGGATTTATCGATAGGGAGCCAAGGTTTCCCGGGGTCAGAAAGCTCAGCATCTAAAGTGAGATGGGAACAGCAAGATCCAACAGATAAATGCTTTTCCAGCACAGCTGGAAAGTAGGAAGTAGGAAATCTTCTCTCGGCCTCACAGGCTAACATGTGGCGACCTGCCTTAATTCTGCCTCCGACACCCGCCACCACTCTCAGTGACCTGGTGTCTCTCTCTCTCTGCCTCCAAACCCCCCGCCCCCCCTCCTCCCACCAGTCCTCACCAGTTACAGTCTTTCAGCCAGCCAGGCAGTCAGCATCTCAGTCTGACCATCTGTCGGGTTTGAAGTAGATGGAATAAACTGAACTGAAGTCCTCCCATTAAATTTAGCAACACCTTCCCCTTTCTTGTATTGCCCAGTTTCCAATTCACTGACAATAAACCCATTCCCTCCCTGCCCCTTTCTGAGTCAATGTCTAAAAGGAACATTTTTCTTTTGAGTGTTTTACCCGGGTATTCATGCCTTCGCTCTGCTCTATGCTCTTCTCCTAGTCAACAATGGTTGCTTGTCTTCCTTCAAATAAGTTCAGATGCAGCCTTTTCCTGTAAATATTGAGGTATTAATGTTTATTATAGTTGATTTTTGAACCTAATTTCTTCAAATTATTTTTTATTTGAGTACATGTTGGCTGATCGAGGGTTACAGATTGTTAGCTCAAAGTACAACAAGCCATATTACTTGTGAATTCTCTCTCGGCTTATTTGGGTATTTTAGTAGGTTTTTGACAGTTAGATAATAACTATGATGCTGCTTTGACCAAGTTATTTTGAAGCCCTTTTTGGTTTGGAAAGTCTTTGCTCCATTTTAAAATCTAATTGGAGGGCAGCACGGTGGCACACTGGTTAGCACTGCTGCCTCACGGCGCCGAGGTCCTAGGTTCGATCCCGGCTCTGGATCACTGTCCATGTGGAGTTTGCACATTCTCCCCGTGTTTGTACGGGTTTCGCCCCCACAACCCAAAAATTGTGCTGGGTAGGTGGATTGGTAACGCTAAATTGCCCCTTGATTGGAAAAAATGAATTGGGTACTCTAAATTTATAAAAAAGAAAAAAGAAAAAAAAAAGAAAATCTAATTTGCTGGCAGCTCTCCAAGGTGGGACTTGCTCCTGGTGATTGGGAACGTTCCGTCTTCTGACAGTCAACACTCATTGGAACGTAAAGTGGTATCGGCCTTCTGGAGTGGGCGGGGATGTGTCTGGGACATTACACACACAACTAAAATGCTCATCTGTGTAAGGAAAACTTTTTAAACAATGGAACCTGTTTGATTGTGGCATCACTTGACATTGCTCAAATGATTTAGACTTCTTTGCATCATTGGACAATTCTGAACTCCCATGTGTCTCCTTGAGGTTGCTCCTCACACACACTTTGAAGCAGCAATCCCTTTTGTGCTAAAACATAAGATCTAGAGAAAAAAGGCAAAGATCAGTTAGAACAAGCAGAAAACTTAATTACATTTCATCGAGCCAGATACGTTTGGTTTCCGGATCTTTCTGAAGTTGGCTCTTCTCCAAAAATAAAACACGTAAATTTAGATAATTACAGTTCATTTTGATGACTATTACAGAATTGTACCGTGACTACTTGAAATGAAATATTGTAATAACTTTTAAGGTGAGTAATTAATTAGAATTCAGTGCTTCCAGATAATGTGTGAAATTGGTTTCTGAGGAGTGCTCCTCCATGTTTCCTGGTGGAACTTTGGGGATTTCAGCCTTATTTCGGTTCACTACACCCTGTGAAAAAATGCCATGTGAGCAGCAGCAACAGCCCAAACCACAAGTTGATGGTAATCCAAAATGAAAGGTTCCTGGTAGTTATTATGATGACCAAAAAAAATAATGTCAGTAATAATCATATCTATCAAAACAAATATGTGGAAAAGCATAAATTCTATTGAAGTCAGACTGCGAGTGAAAGCATACCTTGCATCTAAACATGGAATTTCAGTGTGTACGATATCATACATTACTGATGGTCTGGGTCATTGTCATGTAGCTTTAATTATTCATCATTTGATTTATTTTTTCCCCTCTATTTTGAGCAATTACCCACTTCTTAAGATGGTCACTCCTTTCTAAATGGGGGGGGGGGGGGGGGGGTTAGCTCAGTTGGCTGAACGGCTGGTTTGTGGTGTGGAGCATTACCAACAGCATGGTTTCTATTCCCGCACTGGCTGAGGTTATCCGTGAAGGCCCTGCCATCTCAACCATGCCACCCTCCTGAGGTGTGGCGACCCTCAGTTAAATCACCAGAAGTCATCGCTCTCTCTCGAAAGGCGAGCCTATGGTCCTCAGGGATTATGGCGACTTTCATTCCTTTCTAAAATCTAATTCCCCAGGCACTATAGATATCCTGCACTATCGCAATTGTCCATCTTTGTGCTTTAACTTTGTCCATGACTATTGGGAGGCTTATTCATTGTACAAAATTGTCTTATGTTTATGGATTCCAGAAAGGACTGGTAGATAGTAAATAGGATTGATACGAACATATGAACAAGGAGCAGGAGAAGGCTATTCGGCCCCTCAAGTCTGCTCCACCATTTAATAAGATCATGGCTGCCATGACAGTAACCCCAAATCAACACCCCACCTACCTGATCATCTATCACCCCCTTGCTTACTAAGAATCTGTCCATCTCTTAAAAAGACTCTTCCACTGCCATTTCAGGGAGAGAGTTCCAAAGATTCATGACCTCTGTGAGAGAAAACAATCTCGCCTCATCTGCATTTTAAATGGGTGACCACTTTTTTAACAGTGATCCCCGAGTTCTAAATTCTCCCACAAGAGGAAACATCCCTTCTACATGCACCCTGTTAAAACCCCTCAGGATCTTATATGTTTCAATCAAGTCGCCTCTTTCTCTTCTAAACTGCAGTAGTTACAAGCCTCGCATGTCCAACATTTCCTTATAAGACAACCTGCATAATCCAGGTATTTGCAGTTCCCTAAACTGTTTCCAACACATTCATATCCGTCATTAAATAAGCTGACCAATACTGTACACAGTGCTCCAGTTATGATCTCCCCAATGCCCTGTATAACTGAAGCATAACTTTCCTACTTTTCTATTCAATTCCCTTGCAATCAATAATAGGATTCTATCAGCTTTCCTATCAGCTTCCCATACCAGCCTCCCCTAACAGGCGCCGGAATGTGGCGACTAGGGGCTTTTCACAGTAACTTCATTGAAGCCTACTTGTGACAATAAACGATTTTCATTTCATTTTTCATTACTTGCTGTACCTACATATTAGCCTTTTGCGACTCATGCACTAAGATAATCTTTCCCAATCCATTCCCACTTTCACGTATGCATACTGAGGACAATTGTATTGTCATCTTAACTGAGATGAGCTTCCTAAATAAAGAAGCAAAATTGAAGATACCTTTCTAGTCCATATGGATCAGCTTCTTACTGTCTTGGTTAGTGAAGACATCAGCAGAAATCATTTCATGTCTTTGAATGGATAACAAAGTATCTTTTCCTTTTCTCATAGATATTTGTTCATGATATTTACATAGATATTTACATAGATATTTACATAGATATTACATAGATATTACATAGATATTTACATGATATTTACATAGATATTTGGTGTCGCTGGCTCAACCAGCATTTATTGTCCATCCCTAATTGCCCTTGAGAAGGTGGCGATGAGCTGCCTTCCTAAACTGTTGCAGTCCGTGTGGTGGAGGTAAACCGACAATACTGACCTACCATGTTGTCAAATTATATTGTCGACTCTTTGTAGATATGCGAAAACTCTGTACCGAGCAGCTACTCCATGTGTACATAAGTACCGGTCTCCTCAGAATACTGATGGTTCATCAAACAACTTCCAGTTACCAGAAACTGGATTGTAAACTGCTTCTACTTTAGCCTCCAAAACTCGAGCTAGAATCTGCAGAGACTCAGTGCACAAGCATGGTTGTGGTGAGACATGGAAACGGACATTGTTCATCTTGGAGTGTTTTTTTAGATCAAAGTTAGAACATGTTGGCCTGAGTTTTCTGGGTCAGAAATATCTGGCTTAACCAAAATGGCGCCACAGCCCCGATTCCAGAACTTCCGAACCCAGCACCCAAATTCCCATTACTTTTGTTGTGATGGATGGGGGCGGGTGTAGTTTGTACATCCATGGTTCAAATAGATACAATTTTCCTCAGTGCGATGTCCAAAACACAACTCATGAGCTTTAGGCCTTTGAGGAATATATTTGGAGAAGTAGGGTACTCTTTTGGATCGATTCAGAAATCGTTTTTGGATAGGACAAGATACCTTTTTTGGAGAGGTAAGGTGCCTTTTTGGAATTGGTAATTGTTGACATAAATGTGCATAAGTGTTGGATAGACTCTGCTGAACTGTAATATTTTGAGGCATTTAAGTGTTCTGCCCTTTAATTCAAAAAATGGTCTGCAGTTTGAAAAAGAAATTCTTGCAATTTGACTCTGACTCACTATTATCTGGGTAGGTCTACATGACTGATTCCTGTAGGGTGCCTTTCAGTTCACAGTTGATTGACAGCTCCAAGTGATTATAAAGTCGGGGTTGACATGAATGGGATATGGTGAGAGTGTGGGTGGGCAGGGATTTGAGGGGTTGTGTGGGATGTGGGCTAGAGCACTGCTTCTTGCTTTATTCTTTTGCTTCCAAATCCGTGAGCTCTGAGGTGGACCTTTCACACAGCCCGCTTCTGCACCCAGCAGCTTCCTACCTCTTGGCTGCCTGCAAACTCTTTCCGGGGTCCGCGGGCCCACCTCCAGGTAATACCCACCTTTCGGGAACGGAAACTAGAATATCCGGGGCACTTTCCCCAAGTCGGGTTTGCAGAGCCGAACATTTTCTTGACTCTGCTTTGACAGAACAGAAAAAAATTTGTTTGTGATGTATTGGACATGGGAGTGCTTACTTTGACACTGGGTTACATAAATAAAAAGGTTGTTCTGTTCCCCACCATTCAAATTGTTAGCTCGATAAGCATGAAAACATACAGACCAGATGGATGTCTGAAGTTGAAGACAAATTTTATGCTTCCCATAATCAACGCTCCCTGGAAAACTTTGTTCTGCAGTCAGTTTTTTCAATGTGACAGTAACTTCAGTTATCATAGAATTTACAGTGCAGAAGGAAGCCATTCAGCCCATCGAGTCTGCACCGGCCCTTGGAAAGAGCACCCTACCCAAGCCCACACCTCCACCCCATCCCAAACCTCCACCCTATCCCCGTAACCCCACCTCACCTCTTTTTGCACACTAAGGGCAAGTTAGTACAGCCAATCCACCTCACCTGCACATCTTTGGACTGTGGGAGGAAACCAGAGCACCCGGAGGAACCCCACGCAGACACGGGGAGGATGTGCAAACTCCACACAGACAGTGACCCAGAGCCGGGATCGAACCTGGGACCTCGGCGCCGTGAGGCAGCAGGGCTAACTCACTGCGCTACCGTGCTGCCCTTTTGTCCTCTGTTGAAGGCTTCCTGACACTGTCTGTGTCACTTGAAATCTCTTTCTAGTGGCTGGCAGCCTTACCTTGAAATATTTCACCCATTATCTATTTCCAAGAGGTTTTAGGTGTGTCTGTCTGTTGTTTAAATAGCTAGTACTTTGCATTTTATAATATCTCTTCCTTAGACAGTTGAGTTTCTATGGGCATCAGGATTATACAAAATATCTCTCGCTTCACAGTTACCATTGTTTGTTTCTTACCTCCACTTTAGAAGGTGTCCTTGCATTTTTAAGCTCTGTTTCCATTCAAATTGCAAGATTTCCAGTCAGGTGAAATTTGAAATATCATAAGGCGGAATCCTATCAAAAAATGGCAAGTATCAGTCCTGGCGAGAAAAATGGAGTGAATCCCAGATTTCACATGGAACCTTGAGCCGCTTAGAAAAAAAAGTGAGGGGAATCTTAGAACGGGAACTGGATTCAAACAGATCAGGGTGCCATCTTTAAAGAGCTCCCCAACCTGCGCAGTAACTGAACGGCAGCCAGACCACATCTTGGAGGTCTCAGTTTCTACCTGCAGGAAAGGATGTCCCGAGGCGTGGTACATTGGCGAGACCATGCAGACGCTGCTGCAAAGGAAGAACGGACATCGTGCGACAATCGCCAGGCAGGAATGTTCCCTTCCAGTCGGGGAAAACTTCAGCAGTCAAGGGCATTCAGCCTCTGATCTTCTGGTAAACATTCTCCAAGGCGGCCTTCAGGACGTGCGACAACGCAGAATTGCCGAACAGAAATTGATAGCCAAATTCCGCCCACATGAGTACGGCCTCAACCGGGGCCTTGTATTCATGTCTCATTGCATTCATCCACCACCATCTGGCTTGCGCTTACAAATCCTATCAACTGTCCTGGCTTGAGACAATTTGCACGTCTTTAACCTATGATTATCCCTCTCTCCTGTCTCTCCAGTCGCACTGTCTGGACCTATAAAGAGTTAATTACCTGCAAAGACTCTCATTCAAAGTATCATCTTGCATCATTGACTTTGTCTACATATGTGGTGTGGAACCCACCTCTTCACTCACCTGATGAAGGAGCTGCGCTCCGAAATCTAGTGATTCCAAACAAACCTGTTGGACTTTAACCTGGTGTTGTAAGACATCTTACTGCCCACCTCAGTCCAAGGCCAGCATCTCCACATCAATGAGATCATGACTGATCTGATATGATAATCCTCAATTCCACTTTCCTGCCTGATCCCCATAACCTTGATTCCCTTGCTAATTAAAAATGTGTCTATCTCAGCCTTGAACGCACTCAACAAAACAGCCTCCCTGCCCTGTGCAATAAAGAATTCCACAGCTTCATTCACTCGATGACTCTAAGAGAAGCAATTCTTCCTTATTTCTATTTTAATGAGGCATAGCCTCATAACACCATCTGAATGTAAAATTATAGTTGTTGGTGTACATTAAATCAACCCTAAGAAACAGAGATGTTGAACTTGAAATAGGAGTGGCGCAGTGTGCCTTGGCCGATCACTGCTCAGTCGGCAACAATTTGATGGCTTTTGTTTTGTCTTTGTTCCAATTTGGATTGGTTAATTATAATGAATAGTGTGCAATAAAGGGGACATAGTCTGTGAACTGGAAACAGTCCCAATGCTTTTAGTGACATCTCACATCAATCTCATCCTGCAAGTAGTTTTTCCCAATACAACAATGAATGAATCATGGATGGAAGGGTAGATTGACAGCAGATAGCTGATGAATGGTTAGCAACAGAATATATTTGTATTAAATGAGGACCGAGGAAGAAATAATGCTGCACTGAAATGATGATTGATGAGGACAGTGTATGGAAGGTACATCTGTACAGTATACAGCGGATAGTGTACTGACAAGTAGCAGGCGAATATGTCCAAGAAAATGCTGAAATGTTTGAAAAGTTAGGAAACAATGAAAGATACTTAGTTCGCAATCATTTTAATTTGTGTTCCTTTTAACGTCAACGTTTCAATTATAAAACGTGTCATTCATTATGGGCTAAGTAAGGTTTCAGAATTCATTAAGTGGTCAGTAAAATACCAGGAGGCCCAGTGTGTTGAGCGGCTGAAGGCTGATCCG
The DNA here is from genome assembly GCF_047496885.1 of Scyliorhinus torazame. Taxonomy (NCBI): domain Eukaryota; kingdom Metazoa; phylum Chordata; class Chondrichthyes; order Carcharhiniformes; family Scyliorhinidae; genus Scyliorhinus; species Scyliorhinus torazame. Next base: position 99,851,696 of record NC_092727.1, read on the forward strand.
TGGGGGACTCCAGAGGTCATAGTCGATGGGGTAGAAATTGAACCGTTGTTGGTGATGCTTTCGTTACAGTTGGGGAACCAAGCAATCAAAGTCCCTGTGAGCTAAATAATGGACAAGGAGCATTCGAGGAAAATGTTATAGTTAACTGTTTCAAACATTGCAAAGAAGTCAAGAAACAACATTATGAATAGTGCAGTGTGGTCACTATCACAGGAGGTAGTCTTTGGCACTTGGATAGGGCTATTGCAGTGCCGTAGAAAGGGCGGAGAGAATGAAATATCGAGTTACGGGGAACAGGCACAGATTTGGGTGGTGGCAACACATTTAACAACATGTTAAAGGAAATGGGGGCTGGAGGGAATATGCAAGGACAAAGGGCTCAAAGGGAGAAGCACAGTACCAAAAGAAAGCAAATCATTTACAATGTCAGCTAACAAGGGGGAATGGGGTCTGTAGTGATCTGTACATCTGTACATACATCTGCACATACACCAGGGACTGCAGCACAGATGTAACAGCCACAGCATCACTAGAGGGCAGCATCAGAGACGGGTATAAAGGGTCGAACCCAAGGTAGGATCCGCCTCTTTCGGAAGCACAGGGCTAGGGAGCAGCAGCACACAGAGACAGCTCAGCATAGGCAGTTTATCTTAGCTTCACTGGTGTTACCTCTTGACTGTATTATATCTGGTTAAGCTCTGGAAACAGAACAAACCCATTGAATAAAGTATTTATGTTAACTGGAAGTCTACAATCTTTATTCAGACTTAGAGAATAACATATGGTACCACGAGTGATTTCAGAGAGCTAGGTAGACACCAGCAAGAGAAGAAAAACTTAAACCGGATATTCGACTCTGGAAGACTTCGCAGCAAATGGATCCTCGATGACTAACTGATTCGATGGAACTTGTTGGAACTCCATGGCAGCTGGAAACAATCGGTAATTTAAGTTATAACTGGAAAATGTTTGAACAACTGTTCCAAATATTTATCACAGCCAGTGATTTAAGAACTGCCTCTGACGCAACGAAAATAGCCCTACTACTCTCAACAGGAGGGCATGAAGCTAGAAAAATGTATAATTGCTTTAATTACCTAGAAGGTGAAGACAACACCAAAGTAGACGGTTTACTCAAAGAATTTGCCAAACGCTGTAATAGTCAGGTTGGTGCGATGCTGGAAAGATTTAACTCTTGTCAGAGATACAGAGGGCCCATCTCTGATTTTATTACAAATCTCAAGTTAATACCACAAGGCTGTGATTATGCTGATTTCAGAGACACCGTGATAATGCATCAATTCATTTCTGGACTATCATAAAAATTTGAGGGAAGAACTATCACAAATTAAGCATCTAATTCTAGAAACTGCTATACAAAAATGCCTTGCTTTTGAACAAAAACAAAATCAATACTGTCAGTCTTTACAAACACAGAATAAGTGCCTAGAAAAGAAAATCGCAAAAAAAGGCGCCAAAACTTACTACGAGGCAGAGGCAGGATTGATGGAAGTTCTGAGCGGCAGCCATCTTGAGAAAGGAGCCGCACATGCGCAGTTGCGAAAAGAGCGCACAGTATGATATGATCTTTCAAAAGTTACTGGAGTCAGGGAAAGTCCCAGAGGATTGGAAAATCGCTGTTGTAATCCCCCTGTTCAAGAAGGGAACAAAGAAAAAGATGGAAAATTATAGGCCAATTAGCCTAACCTCGGTTGTTGGCAAGATTCTAGAATCCATTGTTAAAGATGAGATTTCTAAATTCTTGGAAGTGCAGGGTCGGATTAGGACAAGTCAGCATGGATTTAGTAAGGGGAGGTCGTGCCTGACAAACCTGTTAGAGTTCTTTGAAGAGATAACAAATAGGTTAGACCAAGGAGAGCCAATGGATGTTATCTATCTTGACTTCCAAAATGCCTTTGATAAGGTGCCTCACGGGAGACTGCTGAGTAAAATAAGGGCCCATGGTATTCGAGGAAAGGTACTAACATGGATTGATGATTGGCTGTCAGACAGAAGGCAGAGAGTTGGGATAAAAGGTTCTTTTTCGGAATGGCAACCGGTGACGAGTGGTGACCCGCAGGGTTCAGTGTTGGGGCCACAGCTGTTCTCTTTATATATTAACGATCTAGATGACGGGACTGGGGCCATTCTGGCTAAGTTTGCCGATGATACAAAGATAGGTGGAGGGGCAGGTAGTATGGAGGAGGTGGGGAGGCTGCAGAAAGATTTAGACAGTTTAGGAGAGTGGTCCAAGAAATGGCTGATGAAATTCAACGTGGGCAAGTGCGAGGTCTTGCACTTTGGAAAAAAAAATAGAGGCATGGACTATTTTCTAAACGGTGACAAAATTCATAATGCTGAAGTGCAAAGGGACTTGGGAGTCTTAGTAGTCCAGGATTCTCTAAAGGTAAACTTGCAGGTTGAGTCCATAATTAAGAAAGCAAATGCAATGTTGTCATTCATCTCAAGAGGCTTGGAATATAAAAGCAGGGATGTACTTCTGAAGCTTTATAAAGCATTAGTTAGGCCCCATTTAGAATACTGTGAGCAATTTTGGGCCCCACACCTCAGGAAGGACATACTGGCACTGGAGCGGGTCCAGCGGGGATTCACACGGATGATCCCAGGAATGGTAGGCCTAACATACGATGAACGTCTGAGGATCCTGGGATTATATTCATTGGAGTTTAGGAGGTTGAGGGGAGATCTAATAGAAACTTACAAGATAATGAATGGCTTAGATAGGGTGGACATAGGGAAGTTGTTTCCATTAGCAGGGGAGACTAGGACCCGGGGGCACAGCCTTAGAATAAAAGGGAGTCACTTTAGAACAGAGATGAGGAGAAATTTCTTCAGCCAGAGAGTGATGGGACTGTGGAATTCATTGCCACAGAGGGCGGTGGAGGCCGGGACGTTGAGTGCCTTTAGGACAGAAGTTGATAAATTCTTGATTTCTCGAGGAATTAAGGGCTATGGAGAGAGAGCGGGTAAATGGAGTTGAAATCAGCCATGATTGAATGGTGGAGTGGACTCGATGGGCCGAATGGCCTTACTTCCACTCCTAGGTCTTATGGTCTTACAGGAAACTCGGAGTGCGCATGGGCAATCGAGTCCTACGCATGATGTCACGAGCGTCATGACATCAGAGGACCATTACCACATCCACTTAAAAGGGAAATGCACAAAAATCAACAAAAAGAAATTTAAAGCTACAAAACCTAATTTTCTTGCCTCAAAAGACAGAACAATGCCCGAACTTACACCAGCAGTTGAAAATAACTGTCACAACACCCTGGAACAAGCAGTTAGCACCGCCCTCGAAGATGATATGGCCCTTGTAAACTACGACTCAGACGAAGATTTCATCTTGGGAGGTGGCTACCCCAGTACCAAATCCCAACCGCAACTAGAGGTGTTGTACCGTGAAGACCCCAACGATGAGTTCTTCGGATTGGGGAATCTTCAGCACAGCATATATGACATCCCGACTCGTGAGTGCAGGATTATGCTGCGGCCTGACGCCAAGAAACAGAGAGTGGTCCACGCATCACGAAGGGTCCCAGCCTCCACACAAGATGATTTGTTCATTGAACATGAAGAGAACAATCACAATTCCGAAACAGAAAGCGATGATTTGTCCAACGAACAATACACACAATGCTGCTCAGACATGGAGTTATTCGGAGATCCTGATCACAGCATCAGCAACACGGTTGAAAAGTTCAATACGGCTCTTCTGATGGTAGATGAATCCAATACCATGGTGCCATGGCAGATCGTTGGTACATTGGATAACAGCAATACCCAAGACGAAGACGACGCCACACAGAGAGCACAGAACGACTCCGTTGAGAGAGCACAGATCGACTCTACAGCGAGAACACTGCACGACTCCACAAAGAGAGCGATGACAGACTCCACAGAGAGAGCGATGATAGACTCCACAGAGAGAGCGATGACAGACTCCACAGAGAGAGCGATGACAAACCCCACAGAGAGCGACTCCACAGAGAGAGTGATGAAGTACTCCACAAAGAGAGCGACGCATGCCTCCACAAAGAAAGTGACGCAAGCCTCCACAGACAGCTCGGTGACAGACTCAAAAATAGAAGCAAGCAAACACTCCATAGCGAACGCCATGCATGTACAAGACCATGAAGATCTATCAAGCTTATTGGAGCCACCAGAAGAAGACACTGAATCTCTACCCACTGTATGTGAGACAAGTGACGAAGAAATCACAATTCCCATACAGGATGTGCAGGATCACAGAGAGACTGACATATCTCAGCTCGTCTGCACAGAAACACTCAATAATCAGAGGACGGCCACCCATGAGTCCAGAGAGACCACGTCAATTGAAATCTTGAAGATTTTGACTCCAGAAGAGGAGCACCAAGTGTCCAGAGAGACCACGTCAATAGAATTCCTGAAGATTTTGACTCCAGAAGAGGAGCACCAAGAGTCCAGAGAGACCACGTCAATAGAAATCTTGAAGATTTTGACTGCAGAAAAGCAGCACAAAGAGATCACAGATGATTCAAATGAACCTGAAATGATTCCAAAAGAGGAGCATCTAGAAATCAATGATGATTCAAGTGAACCAGAAATGACTCTAGAAGAAGAATACTAAGTAAGCAAAGAAGAGGAATCGAATCCACCACAAATGACTGATGACACCAACATCAATGCAACATCAGATCATTCTCACAATTCTCAAGAAGAAACGCTCACTGTAGCAGATACCACAAAGGACACTGACACCAATAACTGTGACAATGACTCAAATCATCCACGTGGCACACTCATTGAGCGCAACAAGAACAACAAAAACCGCAAGAAGCACAGCAGAAACAAGAACAACAACAGCAACAACAAACACAACAGGCAGCACAACAAGAACGACAAAAGCAACAAGAAGCATCCCAGAAACAACAAGCACGGCAAGAAAAAGAACAAGAATAAAAGCGAAAACAACGAAAACAGAATCAACAAGCGCGACAAAAAGAACAACAACAACAAGAACGCCAATGAAAACAACAAAGACAGAAACGACAGAAACAAAACAATGAAACAACGACCTGTACAACATGGTACAACTCTGCACGTGAAGGACAATGCCACAGCACACTGCGAAACAATGATAAGACTACAAACATGCCATGGCATGATAAAGAATCTCACAAATTCTCATCTGCTCCAGAACAAACAAGCAAAACAGCTTTCATGAACGATGACATACAGAATCAATACCACAAACACAGGAAAAAGTCGAGGTCAGACAACGGTGCGACACAGAATCGCTACCCGCAATCAAATGGAACAGGGGAAATGGTGTCCATAGCATTAAACGACTCATCAGCAAAGCAGCCGAGTCACATTCCGACATCAACCTCGCTCTGTTATCGTACCGAGCAGCCCCATTGAGCTCAGGACTGTCGCTGCTCTTCGGCAGAGACGTCCAGACAACCCTACCGGCAAAGCAATTCCGAGAACCCGGCAACACCCGGTTCTCGATGACATGCGGGCACTATGCTCCAAACAAAAACTATACTACGATCAACATGCGATCCCACTCAAGCCACTGACAATAGGTGACGCCATCAGAATCAGGGATCCAGAAGGTGGATGGTCTAAGTCAGCCACGGTGATCAGGCAGGAGGCACCGCGGTCCTACATTGTCAAATCGTCTGCGGGAGTACTTTTTCGCCGTAACCGCCGGGATCTATTAGAGATTCGACCTACAACGCCAGTATTTCCCACACTGGACTTGACTGAGTACATTTGTCCACAGGACGTTCCTCGCCACACAGCGCCAGACAGTACACTTGAGACATCAAACCATCATCCCTACTACCACCGTTAAGACGCTCCAGCAGAAGCCGTATGGCACCCGACCGGCTAGATTTGTAACGACACTTCAACACACCCACAAGACGAATGTGAACATTTCTCACAATGGACTCATAACACTGTTAATTGTTTCTGTATTACTTTATCATTTTTGCAGTGTGCAGATTTGCTTATTCTCGCCACTTGTTATGTACAGTTTTCTTGCGGCCAGTCTAGAAAACATGTCTAATAAAAGGGGGGGGGGGGAATGTAGTGATCTGTACATCTGTGCATACATCTGCACATGCACCAGGGACTGCAGCACAGATGTAACAGCCACAGCATCACTAGAGGGCAGCATCAGAGATGGATATAAAGGGTCGAGCCCAAGGCAGGATCCGCCTCTTTCAGAAGCACAGAGCTAGGGAGCGGCAGCAGACAGAGACAGCTCAGCATAGGCAGTTTATCTTAGCTTCACTGGTCATACTTCTTGACTGTATTATATCTGGTTAAGCTCTGGAAACAGAACAAACCCATTGATTAAAGTATTTGTGTTAACTGGAAGTCTACAATCTTTACTCAGACTTAGAGAATAACATAGGTTCAGGAATTTGGGAGTCAAGAGGGTAGGAAGTGGGCCCCAGGAACAAGATAAGCTGGAAGACAGCACGGCAAGAAATAAGAGAGAAATTGGAAAATGATTCAGGCTCAAACCTAAAGCAGGGAGGAACATTGAAGGAGGTTTGGCTTTGTGGGCGGAGGAAAGGAAAGATATGGGGCAAGATTCTCCGTCCCGCTGTACCAGTCTTTTGGTGCAGCGTGCCCTACAGGCAGCAGGATCCTCCATCCCGCCAGCCGGCCAATGAGGCTTCCTATTGTGGGCACCCTAAGCCTTTGGTAAATCCGTGGGCGTGAGTGCATTGCCGGCGAAACGGAGGATCCCGCCGACGGAGAATCCAGCCCATGGTATAGGCAGCTGTACAGGACACCTCAACCTTAGTAACAAGTCCATGACTTCTTCACACGGAGGTGAGGGTGAGAGGGCAGGGTCGACAAGTTTTCGGAAATGATTGATTGTGCAGGAAAGAAGCAGGTGTTAACTTTGTTTTCCATGGTGATCCTGGAGTAACAAGTAGTTTTTAAAGAGGATTGAAGATCCTGATAGCCACTGATATGGTACTGGTAGAGTGGGGGATATGCCAGGCCATGAAGTTACAGATTGTGGTTGAGTACAATGCTGAGCTGCTGCTAGTGCTGAGGATGGCCCACAGCACCTCATGGGTGCCCAGTCTTGAGTTGTTAGATCCGTCTATCCCTTTTCGCATGATGATAGTGGCACACAATACGATAGAGGGCATTAGATTTCATAGATTTCAAAGAATTTAGAGTGCAGTAGGAGCCATTCGGCCCATCGAGTCTGCACCGGCCCTTCCAAAGAGCATCCTACCTAAGCTCACACTTCCCCTGTCCCCATAGCCTAGTAACCCCCACCAAGCCTTTCTGGGCACTAAGGGCAATTTAGCATGGCTAATTCACCCAACCTGCACATCTTTGGACTGTGGGAGGAAACCGGAGCACCCAGAGGAAACCCACGCACACACGGGGAGAACGTGCAGACTCCACAGGGACAGCGACCCAAGCCGTGAATCGAACCTGGGACCCTGGAACTGTGAAGCAACAGTGCTAACCACTGTGCTACCGTGCTGCCCATATTCCCGATGTGAAGACAGGACTTCATCTCCACAAGGACTGTGGTCATTCCTACCGATACTGTCATGGACAGATGCATCTGCAGCAGGCAGATTATTGAGGATGAGGTCCAGTAGTTTTTTTTCCCACTTGGTTCCTTCACCACCTGCCGCTGAGCCAGTCTAGCAGCTATGTCCTTTAGGGACCAACCAACCCGGTCTGTGATGGTGCTACCAAGCCACTCTTGGTGGTGGACAACAAAGTCCCTTACCCCAGGGTACATTTCCTGGAGTGTACAGAGTGTACACTCACTGGCAATCTCAGTGCTTCCTCCAAGTGGTGTTCAACATGGAGCAGTACTGCTTCATCAGCTAGGTTGGAGAGGGGAATGGTATGCGATAATTACATGACAATCAGCAAGAACTCTCCTTGCCCATGTTTAACCTTGAGGAAATGAAACTCTTTATAATTGATGAAAAAGTATCAAAATGATTCTTTGTTTTTATGTCTATCTGGGTGTGGTGCACACAACTAAATGTGCAATTCCCGTACTAGCCTCCCTGAACAGGCGCTGGAACGTGGCGACTAGGGGCTTTTCACAGTAACTTCATTTGAAGCCTACTTGTGACAATAAGCGATTTTCATTTCAATGAAGCTGTTCTTGTTTCTTTGCCCGGAGAAAGCAATAAATCTGAAACTCTGCAGAGCAGTGAATTTGGTACCTCCTCAATGCAGATAGATGTGGTAATTTGAGTTAATCTATTGTAATGGTCCCTCACACTTGAAGAAGGCTGTGGGCAGGATTTTCCACCCCCACCCACACCCCGCGTCGTGTTTTCCAGTGACGCAGGACGCCCGCCATTGGCCGCCAGCGGGGTCTACGGCATTTTGCATGACCCGCCCATCCCACCTGGTAACCCGCCATGGGGTGTCGCCCTGGGCAGAAGTGGAAGATCCTGTTGACGGGAAGGGCCAGTAAATCGCACCCTGTGCTTTTTATGTAGCTGTATTTGGAGCACTTGCGAGTCACTGAGACACTTTCAAATCCTGAAATTAGTATTTGGCATAATTGGGTGAATATCTTGCTACTTAGCTAATCATAGTTACTCACAGCTTCATGAAGAATTTGTCCTTGGTTTAAGCAATCTTTCCTGTGGACAGGGCCTATTCCTAAATGTCACTTCTATTCTGGGCTCGCTTCTCCTATTTATCTCCATTGTCGCAGAAATAGTAAGTAGTTGGAACTGTAACATTTTTCAGAAATCCCTGGAAACATTAGGTTTGGATTGACGGCAATAATGAACTCAAGCAGCAAGATTTATTTGCAACCTCCATCTAAATGCAAACCTAGAAAATCAGTGAAAGCTGACGCAGCCCCGACACACTGATGATTCAGTAAAAGTGTTATTAATAATATGGTGATAACTTGAAAATAAGTAGTTATGTAGATGATTCATCATAAACCATGGGTATTACACCTAACATTTCTTCATTTATAATGGCCAAAGAGGTGTCACATATTGGGATTTTAAGAGCAAGAATATAAAAGCAAACCTACTGTGTGGGTGCTCGAGATCTGACATTAAAAACAAAAAATGCTTGGAAATACTCCACCCCCACATGCGGTGTTTTCCGCCGGTGGAAGCAATTCACTATTTGCTGACAATTTCTACGGCAATTCTATGGCATTTTACACAGCTCGCTCATCCCACCACCATTGACAGGGCCGGAGGATCCCACCAGGTGGGATAACCAGAAAATCCTCACCCATTTGTTGTGATATCAATATAATATATTGTGATATATTTGGCCTTTCACACCTTTTATCTCTCTGGGGACGGCCATTAGCACTCTTTCCCTTGGTTTCTGTGGCTATTATCTATAGGCTATTAGCACCCTGTTCCTTTGGTTTCTGTGGCTATGACTCATTTTTCATTCTCTCACTCCACAGTTTAAATATTTCCCACTTTCTCTGTCTTTTAGCTTTGACAAAGGGTCACCTGGACTCGAAACGTTAGATCTTTTCTCTCCCTACAGATGCTGCCAGACCTGCTGAGAATTTCCAGCATTTACTCTTTGGCTTCAGATTCCAGCATCTGCAGCTTTTATGGCACAATATCATGGTTGTGTTGTAACTCACCGACTGACCACTAAGGGTCTCACTAGTATATAAGTGAATGTAAAGTCAGCTGACCAGACACTGGCTGGAGGAAGGAAAAGAGAGAGCTTGCATGTGCACGATTTTGGCTGTTGTTCATCTCTTGTCTTATATATAATGTATCCCCAGTTAATGCTAATAAATCATTTATAACTTTAACTACAAGTGTTCTAGTAAAAAATCAGGCCATCCAACAAGAACATTACACCATCAACTCTCTTTCCCACCCTTGCTTTCAGACCTGATGAATGTTTCTAGTGCCTTTTCTTTTTTTTATAATTAAAGGCAAGATTACTTTTAGTTTTTTAAATTTAAATCTTGTAACCCCTACGAGACCCATGGGGACGAGGCGAATACAAGGTCCCCTGCTGAGGGGTGAAGGCCCAAGAGCAGACCTCATTAATTCCCTGAGATTAAGACCCAGAAGGAAGCCGGCATCTTCAGAGTGTCCCGGCTGGGACTGGGTTCACTTTTTACTGCTGTGCATTCTTATAATGAGTAAAAAAAATAAACTGCTTGAACTTACCTTTTCAAAACTTTTCATTGATTATCATATTAAGCATAAAAGTGTATTTTGCACTTTAAAAAAAACTCAGGAACAAAGTGGGCGAACAAGCAAAATGAACCTTCTTTTCCATGGAGAATTGGTCCCGATCTTAACTTTGCATAGTGGGGCCTTAACAGGAATCAGCGCTCACTCCCAGTCAACACACAAGCATGACAGCCCACCAACCTGGTCCTCGCTTTGGCGACAACGACTTGGCAAGGCTTCTGGACGCAGTGGATGGAGACACGATATCCTGTTCCCTCGAGGGTGTCAGAGGACCAGCAGCAGGGCCACCAATGCCGCCTGGGAGGCAGTGGCAGTGGCTGTCAGTTCGGGCAGCATAACCAGAAGGACGAGCGTCCAATGTCGGAGGAAAGCCAATAACCTCTGCCAAGCTGCAAGAGAAAGTTTCCACCACTTTCCTGGCATCAGTTCTGTCTGTTGCCCCTCAAATTCCTAACAATCTCCACCCCACCCCCCCCCCCCACCCAACATATCACTGGCTGACACCACACACCCCTACCACATCTGATCTTTGTGCTTGTTCCTCAGTACCCACTGGCATCCACCAACATAACCCCTTCATGTCTTGGTGCGGTGCCCAAACATGCCACCTGCCATAGACACCCCCCCCCCCATCCATCAAGCTCACAATGGCTCACAATACCCCCTCTTTGTCTCTGCTGGATTAGTTGGCCCACAATAGGAGTGAAAGGGCCAAGATGGGCAGCAGACATCAGAGTTCTAACCCCGCATGAAAAGTGGTCCTGGAGATCGCAGGGTTGACTGAGGAGAGAGCAGTCACCGATAGCGAGGCTGGCTGAGCCACAGAGGTGAGGATCCCTTGACCCTACACCCAGATGTCCTGTCTCAAGTGAGTTGTTCATGTCAGACAAAATGATCCTATCCTCTCACTGCCCACATGTCAATTCTTTTGCAGGATCTCCATCTGATGGGGCCGGGCCATCCAGAGCTGTTCCCACCCCTGCTACCCAAGAGACCGTCTTAGAGGAGAACTCCGAGGAGACCACCATCAATGCATCACAGCTACCATCCCCAGAGACGCACACCTCGGTGGCGAAATTAGTGGACAAGCTTCGGGGACACAATCCGGTGAGCACCACACAGTTGCTGATGCTCATCAGGCGGAGGCAGAAACATTCAAGGGTGTCAGTAGTCAGAGGTCTGCTGGATTCCAGGACTCAGCTGAGACCCAGTCCGTGCCGAGACTCTGGTCAAGGTTATCTCAGGGCTGATGCAGATGCTAGGACACGGGCGTGAGATATTGGGGGGGATGTCAGTGACACTCAGGCAGGTGCATAGCCGATTGCAGAAGTCCCAAAGGCTACGGGCGCAGCATTGCTAGGAAAACCTGTAGCTCGAGGTCAGCATCTTGAGTGCCGGTGTCCAAGGCGTGGCTCAGTCTGTGATAACCATGGCTGAAGGCCTCAATATCATGTCGTAGTTGCTGAGGACCATATCCCAGATGCAGGTGGACATTGCTGAGGCACTGCAGAGTGTGGCCAAGTCACAGAGGAGCATCTCTGAGGGCATCAACACCATGGTGCGGACAATGGGGAGGTGCCAGGATTTGTGGAGCCAGATAACGCTGAGGCCTCTAGAGCTGGCTCCAGCTGCCTCTCCATACCTGGTCTATCAGGCAATCTGATGCCCCCGGGTAGTTGGGCTCTGAGCAGGACGGTACCCTGGCACTCCCTGTGCTCCATTGCCACCCTGGCACCCTGGTACTCTGGCAGTGCCAACCTGACCCAGGGATGCCCTCCCTTATGTGGTGGGGTGGGGGGCTCGAGGACCCCCTAATTGGTAAGATGGGGGGGGGGGGGGGTGAGTGGGTTTGAAGGCTATGCAATCTCTTCCTGAACTGGTGAGAAGCCTTGGCAGGGGTTCCTCGCCGGGACCAAAAAAAGAAGCAAAGTCCTGTTAATAGCAGAGTTATTCTCTGCATTGCAAGTCCCGTAAAACACCCCACTAAACACGCCCAAAACAGTATTCCTTTTTTTCATTAAATCATGCCCTTGTTTTCACAAATTCGAGTCCCCAATTGTTTTTCCTCCAAGACCCTTGGATCCCGTTAGCAAAACCAAACAAAATCAATCTCGATGGCACATCACGGCAGGTCAACGTTAATTTTCACTTTCAATCTATGAACTTCTCTCTTTCAATGTGGCTTATCACAACAAGGTAAGTAAAATACACAGAAGTACTTTTCTGATCAATTATGTAGCGAATCATAGATTGAAGTGATTGAAAGAAAATTACCTCATGAATAGTATAAATAAATTGTGCAAGTGAAGTTTGAATAAGATGAAATTATCTCCATTACGATCACAGATCACACCTACTCACAGACACAGAAATCACAGTATTTCATTATTGATAACTTTGCAGTTGAGTGGAAAATGGCAATGCTCTATCTATTGCACATAAATAGCTTCCATATTGAAGTAACCCTATTATCATGATTTTCTTTCACCAGGTGTCACATCAGCTTCTTTTGCTGTATTGCAGTGAGAGGGCAGTAGTAGATTGCAGATTTATTGCCTCTGGGTGATTTATCTGCATGTTACTAAAATGTATTTCCTGAGGAAATATAAGCTCAGCAGCCAAGTCCGCTTAAGTTTTGCAGAGGACTGCAGAGTGATTTACAATCTGATCTGCTTTGCCAGTAGCTGAAATAGCCTTCTGTTAAATGTATCTACATGCTGGTCAATGTACATTATGTTATGCAGGTCACAACCTGCCTTGTCAAGAGTGCACCTGGTCAAATATTGTTCCCTAGAATTTATAACCAACAGCTTGAGCCTTAGGGTGCACTTGTGACACGGCTGCCAAATCCAGACTTGTAGCTGCAATGTTGGCTTCGACATTAAAACAGCGACTGAACTTCAAGTGTACCTCATTGATTGTGAAGCGCTTTGAGATGTTCTGAGGCTACGAAAGGGAGTGCGTAAATGCAAACCTTCCTCGTGACTCGGCAGAACTTGGCATACTCGGTTAAGCTTCTGCCTGGGTGACGTTTTAAATGTCCTTTATGCGAACGTTTTCTGTGCATGCCTGAGTGAATGAATGCGTGTCATTTGTCTCTAAAGGTTCAGACGTGTGAATGGGAGAATGAGATCAATTTTGGCTTTTAGATGCTGGAGCGGGTCTACCTAGCTATTCCCATTCAGAAGGTGATAAAGCTCCCTGCCACTCTGAGGCCCTGACCTAATTCACAGTTTGGCAGATGAGCTGTGGAAACAAGGCTTCATTGCCTAGGATTCTCATTCTGCATTGTTTGGGAATCCTATCACACTAACATTAAATTGGTAATGTAACGGCACCCTTAGTAGCAATATTAGTAATGAGCTGTTGTAATTTCAGGGATCTTGGGTGATGTTTACTGCACAAATATGTAGTTCACTGGAATGACATTTAATTGCATGAATAGAGTGTAAAATGTTGATTTACCTGCGAGATATGCTTTTTCCATAACTCTGTTTCTTTCCCTCTGTCTGAAATATCTCAGGCAGATAAAACATTTGAGGCTTGGTTTTTTGTGACAGTCGTATAGGATTTCCCCCATGGGTGCCGCACAGAAAAAGATGGTTACCAGTTAGTTGGTGTCAATGAAATGTAACAGAATGGGATCAATTAAAGGAGACTTGGCACTGCTACATTTTTAGGTTTTCCTACGCTCTTTACTTTACGCTCACATTTCATATCTCTCAACGTTAATTCCCAGCTTCCAAGAAGTTCAAAAACACAGTAAAAACTGGGAAATAAGAATACTGATCCAAACTTTTATTTTTCCTTTTGGGTAACTGACGCTCAAGGTAACAAACAGAAAATCAAAAATGGGGTTGCCAAATGCTGATGGGTGTCATCACCTTTGCTGAACATTCCTGTTCAGTCCGCAAGTGCAGCCCCGAATTTCTGGTCACTTGCCATTTTGGTTCTATGTTGCATTCTCACTTTGACCTTGCAGTGTTACCATGAAGCTCAACAGAAACTCATTTCAGAATCACGCTCAGCTTTCGATTAGGCACTTTACAACATTCCAGACTCAACAAATTTCAGATCATAATCACTGTTCCCATTTCTTTGGACAGAAAGTGTCCCTGTTGGCATTACAGCGCCTGCAGATCCAACTTTTGCCCAGTTATTCATCCATGTCTTTTTTGCCTTTGTCCATCATCCTTGATCTTTCCTGCTTTCCACTCTATCACAGGCCTGCCCTCTTCTAGTCTCATCTCTTCTCCCTCCCCTCCTTTCCCTGCCTCTCTCCTTCAAAGCAAACGCATCGCGGTCCATTTAGATTCCAATATCAAGTCATCAACTTGAAACATAGGGCTCGATATCACTCTTTCAAAGCTCAGCCACATAAACAGTTAAAATTGGGCCCATTAGCTCTCTCCGCAGGCACTGCCCAACCTGCTGAATATTTCCACTATTTTTTCAACGTTAGAACAAAAACCTTTGGGCTGTTAATTATTGTGTCTCCCCAAACTCTCACTCCAGTCTCCAAAAAATGACAGATCAGCCAAACAGACCATACTTGTCATTTTAAAATACTTAACAAATATGTCGCAACTTATTTGTAGTAGAAATCCGGAAGTTGCTGATCTGATCTATATGCAATTTGAACAACTCTTGTATGTGCATGACTCCCTTTTAAATCTTGAGGAGCTGCGTTTTTATTTTATTTGTTCATTGGGTCTGGGCATTGCTGCCAAGACTAGAATTTATTGTCCATCTCTCTTTGCCCTTCAGAGAGTGGTGGTCAGCTGTCTTCTCGAACCTCTGCAATCCGTGTGGTGTTGGGACACCGACAGTTCTGTTAGGAAGGGAGTTCCAGGATTTAGATCCAAAGGTAATGAAGGAACTTATGTCTATTTAGTTCCAAATCAGGGTGTTGGACTTGGAGGAGGACTTGCAGGTGGCTGTGTCCCCATGTGTCTTCTTCTTGTGTTCTTCCAGGTTGTAGAGGTCGTGGGTTCAAAAGGTGCTGCTGAATGGGCCTTGGTGAGTTGCTGTGATCTATCTTGTAGATGTTGGACAACGCTGTCATTATGTGCTGATGGTGGCAGGAGTGAATGTTTAAGGGGTGGATGAGACAAGCACATGCATACCTGCTTTTAAGGTCTCATTTTGTGCAGTTTGTCCAAAGCAGTGAATGATTGCTTCTTAAATGTAGACACTATTGTTGTGTCGGAAACACTAGTCAGTATGCAGATGGCTAGATCCCAAATGATGATTATAACACCTGACACCCTTACTCCGTAACTGCCAACTACATTTTTTTTAAAGTGCACTTAGGCTCCTGAATCAATGGCAAAGTCTGCATTTGAACGCTAGACTCTCTTTCAATCCTGTAGATGTTCCTGGAACAGATTGTTCCTCCTGTTGCATGATTGGTTGAGTAAAACATTGCTACTTTTAAGCTTAATGGCAATTACGTCGATTTTCGGATTTCCATCTTGCAGTTGGTTAAACTGAGGGCCTATCTGCTCCGACATATCTTGTGGCACTGTTTACAAATGCAGCAGGGGGGGTTTATCACCAATATCTTGGCCAATATTTATCCTCAACCACCATCACAAAAAAAATAGATGATTTGGCCAGCGTCACATTCCAGCATGTGGAATCTGCATACTGGCTGTAGTACTTCATTGGCCAAAAATAACGTTTTGGGGTGTAAGGCACTATATTAATGAAAGTATTTATTTTATTGAGGTCATGAAATCTATTTCAGCCCAATGTGGCACAGAGAGTCGTGAACACAGCCCAATCCATCGCGCGAACCAACCTCCCATCCATTGGTTCTGTCTTCACCTCCCGCTGCCTTGGGAAAGCGGGCAGCATAATCAAAGACCCCTCCCACCCAGGTTATTCACTCTTCCAACCTCTTCCATCGGACAGAAGGTACAAAAGTCTGAGAACATGCGCTAACAGATTCAAGAACAGCTTCTTCCTCGCTGTTACCAGATTCCTGAATGCCCCTCTTATGGACTGAACTGATCTCTCTACACATCTTATCTATTGTTGTAGCACTATGCTCCGTATGCTTCACCCAATGTCTATGTATTTACATTGTGTATTTATTTCTCGTATGTCCTATGTTTTTTCATGTATGGAACAATCTGCCTGGACTGTACACATTTCCCTGTACCTCGGTACACGTGACAATAAATCTAAACCTAAATCGAATGGATGTTTCACCAACTGCCTTCTCCAACCCCAATACAGGCAGTCTGTATCAATTTCTTATGTGCTTCCAGCCCTCAATGTCCAGGTGACAGTCACTCGCTGTATTCAACAGCAATTCTTTTGCAGATGCCCCAGTTGCAGCCACAATGCCGAGACGCCCAGCTCCCTCCCCAGGCTTGAAGTGTCTGGCACTGTAAACGTTGAGTGTGACCCCTTAGCTGACTGGTGATTTTGCAGAACTGTATGTCCCTTCCCTGCAAAATGGTAAGCCAATAAAGGACAGTTTATGGCCTCCCGAAACTGCTCTGCAAGACCCGCTGAATTTTTCCAGCATTTCCTGTTTTTATTACTCTGCAAGAAGGTTCTAGCAGGAAAAAGCGGTGGGTTAATACTGGTTTCAAACCGACCGGCATTAGGACCATTAGTCTGTCAACATGAGGACAATCCAGGCTCCATCTCCTAGAAGGTAACCTGTAATTTGGTTAATGCTGTAGCACAACTCACTGGGTTCAAACACAGGTCAAAGAAAAACCTTTCAAAGCTATCAATACCAAAGCATTTGGCACCTATCTTCTGTTTACCGTTATCAATAAGCTGGAAATGTTGCATATGCAGTTCATACACATGTCATGGGGTAGAAATTCTATTTTTGGCATAGTTTCCTCCACACTTGGACAGTGGGGTACAACATTACTCATTATTTTCTTTCCTGGGTGGGAAGTCTGGGAAACATCCTGAATGTCTGCTATTTCAGTTCAAACAGCTCACTGAATTTTAGTATTCAATCTATACTGTTCCATACATCTCAGCTTCAGCAAACATCTCAGCCATATCTATGCTCCTGTACTCCTGCAGCTTAGAGAGTTCTTCAAAGAGTGCCTGACGACCAATTTACTTGACTTGCTCCGGAGAGTTTCTGGGAAAAGCTTCCTCCTGTCACCGCTGACTCATTGAGTAGACGTTAGGTTCTGTGAGGTAACCCTGCTTCAAAATAATGACATTTCACACCTATCAATAATGTTTATTTTGTGACTTTGTTCCAATCTACAGGATGTTCCCTTATCTTTAACTTTGCGTTTATCACAGAATTAACAATTAGTCAGGCCTTTGCACCATGAGTCCAAAATTAGAATCACATTACCTCAGAACTGCAAGTTTTAACACTCCCTGTAGCAGCCCTGCTTTCCTGAGTTCCATTTAGACTATTTACAGGGTTTGCAAACAGCGCTTGATTCGCTTATCTTAATTTTAATTTTGTGAATCACATTACCTTGATGGTTTGATTCAAATGGTGACACATTATGGATTAAACTACTTGTTGTGGCTTTGAGGTACCCTCAATAATGACACTTAGAGATTAAACTGTAAAGAAGGCTTTATTAGACTAATAACTATGCTAGAGCTAGAGAGGAGAGCTGACTGTTACACAGACCATGAGGCAGCCCTTTATGTATGGCTCCCAGATGGGCGGAGCCAGAGGCGGAGTCCCCAGGGTTCCAAGCCCGGTCTTAAAGGGGACATCACCTTACATGATGATAAGGCAATAACCGTTCATCACAGGCTTGCAATCCATTTTGGAAAGCATTCTGCGAATCAGTCACAGAGAGCTTTGCAGTCTGCCTGTGAGACAGAAGAACACACCATTATTCTATCAGAAGAATCCAATGCTAGAATTGCAACACCACAGTGACTTGTACAATTCCAGCTGCAGGCATTAAGAAGTCATTTGCCTGTCTTAGAAACCCATCCTCGGCAATTAGTGTTATATTTTCAGGGGTTTTACTTTTACTCACAGTATAAACAAAGAATAACCAGATTGCC
The DNA here is from genome assembly GCF_047496885.1 of Scyliorhinus torazame. NCBI lineage: Eukaryota > Metazoa > Chordata > Chondrichthyes > Carcharhiniformes > Scyliorhinidae > Scyliorhinus > Scyliorhinus torazame. The sequence goes on from NC_092727.1 coordinate 99,869,953, forward strand.
ACACCATAGGAGATTTAACCAGTTGTCAGAGTTTATTGCAGAGGTGTTGCTTGCTCACAGTCTAAGATGGAGGAAAAGGGAAAATCTCCCAAGTGCCTTTGAAGATGTCATCGCGTAATAGAACATAGAACATAGAACAATACAGCGCAGTACAGGCCCTTCGGCCCACGATGTTGCACCGAAACAAAAGCCATCTAACCTACACTATGCCATTATCATCCATATGTTTATCCAATAAACTTTTAAATGCCCTCAATGTTGGCGAGTTCACTACTGTAGCAGGTAGGGCATTCCACGGCCTCACTACTCTTTCCGTAAAGAACCTACCTCTGACCTCTGTCCTATATCTATTACCCCTCAGTTTAAAGTTATGTCCCCTCGTGCCAGCCATATCCATCCGCGGGAGAAGGCTCTCACTGTCCACCCTATCCAACCCCCTGATCATTTTGTATGCCTCTATTAAGTCTCCTCTTAACCTTCTTCTCTCCAACGAAAACAACCTCAAGTCCATCAGCCTTTCCTCATAAGATTTTCCCTCCATACCAGGCAACATCCTGGTAAATCTCCTCTGCACCCGCTCCAAAGCCTCCACGTCCTTCCTATAATGCGGTGACCAGAACTGTACGCAATACTCCAAATGCGGCCGTACCAGAGTTCTGTACAGCTGCAACATGACCTCCCGAATCCGGAACTCAATCCCTCTACCAATAAAGGCCAACACTCCATAGGCCTTCTTCACAACCCTATCAACCTGGGTGGCAACTTTCAGGGATCTATGTACATGGACACCTAGATCCCTCTGCTCATCCACACTTTCAAGAACTTTACCATTAGCCAAATATTCCGCATTCCTGTTATTCCTTCCAAAGTGAATCACCTCACACTTCTCTACATTAAACTCCATTTGCCACCTCTCAGCCCAGCTCTGCAGCTTATCTATATCCCTCTGTAACCTGCTACATCCTTCCACACTATCGACAACACAACCGACTTTAGTATCGTCTGCAAATTTACTCACCCACCCTTCTGCGCCTTCCTCTAGGTCATTGATAAAAATGACAAACAGCAACGGCCCCAGAACAGATCCTTGTGGTACTCCACTTGTGACTGTACTCCATTCTGAACATTTCCCATCAACCACCACCCTCTGTCTTCTTTCAGCTAGCCAATTTCTGATCCACATCTCTAAATCACCCTCAATCCCCAGCCTCCGTATTTTTTGCAATAGCCTACCGTGGGGAACCTTATCAAACGCTTTGCTGAAATCCATATACACCACATCAACTGCTCTACCCTCGTCTACCTGTTCAGTCACCTTCTCAAAGAATCATGTGACACACTATATAAAAGGGCATTGGTTACAATACTTAACATCCCTCCCCCTTAACTCCTGTAGATTATTAACTTAAACTTTTACTCAAGGTGAGCAGTGATGATTCAATCAAGTATTATTATTCTTTTAGATGGAGATCAGTTCCACTTAGGCAGAATCTGTCATTCTGGAGTCTTTGTTTTCACACTCTCTGTTCCACACTGGTCTCACGCACATCATCTGATAAAGTTGGTTTTCTTCAGCTTCTTCAGATGCTGTTGGTTCAACTGGTGTAGAATCTGCATTCACCTCAGTTGTAATCACAGGTCCAGGGATCTCCCAACCTTGAGTGTCCGATGTTGGCCTTTCAGATACTGACTCTGCAAGTTCTCTTTTTGAAGTGAGGATTTGATTGGTGTGACTCCTCTAAATTCTCTTGCCACAGTTTGCAGCGTATAAGAAAAGCCTTTGTGAGTATTGTGGCAGGTACCCACTTCTCACTTGAAGAGTAGTTTCTTGTTAAAACTCTTTCTCCTTGCTCAAAACCTCTTGGCTTCGATGTCTGTTTACGGCGAGTATATTGGTTTTGTTGTTGCTCTACAACGGGAGGAGTGTCAGGCGGTAAGAGCAAATCAAACTTGGTTCTCAACTTGCGTTTCAAATACAATATTGCCGGCGGGTTTTGGGTTGTCACATGGGCGATATTTCTGTCGGAAATGTGACACTTATTTACTCTCTTAGCTAATGGACATTTGTCCTTTGATGTTTTTATGGCATTCTTCAATGACTGTAACTGCGTCTCCGCCAATCTGTTTGTGGAAGGATGATATGGTGCAGTTTTTATAAGCTGTATGCCATTGTTTTGATGATAGTTCACAAATTCCTTTGCATGAACTGAGACCCGTTATCGCTAAATACTTTTTCCAGAAACTTCATCCAGATGTTCGATTGTCTTTTACAGTCATCGACTTCATTATCATTATTTTGGGCCATTTGGAATATGCATCCTCTAGGACAAGAAACATATATGCTTCAATTGGTCGTGCAATCGGTATTTATTCTTTGCCATCTTTGTTTTGGCCAATCCTAAGGGTGAAGTGGTTCAAGAGGTGGAGCATTTTGTATCCTAGCACAAGACTGACATTGACCTACTATTTCTGCAATCTGTGAGTCTTGACGCGGCCACCAGAAATAACTGTTTGCAAACTCTTTGATATGTACAACTCCTGGATGTCCTTCATGGAGCTGATCCTCTGCAAGCATAGAGGAATTTTTTTTTAAAAATTCATTTACGGGATGTGGGCATCGCAAGTTAGGCCAGCATTTATTACCCTTCCCTAGTTGCCCTTCAGAAGGTGGTGGTGAGTTGCAATCTTGAACTGCTGCAGTCCTTCAGATGTAGGTACACCCACTGTGCTGTTAGGAAGGGTGTTCCAGGGGTTTTCCACAATGACAGTGAAGGAACGGCAATATATTTCCAAATCAGGATGATGAGTGACTTGGAAGGGAACCTTCAGGTGACGGGGTTCCCAGGTATCTGCTGCTCTTGTCCTTTTAGATATTAAAAGGATGGTAGCGGTCGTGGGTTTCTGTCGAAGGAATCTTGGTGAGCTACTGCAGTGTATCTTGTAGATGGTACACATGGCTGCCACTGTAAGTCGATGGTGGAGGGTTTGAATGTTTGTGGAAGGTGTAGTAATCAAACGGGCTGCCTTGTCTTGGATGGTGTTGAGCGTCTCGAGTGTTGTTGGAGCTGCACTCATCCAGGCAAGTATTTCATTACACTTCTAACTTGTACCCTGTAGATGGTGCACTGGCTTTGGGGGTCAGGAGGTGAGTTACTCACCATAGGATTCCTCGCCTTTGATCTGCCCAGGTAGCCACAGTATTAATGTGGCTTGTCCAGTCAATTTCTGATCAGTAGTAAACCACAGAATGTTGAATGATGACACAGATTCCCCATTGATGTGCTCCATTTTGTACCAGTAACTCAGTTTCCCTTGTTTGGTGTGGCTTGAATTCTGGATTCCTCCTCTGTTTATCCAATGGTAAACCTTTGAAGATCATGCCCATGTCCGTCACCATCATCAGACCGATCTGACCTCGTGGGTCTTTACATTTGAGATGCAGTAATAGGTACACTATCCAACTGGGAAAAGTACACAGTTTACATACTTCTCCTGTGATTTGGCTTCGTCCTGCATAGATAAATGTGATCAACCATTGGCATTCATATGTTCCTGATTTCCTGCATTTAATCCTGTAATTATGCGCTGATAAGATGAGGGACCATGTCTGCAAACAACTCGCCGCTAGGGGCGGTATTCCTTTTGTATTTGTCAAAAATTGTTGTCAAAGGCCTGTAGTCTGTTAACAAGGTAAAATCTCTTTCATATAAGTAATGATAAGATCGTTTGATTCCAAATATTGTACTCAAAGCCTCTTTTTCCAATTGAGCATAATTCTGTTCAGCACTTCTCAACATTCTTGAAGCTAAAGCTATTGGTCTTTGGTCTCCATTTGGCATTATATGAAAGACAACTGCACCCACCCCATAGGGCGATGTGTCACATGTGAGTTGCATTTTTAACATAGGGTCGAAATGAACTAAGGCTTCTGATAGCTTGAGCACATTTATGACTGCAGTATATGCCTCTTCCTAGTTTTCTATTCAGGTCCATTGTTGGTTTGCAGATGATAATGTATGAAGTGGTTTTGATATGGGAGAGAGATTTGAAATAAATTTTCCATCATAATTGATGAGTCCCAAAACATATCTCAGTTGCGATATATTCTATGGTCTTGGTGCATCTAAAATCACAGTCATCTTCTTAGGTTCCTTATGGAGCTCATCCTTATTAACTACATGGCCAAGATGACTTATTGATGATTGGAAAAATTTGCATTTCTTTCTGTTGATGGGAGGATTGTGGGCTGGGTTCACCGTTTTTGAGGCTGAGTGCAGAAGCCGGAATGGGAACTGTGGCGTTTTAAACGCCAAAATTAGCGCCGATCTCTCACCGATCCTGCGACCAGTGACGGTCTAGCAGCTGTGCCGGTAAAATTCCTGGCTCCCACAATATCAACAGCTGGAGAATGGCCGGGTCCATGGCCGCGCATGTGCACGGTGACGACCTGCAGCGGTCGCGCCGTAAAACATGGTGCCGGCCGTGCACGGACCTGACCTGCCAAGTGGTCACCCCCTGGTCACCCTCCACCAGACCCCCAGCCCTCACGGAAGCCCATCCTGGCCAGCAGCACGGCTCCCGGCTGACTGTGACTGCACTGGACACAGTCCACAGCCGCCACGCCAGGTTCCCGCACGGCTGAGACCACTCGTATCACGCACCGTCAGGAACTCGGCCCATCAGGGGCGGAGCATCAGGGAAGGGCCTGTGGTAATACCAGGTATTGCGGCACCTGAGAGGTGGATGACCATTGGTTAGACCCAGGAGTCTACCATTGGCTGATATAGGTAACTCCGCCCTGAGAGGCAGAGTATAAGAACCGGTGCCATCCCAGCAGCCTTCACTTTCTGTATCGAAGCTGCTGGGGAACAAGTTCTAGTAGATTAAAGCCTTCAGTTATGAATCACTCCGCCTTGATTGCGCATCAATTTAATCTGCTACAACTTCAGTTGGAAGGATGGATCTCCGTATCAAACCGGAGTGCCTTCAGCTCAGCCCCCATGCGGACAACTCTGCTGCTATTTTCAAACATTGGCTGGCGTGCTTTAAGGGCTACCTCGACATGGCCGCCGACACCCCCACGGAAAGACAAAAGATACACCTTCTACGCTCGCGGGTCAGCCCTGGGATCTACCCTCTTATCGAGGAGGCGGAGAATTATGCTGCCGCGATCGAGCTGCTAGAAGGACATTATATCCGCCCTGTGAACCAGGTCTACGCTCGTCACCTGCTGGCGACTAGGAGGCAAAGCCCCGAGGAAACGTTGGAAGACTTCTACCGGACGCTGCTGGTGCTGGGCCAAAACTGTGGCTGCCCGCCAGTTTTGGGGAGCGAGCACACGGAACTTTTGATCAGGGATGCTTTCGTGGCAGATATGACCTCCCCCGATATCCGCCGAAGACTCCTAGAAATGGACACTCTGGGACTTACAAAGGCAAGGGCCCTGGCAGGGTCCATGGACGTTGCCTATAAAAATGCGCTGTCCTTTGCACCCTATCGCGCGGCGGCCCCCTGGGCTGCATGGCACCCCGTAGCGGCAGCCCTTCAGACCTCTCCCCTGACCCCGCAAGCCCCGAGACGGCCCGCTAACGCCACCGGACACTGCTGTTTCTTCTGCGGGCAGGCGAATCATCCCCGCCCGCGCTGCTCGGCCTGCACCGCCACCTGCAAAGGGTGTGGCAAGAAGGGCCACTTTGTGGGGGTCTGCCAGGCCCGCGCCGTGGCCGCGGTCTCCAGCGGCGATCGGCAACCCCCCTTCCAGGCCCCGACCGCCCAGCACTCACCGCCACCCCCCTATCCTAAGGCCACGTGCGACCCGCGGGCGCGGCAATTTTGCCGCCCGGACACCACGCTGGACGGGTGGGCGCCTCCATTTTGTCCCTCGCCGCCGCCATCTTCTTCATCCCCGGACACCTGCGACCCATGGGTGACGCCATCTTGGATGGGGCCCCAGGCCCCCAGCACAGCCGACTACATGCTGCCCGACCAGAACTCTCAATTACTTCAGCTGGCCTCGGTGACTCTGGACCAGAATCGGCCCCGGATGCTTGCAACAGCCACAACGACGATCTCCATCAACGGCCACGAGACGTCTTGCTTGATTGACTCTGGGAGCACGGAAAGCTTTGTTCACCCCGACACGGTAAGGCGTTGTTCTCTTGTCACCCATCCCGTAAATCAAAGAATCTCCCTGGCCTTCGGGTCACACTCGGTGGAGATAAAGGGGTTCTGCCGAGCGAACCTTACTGTCCAAGGCAGGGAATTCAACAATTTTCACCTGTATGTCCTGCCGCATCTCTGCGCAGCCACCCTCCTTGGGCTGGATTTCCAGTGCCATCTGCAAAGCCTGTCCTTTAAATTTGGCGGCCCTATACCCCCCTTACTGTCTGAGGCCTCGCGACCCTTAAGGTCGACCCGCCTTCCCTGTTTGCGAACCTCACCTGGATTGCAAACCCGTCACAACCAGTAGCCGACGGTACAGTGCCCTGGACCGGACCTTTATCAAGTCGGAGGTCCAAAGGCTGCTGAGGGAAGGGGTCATCGAAGCGAGCAACGGTCCCTGGAGAACTCAAGTAGTGGTGGTAAAGACCGGGGAGAAACATAGGATGATCATTGACTACAGTCAGACCATCAACAGGTTTACGCAGCTGGATGCGTACCCTCTCCCCCGTATAGCCGACCTGGTGAACAGGATCACGCAATATTAGGTTTTCTCCACAGTGGATTTCAAGTCTGCCTACCACCAGCTACCCCTCCATAATGGTGACCGCCAGTACACTGCCTTCGAAGCAGATGGGCGGCTCTATCACTTTTTAAGGGTTCCCTTCGGTGTCACGGACGGGGTCTCGGTCTTCCAGCGAGAGATGGACCGAATGGTTGACCGGTACGGCTTATGCGCAACGTTCCCGTATCTGGATAACGTCACCATCTGCGGCCATGACCAGCAGGACCATGACCCCAACCTCGGCAAATTTCTCCAGACCGCGAAAATCCTTAACCTGACATACAATAAGGATAAATGCGTGTTTAGCACCGACCGTCGAGCCATTCTAGGCTACGTCGTGCGAAGTGGAGTCATAGGCCCCGACCCTGAGTGCATGCGCCCCCTCATGGAGTTCCCCCTCCCTCACTGCCCCAAGGCCCTGAAGCGCTGCCTCGGGTTTTTCAGCTATTACTCACGGTGGGCCCCCAACTACGCAGGCAAAGCCCGACCCCTGATCCTGTCCACAACCTTCCCCCTGTCGACGGAGGCCCGCCAGGCCTTCAGCCGCATCAAAGCAGACATTGCAAAAGCCACGATGCGCGCCATCGACGAGTCCCTCCCCTTCCAGGTCGAGAGCGATGCGTCCGATGTAGCTCTGCCGGCCACCCTCAACCAAGCGGGCAGGCCCGTGGCTTTCTTCTCCCGTACCCTCCATGCTTCCGAAATTCGTCACTCCTCGGTCGAAAAGGAGGCCCAGGCCATAGTAGAAGCTGTGCGTCACTGGAGGCATTACCTGGCCGGCAGGAGATTCACTCTCCTCATGGACCATCGGTCGGTTGCCTTCATGTTCGATAATGCGCAGCGGGGCAAGATTAAGAACGACAAGATCTTGCGGTGGAGGATAAAACTCTCCACCTACAATTACGAGATCTTGTACCGTCCGGGGAAACTAAACAAGCCTCATGATGCCCTGTCCCATGGCACATGTGCCACCGCACAAGTGGACCGCCTCCGATCCCTCTACGAGGACCTCTGCCACCCGGGGTCACTCGTTTTTTTCATTTTATCAAGACCCGCAACCTGCCCTACTCCATCAAGGAGGTCAGGACCGTCACCAGGGACTGCCAAATCTGCGCGGAGTGCAAACCGCACTTCTACCGGCCAGAGAGGGCGCACCTGATAAAGGCTTCCCGTCCCTTTGAACGCCTCAGCATGGATTTCAAAGGCCCCCTCCCCTCCACCGACCGCAACACGTACTTCCTTAACGTGATTGACGAGTACTCCCGGTTCCCATTCGCCATCCCCTGCCCAGACATGACCACAACCACTGTCATCAAGGCCCTCCAGGGTTCGGTTTCCCCGCATACATTCACAGTGATAGGGGGTCCTCCTTTATGAACGATGAACTGCGTCAATTCCTGCTCAGCAAGGGCATCGCCTCGAGCAGGATGACAAGTTACAACCCCCGGGGGAACAGGCAGGTAGAGAGGGAGAACGGAACGGTCTGGAAGACCGTCCTGCTGGCCCTACGGTCCAGGAATCTCCCAGTCTCCCGCTGGCAGGAAGTCTTCCCGGTGGCCCTCCACTCCATCCGGTCACTGTTCTGTACAACCACAAATCAGACACCTCATGAACGTCTCCTTGCTTTCCCCAGGAAGTCCTCCTTCGAGACCTCGCTCCCAACCTGGCTAGCGACATCCGGACCCATCCTGCTTCGGAAACATGTGAGGGTGCACAAGTCAGACCCGTTGGTCGAGAGGGTCCACCTGCTGCACAGCAACCCCCAGTACGCCTACGTAGCGTTCCCTGATGACCGCCAAGACACGGTCTCCCTTCGGGACCTGGCGCCTGCCAGAACCCCACGCGCACCCGAACCATTGCCCTGACCCCCACCCACCCCACAGCACCTAACTGGAGGGTCAGTATTCCCACTGCTCCTGCCTAGGCCCGAACACACACCGACACCCCCTACAGGCGCTTTCCCCCCCTGTCCACCTTTTGCCCCAATTGCGCCTAGGGGTGATGAAGCTGCCTGGGAGGACGACTTCACGCTCCCGGAGTCGCAACCGCCGGGACCCCCATCAGCATCACCGCCGAAGCCCAGATGCTCCAGAAGGACGACCAGGCCACCCGATCGACTGATTGCTGCACTATGAACACTGTGGTAATACCCTCGACATTACGGTACCTCCATACCTGGTCATACCATGTGAAAGGCGACTATTAACGCTGACCATCACCCCGCCGGGCTCTTTTTTAACAGGGGGTGAATGTGGTAATACCAGGTGTTGCGGTACCTGAGAGGTGGATGACCATTGGTTAGACCCAGGAGTCTACCATTGGCTGATGTATGTAGCTCCGCCAACCGATGCCGTCCCAGCAGCCTTCACTTTCTGTATCGAAGCTGCTGGGGAAGAGTTCTAGCAGATTAAAGCCTTCAGTTATGAATCACTTCGTCTTGAGAGTAATTGATTGCGCATCAGGGCCTTCAGGTGACATGCTGTTCCAACGGCGTGCGGCGAGCGATGCGATGATGCCATTTCTGAGGGGACGCAATCGGTGCGATGTCCGCCGACCGGCGCCAAAAACAGCGCGAATCAGTCCAGCATTGCGCCGCACCAAAGGTGCGGAATCCTTCGCATCCTGAGGGGCCGAGCCCTTACCTTGAGGGGCTAGGCCCGCGCCGGACTGATTTCCGCCCCGCCAGCTGGCGCGGAAATGACTTTGTCGTGCGGCGCATGCGCGGGAGCGTCAGTGGCCGCTCACGGCATCCCCACGCATGCACAGTGGAGGGGGTCTCTTCCGCCTCCGCCATAGTGGGGACCATGGCGAAGGCGGAAGGAAAAGAGTGCCCCCACGGCATAGGCCTGCCCGCGGATCGGTGGGCACCGATCGCGGGCCAGGCCACCGTGGGGGCACGCCCCGGGGCCAGATCGCCCCGCGCCCCCCCCCAGGACCCCGGAGCCCACCCGCACCGCCTTGTCCCGCCAGTAAGGTAGGTGGTTTAATCTACGCCGGCGGGACTGGCAATTTAGCAGCGGGACTTCGGCCCATTCGGGCCGGAGAATCGCGGGGGGGGGGCCGCCAACCGGCGCAGCGCAGTTCCCGCCCCTGCCGAATTTCCGGTGCCGGAGAATCCCGCCCCCGGCGATTCTCCGACCCGGCGGGGGGTCGGAGAATCTCGCCCCTCGACTTTAGGGTTCTTCAACGTAGTATCTTAGTTCCAATACATCAAAACTAGAATCTGGTCTTGTCTTAGTTCATAATCAATTCAGCTCACTGATCACGCTTTGGTTCTTCATTGGATGTGCCACCTTGGCCCAGGTTTTCCAGTATTTGGACTGTTGGAGCCAAGAATTAGGTCTACGATGCATATGTGGAAATCCCAATATATTGATTCCATGGATATTACCCAGGCAGATTTAACCTCTGTTGAACAATTACTCTGCTCCCTCTGAAAAGGTCTCCGACTCATTCCATAATCTATTCAAGCCATGGCCACTACTTGCACTTCAATATGGGCGGCATGGTGGCACAGTGGGTAGTACTGCAGACTCACAATGCCAGTTGTGGAGTTTACAACATTCCCCCTGTGTCTGAATGGGTTTCCTCCAGGTGCTCCTGTTTCGTCCTACAGTTCAAAGATGTGCAGGTTAGATGGATTGGCTATGCTAAATTTCCCCTCAGTGTCCACAAATGTGTAGGTTAGTTTAAGGGGTTAGGAAGTGGGCTTTGGCGGAGTGCTCTTTAAGAGAGGGTCGATGTAGATTCACTTCTTGGCTGTTGTCTTGAACATTTAACAAATATTTAAACTTTCCTGCAGTCCCCACAAAAGCTGCATCATTTCATTCACTGGACCCTGCCACCAGAGTGTGTACTTTAGGTAGTAGGCCTTTCGAAGTGTTAGCCGTGTCCTGTGTATCGTGATCACCAGCCGTTGATCAAAGGTATTCTGTTTCTCAGGGCTATCATCGCAAATCGCATAAGTTTATGAGGCACAGAATACTTCATCACTTTCTATCAGCTGCTCAGAGTCTGAGCGTTTGTAATTGTCCTGGAGCCAAGAGCTTACTCTATATTTTTATTATATCCTTCTGGCTAATTTTAAATTGAACAAAGACAAAATAACTGAAACCACGACTAGCTGTGATTTAAACGCAAAGGAACTTCCTGGCGTTCTGAACAGGTGCCACCCCGCTATCCCTAAAGATATGCTAATGCTGCTCTGACTGTAGAGATCAAATCCCAAGAATTTGTACAAAGGCCATTTACATTCCGAAGCCTAGCCCCTGTTCCACAAAGTTGATCAGTCTGCGAGGACAAATGATCCTGAAATTTTTGTTAAACTTATGAATGGTTGAAACATTAACCATCTCAAGAATACAGACAAAGGAATACACATTCTTCGTTCAAAGCACAGTGGAGAAGTGGGAGTCATGTCACATCACACACACCTCCAAACTGGAGCTGAAAAGCTCAAGGCTGCAAACTTCCATCAACCAAGCAACAGCAGAGCCAAAGCTCTGTCCAGGTTTTAAATTGCCTGACCCCCATCTACACTGTTTCTACTGGAAGTGCTGTACAAGTGCCTTTAAGACTAATTCTTTTTTTTTTGTTTTTCTCTTTTTAAATAAATTCAAAGTACCCAATTCATTTTTTTTTTTTAAATTAAGGGGCAGTTTAGCATGGCCAATCCACCTACCCAGCACATCTTTGGGTTGTGGGGGTGAGACCCATGCAGACACGGGGAGAATGTGTAAACTCCATACCCGGGGTTGGGATCTAACCCGGGTCCTTGGCGCCATGAGGCACCAGTGTCAGCGTGCCGCCCTAAGACTAATTCATTCCTACATGCATATGTCATTGCAGAAGTGATCTCTGCGACAAAAGAGAATTATCCATCACCAGTCTTCAACCAGATAACTCTGAAATAATACATGATTAGACCTAGATTCTGGGCTCTGGGCTTATGTGAAACAATGATTCTTATCTTCTCTGTATTCTTAATACTGTACCCCTTTCTTTTCCTTACGCCTCTTTTATTGTATGAATGGACCAGGGGCTACGTGGTGTCCCACCATAAACTAACCCTCTGATTTTACCTTCACTCGAATTTGGTGTGGTGTTGTTAATCATAATTGGATCGCTCCAAAACTGAGGGATTGGGAATAATACACAATCGCTTATAAAAAGGGTGATCAAAATCATAACACCTTTCTGCTACGGATGTGTGGCGAGAGGTGAAATTGGGGATGTTTAAACTAAACTCCCTCCTCCGAGGGCCTCTTGTTTAGGGGGGTCTGTGGGGGGGGTTATTTTAGTTGGGGGTCTCTGTGGGGAGTCCCTTTGTCCCTTTAGATATGTCGTTTCTCGGGGGTCCCTTTAGTTAGGGGGTCTCGGGGGAGGTCCTTTTAGATACAGGGTCACAGGGGGTTCCCCTATTCAGGGGGTCTCTGGGGTTACCCTATCTGGAAGGTCTCCTGGGGGTCCCTTTAGGGTCTGTGAGGGGGTGCTTTTAGTTAGGGGGTCACTGGGGTGGCCCGACCTATGGGGTCTCTGGGGGTGTCTCCCATTTTAGGGAGTCTCTGGAGAGGTAGTTGGGGGGTCTGGTAGGGTAGGAGTGGGCAGGTCGTGAATTATGAGGGGGGGTGGCCCTTGGTTGGACTTTGGGGGCAACTCCCTCAAGGGGTCAACTCCATGTCCCACTGCGAGGTCCACCACGTCATGCACATTTTTAGTAATACGTATTGTGCATCCCAAACATGTGATTACTGGCCCAGAGGACCGGAGAATCGCGAGGGCCCAGCGGCTCTGTTGCCAGGCCCATTAGCATCCTCCCGCTGTTGCATAGACGTGAACCCCGATACCCCCACCAGTGGGCAGCAGGAGCACAGCGGCGGCTCGGTATCTGACTTCTTGATTTCGGCTGGACACCTGATTCTCTGCCCGATCGCAATTTGCTTTGTTAGCGTCGCAGGGTGGACAATCCTGGCGTCTGCCTTTACGAAATTCAGGCCTGAAACATAATTATACAAGTAACATAAAGTTCACAATCTCAAGATGAGGTTCTGTTCCTCAAACTTGCATTGAGCTTCATTGGAATACTGTAGCAAGCCAAGGAAAGTTGGATTAAGGTGCAGAATCAAAGTGACTGGAAACTGGTGTCACACTTGTGGATGGTAAGGAGGTTTCCTACAAAGTGGTCAGCTAGTCTACATTTGGTATTCCCAGTGTAGTGGACACAACATCGGGAACAATGAATAGGTAGACTATATTAAAATAAGCAATATAAATAATCACTGTTTCGCCTGCAAGGATTGTTTGGGGTTTTGGATGCTGAGAAGAGACTGGGTAATATAGCAGGTGTTGCAACTCCTGTGAATGGATGGAAATTACCATTGGGATTGTTGGGGATGACTGAGGGATGGAACAAGATATTGAAAAGGCAGTGGCCCCTTCAGAATGCTAAAAGGGGTCGAGGTGTCTGGCAGTGGCATTATGCTAGACATGGCAGAAATGGCACCCTGGAGGTGTCATTTTAATGTAGCTCACCCAGCCAGAAACTGATAGGATCAGAATTACACCCAACCATGATTCTAACTGAAGTCAGTGGAAAATAAAACGATGTAAATCAGGTGGCCAATATGACCGTGTCAATCTCCCCCAGGATCACTTATATTAAACGTACCCGCTGCACATCGCTATGTTTGCAACAATACAGCCCAAGGAATGTGTTGATCAATGTGTCTGTTTGAAAGATCAGTCTAAAAGCTTACTGATTTTCTCCATCTATCTTTCTGTATATTTTTTATTGGTTACACTAAAGTCCAAAAAGGACTCTCGATTAAGCTGTCCCTCATTCTGCGCTGCCTGAATGCTGGCTGTCTGCCTTCTTATCATCCTATCTACTTTTATTCACAGGATTGGTATCTGAAAGTATTGAACATTTTTCATTAAAAGCTACCAGTAGTATGTCCACTGGTTTGCTCACTTCCATTGCTGTGTTGTAGCAGTAGCAGTAACGTTAGCCATCCAATCAATTTATGGTTGCATTGATGAAAATTAATGGAGTTCTTGATAATTGGAAATGCATCTAATTCACACTTTCCTCAATCTATAAAAGTGAAGAAAGTGTTGGTATAAATCAAAGCGTTTTGTAGTTTGTTGGGACAGATTGAACAAATTGGCATTTTGCACTGCAGGCTTTTTCACTTGCTTAGACTTTGAGGTAAACTGGAGCCTCTACCGTGGTGGGGTGGGGGGTGGGGCAGCCTGCCGGTTGGCTGGTGTGGACCTGATTGGTGCCAACAGCATAGGGTTGAATCCCAGATTTGGCTGGGGTGGATTCTGTTATGGTGGCCATGAAGGATTGCCAACAGATCCCCCCATGGGATTCATGGAATATGAATTGCCCCTATTAAGTGGACAGTAGATCGCCCAATTGGAAATATATGGCGGGACCTTAAAACCTGCTGTTCGAACCTGGACCGGCATCTCTGCAGGCCTCCGGGTTGGATGTGTGTGTTGTCGTCCACGGGGCTCGGGCCTTTTTCAATACTGCATTAAAGGGGTTTGTTATTGGGAGAATGGCCTTGATGAAGTTATTATATTGTCGATGAGTAAAAGTCAGAGTTGAAAGCGAGCGGCTAATCTGGTAAAAAATAAAATGTTTTTCTTCAGTAATCTCAAACCCTATGACAGTAATCGAGAAGACTGGGCCCAATACATGGAGCGCATGTGTTATTTCTCCCAGGCTAATAACATTGTAAGAGATGAGAAGTAAAAAGTGGTTCGGCTGACAGCAAGTGGGGCCCTGACATTCAACGCGATAAAAAGCCAGATCTACCCAAATGCCCCCGACTCAGACCTAGTGCGAAATCACTATGACTCAAAGCCCTCTATCATCATTCAGAGATAGCGCTTTAACACAGTGGGGAGAACCCTGGGGTAATCTGTCACTGGACCTTTGACCCGATTACAGAAACTGGCAGAACATTGTGAATTCAGTCCATCCCTGACCGAAATGTTGTGGGGCCGATTGGTGTGTGGAATAAACAATATGACAACACAAAAATTTACTGGTAGAGCCCAATCTGGATCTTAAAATAAATGCTATTGAGATCGCCCAATCCCTGGAAAATACAGAGAAAGAAGCTCAGGAGCTACAAGGGGCATCAGACAACAGTGCCTTCTGGTTATGAGGAGGGGCCTCATGCAAAGGTGACCATTCCTCAACTGAAGTAAATAATCCAGCAACAAATCGGAGCTCTGCTCATGTCCCCCGGCAGTCAAGGAAATATTATGACAGTTCTAATGATGCTAGGGAACCGGCTCCAAAAGGTTGCAGATGTGAGGCTGTGGGCTGTTGTGAACATGGTAAAAGGACACAGCCAAGACAAAGGTATATGAATAGGCAATACATGGGAAGAAGCCAAGGCCAGCACAGATCCATACCATGCAGGTACACCCACTCTCAGAGGCAGAGACAATACAACTAAACCATATCATCATGACCAAGGTTGTCCCAACAATGATAGAATGGCTGGTAAATGGTCACGCATTGGAAATGAGGCAGGCATGAGGGCTGCCGCCTCTGTCATTGGAGAACAGACATTTGATCGCCTCTAAAATTGTATCCAACCCTTGGATCCAGAAGGCACTAGAGCCAGAAATGCCACCTATACAGGGGGACCGTTGCAGATTAAGGGCACCACAATGACCCCGGTGACTTATAAGCAGCAATGAACCCGATTTACATTCATCGTTGGGCAGGGAAAGGAACCAAGTCTTACAGGGAGAGATTGGTTCCAGCGGATGAGGCTGAACTGGCTCGAGATTTTCAGGCTGGGTGTGAGAGGACAGTATGATACCCTGAACTCTTCCCGGAGGGCCTTGGAAATATAAAAGGAGCCAGAGCCAAAATTTCTGTCGACCCCAACGCTACGCCTAAATATTTTATAGCAAGACTTGTTCCATACTCCCTATTGGAGAAGGTGGAGATCGAGCCTCGGGCTGTCTATGTGAGGAAATTCAGATCCCTGGAGTCATATTGGAGAAAACGGGGCCAGCATTCTACAAAGTGACGGTCCAGGATCATAGGTCTTTAAGCACACACTGTTCATGCAGGGAACCAGCCCGAAGAGAACCTTGGGTCTATACCAGGTTCCGAGATAGAAGCAGGTCTTCTGACTGCAGCAGACACCATGGAGGACTCTGCATCGGTATCTCTTCGGCACTCCCTCCGGAAGCGAAAGTCTCCAATTCGGTTCACACCTCCAGACATGTTGCTTGACCCTTATGCCGACTGCTGCAGATGGTGCCATATCAGCCTTTAGCTGGCATCTTTGTAAAATTGTTCTTTGCTGCGTTAGTACACGACACTATATCGATTCAAAAATCCCTAAAAATAATTGCTTTGCTAATAGATTTGTTGTTAATATATGCTAATCATTTGCCTCCCCACACCACCAGCATCACAGTTACCTGTTCTTAAGCTGTAGTACTTTCTTTAACTTTTCCTCCCCTCTAATTTCTTTCTCTTCCAATTTAATTCGTATTATTTCTTTTGTTGCTTCGTTAAAAACAAAAATTCTTGATTGGACTGTGGCTTTAAGAAACATCTTTTTTGCAAACACCGATCTGTTTTAAAAACAGAAGATTTAAACTGTAATTCTGTTTATTCATGGGTACTATTGTGTTATGCTTCCTATGTGAACAGCTGCTTTTCCCCAAATCGGGTCTCTCTCTCCCCGAGTTCAAGGATCCGACGCTGCAGCCTGCCACATGCGAAGGCATACAGCTGGAACAACTCCCCAGATTCGATAAATAACTCCTTTCTTCATTTATCCCCTTATTTCCTGGCTTTCTCTTTTCTATGAGATTTGTTTTCTTTCTCAAAATTACTGGAAAAACATCCTCATCGTCAGTTTTGTTTTTAATACTGTTATGTTCTCAGGGGTTTTGCTTTTACTCAGTATAACCAAAGGATAACCAGGTTGCCACACCAGTTGTCAGAGTTTATTGCAAAGGTGTTGCTTGCTCACAGTCTAAGATGAAAGAAGAAAGAAAATCTCCCAAGTGCCCAAGTACCGTGGGCAGCATGGTTAGCACAGTGGTTAACACAGTTGCTTCACAGCTCCAGGGTCCCAGGTTCGATTCCCGGCTTGGGTCACTGTCTGTGCGGAGTCTGCACGTTCTCCCCGTGTCTGCGTGGGTTTCCTCCGGGTGCTCCGGTTTCCTCCCACTGTCCAAAGATGAGCAGGTTAGGTGGATTGGCCATGCTAAATTGCCCTTCGTGTCCAAAAGGTGGGGTGGGGTTACTGGGTCACGGGAATTAGGGTGGAGGTGTGGGCTTGGGTAGGGTGCTCTTTCCAAGGGCCTGTGCAGCCTCGATGGGCTGAATGGCCTCCTTCTGCACTGTAAATTCTATGAAATCTATAATGTCACCATATAAGCAGGTGATATACACCGAGTTTTTGTTCTTTGATCTTCGTAGACATATGTGCCTTCCTTAGAACTTTTATTGTCTTCCATCATTCTGTACACTTTTTTTGGATTTGGGTGCATTCAGAGAGGCATTGGTTACAATACATAACAATTAGGGGCATGCAATTGGAGAAAAGATCCGTTATTCTGAGTTTCTGACGCTTTTGCATATGAAATAATTTTCTGATGGATTGTAAACTAAAGAAAAGCAATGTGAGTTATACTCTGGTTTTTTTTGCATCTATCCACCCTTCATACTAGTCAAGTGAATAGCTTATAGAACTGACCATCCAGTAAGCAATTCTGTCAAGATGATTTAAAGAAAATTCTTGCTGTTTTGAAGTCAGGTCAGGCTTGATTTTCATCAATTGTTTTTCTCTGTTTGCATTTTGCACTTTGATGCTCATGGGTCTTTGCACCAATTTTCGTTTTACCGTTGCAGTCATTGGATTTCTCAAAATCCCACCCCATTTAAGTACTGTGAAGACGAAGAGGGCCATCAACAGAATGCTAAACAGAGTGGTCTGTATGAGAGTTCTGCTATTGTAAAGGTGCAATTTCATAGACTTCATTAATGAACAAAAATGGTATTTATTAATACGAATTGTACAGAAGCCTCATGCTTGTAGCTTGCTCCCAAAATGTCTCTTTGCCTCAGAGCCTTTCTCACCATGTGGCGATTCATTTGAGCCCTGATTGGACACACTGTCATGTGACCCTTACTCTACTGTGTTGACCTTAAAGGGACAATCACCACAGCTATCATTTGGTACTTGGACATCTGCAGAATAGCGGCCAGACCTTACGTTGACACAACTTTCAGACATGGAAATACTAGCCCTAAAAGCAGGCCCTGAATACCTTTTGCACTAGATGGTTCTTCAGAAGTTCCCCAATCATAACATGGTGTACCTTACATGGTACTGCAGCAAGAAGGCATTATTAGCCAACAAATCCTGATTGCCCACCCTTACAAGATCCTACCAAGAAGATTTGAAGAACTTGCCAGTTGAAGAACTGACATCAAAAGTAGTCAGTCGGACAGGGGAAACATCTTCAAAGAATATGTGTCAACAAAGAGCCAGATGAGGACTTCCGGTGGCGTGGGCGAGCAGGGCGGCCGCAACAACAAGAGCTCCCGCTGGTGGCCGCGATTCGCGGCGATTTCGGGGAAATCCCCGAGTCCTCACGCACTCCCCGACTATCGTTGGCCTTTGGGGCCGTCACGAGCAGCCAGGGGGGCCGGTTTAAAAACCGGCGAAGAACACCGCGCGGGTGTCGTGTGGCGGGGGCTGAGGCGCTGGGCCCGGCGCGGCAGGTTAGAGCAGCGGGGGCGGAGCTATGAGGAGGCTGAGGCGGCAGGCCTGAGGCCAGGGCACTATGTAAGGAGGGTGCTCCACGTCGGATGGCTCCCTCCTAGGAGGATGAAAGAAGGCTGAAGCCTGATCCCAGGGGAGCTCTGGGTGAATGCAGAGGAGAAAGAAAGAAGGTTTAAGGAAGTTTGATGAAAGTTTTTTTCCTCCCCCTTTTTTTTTCAAAAAAAGAATAAGTCAGATTGATGAAGGACAGGAGGGTGAAGGGGGAGAGAGGAGAAAAGAAAAAAGTTAAAAATCAATAAGCCGCGAAAGGATGCGAAGAGCGGCGTCGAAGAAAGGAGGAAACGCGGGTTCGCCGCCGAAGGAGAAGACGAGCAAAAGTGTTGACAGGATGGCGGAAGCCGAACTACAAGGCGGGGCCGCACTACTTGCTGTGGAGAAGATGACCGAGGTGATGGCGGTGGAGCTGGAAAAACAGTTTGCGAGGTACATGGAGGCCTTGAGGAAAGAGACGGCGGTCGTGTTGAGGTCATTGGTGGAGGAGGCAATCGGCCCGATGAGGGTGGAGGTGGCAAAGGCATCGGCCGAGGTGAGAGAGCAGGGCGAGAAGATGAAGGAGGTGGAGGAGGCCGTGACACGACACAGCGACCAGGTCACCTCGATGGGGGACGAGCTGCGGAGGGTGGTGGAGGTTAACAGAGGACTCCGAGCAAAGCTGGAAGACTTGGAAAACTGTTCAAGGCGGCACAATTTGAGAATTGTGGGTTTGCCCGAAGGGACAGAGGGCCCAAGGCCAACGCAATACTTCGCTAAGAAGTTGGCAGAGCTGATGGGGGAGGGTGAGAGCCCCACCCCGTATGAGCTAGACCGAGCTCATCGGTCATTAAGGCCGAAGCCCAAAGTGAACGTGCCGCCAAGGGCAGTAATTATCTGCTTCCATAAGTTTTGCATGAAGGAGAAGGTATTAAGCTGGGCGAAGCAGGAGCGTGAGGTGCTGTGGGATGGTACTGCGATTTGGATCTACCAGGACTTGACGGTGGGGTTGGCAAAAAGACGAGCAGCGTTTGGGCGAGTGAAGGCGGCTTTGTACAAGAAGGGGGTGCGATTTGGTGTGGTGTACCCGGTGAAGTTGAGAGTAACATATAACGCCAAAGACTTTTATTTTGAGACAGCGGAGGCGGCTGAGGTGTTCGTGAGGGCAGAAGGCTTGGGTCAGACGTGAAGAGCGGAACTGGAAGAGAGACTGTGGACTGTCTTTGAGCGGCTGGAAAATGTACAAATGTTACAACTTTCTTTTTCCTGATTTGTATTGAAATTTACTTCTCTTTGCATTGTTACAGAGTTCAAGTTAATGGCGTTCTGTGTTGCGACGGTTAAATGTTATGTTCGTGAATTGTAGGGGTTGGATTGTTGGGTTTGTGTTGGAGTTTCTTTCTCTGGGACTGGGTGGAAGGGGGCGAGAGGTCTTGGCGGGGGGAGTCACCCGCGCTAGCTAACTAAAGTTAGTGTACGGGGGTGAGGTGAGAAGAAGACTGCGGACGTTGGAGCCTGGATAGCAGGCTTCAATGGGCCTACGAGGCGAGCAAGAGGGGGTGGAGGGATGGATGTTGGGGGATGTTTTTGTAGGGGGGGGTTCTTGGCAAGGGAAGGGGTTCGATGTTAACAATGGACAGGGGCGGGTCAGGCTTATGGGGCAGGGCCCGGTGGTATGGTGATGGTGGATAAGAAAGGTGGGGGGGGGGTGAGAGACCCCCAGTAAGGATAGTCATGTGGAACGTGAGAGAGTTAGGAGGTCCGGTCAAGAGGCCAAGGGTGCTTGCACATCTTAAAAGTTTGAAAGCTGATGTAGCAATGCTGCAGGAGACTCACTTGAGGGTGAAGGACCAGGTGAAACTTAAAAAGGGCTGGGTTAGCCAAGTGTTTCACTCCGGATTTGATGGAAGGGCTCGAGGGGTAGCGGTGTTGGTCAGCAAAAGGGTACGCTTCCAGATGGAGAAGGTGGTGGCAGATCAGGGGGGTAGATATGTGATTGTGACAGGGGCACTGGAGGGGAGATTAGTGGCGCTGTTAAGCGTATACGGTCCCAATTGGGACGATGTGGGATTCACGAGGAAGGTGTTTGGGGCCATTCCCGACTTGGACACGCATGAGCTGATTGTGGGGGGGACTGGAACTTGGTGCAGGAGCCAAGGTTGGACAGATCACGGCCGCGCTCGCTGGTCCCATCAGGGGGGGGCGAAGGCGCTGGCTGGGCTAATGGTGGAAATGGGAGGGGTGGACCCTTGGAGGTTCCTGCACCCAAGGGAACGGGAGTACTCATTTTTCTCAGCAGTCCATAAGGTATATTCGCGGATCGACTTTTTTGTGGTGGGGAAGGCTTTGCTGGCTGGAGTCAAGTGTTCGGAATACTCTGCAATTGCAGTGTCAGATCACGCTCCACATTGGGTGGATATGGTGCTGGAGAAGGGGCCAGCGCAGAGACCGGGATGGAAACTGGATGTGGGGCTTTTGGGGAACCAAGTGTTCTGTGAGAAAATTGAAAAGGTAATTAAGGAATATGTTGGTTTCAATTGTACGGGTGAGGTGTCGAAGGCAGTCGTCTGGGAGGCTCTAAAGGCGGTGGTGAGGGGTGAGGTAATTTTGTTTAAGGCCAGGGTGTACAAAGAGGAGAGGTTGGAGGGGCAGAGGGTAATAGATGAGATGTTGGAGGTAGATAGGAGGTATGCAGAAGATGGGAACCGGGCGAAGCTGGAAAAGAGGAAGGAATTACAGGCGAGCTTCAACCGACTGTCCACCAGGAAGGCAGTGCACCAACTGAGACGAGCAAGGGGTGCAGTTTATGAACATGGAGATAAGGCAGGTTAGCAGGTCAGCTCCAGAGGGAGGCAGCGGCAAGGGAAATTCTTCAGGTGAAGGATAGGGCAGGGAAGTTGGTGGTGGCTCCAATGCTGATTAACAAGGTTTTTGAGGAGTTTTATGAGAGGTTGTACAAGTCAGAGCCACCCGGGGGAGACCGTGAGATGCAGGAATTTCTAGATGGGTTGGAGTACGCAAGGCTAGGGGAGGGGGACAGGGCTACATTAGAAGGAGCAATAGTGGAGCAGGAGATAAAGGATGCGATTGGGAGGATGCAGTCGGGGAAGGTGGCAGGGCCGGATGGGTTTCTGGTGGAATATTATAAAAAATTTAAGGATGGTGATGGTGGGGATGTTTGAGGAGGCGATAGGGAAGGGGGTGTTGCCGCAAACCTTGGGGCAGGCATCGATTTCATTGTTGCTAAAAAAAGATAAGGATCCAACGGAGTGTGGGTCGTATCGGCCCATACCACTTCTGAATGTGGACGCAAAAGTGTTGGCGAAGGTACTGGCGGGTAGGCTGGAGGAGTGCCTTCCGAAGGTGATAGGGGAGGATCAGACGGGGCTCGTGAAAGGGAGGCAGCTATTTTCGAACATTAGGAGGGTTTTGAACGTTGTAATGGCACCAGCGGAAGGGAAGGAAACAGAGGTAGTTGTGGCATTGGACGCCGAGAAGGCATTTGATCGTGTAGAATGGGGGTACCTGATGGCAATGTTGGAGCGGTTTGGGATTGGACCAAGGTTTGTGAACTGGGTAAAGCTATTATATAAGGAACCGAAGGCGAGTGTCCGCACAAATAATATCAGTTCGAGATACTTTTCTCTCCACCGTGGAACAAGACAGGGATGTCCTATGTCCCCCCCTGCTGTTTGCACTTGCGATTGAGCCGTTGGCCATCGCATTGAGAAGTTCGGGAGCATGGAAAGGAATAGTGCAGAGGCGGGGGATAGAGCATAGGATGTCCTTATATGCCGACGACTTGCTGCTGTATGTGTCGGAACCGAGTGCGTCGATAGGAGGAATATTGGAGCTACTGCGGGTATTTGGGTCTTTCTCCGGGTACAAGCTGAACCTGGACAAGAGTGAATACTTTGTGGTGTCACGGCCAGGGGTGGTGGCAGGGGAGGGGGGGGCTGCCATTCCGTAGAGCAGGGACTCATTTTAGGTATCTGGGGGTGCAGGTTGCCCGGGAGTGGGGGGGGGGGCCTTCGCAGATACAACATCACTAGTTTGGTGGGGAGAGTGAAAGTCGATCTGGCAAGGTGGGACGGCCTTCCTCTGTCACTGACGGGTCGGGTACAGGCGGTTAGAATGAATGTGTTGCCGCGATTCCTGTTTATTTTTCAATGCCTACCGATTTTCCTGCCAAAGTCTTTTTTCAGGGAGATTGAGGGAAGGATTACCTCATTCATATGGGGAGGGAAGGTGGCCAGAGTGAGAAAGGTGCTGCTACAGAGGGGAAGGCAGGCAGGGGGTTTGGGTCTCCCAAACCTGTTGTACTACTACTGGGCGGCGAATGTGGAGAAGGTGCGGAGCTGGGTCAGAGGGGTTGATTCTCAGTGGGTCAGAATGGAGGAGAGTTTGTGCAGGGGGTCGGGGCTGAAGGCACTAGCAACAGCGCCGCTCCCTGATAGCTCCGGGGAAATATTCAGGGAGTCCGGTAATAATAGCTTCATTGAAAATCTAGAGGCAGTTTCGCCAACATTTCGGGTTGGGTTTAGGGTCAAGGGAAATGCCGATTCAGGGGAACCACAGATTTGAGCCAAGGAGGTGGGATGGAAGTTTTCGGAAATGGGAAGAGAAGGGGATTAAGACGCTAAAAGATTTGTTTCTTCGGGGTCGGTTTGCAGGATTGAGGGAGCTGGAAGCGAATTATGGGCTAGAGCAGGGAGAAGTGTTTAGGTACATGCAGGTTCGGGATTTTGCCAGGAAGGAGATACAGAGCTTCCCAGAGAACCGGCCTCCACATTGCTGGAGGAGGTGTTGATGACAAGGGGACTGGAGAACGGGGCAGTGTCAGCGGTGTACGGAGCTATTCTGGAAGAGGATAAAGCACCACTGGAAGGGATCAAAGCAAAGTGGGAGGAAGAGCTGGGAGAGATTATAGAGGAGGGGGTCTGGTGTGAGGTGCTCTGGAGAGTGAATGCCTCCACCTCATGTGCGAGGTTGGGGCTGATACAGCTGAAGGTGGTATATAGAGCGCACCTCACGAGGGCGAGGATGAGCCGATTTTTTGAAGGAGTAGAGGATGTGTGTGAGTGTTGCCCGGGGGGGGGGGGGGGGGGGGGGGGGGCCGCTAATCACGTTCATATGTTTTGGTCCTGTCCAAAGCTAGGGGAGTACTGGAAGATGGTGTTTAGGGTAATTCCCAAGATGGTGCGTGTGAAACTGGACCTGGGTCCCCAGGAGGCCATATTCGGGGTGTCGGACCAGCCAGGGTTGGAAACGGGAGCGGAGGCAGATAGCATAGCCTTTGCCTCGTTGATTGCCCGAAGGCGGATCCTGCTGGGATGGAGAGCAGCCTCTCCACCCAGTGCCCTGGCGTGGCGGGGGACCTGTTGGAATACTTGACCATTGAGAAGGTTAAATTCGAACTGAGGGGAAGCTCGGAGGGGTTCTACAAGTCATGGGCACTATTTATTATGCACTTTCAAGAACTGGATAACATCGAACATTAGTTGGGGGAGGGGGGGTGGGGGGGGATGGGGGCTGTGTAGATTAAGGGTGACTACGGGTAATCCCTGATTTCTTTTTGTCATTTGTTTATGTAAACATGCGGGCTGATGTTTGGGGGTTGGTGGGCGGATGGGATCGTTGTTACTATGGGGATTGACATATCTTGCTGATTATTGTTTATTGTTGATGGGTGTAAATGCGGGAGAAAATGTGAAAAAGGAGGAGAATAAAAATATTTTTTTTTAAAAACAAAGAGCCAGATGTAGAGCTATACCATATGTTGTAAAGGGTGTTTGTTGCTAACATTTGCCAACGGGTTGGCACAACGAATGAAAGAACCAGTTAGCAACACCAACCGGAATATGAACTTTCTTTTCTCTTTATAATAATAATCTTTATTAGTGTCTTAAGTAGTTTTACATTAACACTGCAATGAAGTTACTGTGAAAATCTCCAAGTCGCCACATTCCGGCACCCTTTCGGGTACACTCAGGGAGAATTCAGAATGTCCAAATTCCAAAACCTTGGGCGAGATTCTCCGACCCCCCGCCGGGTCGGAGAATCGCCGGGGGCTGGCGTGAATCCCGCCCCCGCCGGTTGCTGAATTCTCCGGCAGCAGATATTTGGCGGGGGCGGGAATCGCGCCGCGCCGGTTGGTGGCCCCCCCCCCCCGCGATTCTCCAGCCCGGATGGGCCGAAGTCCCACTGCTAAAATGCCTGTCCCGCCGGCGTAGATTAAACCACCTACCCTACCGACGGGACAAGGCGGCGCGGGCGGGCTCCGGGGTCCTGGGGGAGGGTGCGCGGTGCGATCTGGCCCCGGGGGGTGCCCCCACGGTGGCCTGGCCCGCGATCGGGGCCCACCGATCCGCGGGCGGGCCTGTGCTGTGGGGGCACTCTTTTCCTTCCGCCTTCGCCACGGTCTCCACCATGGCGGAGGCGGAAGAGACTCCCTCCACTGCGCATGCGCGGGAATGCCATCAGCGGTCGCTAACGCTCCCGCGCATGCGCCGCCCGGAGATGTCATTTCCGCGCCAGCTGGCGGGGCACCAAAGGCCTTTCCCGTCAGCTGGCGGGGCGGAAATCCGTCCGGCGCGGGCCTAGCCCTTAAGGTTGGGGCTCGGCCCCCAAAGATGCTCCGCATTCCGCACCTTTGGGGCGGCGCGATGCCCGACTGATTTGCGCCGTTTTGGGCGTCAGTCGGCGGACATCGCGCCGATTCCAGAGAATTTCGCCCCTTAACCTTAGTTTGTTTGTCCCTACACTTTCAGCCAGGGCGAAAGTTCCTAATAGATTGGGTTGATTTTTGAGTCTTTCTAAAGGCTATCATAATTTTGTTCCTCCCATCCTGCCATTCTTTTCACTCTCACATCTTCAAGTTGGCTTTAAATTGGTAATGAATGTGCAAATGCAGTTATTTCTTGACAATCTTAAGGAAGTAGAAGGTGAGATGCTGTTTTTTCCTAAGGATTACAGCAGAACAGCATAAATCATTCAGCAGCTTGTGAGAACTTGTAACTGACGAGCTATCACCCCCTTGTTACAAATTGCTGGACTTGCACATTGATAACCATGTGTGCATTATAACTTCATATTCAACTTTTAAAAACAGCAAAATCATTGCACAAGGCGGTTTTCAGTTTAATTCAGCTATTTTCAGAAATTCTAAACTCATCAGTGTGATATTAATGCCCCATAAATAAGAGACCATTATAAACTTTAAAGTCTTTTGCGTTCTCTGCTTGAAGACAGGTCTGAACAATAGTGCCGTCATCCCCAACACACAGGTAGGATAAGAAGGCAGGTTCTGAATCTGTAATAACTTAGCCAAGGCCAGTCTACCAATAACAAGCCCCTTTATTGCAGTAATGAACAAGGCCACAGCCGTGGCTTACAACTCGTGAGTCCAAGACTGGTGACCTATGGCGATGCTGGTCCAAGTTGGAACAGTAGGTTTGAAGCTCCCGACATACATTTCCGATTGGGTGAGCTACTGTACGCATAATAGGGGACGACATTTTCACGAAATCCATGGGGTTGATCCCCCAGTCCTTCACGGCCACTATAGGTTCCCTTGCCACTCAAGGCCATTTCTCCCTTAATACTCACACAGCAAGGAGGTCTCTTCTGCCTCTTTGCAATTGATCTGAGGTCCTCCAAGGGTGGAACTGGATCTGGAGGTGTGAACCAAATTGGAGACTTTCGCTTCCGGAGGGAGTGCCGAAGAGATACCGATGCAGAGTCCTCTGTGGTGTCTGCTGCAGTCAGAAGACCTGCTTCTATCTCGGAACCTGATATAGACGCAAGGTTCTCTTCGGGCTGGTTCCCTGCATGAACAGTGGCCATCTCTGTGGCCGGCAGCGAGGCTTATAAGGGGACGGACTCCCTACTTCTGAGGTGGTCTGTGTGCTTAAAGACCTATGATCCTGGACCGTCACTTTGTACAATGCTGGCCCCGTTTTCTCCAATATGACTCCAGGGATCTGAATTTCCTCACATAGACAGCCCGAGGCTCAGTCTCCACCTTCTCCAATAGGGAGTATGGAACAAGTCTTGCTCTAAAATATTTAGGCATAGCGTTGGGGTCGACAGAAATTTTGGCTCTGGCTCCTTTTATTTTTCCAAGGCCCTCCGGGAACAGTTCAGGGTATCATACTGTCCTCCCACACCCAGCCTGAAAATCTCTAGCCAGTTCAACCTCATCCGCTGGAACCAATCTCTCCCTGTAAGACTTGGTTCCTTTCCCTGCCCAACGATGAATGTAAATCGGGTTCATTGCTGCTTATAAGTCACCGGGGTCATTGTGGTGCCCTTAATCTGCAACGGTCCCCCTGTATAGGTGGCATGTCTGGCTCTAGTGCCTTCTGGACCCAAGGGTTGGATACAATTTTGGAGGCGATCAAATGTCTGTTCTCCAATGACAGAGGCGGCAGCCCTCATGACTGCCTCCATTTCCAATGCGTGACCATTTACCAGCCATTCTATCATTGTTGGGACAACCTTGGTCGTGATGATATGGTTTAGTTGTATTGTCTCTGCCTCTGAGAGTGGGTGTACCTGCATGGTATGGATCTGTGCTGGCCTTGGCTTCATCCCATGTATTGCCTATTCATATACCTTTGTCTTGGCTGTGTCCTTTTACCATGTTCACAAAAGCCCACAGCCTCACATCTGCAACCTTTTGGAGCAGGTTCCCTAGCATCATTGGAACTGTCATAATATTTCCTTGACTGCCGGGGGACATGAGCAGAGCTCCGATTTGTTGCTGGATTATTTACTTCAGTTGAGGAATGGTCACCTTTGCATGAGGCCCCTCCCCATAACCAGAAGGCACTGTTGTCTGATGCCCCTTGTAGCTCCTGAGCTTCTTTCTCTGTATTTTCCAGGGATTGGGCGATCTCAACGGCGTTTATTTTAAGATCCAGATTGGGCTCTACCAGTAAATTTTTGTGTTGTCATATTGTTTATTCCACACACCAATCGGCCCCACAACATTTCGGTCAGGGATGGACTGAATTCACAATGTTCTGCCAGTTTCTGTAATCAGGTCAAAAGTTCAGTGACAGATTACCCCGGGGTTCTCCCCACTGTGTTAAAGCGCTATCTCTGAATGATGATAGAGGGCTTTGAGTCATAGTGATTTCGCAGTGGGTCTGAGTCGGGGGCATTTGGGTAGATCTGGCTTTTTATCGCGTTGAATGTCAGGGCCCCACTTGCTGTCAGCCGAACCACTTTTTTGCTTCTCATCTCTTACAATGTTATTAGCCTGGGAGAAATAACACATGCGCTCCATGTATTGGGCCCAGTCTTCTCGATTACTGTCACAGGGTTTGAGATTACTGAAGAAAAACATTTTATTTTTTACCAGATTAGCCGCTCGCTTTCAACTCTGAAGGTTGCTCAGAAAAACTTACTTTTACTCATCGACAATGTAATAACTTCATCAAGGCCATTCTCCCAATAACAAACCCCTTTAATGCAGTATTGAAAAAGGCCCGAGCCCCGTGGACGACAACACACACATCCAACCCGGAGGCCTGCAGAGATGCCGGTCCAGGTTCGAACAGCAGGTTTTAAGGTCCCGCCATATATTTCCAATTGGGCGATCTACTGTCCACTTAATAGGGGCAATTCATATTCCATGAAGACCATGGGGAGATCTGTTGGCAATCCTTCATGGCCACCATAACAGAATCCACCCCAGCCAAATCTGGGATTGAACCCTATGCTGTTGGCACCAATCAGGTCCACACCAGCCAACCAGCAGGCTGCCCCACCCCCCACCCCACCATGGTAGAGGCTCCAGTTTACCTCGAAGTCTAAGCAAGTAAAAGAGCCTGCAGTGCAAAATGCCAATTTGTTCAATCTGTCCCAACAAACTACAAAACGCTTTGATTTATACAAACACTTTCTTCACTCTTATAGATTGAGGAAAGTGTGAATTAGATGCATTTCCAATTATCAAGAACTCCATTAATTTTCATCAAAGCAATCATAAATTGATTGGATGGCTAACGTTACTGCTACTGCTACAACAGAGCAATGGAAGTGAGCAAACCAGTGGACATACTACTGGTAGCTTTTAATGAAAAATGTTCAATACTTTCAGATACCAATCCTGTGAATAAAAGTAGATAGGATGATAAGAAGAAGGCAGACAGCCAGCATTCAGGCAGCGCAGAATGAGGGACAGCTTAATCGAGAGTCCTTTTAGGACTTTAGTGTAACCAATAAAAAATGTACAGAAAGATAGATGGAGAAAATCAGTAAGCTTTTAGACTGATCTTTCACACAGACACATTGATCAACAGATTCCTTGGGCTGTATTGTCGCAAACATAGCGATGTGCAGCGGGTACGTTTAATATAAGTCATCCTGGGGGAGATTGACACGGTCATATTGGCCACCTGATTTACATCATTTTATTTTCCACTGACTTCAGTTAGAATCATGGTTGGGTGTAATTCTGATCCTATCAGTTTCTGGCTGGGTGAGCTACATTAAAATGACACCTCCAGGGTGCCATTTCTGCCATGTCTAGCATAATGCCACTGCCAGACACCTCGACCCCTTTTAGCATTCTGAAGGGGCCACTGCCTTTTCAATGTCTTGTTCCATCCCTCAGTCATCCCCAACAATCCCAATGGTAATTTCCATCCATTCACAGGAGTTGCAACACCTGCTATATTACCCAGTCTCTTCTCAGCATCCAAAACCCCAAACAATCCTTGCAGGCGAAACAGTGATTATTTATTTTGCTTATTTTAATATAGTCTACCTATTCATTGTTCCCGATGTTGTGTCCACTACACTGGGAATACCAAATGTAGACTAGCTGACCACTTTGCAGGAAACCTCCTTACCATCCACAAGTGTGACACCAGTTTCCAGTCACTTTGATTCTGCACCTTAATCCAACTTTCCTTGGCTTGCTACAGTATTCCAATGAAGCTCAATGCAAATTTGAGGAACAGAACCTCATCTTGAGATTGTGAACTTTATGTTACTTGTATAATTATGTTTAAGGCCTGAATTTCGTAAAGGCAGACGCCTGGATTGTCCACCCTGCGACGCTAACAAAGCAAGTTGCGATCGGGCAGAGAATCAGGTGTCCAGCCGAAATCAGAGACCCCCTAACTAAAAGCACCCCCTCACAGACCCTACAGGGACCCCCAAAAGACCCTCCAGATAGGGTAACCCCAGAGAACCCCTGAATAGGGGAACCCCCTGAGACCCTGTAACAGAAGGACCTCCCCCGAGACCCCCTAACTAAAGGGACCCCCCGAGAGACTACATAACTAAAGGGACAAAGGGACTCCCCAAAGAGACCCCAACTAAAATAACCCCCCCACAGACCCCCCTAGAAAAGAGGCCCTCGGAGGAGGGAGTTTAGTTTAAACATCCCCAATTTCACCTCTCGCCACACATCCGTAGCAGAAAGGTGTTATGGTTTTGATCACCCTCTTTATAAGCGATTGTGTATTATTCCCAATACCTCAGTTTTGGAGCGATCCAATTATGATTAACAACACCACACCAAATTCGAGTGAAGGTAAAATCAGAGGGTTGGTTTATGGTGGGACACCACGTAGCTGGGCTGAGAAGTGGCAGATGGAGTTTAACCCTGAAAAGTGTGAGGTTGTCCATTTTGGAAGGACAAATATGAATGCGGAATACAGGGTTAACGGTAGAGTTCTTGGCAATGTGGAGGAGCAGAGAGATCTTGGGGTCTATGTTCATACATGAAAGTTGCCACTCAAGTGGATAGAGCTGTGAAGAAGGCCTATGGTGTGCTCGCGTTCATTAACAGAGGGATTGAATTTATGAGCCGTGAGGTGATGATGCAGCTGTACAAAACTTTGGTAAGGCCACATTTGGAGTACTGTGTAGAGTTCTGGTCGCCTCATTTTAGGAAGGATGTGGAAGCTTTGGAAAAGATGCAAAGAAGATTTACCAGGATGTTGCCTGGAATGGAGAGTAGGTCTTACGAGGAAAGGTTGAGGGTGCGAGGCCTTTTCTCATTAGAACGGAGAAGGATGAGGGGCGACTTGATAGAGGTTTATAAGATGATCAGGGGAATAGATAGAGTAGACAGTCAGAGACTTTTTCCCCGGGTGGAACAAACCATTACAAGGGGACATAAATTTAAGGTGAAAGGTGGAAGATATAGGAGGGATATCAGAGGTAGGTTCTTTACCCAGAGAGTAGTGGGGGCATGGAATGCACTGCCTGTGGAAGTAGTTGAGTCGGAAACATTAGGGACCTTCAAGCAGCTATTGGATAGGTACATGGATTACGGTAAAATGATATAGTGTAGATTTATTTGTTCTTAAGGGCAGCACGGTAGCATTGTGGATAGCACAATTGCTTCACAGCTCCAGGGTCCTAGGTTCGATTCTGGCTTGGGTCACTGTCTGTGCGGAGTCTGCACGTCCTCCCCGTGTCTGCGTGGGTTTCCTCCGGGTGCTCCAGTTTCCTCCCACAGTCCAAAGATGTGCAGGTTAGGTGAATTGGCCAATGATAAATTGCCCTTAATATCCAAAATTGCCCTTGGTGTTGGGTGGAGGTGTTGAGTTTGGGTAGGGTGCTCTTTCCAAGAGCCGGTGCAGACTCAAGGGGCCGAATGGCCTCCTTCTGCACTGTAAATTCAATGATAATCTATGATTAATCTAGGACAAAGGTTCGGCACAACATCGTGGGCCGAAGGGCGTGTTCTATGCTGTATTTTCTATGTTCTATGTTCTATGTTCTATGTAGCCCCTGGTCCATTCATACAATAAAAGAGGCGTAAAGAAAAGAAAGGGGTACAGTATTAAGACCACAGAGAAGATAAGAATCATTGTTTCACATAAGCCCAGAGCCCAGAATCTAGGTCTAATCATGTATTATTTCAGAGTCATCTGGTTGAAGACTGGTGACGGATAATTCTCTTTTGTAGCAGAGATCACTTCTGCAATGACATATGCATGTAGGAATGAATTAGTCTTAGGGCGGCACAGTGACACTGCTGCCTCATGGCGCCAAGGACCCGGGTTAGATCCCAGCCCCGGGTATGGAGTTTACACATTCTCCCCGTGTCTGCATGGGTCTCACCCCCACAACCCAAAGATGTGCTGGGTAGGTGGATTGGCCATGCTAAACTGCCCCTTAATTTAAAAAAAAAGAATTGGGTACTTTGAATTTATTTAAAAAGAGAAAAACAAAAAAAATGAATTAGTCTTAAAGTCACTTGTACAGCACTTCCAGTAGAAACAGTGTAGATGGGGGTCAGGCAATTTTAAACCTGGACAGAGCTTTGGCTCTGCTGTTGCTTGGTTGATGGAAGTTTGCAGTCTTGAGCTTTTCAGCTCCAGTTTGGAGGTGTGTGTGATGTGACATGACTCCCACTTCTCCACTGTGCTTTAAACGAAGAATGTGTATTCCTTTGTCTCTATTCTTGAGATGGTTAATGTTTCAACCATTCATAAGTTTAACAAAAATTTCAGGATCATTTGTCCTCGCAGACTGATCAACTTTGTGGAACAGGGGCTAGGCTTCGGAATGTAAATGGCCTTTGTACAAATTCTTGGGATTTGATCTCTACAGTCAGAGCAGCATTAGCATATCTTTAGGGATAGCGGGGTGGCACCTGTTCAGAACGCCAGGAAGTTCCTTTGCGTTTAAATCACAGCTAGTCGTGGTTTCAGTTATTTTGTCTTTGTTCAATTTAAAATTAGCCAGAAGGATATAATAAAAATATAAAGTAAGCTCTTGGCTCCAGGACAATTACAAACGCTCAGACTCTGAGCAGCTGATAGAAAGTGATGAAGTATTCTGTGCCTCATAAACTTATGCGATTTGCGATGATAGCCCTGAGAGACAGAATACTTTTGATCAACGGCTGGTGATCACGATACACAGGACACAGCTAATACTTCCAAAGGCCTACTACCTAAAGTACACACTCTGGTGGCAGGGTCCAGTGAATGAAATGATGCAGCTTTTGTGGGGACTGCAGGAAAGTTTAAATATTTGTTAAATTTTCAAGACAACAGCCAAGAAGTGAATCTACATCGACCCTCTCTTAAAGAGCACTCCGCCAAAGCCCACTTCCTAACCCCTTAAACTAACCTACACATTTGTGGACACTGAGGGGAAATTTAGCATAGCCAATCCATCTAACCTGCACATCTTTGAACCGTAGGAGGAAACCGGAGCAGCTGGAGGAAACCCATTCAGACACAGGGGGAATGTTGTAAACTCCACAACTGGCATTGTGAGTCTGCAGTACTACCCACTGTGCCACTATGCCGCCCATATTGAAGTGCAAGTAGTGGCCATGGCTTGAATAGATTATGGAATGAGTCGGAGACCTTTTCAGAGGGAGCAGAGTAATTGTTCAACAGAGGTTAAATCTGCCTGGGTAATATCCATGGAATCAATATATTGGGATTTCCACAAGGCCGGATATGCACCGTAGACCTAATTCTTGGCTCCAACAGTCCAAATACTGGAAGATCTGGGCCAAGGTGGCACATCCAATGAAGAACCAAAGCGTGATCAGTGAGCTGAATTGATTATGAACTAAGACAAGACCAGATTCTAGTTTTGATGTATTGGAACTAAGATACTACGTTGAAGAACCCTAAAGTTGAGGGGTGAGATTCTCCGACCCCCCGCCGGGTCGGAGAATCGCCGGGGGCTGTTCGGCAGTGATTCTCCGGCACCGGATATTCAGCGGGGGCGGGAACCGCGCCGCGCCGGTTGGCGGGCCCTCCCCGCGATTCTCCGGCCCGGATGGGCCGAAGTCCCGCTGCTAAAATGCCTGTCCCGCCGGCGTAGATTAAACTACCTACCTTACCAGCGGGACAAGGCCGCGCGGTCGGGCTCCGGGGTCCTGGGGGGGTCGCGGGGCGATCTGGCCCCGGGGGGTGCCCCCACGCTGGCCTGGTCCGATATCGGGGCCCACCGATCCGCGGGCGGGCCTGTGCCGTGGGGGCACTCTTTTCCTTCCGCCTTCGCCACTGTCTCCACCATGGCGGAGGCGGAAGAGACTCCCTCCACTGCGCATGCACGGGAATGCCGTCAGCGGCCGCTGACGCTCCCGCGCATGCGCCGCCCGGAGATGTCATTTCCGCGCCAGCTGGCGGGGCACCACAGGCCTTTTCCGCCAGCTGGCGGGGCGGAAATTCGTCCGGCGCGAGCCTAGCCCCTTAAGGTTGGGGCTCGGCCCCCCAAGATGCAGAGCATCCCGCACCTTTGGTGCGGGGCGATGCCCGACTGATTTGCGCCGTTTTGGGCGCCAGTCGGCGGACATCGCGCCGATACCGGAGAATTTCGCCCGAGATGTTTTCAAAAAATAAATAAGGAGAAATGCATACTTCAATTTCCATCTTTGGGTGACCCAAAGAATGTAAAGTCAGTTTTAGTGATGCTTTACATGCTAATATTTCTGACGGATATTCAAGTGCAGAAGGTTACAAAATATTTTTTGGTGGGTGAAAACGGAAAATGCTGCTCTTGAACCTGGGACGTTAAGAAAATAAAAAGGAGTCATTTATAATACTTTCGCGAAAACATTGGCCCTTGCCCAAGTAGTGGATATGGGATTCTATTTGTCAAATATTTTGGAGAAATTCCAAAAAAACGTGTCCTGAAAACAGGTTGCTCCTTGAATGCTAAATTCACAATCATTCCTTATTGGGGTGACGTTAACTTGACAAAAACATAAGGATTAAGGATTGATATTGCTAGCTTGAAGCAAATGTTAGAAAAAAAGGAACCACAGAGAAAGTGCTGGAAAAACATCAGCAGGTCTGGCAGCATCTGTAGGGAGAGAAAAGAGCGGACGTTTCGGGTCCACATGACCAAGGGCTTCAGATTCCAGCATCCGCAGTAATTTGCTTTTATCCAGTTAGTTAGAAAAAGGAACGCTTCAAGATCAAATGAGTTGATGCAAGTCACCTGATTGTTTCACGTCAGGTGAAACTATTGGGGGCTCTAGAAAGGGTTGTCACGTAATGTAATGCTTTATAGAAAATATGAAAAATTATTTTCCTTTGATTTGTTTGGAATATTGTTTGTGAATATTATTTAGCTTTTGTTTAAGTTTTGTCAGAAAAAGGGACTCTGTTATTTGTGTACATTAACGTTAAGGGCCAATTCTCCGATTCTACCTGTGGCAGGTTTCGTGGCTGGTCGAAGCAGAGAATCTATCGGGAGTGAAAAAGTCAGAAACCAACCGGTGAAAAAACAGGTTGCAATATTGCCAATAGCAGGTTCATAGCGGCTCGGTTATCCCTTTGCCTGGTGACATGAACACCATTTTACATCTCATGGATGCTCATTAAA
This sequence comes from Scyliorhinus torazame, assembly GCF_047496885.1. Taxonomy (NCBI): domain Eukaryota; kingdom Metazoa; phylum Chordata; class Chondrichthyes; order Carcharhiniformes; family Scyliorhinidae; genus Scyliorhinus; species Scyliorhinus torazame. The sequence goes on from NC_092727.1 coordinate 99,904,819, forward strand.
ATAGCTATTCACTGGAAACTCCCCACACCATCCAATTTGCCAGCAGGAAATCACTCAGTGGTGTGCACAAGCCGGACCTCAGTTCGCACGAGTCTTCGAAATGAGCGAATCGTACACAGCCAACTTCATGTTACATCGAGCGGCATACTGCTAGGGCAGAGGGGTTCATACCCTTTAGCTCCATGCCAATGTTGCCTGTATGGACAGTAATGTGCTTTAGGACTCATGGACCCTTCGCTTTGACCAACTCGAAGCTCGACCAGAGGTGAGGTGCGAGGTGAGGGTGGGACTGATGAAGACAAGGCAGAAATGGAAAAGGAGAGCTGTACAAGGGCAGGGTAGGAGAGCCAACACAAGGAGGAGGGGAAGGGGGAAGGAGGGTTGTGCAAGGGGGAGTGAAGACCAAGGGGGCATGATAGAAGGCAGGGGGGCAAGGAGGATGACAAACAAGGAAGAGGGAAGACTGAGGGATGGGAAGTTGGACCCCAACAAGGGTGCGTAAATATTGACAAACAATGGTGCCAAAGGGATATCACATTGTGTACTGGAAGGGGATGCATGCACACTCCAGAATCGCGGGGGGGGGGGGGGGGGGGGGGTTTGCTCATTAGCATGGCACATGAGGGATGGTTCTCACGGAATCTCAGAAATTGTGGTGGTGTGGTTTGGGAGGGTCACTGTTGTCCTCATTGTAAAAGGGGGGAACTATGTCAAGGCTTTTGTTCCGATGTTTGCAGGCAGGAGTCAAGTGCAAAGATTCCTCCTGTGAAATGATAAGGCGTCACAGATGATAGGCAGTGCAGGGTCTGTGTGGACCTCACAGTTAAAGGTCAGGGTTAAGAGACAGTCCAGGGGTATGGCAGGCAGGAAACAGGAGCAATTGTTGGAAGCACGGGTGCACCCCAGCTGCAGAGTGGGGCAAGGGCTGTGTACTCCATGGGGAAAAAGCACAGCTTAGTGTGCAGGGCAGCCTCACAGTCACTGTCCCTGGGCTTGGCTGGCACTGTAATGGGCTGGGTAGGACTGGTGGACTGAAACTGACCTGTGCAGGGGGGATGTTCACCTCAGTAGGTGACCGTGCACACAGCTTCAAGATGGGATGGGCAGAGGTCAACATAGGGCATGGACAGGTTGCAGGTGATGGGCTCAGAGGGGAGGGTCGGAATGTTCACCACAACAATGATGGGATCTAGAAGAACTGGGGGAAGCTGGAGAATACTAGGTGGAATTTTCATCTTTACATTGTGAGGCTCTAGGTAAATCAGAGACACAGAGGCAGTGAGGGAGGAAGTGTCAAACTCAATCCTAAATTAGAGGCATAGCATCACCATCTTGAGGTCCCAGGACAATGTGTTGTGCAAAAATGAAGTAAGATTGGTTCTGACTGGGAGGGGTGTCTGGTAGTGTGGAAGGACCACTGTAAAATGGCTGCTTCCCGATTAATTTGGCCAAAACCCGATTTAAAATGGCTAACCGGAAAGGCTGATGGGAAAAGCAGGTAACAAGACACAAACGGACAGCTGCAGGCAGAATATCATATTCGGCTCTGGGGAAGTCGGCCCAGATCGATACTCAGGACTATTAACAGCCCATCAACCCAGACATCTGCAGTTTAATCGGCTATCCCCGGGAACAATTGCAACATATTAGCAATTGAATACCGGGCCAGACTTGTCGGCGCCTGCAGCGGCCGAAACAAAGGTAGGTGAACGACCACACCCCCTGATCGGGGAATCGCCTCGCAATTGGACGTATCGAACCCAGTGATTGGGAACAAGTCCAATCACTCGGGACTCAGGGTCAAGGGCCGCCCCGCGAGACGGGAAGCCCCTGGGCCCTATAAAGTGAGGGGCCAAGTTCAGATCTCTCTCTCTCTCCCTTCTTCGCCTGCTCGAGACCTTCGCAAGAACATCAACCGGCAACTGTAAGTTTGAATCCAGCGATCTCTATCCGATAAAGACTCCTAGCCATCGACCTGTATCAGCCTTTTGAATCCCGCGGGCCAGATCCGATTCGATAAGCCATTTGTTTCCCTGACCTGGTGGGCCCTTCCTAAAGCTAAGTATTGGCCAGTAGTGATAGGTTTATTATATAGATAGTAGGATTATTGTATAAACATTACTTGTTGTATATAATAAATGACCGTTGATTTCAATCTTTCTAAGCGGTGTGCTGACTTATTAATCATAACTTGAACTTGAACCACGTGGCGGTATCAGAAAGATACCTGGCGACTCGTGAGCAAAGGTGACGTAATCAGAGCTAATAAACTAAGGCTAAAAAGAGCACCACCACTAAGCTGGGCTATGGGGCCTATTCTTGGGCTGTATTATAACTTATTGGTGCTGCTACTGTGGACAGGATCCAGGCCAGTTACAAAGGAGAAAGACCTCGTAGCCCAGGAAGCAACTGAAATCCAATCATTTCCTACAGCACTGTTATAGGCATGGACAGCTTCACATCAAAGTCTGTATATCGACAGAGTATAAGGTAGTAATGCAGCCTTGGAGAATGAAGGTAATAGTGAAGGGGGCACAAATGTGGCATATTTGGCATATCTGTCATCCCAGCAATGAAGAGAAGTCATGGATTCCCAATGAAAGCCATTCGTCACTGGACAAATGGCTTCCGCTCACTGACCATGAACAAGTGAAAGGTCATTGGTATGCCACTTCAAAGACTGAAATGCGGAGTTACTTTGGTTTAATCACCTAATTCACACCTTATCACCCCACACAGGGCTTTCACATATCTGAAATGGAATATTGCTTAACGCAATGTGTGTGGTAGTGTTGTGAGGGTAAGGCTGCATCAGGCGCAATGCATTCAGGGTGCCCAAAAGCTGTGAAGCCCACCAATTTCCAATTTCCATATGTTTCTCAATCAGAGCTTCTCTTTCTGAACCCTTTAATCGCTTTTGTCTTTGACGTTTCATTTCAGAGAGAAGGCTAAATAACTAATGGATCCAGGGCTCCATGCTGCATTTCTCAGAGTCCTCATTCAAGGGAGGAGGCAAAGAAGGGAGAGGCGTCACAACACACAGCTCCAGAAGAACATGGCCAGGGGGAGCTTGAGCATGAATAGAAAGGTGAGGAGCAGAGACCCAGACAGCAGGGATGACTCTCCACACCAAGAATTTAACGTTGAAGAGCATCCTACTTACAAATGAGTGAGAAGCAATGCTGGGCACATCGGTGATAGTCCCGAGTCCGAGTACATTATAAATGTCACAGTCTCATGAAGATCTGATGCCACGTGGGGTTGGAGGCTTCACTCTGCCAGTGGCTTGGAAGGTTATGGTAGCAAGGGACCTGTGTGGCATCTCTCAGTCTGCAACACATCAATACATTGAGGTCACCAATGCCCTTTACAGGAAGGTCTATCATTATGTTAGGTTTGCTCTGGATGAGGATAGCCAGGTTCATAGATTCACCAGCTTTTCTGCCATTTCAGGCTTCCCAGGATGCAATAGACTGCGCACAAGTGGCTGTATGAGTTCCATGGCAGCAGCCACTAATGTTTATTAATGCAAGGGCTACCATCCATCAGGGTGCAACTGGTGTATGACCACCACAAGCACATCCTGCACATGTGTGCACATTATCCAAATTTCCATAACTCCAATATCCTCAGCCACTCCCAAGTGCCTGGTATTTTTGAGGGGCCAGAATGTCTGCAGAGAGGGTTATTTGAGGATAAGAGCTATCCACTTAAACACTGGCTGAAGGCTCCAGTGCATCGCCCTCAAACTCATCCTGAGAGGGGTACGCACAGCTCTCAGCTCCACACTTCCCCTAATCATAGAATTTACATTGCAGAAGGAGGTCATTCGGCCCATCGAGTCTGCACCGGTCCTTACAAAGAGCACCCCACTCAAGCCCACGTCTCTACCCTATCCTCGTAACCCAGTAACCCCCACTTAAACGTTTTGGACACTAAGGGCAATTTAACATGGCCAATCCACCTAACCTGCACATCTTTGGACTGTGGGAAGAAACCGGAGCGCCCGGAGGAAACCCACGCAGACACGGGGAGAACATGCAGACTCGTCACAGACAATGACCCAGCCGGGAATCGAACCTGGGACCATGGGGCTGTGAAGCAACTGTGCTAACCACTGTGCTACCATGCCGCCCTCCTTTCAATAGAGAAGACCATCGGACTTCTGATGATGCGCTTCAGGTGCATGCACTGGTCAGGTGGCTCTCTGCAATACGTAACAGAGAGGGTTTCCTGTATGATCGCAGTGTGTTGTGCCCTTCACAATCTGACTATGCAAAGAGGTGAGGCTCTTGCCAGAGGGTGAACTGGAGGAGGATAAGAGCTCATTCCAGGATGAAGATGCAGAGATTCAGGAAGCTTAGAGGGATGCTGAGGGTTAGTATGAGTATGCTGATGCATGCCATTTATCTCCACCATTGAGCTAGCAGCTGCTTTCAGATACTCATTAACTGACTGGGACTGAGTAGGTGGCTGGTCTCCTGCAGCCCTCCAAGTGGCAGAGACCTGAGCTGTCACTGCCTCCGACTGCTGTGAGGACATGATGTTCTCCAGAAGGTAACCCTGAGTCTAATCTAGAGCTACACCTCTCCGAGGAGTGTCTCTGCACTGGAGGAGGGTGCGGATGAGTGCTCTGTCGGTTCTTCATGTGCCTCCCCTTCCTTGGACGTGCTTTAGGGGCTCGCACTTATGCTGAGCTGACTATCTGGCCTGAATCTACTCGTACCTAGAGAAAGGAACATTGGGATTACAACCCCAGACCCCAGCAATAGCTAGGATACTGGATGGAAACCCCACTATTTTGTTTTAATTTTGTAAGACTGTGAGAAAAGGATATCTCCCTCCAGGAGTGATTTGACGAAGAAATAGGTTTATAGTTTATCAAAACAAACTTTGTTAATAACACAGTGTTAAAATATCTATCACATTACACCAGAAAATAGCTCACCATTACTCCTTAAACAATACTACCCAGTACAGTGAATACAATGGGCAGCACGGTAGCACAGTGGTTAGCACAATTGCTTCACAGCTCCAGGGTCCTAGGTTTGATTCCCGGCTTGGGTCACTGTCTGTGCGGAGTCCGCACGTTCTCCCCGTGTGTGCGTGGGTTTCCTCCGGGTGCTCCGGTTTCCTCCCACAGTCCAAAGATGCGTAGGTTAGGTGGATTGGTCATGCTAAATTGTCCAAAAATAAATGTTGGGTTAAGGGGATGGGGTGGAGGTGTAGGCTTAAGTGGGTAGCTTTTTCCTGGGGCTGGTGCAGACTTGGTGGGCCGAATGGCCTCCTTTTGCACTGTAAATTCTATGATTTTAATCTGCTTAACTGCTATCTTTATTCCCACTCAAACAACAAGGAAAACCATCTCAGCTCTCAATCCACTTTAAGTACCATTAGCACAAAGGAATACCTGCTGTACAAAGGTGTTCTTTGAGAAAGTGACCTTGTGCCTCTGCTTTAAAGAAAAGCTCTGGATCCTGTCAGAACCATGCAAAAACTCTGGCTATATTTATTCAGAAGCTGTATCAGCTGGTTGATCACCTTTCCATCCACACTGCTCTTCTGTCTGCAGACATATCTTTAACTGAACAGCAGAGAGCAAACTATGGGCGGCACAGTAGCACAGTGGGTAGCACTGTTGCTTCACAGCTCCAGAGTCCCAGGTTCGATTCCCTGGGTCACTGTCTGTGCAGAGTCTGCACGTTCTCCCCATGTCTGCGTGGGTTTCCTCTGGGTGCTCCAGTTTCCTCCCACAAGTCCTGAAAGACGTGCCGTTAGGTGAAGTGGACATTCTGAATTCTCCCTCTGTGTACCTGAACAGGCACCAGAATGTGGCGACTAGGGGCTTTTCACAGTAACCTCATTGCAGTGTTAATGTATGCCTACTTGTGACAATAAAGATTTTTATTAAAGATTATTATTATTATTATTAAACTGCTTGACTTCTGTTCACAGCTTCATTGAGAACTTCACTGACCTGCTTTCTGCAAAATGCCTGATAACTTAGCTCCACCCAGTAATCTTACCAAGCTAAAATCTAGTTAATTCCACAAGGAATCTCCTTAATCCGAACAAAACTGCATTAGCCCAAGCCTTTTAACAATGTCATAATTGTATCCCTGACTCTCAAAACCTTTGTTGACTTTCAAACTGGGATTTATTTCAAAACAAGACTGCAGCAGTTAAATACTAACTCAGACCTTTAACCCTTACTGAACCAAATAACTATACAATATAGCTGAAATTCCTACATTCATCACATAGAGTATTAGTTGATCAGCTTAAGCTTTTTCAGAGTACATTTAACTCACTGTAATGATCAGGATTTGATGAAGTGATGGAACTGTGATCCATATTAGGTTGCAGGGAAAGGCCAACCATCCCTTCCCCTGGAGTGATCCCTGTCCTCCCCAGGATGGTTGGCTGCTGTCTCATCAAATTCGATGAGGGCGATGGTCTTGCCGTTCCTCCCCCGGTCGGGTCCCGCTCAAGTTTGTTGTGTGCCAGCTTTCACAGTATGAAGACATAAGAAAGGCATCTGATCAGGGGAGATGAAGCATAGGTTGAGTGAAATGTATATCCCCTGTGTATGGTGAGCCATTCCCAGAAGGGCAAGAGGATAGAGTTAGAGCAACTACTTAGCAGAGATGTTGATGATGTGAAAGTGTCCTTGAGAGAATGACTGTGGATATGTGTCCTCTGATGAATATAAGAAATTGTCATACTTTATAGTTTGCATTTTTGCAATAATGTTATTAAAATCCAGGTTAAAATGTTTAGACACAGGGCGAGATTCTACTTTCTCGCTGCCGCTTTCGTAATTGGCGGTCGGGCGGAGAATCTCTTTTTACAACGGAATCAGGGCGGCGCCTGTTTTACACAGGTTCTGCATGCCCCGCCCCCTCTGAAACAGCATCATCGCGGCATCCGCCGCACGTCATTGGGATAGCCTCAGGACGTCACCTGAAGGCCCTCCTCCGATGCTCCGCCCCCGATGGGCCAAGTTCAAAATGGCGCGGGGGCTGCGAGGCCCAGCGCCGCCACAATCAGGCGGGAGCCCTGCTGCTGGCTGGGGGGCTTCAGCGATGGTTGGGGGGGACTGGTGGAGGGTGGGCAGGGGGCGGCGAGGGAGTGTCTAGGGGTGCACTATCTGGCAGGTCGGGTCTGCCCATGGTCCGCGCCATATTGACCGCTGAAGGTCGTCACTGTGCACATGCATGGCCACAGACCCAGTAATTCTCTTTCGTTTATTTTGTGGAGGCCAGGCGTGGTGCAGTTGCAAGTCCCTCGCCGGTCGCAGCATCGGTGAGGGCGACGCCAATATTTTTCACGTAAAGCGCCACGGTTCCTCCACACTTAGATTCAAAATTGGAGAATCTGGCCCAGTATGTCTTTTGGAGCTGTGATTAAAAATGACGTAATCAGTGATTTTTGAAGGGGAATTGTTTTGCTAATTGATATTAAAGGGCATTTTACCCATTTTCAGATGGAGTGCTAATGTAATCTATAACAGTTTGAGCCTGGCTAAACAAATCTAGGTATATATTGTAACAAGAGGCAAAAGAATGCTGCGTGCTTTGAGTGCAGATGGTGCAGGTAATGGGAGGAGCCAGGTTTGTCTGGACAAAGGAATTGCTTCTAGGGCTTTAAGCTGAGGAGAAGGTTTTCAGCTTGGTCCTAAAAAAGGTTTCTCTCTCCAAGAATTCTGCACCAAGAAAAGCAAGTAAAACATGGGTGTCAACGTTATACATAAGTGGTATTTGGAATATATGATTTGCTTAATTGGAAGGTAGAGGCAGGTTTCAGGGAGCAAGTTAAGACATTATGACTGTTAAATCTAAAAGTATTTTTTTGTTGCTGATGTGCTTAATCCTCTGTTCTAATCAAAGTTTGTTTTAATGTAAAAGCTAGCTACCGGTCAGTCTTACCATTCCTGTGGGGCAGTAACATTTCCTCACAGTTTTACCAAATGCAAATAATGGGATTCTAATCCGGGATCTGAATGAAAATTGGGATTCTGGTCTGGACCTATAATAGTCCCCCACTACTGGATGTGTAAGATCCATGTAGAGGAGCATCTTGTTTACATGGAGTACTAGAGGGAACTGAGATAGCATCTACCCAGGCAGAGGAGGTAAGATCATCCATCTGATCCTGCACTGCGTGGTGCTTTGGGCAAGGTTGCCAGTCATGCTGACTTCCTGGGCAACAGTTTCCCAGTCCAGAGAAGTGATACCTGGATGCTGCTTGGAGCCATGCCTCGGGTAGAGGACATGTTTCTGCACCCGGACTCCACAGATCAAAGTCTCGAGAGCCTGGTGGTCGAAGCAGGATGCTGCCTTCTTCTTGAGGCTGGTATTCTTTTGCTTCTGGCTACCATTTTCACCACTCTTCCATAGACAGGTGGGCTGTAGAGAGTGAGGTGAATGCGTTGGACTGGTGTTTAAATATGGCGGCGGAAGGTTCAAACCCACTAGCTGACAACAGGCAGACAAATCAGCTCCCAACCTGCCAGGTGATTTAGAGAGATACTCACCTGTGCATAATCAATGCGTTCCAAACACGGAATTGGGCGTGAGTTTGCACTGGTCTCGGCCAATGGGAACAGCATTGCTGGAGCCACCTACCACCCCACCTAAACAAAATGAAAATGCTGAATACCATCCATGTCTACAGGTGGAGGACTCTCATTGGTTCTTGTCTTGTGTGTATGTACTAGCTTCAGGCAATTCATTGGACATAAAAATGCCAGCTCAAATTTAAAAAAAATATATAATTTTATTCTCCGCCTTTTGCACATTTTCATCCAAAATATGCCAACTCAAATTTAATGCAAGCATCCCCGTGGAGGGGAGGACTGCAATGCCCAGCAGTATGCTTGAGACCTTTCATGACCGGTGAGCATCACAGGAGCTGGAGTGTACTACCTGCCTGGAAACCATATTTATTAAGTTTCCACTAAAGTTTTTGTTTGTCACAGTGCCCCTTTAAGAAAGCGCTGATTAGTTAATTTAATTATTAGCTAATTTGTTTATTTTATTGGCATGCTTAAAAGAGGATAAAGAGACAGTTACTAACACTGCTGGTGGATTGTAGAGTTATATTTCACACCAAGGGTCTGTGGCAACACAGTCATTGCATATGCTCAAAGCAACGGTCAGTAGACTTCTAGATCCCAATAACATTAAAAGGGCGTGGATAGTACTGGAAGATTTGGGTTTATTGTCACGTGTACCAAGGTACTGTTCAGCATATAGACATACATGAAAAAACATAGGACATAAAATAAATACACAATGCAAATACATAGACACAAACATCGGGTGAAGCATACGGAGTGTAGTACTACTCAGTAGAGGGGATATGTGGAGCAGTCAGTCCAATCCATAAGAGAGCCATTCAGGAGTCTGGTAACAGCGGGGAAGAAGCTGTTTTTGAACCTGTTGGTGGTGTTTGCAGACTTTTGTATCTCCTGCCCGATGGAAGAGATTGGAAGAGAGAATAGCCCGGGTGGGAGGGGTCTTTGTTCATGCTTCCCGCTTTCCCAAGGCTGCCGGAGGTGTAGACAGAGTCGGATGGGAGGCAGGTTCGTGTGCAGGTCGTGGGCTTTGTTCATGACTTTCTGTAGTTTCTTACGGTCTTGGGCTAAGCAGTTGCCATATTTTGCTGTGATGCAGCCAGATAGAATGCTTTCTATGGTGCATCTGTAAAAATTGGAAAGAGTCAAGGTGGACATGCCAAATTTCCTTCGTTTCCTGAGGAGTATAGACGCTGTTGTGCTTTCTCGGTCATAACGTCGACGTGGGTGGACCAGGACAGACTGCTGGTGATGTGCACGCCTAGGAATTTGAAGCTGTCAACCATCTCCACCTCGGCACCGTTGATGCAGGCAGGGGCGTGTATGATACTTCGCTTCCTGAAGTCAATGACCAGCTCCTTAGTTTTGCTGACATCAAGGGAGAGATTGTTGTCGTTCCACCACTCCACTCGATTCTCTTTCTCACTCCTGTACTGACTCACCATTGTTTGAGATCCGACCCATTACGGTCGTGCCATCAGCAAACTTGTAAATGGAGTTGGACCCACATCTTGTCACACACTCATGTGTGTGTAGGGAGCATATTAGGTGGGTAAGTACTCAGCCTTGCAGGGTATTGAGGACTATCATGGAGGAGGTGCTGTTTATCCTTACAGATTGTGGTCTATGGATCAGGAAGTCAAGGATCCAGCTGCAGAGGGATGAGCCAAGCCCTAGGTTTTGGAGCTTTGAGATGAGCTTGGTTGGGATTATGGTGTTGAAGGCGGATCTGGAGAGAATGAATAAGAGTCTGACGTAAGAGTCTTGTTGTCAAGATGCTCCAGGGATGAGTGTTGGGCCAGGGAGATGGTGTCTGCTGTGGACCAGTTGTGACGGTATGCGAATTGCAGTGGATCAAGGCATTTGGGAGTATGGAGTTGAGGTGCCTCATGACCAACCTCCCGAATCACTTCATAATGATAGACGTCAAGGCCACCAGACAATAGTCGTTGAGGAACTTTGCCTGGTTCTTATTTGGCACTCATATGATGATGATCTTCTTGAAGCAGGTGGGAACCTGGGAACGGGGGGGGGGGGGGGGGGGGGGGGAGGTTGAAGATGTCCGCGAACACATCCGCCAGCTGGTCCGCACAGGATCTGAGTGACATGGCCGGGGACTGCGTCAAGACCCGTTGCTTTCCGAGGGCTCACTTTCAAGAAGGCTGATCTGACTTCGGAAGCTGTGATGGTAGGTATGGTTGTGTCTGAGGCTGCTGGGCAGTTGACAATGGTTTGTTGGTTTCCTGCTCGAAACAAGCATAGAATGCATTGAATTCATCGGGGAGGGATGCGCTGCTGCCGGAGATTCTACTCGGTTTTGCTTTGTAGCCCCTTATATTGTTTATAGCCCGTTATGTTGTTGCCCGACATGTAAGATCGGGTTGAGAGAGAAGATCAGTCATTATCTAGTTATTTAATCTCTCCTGTCCTCCACCCTATGTCAGACTTTGGGCCGGGTCTGTTTGCCCCTACCCGCCGGAGGGATTTTCTGGCCCTGCCAAAGGTGACCCCATGGTGCATTCCCTGGCGGCACAGCCGACGAGCGACGCAAAATGGCCATCAACCTCGGAGGGACCGGAAGACCCAACGATGGCCAATAGTGAGCTGCCTTAACCGCTAGAAAATTCCGGCCTTCCTCTTTTCTTTTGTCCTGTCCTTCCTCGTATCGCTTGCTCATTTGTGGGGCGGGATTCTCCGACCCCCCGCCGGCGCCGGGGATTTGGCGGAGATGGGAATCGCACCGCGCCGGTTGGCGGCCGCTGGCAGCGCCCCGCCGCCCCGGCGATTCTACGGCCCACAATGGGCTGAGTGGCCGCCTTTTTTCGGCCGATCCCGCCGGCGTATGTTACAACAGGTACTTACCGGCGGGACCTGCCTCCGCGGTCGGCCTCCGGGGTCCTCGGGGGGGCGCAGGGGGATCTGGCCCCCGGGGGGTGCCGCCATGGTGGCCTGGCCTGCGATCGGAGCGCACCGATCTGCGGGCGGGCCTGTGCCGTTGGGGCACTTTATTCCTCCGCGCCGGCCGCTGTAACAGTCCGCGATGGCCGGCGCGGAGATGTACCTCCCCCTGCGCATGCACCCAAACTGGGTCCGGAGGCGGACACTTGCCAATTTTATACAGAAGCCTGAGGGGAGGAGCCACAGGCAGAGCCAGCCTGGACAAGCACAGGCATGTACAATACAGTACAATGAATATAAGACAATAACATGGTTTACCACATTCACCCCCTGTTTTTAAAAAAAAGTCCGGCGGGGGTGAAGTGCTCTTAAAAGTCCAGTCTGTCGGGGGCCTTGACCTTCTGCTGTGACCGCCTCAGTCCCGGCATTGGTGTGGGCGCCGGCGCCGAGACCTACGCTTCTGGGAGCGTGTTGACTTCTTCTTCACCCAGATGTTGAGTCGGCGGAGTCGGGGGTGGTGTATGGGAGTCAGTTCATGAGGGAGGTGGGCGAAGGTGGCGGAAGTTGGTGTAGAGTGGGGTGTGGTGGTGGTGGTCACCGGGGAGCCTGCAGGAGCCAAGTCCCGAAGGGAGACCGTGTCCTGCTGCCCGTCCTGGTGTGTCACGTACGCACATTGGGGGTTTGCATGGAGCAGCAGGACCTTCTCGACAAAGGGGTCGGTTTTATGGCTCCTCGCAGGCTTGCGGAGAAGGACAGGCCCCGGGACTGTCAGCCAGGACGGAAGCGAGACCCCGGAGGTGGACTTTCTGGGGAAGGCAAACATACGCTCATGAGGAATCTCGTTAGTGGCCATACATAGAAGCGACCGGATGGAGTGGAGCCCATCAGGTAGGACCTCCTGCCAGCGAGAGACCGGGAGACTTTTCGACCATAGGGCAGGAGGACGGCCTTCTAGACTGTCGCGTTCTCCCTCTCCACCTGTCCGTTTCCCTGGGGGTTATAGCTGGTCGTCCTGCTGGAGGCGATGCCTTTGCTGAGCAGGAACTGACGCCACTCGTCGCTCATAAAGGAGGAACCCCGATCACTGTGGATGTAGGCGGGGAACCCGAACAGGGTGAAAAGGCTGTGCAGGGCCTTGATAACGGAGGCAGAGGTCATGTCAGAGCAGGGAATGGCGAAGGGGAATCTGGAGCACTCGCCAACGATGTTGAGGAAGTACACGTTACGGTCAGTGGAGGGGATGGGCCTTTGAAGTCCATGTTGAGGTGCTCAAAAGGGCGGGAGACCTTTACCAGATGTGGTCTGTCTGGCCGATAGATGTGCGGTTTGCACTCCGCGCAGACCTGGCAGTCCCTGGTCACGGACCTGACCTCCTCGATGGAGTAGGGCAGATTGTAAGCCTTGATAAAGTGGAAAAAACGGGTGACCCCTGGGTGACAGAGGTCATTGTGGATGGTACGGAGTCGGTCTACTTTGCACTGGCACATGTCCCACAGGATAGGGCACCTGGGGGCTCATTGAGCTTCCCAGGTCGATACAAGATGTCATAGCTGTAGGTGGAGAGCTCGATCCTCCACCTCAGAATCTTGTCGTTCTTAATCTTGCCCCGCTGTGTGTTATTGAACATGAAGGCAACCGACCATTGGTCAGTGAGGAGAGTGAATTGCCTGCCGGCCAGGTAATGCCTCCAATGTCTCACAGCTTTTACTATGGCTTGGGTCTCCTTTTCAATGGAGGAGTGTCGAATTTCGGAGGCATGGAGGGTACGGGAGAAGAAACCAATGGGCCTGCCCGCCTGGTTGAGTGTTGCGGCCAGAGCAAAGTCCGACGCATCGCTCTCCACTTGGAAAGGGATGGACTTGTCCACAGCGTGCATCGAGGCTTTGGCGCTGTCTGCCTTGATGCGATTGAAGGCCAGTTGGGCCTCAGTTGTCAGGGGAAATGTGGTGGAATTGATCAGTGGGCGGGCCTTGTCCGTGTAGTTGGGGACCCACTGGGCATAGTAAGAGAAGGACCCCAGGCATCTCTTCAGGGCCTTGGGGCAGTGGAGAAGGGGGAGTTCCAGGAGGGGGCGCATGCGGTCGGGGTCGGGCCCGAGGACTCCGTGTACCACGACGTAGCCGAGGATGGCCAGGCGGGTTGTGCAAAAGATGCATTTCTCTCTATTATAAGTTAGTTTCAGGAGTTTTGTGGTGTGGAGGAAGCGCCGGAGGTTCTCGTCATGGCCCTGCTGGTCTCAGCCACAGATGGTGACGTTGTCTAGGTACAGGAACATGGCCTGCAGCCCGTACCTGTCAACCATTCGGTCCATTTCCCTTTGGAAGACCGAGACCCCATTGGTGATGCCGAAGGGAACCCTGAGGAAGTGATAGAGGCGGCCGCCTGCCTTGAAGGCAGTGTATTGGAGGTCCTCCGGGCGGATAGGGAGTTGGTGGTACGCAGACTTCATGTCGACTGTAGAGAAGACTCGATACTGCACAATCTGATTGACCATATCAGATATGCGGGGGAGGGGGTACGCATCGAGCTGCGTGTACCGGTTGATGGTCTGGCTATAATCGATGACCATCCGGTGCTTCTCCTCAGTGTTGACGACCACCACTTGGGCTCTCCAGGGGCTGTTACTAGCCTCGATGATCCCCTCTTGCAGGAGTCGCTGGACCTCCGTCCTGATGAAGGCCCTGTCGTGGGCACTGTAGCGTCTGCTTCCGGTAGCGACGGGCTTACAGTCCGGGGTGAGGTTTGCGAAGAGGGAGGGTGGGGCGAACTTAAGGGTCATGTGGCTACAGACGGTGAGGGGGGGCAGGGGTCTGTTGAACTTTAGGGTAAGGCTCTGGAGATGGCACTGGAAGTCAAGCCCCAGTAATAGGGCAGCGCAGAGATGGGAGAGGAAGTAGAGCCTAAAGTTGGTGTAGTCTACGCTTTGCACAGTGAGGGTCGCGACACAGTACCCCCGGATCTCCACTGCGTGGGATCCGGAAGCCAGGGAGATTTTCTGGGTCGCGGGTAGGATGGGGAGGGAGCAGCGCCTTACCATATCTGGGTGTATGAAGCTGTCTGTGCTCCCAGAGTCGAAAAGGCAGGCCGTCTCGTGCCCGTTGATCCAGACGGTCATCGTGGACTTCGCGAGGTGGTGCGGCCGGGACTGGTCGAGTGTGACGGAGGCAAGTGTTGGAAGGCGGTTGGTCGGCCGGTCGGAGGTGGCGGCGGCCAGCGTACGGTCGAGTGAGCTGGGCTCCCGGAAGGCCGCAGAGTGGTCCTAAGATGGCGTCCAAGATGGCGCTCCCCGTGGGTCGCATGTGGCGGGTGGGGTGTAAGTTGGCATCCAAGATGGCGGCCTCATGGGTCGCACATAGCGGGTGAGGCATAAGATGGTGTCCAAGATGGCGGCCCCTGTGGGTCGCACGTGTCGGCCGAAATTAAAGATGGCGGCACCAACGGTTCGCACATGGCGGGTGGCGCGGCAGCTGGGGGTGGCCCCGACAAGCAGCAGGCAGCGCTGCTGGGCCTAGAAGGTTTAGAGGGTGGTCAGGCCTGGCAGGCTTTTGCTAAGTGTCCCTTCTTCCCACAGCCGTTACAGGCCGCGTTTGGTGACGGGCAGCGTTGTCGGGGGTGATTACTCTGGCCGCAGAAGTAGCACTTCGGGCCTCCGGCGTTGGCGGGCCGCTGCGTGGTGCAGGCTTCCGTCGCACCCGGGTCGGTTGATGGCTGCGCCCACGAGGCCCACGAGGGTGCCGCGCGGTCAGAGGTGTAGGCCCCCATGTTCTGGGAGGCCACCTCCTGTGAGTTGTAGAGTTGTACTGTCTCTGGGAGGCCGAGTGTCACCCCTTCTAATAATCGTTGGCGGATATAGTTCGAGTGCATGCCCATGACATAGGCATCCCTGATCAGCAGCTCCGCGTGCTGGGTAGCCGATATCGCCCGGCAGTCACAGTTCTGGCAGAGGATGCGCAAGACACACAGGAATTCCGCGAGTGATTCCTCAGGGTGTTAGCGTCTCGTGGCAAGGAGGTGCCTACCATATACCTGGTTAACGGATTTCACGTAATGTCCCTTTAGCCACGATATTGCCTCCGCGTACGAGGGGACGTCCCTAATGAGGTTAAAGACTCTTGGGCTCACCCGTGCGTGGGGGACCTGCTTCTTCTGGAGGTCTGTGAAGTCTTTGTTGAAAGATGCAAGGTACGCCTCGAAGCAGCTTAGCCAGTGTAGCGTCAGCTGCTTGTGGGTCCAGTTGCAAGCGATCAGGCTTGAGTGAGGAGTCCATTTTGAGTGAAGAGTCCATCTTTAGAAGTTTAGTGTATTAAATTGATACACCATCAATAATAGACGACGAGTGATAAATGTAACTGAGGCTTTAATACACTAAACAGCAAGCCTTCTGCCTCTGGAACCGAACTGGGTCCGGAGGTGGAGACTTGCCACTTTTATACAGAAGCCTGAGGGGCGGAGGCACAGGCGGAGCCAGCCTGGTCAAGCCCAGGCATGTACAATACAGCACAGTGAATATAAGACAATAACGTGGTTTACCACACCCGCCTCACCGGTTTCCGAAGAATATTTCCAAATTATGATGAAAGGCCAAGGGCTGAAATGTATTCTCCCCACAGATGCTGCCATATCTGCGGAGTATTTATGGTATTCTCCCCACAGATGCTGCCATATCTGCAGAGTATTTATGATATTCTCCCCACAGATGTATTCGCTTCACAGATGCTGCCGGACCTGCTGAGTATATCCAGCATTCGCTGGGAGGGTTTTTTTTACATTTTATATTTCCTCATTTTCAGAATTCTTGCAAGCTAAAATTTTGAATTGTCAAATCTTTTCTCAACAAGGAATTACCCTGAATGATGCAAAAGCTAGAACATGGTGTTCTTTAATTTAAACAAATTCTAAATTCACTGAACTTAAAATTCTAATTTTATATATTGCGGCTATTCACAGGTTGGCCATTGCTTGCGAGGAGATAAATAGGTATTAGCTATTAACTGACACTGATAAATTGGGCAAAAGAGGGAGCATTTGGTTCACTTCAAGCAGATGAATTATGAATAATTCATCACATGCACTCATCCATAAATCAGAACTGCACAGGTCAGTGCACATAGTTCTCGCTTACAAACATATTCATGCTGTTTCTTTGACACACAACATAATCCTTACCTACTGTTTTCATTGTTGTTTCATACATATAGCATGAGATGAATTATTCTATTAACTCTGTGATGAAACTTTAAGGCCTAGGATTCTTTATTAGGGGGGATTTAATTGTAATCCTTCCTCAAATTATGATTAAAATGATTAGAATATTCATGCACATTCAGGGAACATAATTCATACGGGAACTAAACCTCACAGATGCTCAAACACACATTTATATCCATGTGGACAGACAGTGACATGTGTACAAACACACATAAACATACATATACAGACAAACACTGTTTTAACATCCTAAAGTAGGAGCTTTAAGTGAATGGAATTTCAAATCTTCCCAGGACAGCTTTGGGTTTGATTCTGACTTCGGGTGCCTGTGCGGAGTCTGCACGTTCTCCCCGTGTCTGCGTGGGTTTCCTCCGGGTGCTCTGGTTTCCTCCCACAGTCCAAAGACGTGCAGGTTAGGTGGATTGGCCATGCTAAATTGCCCTGAGTGTCCAAAAAGGTTAAGAGGGGTTATTGGGTTACGGGGATAGGATGGAAGTAAGGGTTTAAGTTGATCGGTGCAGACTCGATGGGCCGAATGGCCTCCTTCTGCACTGCATGTTCTATATGTCTATATGTTCTATAGGACAGACATTTCCACGCCAGAAAAACATGTTGCAATATGAATTTTTGCTAGAAAAAAGCACCATCCAATGTGACTGTGAGCTTTCTTACTCAAAGAAAGCTTCCAAGCGTTCTTAACTGGTGTTTGGCCGAGAAAAAAGGCAGGTTTGAGTCAGACATAGAACATAGAACATAGATGGGAAGGTTAAAGACTGAAAAATCCTTTTCCAGGCCCAAATCTGCCTCAAACATGCCGATTTTCAGCTGTAGCTGAGGCTGGAGATTGAGAGAACAGCCAAGTCCTGTAAGGAGGTGGGCTGGACCTTTAACTATGATAATGCGACTATGAGCCTGAATGTTACGCAGGTTTTAAACTTTAACTATTGGTTTCCTGAGTTTTACGGAGCCTGGCAGCTTTAGCGAGCTGAGAACAACAAGAATGAGGCGCATTTACATAGCACCTTTAATGTAATGGAGATTCACAGGAGAATTTTAAAAAACAATGTATGACACTGAACCACGTGATGAGGTATTAGCTCAGTGTCTTAATAAGTGTCTTAAAGGAGGAAAGGGAGATTGTGAGGGTTAAGGAGTAAATGAGGCGTACAGGTATCTCAGAGGGTTGTGCAGCTGGAGGAGATTCCAAAGATGGGGGAGGGTGAGGCCATGGAGGGATTTAAAAACAAAGACGGAATTTTAAAGTCCAGGTACTGCTTGACCAAAAACCAATGTAGGTCAGCAAACACATAGGGTGATAGCTGGGGGGGTAACATTCTGATGTATTTTTATTGCGAGAAACCCAGCCAATCAGCTACTGTGAAGGTTATAATTCTTTACAATGATTGTTTTAATATTAAAGATGATAAGATTCTTTTGGTGGTTGTTACGAATGAAATGACCTTTAAGTTAACCACCAATATTTAATTTTATAGTCACATTGACCATATATGTTTCCATTAGTATTAAATAACATTGGCCCGGAACTTCTGTTCACCAGGGGGTTGTTCCACGGGGAAGATGTGATTTGGGCACACCCAGAGGTCCCCACAAAAGGACTGCACAGGATTGACTGGGAAACCCAAACTTCCAAGGGGCAATTACCTTACTTTGGGACCAGATTTAAATTGGAGACTTCGGATGGTTCCAGCTCTCTTACCAGAATAGTTACCCAGGGCGCGATTCCCCAGCCACGCTGCGCCGGTAAAGCAGCTCACCGCTGTACTGTGTGGCCGATGAAAGCCGGGAAACACCACTCCGGGGATCGACCCGGCTCGCCATGCCTCACAAGGTCCAATGCGATCTGGCGAGATGTTGCGATGTGAATCCTGCCCACAATGGGCGTTATCATTTTTTGGTAAATCGGCATATGAGAGCGAGGCAGTAAGTCTCATTCTACTGTGCAGATTCCCGAGGTACCAGATGCTTTGGGATTTAACCCCTTTGCCTCAGAGACCTCGTGCAAGCGCCATTCAGCACTGGTTCCCACAAATGGGGACCACACGGAAAGGCACTCCCATAGAATTGGAGGCCCGCAGGTCCATGCCCTTTGGTCAGGGTGCTCCCCTTGCACTGCTGATGCCACCTGGGCACCCTGGCAGTGCCACCTTGGAAGGGCAACCTGAGTACCAGCCTGGCACTGAGAAGGAGTAGTCAGCTGGAATAGGGTTGGCATTTATTGTGCACACGTGATCGGGCCAGGAGTCCCTGGTGTATGTGATGCGGCTGGAACAGGGACTCCCAAAGTGTGTTCAGGGGGGAGATTGGAATCGTTGTGGGGGGCCTCAGAGATTGGGACGCTATGGGCTGCATTCTCCGATTCTGGGGGTATGTCCCCACGCCGGCATGGGAATGGTGGCGTTTTACGTCAGGAAAACTGGCGCAAAATGCCCACCGATTCCCCATTTTGCTGGGGGATAACATGCCAGCAGCGTAGAGCACCCGGCTCTAGCTGCTGATACCCCCCGTAGAATTGCCGGGTACGTGGCCGTACATGCGCACAGCGGCGGCCTGCAGTGGCTGCGCCGTGTAACATGGCACAAGCAGCTCGCGGACCCAGCCCGCGAAGTAGTCCCCCTCCCCCTTCGGCCGGTTCGCGCAGCCCGGACCACCCCCCCACAGTGCACCCAGCCCCAAATAATGCCCCTCCCTGCCCGCGGATTGGCCCCCACCCAACTGTGGAAGCGCTGAACTGAGTCCACAGCCGCCACGCTGAGTTCCCGACAGGTGTGACCATGAGAGACCCACACCACTGTGAACCCGGCCGGTCAGCGCCGCCCATGATTCTGATGTAAAGTTGGATTCTCCGGCCAGTCGCCAAACGCTATTTTGGCTTCGGCGACCGGAGATTCCAGCCCCATATCTCTCACTATACTCGGGAGTTCCGGGCAGTGGAGCTCGTCACTGTACGAAACGGGGCTATGTCCGGCCTCAGCCACACTTCTTATTCGCATTTTACGCCAGTTTTCCTGACGTAAAACGCCACCATTCCCATGCCGGCGTGGGGACATACCCCCAGAATCGGAGAATGCAGCCCATAGCGTCCCAATCTCTGAGGCCCCCCACAACGATTCCAATCTCCCCCCTGAACACACTTTGGGAGTCCCTGTTCCAGCCGCATCACATACACCATAGAGAGAAATAAGGAAAGAGAGGATCAAATATGAAGGTAGGCTAGCCAGTAACATTAGGAATGATAGTAAAAGTTTCTTTAAATACATTAAAAATAAACGGGAGGCAAAAGTTGGCATTGGGCCGCTCCAAAATGACGCTGGTAATTTTGTGAATAGAGACAAGGAAATAGCTGAGGGACTTAATAAGTACTTTGCGTCAGTCTTCACAGTAGAAGACATGAGTAATATCCCAACAATTCCGGAGAGTCAGGGGGCAGAGTTGAATATGGTAGCCATCACAAAGGAGAAAGTGCTAGAGAAACTAAGAGGTCTAAAAATTGATAAATCTCCGGGCCCAGATGGACTACATCCTACAGTTCTAAAGGAGATAGCTGAAGAAATAGTGGAGGCGTTAGTTATGATCTTTCAAAAGTCACTGGAGTCAGGGAAAGTCCCAGAGGATTGGAAAATCGCTGTTGTAACCCCCCTGTTCAAGAAGGGAACAAGGAAAAAGATGGAAAACTATAGGCCAATTAGTCTAACCTCGGTTGTTGCCAAGATTCTAGAATCCATTGTTAAGGATGATATTTCTAAATTCTTGGAAGTGCAGGTTCAGATTAGGACAAGTCAGCATGGATTTAGTAAGGGGAGGTCGTGCCTGACAAACCTGTTAGAGTTCTTTGAAGAGATAACAAATAGGTTTGACCAAGGAGAGCCAATGGATGTTATCTATCTTGACTTCCAAAAGGCCTTTGATAAGGTGCCTCACGGGAGACTGCTGAGTAAAATAAGGGCCCATGGTATTCGAGGCAAGGTACTAACATGGATTGATGATTGGCTGTCAGGCAGAAGGCAGAGAGTTGGGATAAAAGGTTCTTTTTCGGAATGGCAACCGGTGACGAGTGGTGTCCCACAGGGTTCAGTGTTGGGGCCACAGCTGTTCTCTTTATATATTAACGATCTAGATGACGGGACTGGGGGCATTCTGGCTAAGTTTGCCGATGATACAAAGATAGGTGGAGGGGCAGGTAGTATGGGGAGGCTGCAGAAAGATTTAGACAGTTTAGGAGAGTGGTCCAAGAAATGGCTGATGAAATTCAATGTGGGCAAGTGCGAGGTCTTGCACTTTGGAAAAAAGAATAGAGGCATGGACTATTTTCTAAACGGTGACAAAATTCATAATGCTGAAGTGCAAAGGGACTTGGGAGTCCTAGTCCAGGATTCTCTAAAGGTAAACTTGCAGGTTGAGTCCGTAATTAAGAAAGCAAATGCAATGTTGTCATTCATCTCAAGAGGCTTGGAATATAAAAGCAGGGATGTACTTCTGAAGCTTTATAAAGCATTAGTTAGGCCCCATTTAGAATACTGTGAGCAATTTTGGGCCCCACACCTCAGGAAGGACATACTGGCACTGGAGCGGGTCCAGCGGAGATTCACACGGATGATCCCAGGAATGGTAGGCCTAACATACGATGAGCGTCTGAGGATCCTGGGATTATATTCATTGGAGTTTAGGAGGTTGAGGGGAGATCTAATAGAAACTTACAAGATAATGAATGGCTTAGATAGGGTGGATGTAGGGAAGTTGTTTCCATTAGCAGGGGAGACTAGGACCCGGGGGCACAGCCTTAGAATAAAAGGGAGTCACTTTAGAACAGAGATGAGGAGAAATTTCTTCAGCCAGAGAGTGGTGAGTCTGTGGAATTCATTGCCACAGAGGGCGGTGGAGGCCAGGACGTTGAGTGTCTTTAAGACAGAAGTTGATAAATTCTTGATTTCTCGAGGAATTAAGGGCTATGGAGAGAGAGCGGGTAAATGGAGTTGAAACCAGCCATGATTGAATGGTGGAGTGGACTCGATGGGCCGAATGGCCTTACTTCCGCTCCTATGTCTTATGGTCTTATGGTCTTATTCAACGTGAATTGTGTCGAATAGTCATGTGTTTCTCGATACTGCGAGTGCCGGGAAACACGCGGCGAAACGCGTTCGCGAGGGGACTTTGTTCCCTTTTGTGAGAATCGTGTCCCCAGGAAAAGTTAGAACTACATGAGTGATGCCCCCCCCCCCCATCCACCTCTCCCCCCGCCCCCAATTCCCCACACTGAACCGCCCGACTACAACCTCCCAGCCTTCGACTAGCCCTCACTCCTGACTACACCACCAACCCCCAACATCATCCCCATCCCCCAGCAACCCCCATCACCCCACCCGAAATACCCTCCATGTCTAACAACCCTTGTCCACTTCCTGAAAAGCCAATTCTCTAGCTGCCCTCCTGAATCCCATGACAACTACCCCCACCCCATGACTGCCCCTATATAAACCCGATTACCACCAACCCTGACTCCCTTCCTCACTCCTGAATTTCCATTCCCATTCCACACTAAACCCATACCTCACCAACTACCGTCCAAACCCCGCAACTACCTCTCAGCCCTCAGAAAGACCCTCCCCCCCCGCTCTCCCCCCCACCCCCTGACTATTGCCCCAAACACCCAACTATACTCACAACCACCCAAATATTCACCCGGTCATATCCTGACAAGCCACCCAACCTCCCTTGATCCATCCTACTCCCCATCACCCCCCTCCCTGGAAGTCCCCAACTTCATCCCCCCCCACCCTTACCTTCCCCCACCACCACCCCCACCCCATGCTTAACCCCTCTTCTACTCTAAATGCTTAATCTTCTCTCTGGCTTCTCAAAGTGATGAGGACCTTTAAACTTACGCACTTCTCTGCAGCAAGTGCTGGGTGTGGGTTCACACCTCTACACAAAAAGGCCGCAGGATCTGGTGCGCTACACATTTCTTAGCAAGCCAGAGTCGGACGGTCAGATGAGAGACGTGCAGCTCCCGACTAAGGTAAGTAAAAAATTCTCGTGGGGCAATCTAGAATAGTTTTAGGATAAGGGGAAGCAGATTTAAAACAGAGATGAGGAGAAATTCATTCTCTCAATGGAGCGCGATCTGTGGAATTCACTACCCCAGAGTGTGATGGATGCCGGGTCATTGAGTAAATTTAAAGAGGAGATAGACAGATTTTTAATGAGTAATGGGTTGAAGGGTTATGGAGAACGGGCAGGAAAGTGGATTGGAGGCTGAGAGGAGATCATCCATGATCGTATTGAATGGTGGAGCAGGCACGAGGGGCTGAATTGCCAACTCCTGCTCTCAGGTCTCCTGTTCTTAAAAGAAACAGAGTGGCAATCCAACTGTGATCGCAACTCCTTGGAAGTTCTGACCCAAAGTCCCAGCAACACATCTTTGTGACTATCTTGGTCGTTAATGTCTTTGTCAAGTAAGAGTTGAATTACATTATCATCCTGTTGTTGATTCACTTACTTTGATTATCAGCCAATGAACATCGCCTGGAATACGTAGCAGTCTGAAATGCGTCAATTGAAGGATTGTGGTTAGAGCTTTCTGTCTCTGTGTTTGCTAATACACAGTTCCTGGCCATTAAAGTAAATGGGAGAAAAATCAGAGCCTAGTTGCAGAATCTGAAAACTCCCAACCTGAAATATTCAAATCAATCAAATGCTTAGACCTGAACTTATTAGAGAAGGGGAAACAAGGATTCTAATAGTCTTCCACTAACATAGTCTTCGTAATCAGGATTTATCAATACTTCAGATAATTCTATTTATACTAGGGTGTTGTTCTGGACCTATTTGTCTTTAGGAAGTGTGGCAGTAATAAATTGTGTCCTCTAGGAACGTGACATGAATATGCATGTGCCTGAGTGCTTTGCATGTAGCTGCAAAACCCATACCAAGGTGAGAGCAAACTCTTGTTGGCATCAAACATAAAGGCACACACTAAAAGCAGGCACAAATTTGGCACTTACATCTGGGCAATCTTCATGAGTCTGAAAATGTTCTTTTTCATCTTCCATGATCTACAGGCAAGCAAAAATGTCTTCATTCGTTTGACCGCCTCCGCCTCGCAATTTCTAACATTACGGTCATTTGTCGAATGTCCCTCAGCAATGAGAAAACGACCTTCCTTTTTAACATCTTCGGATCAGCATTAAGTATAGTGTCATTGAGATATTGTGGAACAGAAAGAGGCTATTTGGCCCATCATTCTGAAGAGGATGATTTCTGATGTTGCCCGATCATGCTTCCATCTTTGATAACTAGCTGCAGGGCTAGTGCAGTATTTCAACTGGGGGTCACAGCCCTTTAACATATGCCAGCTTGCCATTTATCCCACTTGCCCATCCAACACACTCCGTGCTCATCATTCAAACTGTGCTTGGAACAGAAGAACATAAGAACATAAGAACTAGGAACAGGAGTAGGCCATCTGGCCCCTCGAGCCTGCTCCGCCAATCAATGAGATCATGGCTGATCTTTGTGGACTCAGCTCCACTCTCCGGCCCGTACACCATATCCCCGAATCCCTTTATTCTTTAGAAAGGTATCTATCTTTTTCTTAAAAACGTTTAAAGAAGGAGCCTCAACTGCTTCACTGGGCAAGGAATTCCAGAGATTCACAACCCTTTGGGTGAAGAAGTTCCTCCTAAACTCGGTCCTAAATCTACTTCCCCTTATTTTGAGGTTATGCCCCCTAGTTTTGCTTTCCCCGACCAGTGGAAACAACCTGCCGGCATCTGTCCTATCAATTCCCTTCATAATTTTATATGTTTCAATAAGATCCCTCCGCATCCTTCTAAACTCCAATGAGTACAGTGCCAGTCTACTCAACCTCTCATCATAATCTAATCCCCTCAACTCTGGGATCAACCTAGTGAATCTCCTCTGCACTCCCTCCAGTGCCAATATGTCCTTTCTCAGGTAAGGAGAGCAAAACTGAACACAATACTCCAGATGTGGCCTCACCAACACCTTATACAATTGCAGCATAACCTCCCTAGTCTTGAACTCCATCCCTCTAGCAATGAAAGACAAAACTCGATTCGCCTTCTTAATCACCTGTTGCACCTCCCAAAATGGATAGCCTCACACTTGTCAACATTGAATTCCATCTGCCAGACCCTAGCCCATTCACCTAACCTATCCAAATCCTTCTGCAGACTTCCGGTATCCTCTGCACTTTTTGCTTTACCACTCATCTTAGTGTCGTCTGCAAACTTTGCCACATTGCACTTGGTCCCCAACTCCAAATCATGTATGTAAATTGTGAACAACTGCGGGCCCAACACTGATCCTTGAGGGACCCCACTAGTTACAGGTTGCCAACCAGAGAAACACCCATTTATCCCCACTCTCTGCTTTCTGTTAGTTAACCAATCCTCTACCCATGCTACCACTTTACCCTCAATGCCATGCATCTTTAGTTTATGCAGCAACCTTTTGTGTGGCAACTTGTCAAAAGCTTTCTGGAAATCCAGATATACCACATCCATTGGCTCCCCGTTATCTACTGCACTGGTAACGTCCTCAAAAAATTCTACCAAATTAGTCAGACACGACTTACCCTTCATGAACCCATGCTGCGTCTGCTCAATGGGACAATTTCCCTCCAGGTGCCCCGCTATTTCCTCCTTAATGATAGATTCCAGCATTTTCCCTACAACCGAAGTTAAGCTTACCGGCCTATAATTACCCGTTTTCTGCCGACCTCCTTTTTTAAACAGTGGTGTCACGTTTGCTACTTTCCAATCCTCTGGGAGCACCACCCCAGAGTCTAATGAATTTTGATAAATTATCACTAGTGCGTTTACAATTTCCCTAGCCATCTCTTTTAACACTCTGGGATGCATCCCATCAGGGCCAGCAGACTTGTCTACCTTTCGCCCCATTAGCTTGCCCAATACTGCCTCCTTAGTGATTACAATCATCTCAAGGTCCTCACCTATCATATCTTTATTTCCATCAGTCACTGGCATGTTATTTGTGTCTTCCACTGTGAAGACTGACTCAAAAAACCTGTTCAGCTCCTCAGCCATTTCCCCGTCTCCTATTATTAAATCTCCCTTCTCATCTTCAAAGGACCAATATTTACCTTAGCCACTCTTTTTTGTCTTATATATTTGTAGAAGCTTTTACTATCTGCTTTTATGTTCTGAGCAAGTTTACTTTCATAGTCTACCTTACTCTTCTTTATAGCTTTTTTAGTAGCTTTCTGTTGTCCCCTAAAGACTTCCCTGTCCTCTAGTCTCCCACTAATTTTTGCCATGGATGATTATTGATTATTATATAATTGAATTCACACTAGATCAGTTTCTATGCTATTTGCACACTTGTGTACAATGCAGAACCATTATGATGTGAATCTTTCCGTCAATCCTTGTATTTCAATTACATCAATTGAATGTCTGTCCTTAAACTCTATCCATCATTAAATATGTAAAAATTCAGTTTTTATTTTGAAAAACAGATGTTAAGGGTTAAGATTACATTTAACGATGCCACAAAATCTTCAAATAGGGAAAAGCATGCAGAGGTGAGTCAATGGGTGGCAGTTAGGTGATGACACATCTGAATGTTTTGTTTTATTTGTACATGGGATGTGGGAGTCGCTGCTTGGGCCATCATTTAGTTCCCATCCCTAATTGCACTTGAGAAAGTGGGGTGGAGCTGCCTTCTTGAACCAATGCAGTGCATGTGTTGCAAGAACACCCACATTGCTGTTAAGAAGAGAAAGCCCATAAATTATCGGAGGAAAGTAAAGGAAATAACAGGAATAGAAGGCAAAATTTTCATGGGCCTTTAAAATGGACGCCATCCATTTGAACTCATTTAGTGACTGAGTCGCATTACACCTGAACCTCCTTGCTGGTTTTCCTGGTCCACATCTGACTGCACCTCAAGAATAGGGGAGTCATTGACCCGATGATATTGTTGCTGAGACCATGGTTTGACTCCCAAAACGACATTGTTAAATTTCAATGCAATGAAAAATCTGGACTCATTGTCATTAAAAACCCATCCAGTGAAGGGAACCTGCCTTTCTCACCTGGTCATGTGATTCCAGACCCATGAATGACTCTTAAATGTCTTAGCAAGCCACGCAGTTGTACCAAATCGCTATGAAGCCCACAAAGCCGGACGGACCACTCGCATCAACTGAGGCTCTGGAAATGGCAAAGGCAAACCCAGCCCTGTTGACCCTGGGCCAAAATTAGGAGAGCTCCCTAGTCAAACAACAGCCTTACATACTCACACTGTCTCAGACAACACTACCACCATTCCTAGGTATGTCCAACCAGCAGGGCAGACCCAACAAAGGTGGTATCAGTCATGGGCAAGTTGCCCTGGGAGTCCTCAACATTAACTCTGGACCCCAAGATGTCCCATCACATCAGGTCAAACATACACAAGGAAGCATCCTGCTGATTACTATGTACCGGCCCCCTCAGCTGATGAATCAGTACTCCTCCATGTTGAACACCACTTGGAGGATGGTGGAGGCGCAGAATGCACTCTGGGTGGAGAATTCACTGTCCATCAGCAAGTGCAGCTTCGTAGAACCACTATTGGCCAAACTGGTCAAGCTGATAAACTGCGTCTATGGCAGGTAGTAAGTGACCTTATTCTTAGAATCCATAGAATCCCTACAGTGCAGAGGGAGGCCATTCAGCCCATCATGTCTACACAGACCCTCTGAAAGAGCACTTTATCTAGGCCCCTCCACTTCCCTATCCCCATAACCCCAGACATTGATCATGGCCAATCCACCTAACCTGCACATCTTTGTATGAGAAAATCGGAACACCCGGAGGAAACCCTTACAAACATGGGAGAATGTGCAAACTCTACACAGTCAGTCACCCAAGGCCGGAATTGAACCCGTGTCCCTAGCACTGTGAGACAGCAGTGTTAACCACTGTGTCACCGCAGGTGCATCTGTCCATGACAGTATTGGTCGGCATGACTTCCGCATAGTGTTCAACACTCCTCAGACACTGAAGCAATCCATGTCCAAATGCAGCAAGACCTGGACAATATTCAGGCTTGGACTGACAAGTGGCAATTAACTTTCTTGCCACACAAGTGCCAGGCAATGACGATCTCCAACAAGAGAGAATCAAACCATCGACCCTTGACATTCAATAGCATTACCATTACTGATTACCCCATTATCAACATCCTGAGGCATACCATTGACTAGAAACTCAACTGGACTAGCCATATAAATACTGTGGCTACAAGAGCAGGTTAGAGGCTAGGAATCCTGTGACAGGTAACTCACCACCTGCCACCCCAAAGACAGTTCACCATCGACAAGACATAAATCAGGAGTGTGGTGGGATACTCTCCCCTTACCTAGATGAGTTCAGCTCTAACAACACTCAAGAAGCTCGACCCCATTCAGCACAAAGCAGCCCGCATGATTTGCATCCCTCCATCGCTCCCTCCATTAACTCCCTTCACCACTGGCACACAGTAGCAGGAGGGTGTACCATCCAAAAGATGCACTCGAAGAACTTACCAAGGCCCTATATGCGGCACTCTCCAAACCCACAAAAACCACCATCTAGAAGCACAAGGGCAGCAAATGCATGAAAATTCACTCACCGTCCTGACTTCAAAATATATTGCCGCTCCTTCACTGATTCTGGGCTGACAGCACTGTGGGTGTAACTACACCACATGGACTGCAACAGTTCAAGAAGTCAGCTCAGCATCAACTTCTCAAAGGTAACCCCTAGGAATCACTCTTCTTCCTTTTCATCTCCAGCCATCTCCAGGTTGTAGTGGCCCTGCCTTCTTCGGGCTTATTGCTCAGAGTGCTGAGCTCCCTGATGGAGGTTTGTCTACCTCTAGTTCCCTTTTATTGAGGCTGCTTTCTCTTGTAGGGGATATAAACAGGGTTGAAAGGTAGTCAGAAGGAGTTGGGATAATAAGGAATAGGAGCATATCATGTGGCTGTGGTAACCCGCAGGTCTGGGAGTTGGCGAGTTGCATTCGGGGGGAAAAAAGCAAATTACTGCTGGGATCTAAAACAAAAACAGAAAATACTGGAGAATCACAGCAGCACCTGTGGAGAGAGAAGGGAACCAACGTTTCGAGCGTGGATGGCTCTTTGTCAAAGCTGTGCTTGGAGGAAAAAAGTTATGCAAGGAACATGCAAAAAATAGAAACCAAGAGGACTACGGAACATAAAATGCAAAAGAATTGGGAAGGACAATGCTCAAAGATGCGTAGTGACATGTTCTCCCATGCTTTTTTAATGAGGTCTGAATATAAGACATACAGATCTGTTCTGCCAGAGTTCAGTTATGCCACTTTCTGTCATGCATTCTGCTCTGCCTCTTTTCTCCCTGTGGCAATGTGTAACCCTGTTGCTTCACAGCATGCAGCAGCACATTAATGCTCAATTATCAGCAAAACATGCTGCCTTTGGCTTTGCTCCGGGTCCTACTGCCACCCAGGCCCCTCTTGGACCTTTGAAACATCAATGAAAACTGGAACATGAAAATCGAGAGGAGAAGATGCATTCAAAGATGCAACTTGCAGTCGAAGGTTGGTCCTGCCCTGCTTATTCTGAAATAGGTAAACAATTTCTGCCTGAAGCATTTGTTCAAAATGGCATTTTGAACAAATGCTTCAGACAGAAAGGGCGGGATTCTGTGATCCTTAGGCTAAGTGTTGACGCCGTCGGAAATGCCGCTGCGTTTCTCAACGGCGTCAACACGGCCTTAGGATCAGCAATTCTGGCCTCTACAGGGGGCCAGCAGTCCACTGGAGCGATCCACGCCGCTCCAACTGCTGATCCTGGCGTGAACTGGGCACCGTGGGGTCCGCACATACGCAGTGGCACCGGCGTCATCGCAAGCATGCGCAGTGACTCCCTTCAACATGCTGGCCCTGACGCAACATGGCGCAGGGGTACAGGGGCTGACGCGGAAGGAAGGAGGCCCCCAGCCAGAGATGCCGGCCCGCCGATCGGTGGGCCCCAATCGTGGGCCAGGCCACATTGGAGGCCCCCTCTGGGGTTGGACCCCCCCCCTCCCCCACCACAGGCTGCCCCCCCTCCCCCACCAAAGGCTGCCCCCGGACCCTTCCATGCCGAGGTCCCGCCGGCTGAGCGCAGGTGTGAACGGCGGCGGCGGGACTCGGGCTTTTTACGACGGCCGAGAATCGGCGGGGGGACCGCATTGGGCGGCCCCCAACCGGTGCCGCGCCAACCACACTGGTGCCAATGGCGCCGATTCTCCGCTTTGTGGAGAATCGCGTCCCGGCATTGGGGCGGCGTGGCGCGATTCGCGCCAGTCGCGGGGATTCTCCGGCCTGGCCCCGGGCTAAGAGAATCCCGCCCAAATTGTTTACAGATTTCAGAAAAAGCAGGGCAGGAGCAACCTTCGACTGCGAGGGCAGAGGAGATTCATTAGGTTGATTCCCGAGTTGAGAGGATTGGTTTATGAGGAGAGACTGAGTAGACTGGGAATATACTCATTGGAATTTAGAAGAATGAGAGGGGATCTTACAGAAACAGATAAAATTATGAAGGGAAAAGATAAGATAGAAGCAGGGAGGTTTTTTCCACTGATCGGGTGAAACTAGAACGAGGGGGCATAGCATAGCCTCAAATATGAACAGATTTAGGACTGAGTTGAGGAGGAACATCTTCACATAAAAGGTTGTGAGTCTGTGGAATTCCCTGCCAGGTGAAGCAGTTGAGGCAACCTCGTTGAATATTTTTAAGGCAAAAATAGATAGATCTTTGAAGAGTAAAGGAATTAAGGGTTATGGTGAGCAGGCGGGTAAGTGGAGTTGTGTCCACAAAACGTTCAGCCATGATCTTATTGAATGGCGGAGAAGGCTCGAGGAGCCAGATGGCCTACTCCTGCTCCTCGATCTTAAGTTCTTTCACCTGCTGGTTTATATCCCTCATCTGCCCATCCACTTTGCTTTTAAAAATATTCATTTTCTCTACTTTCACCACCCTCATAGGCAGAGCCTTCTAGTTCGGACTGAACGATAACATTGTATAAAATAGAGTGTGATGCTTATTTGAAAAGAAAGCATATAAACATTAAAGAGATAGCATTGGTGCAGGTGGGGTGGGCAGAATGGCCTCATGTGCTGTAATTTCCATGATTTCTATATTTTTATTGACCATTCCAACATCCAAATTGCTTTGCAACTACTGTTGATTTTCTTTCAGTCAAGTCACTTTCCTGATCTCGTCATTTAGCAGTTTAGCATTCATTGTATCATTGCACCATAACCTGTTGCAATGTTTGAATAACATTCACAATTTTCCACTTCCCTGGTTCCTAGCACTTTGCCATAAATCATACTGCGTTTTCCTGCTTCCCTTCTCATCCCTTGAGTGCCTTTGGATAGGTTCCATTTGGCCCTGACTTCTTATGAATATTCACATAGTCCCCTGTTACTTATTAATGACAGTTTTATTACCAATCTTGATCATCATTGTGACCTTAAATATTATTGTGACTAAAATGGAAATATTACTTGTGCTTTGACCATGGAAAATTAGTCCCCTGCCTGCATATCTTTAAAATCCCTCTGTGCCGTGAGACTTGAGCTTGGAATAAAGGGAACTGATCTATTCCCAGACTTCTGTCTGTCCTAGTCGATAATCAACCTCTGTCCCTGGCCAACATTGAACAACACCAAAAAAAATACACAGATTAACTTGGTCATTTCTTCGTTGTTGTATGAGCAGACACGGTTATGCACAAACTGGCTGCTTGTATACCTCCAACGAGCAAGGTGATTGCACTCAAAAACTAATTAATTGTCTGCAAAGCACTTTGGGGCATCCATAAATAATTAAGTACCCTTTATAGATTTAAATTCTTTCCTTCTCCCAGAAAAGCAGCACAAGGTGATTTTCTTCCCCTGATCTCTGCCCAGCATCTTCAGCAATGTCAAACGGCTGAATTTCAACAACGTTTCAAACATTCATTTTATATCTTCACATATTTTCTTCCCTTTGTGGAAAGTGAGGAAGTCATGAACTGTGGTCAACATGTCCAGGAGTGGAACTAGAAACGGCAATTTCTGGCTCATAGGCGATACTGAGCTACGTAAGCTTTGGATAATAATAATTAGAATCTTTATTAGTGTCACAAGTAGGCTTGCATTAACACTGCAATGAAGTTACTGTGAAAATCCCCTCGTCGCCACACTCTGGCGCCTGTTCGGGTACACAGAGGGAGAATTCAGAATGTCCAATTCACCTAACAAGCACGTCTTTCGGGACTTGTGGGGGGAAACCGGAGTAGCTTGAGGAAACCCACGCAGACACGGGAAGAACGTGTAGACTCCGCACAGACAGTGACCCAAGTCTGGAATTGAACCCAGGTCCCTGATGCTGTGAAGCAACAGTGCTAACCACTGTGCCGCAGTATAAATAATACTGCAAGGTGGTCTCTATATTTTAAGGGATTATCCTTTGACTGTCCCATCAGGGATACCTTTTGTCGCATGACAGCCTGTGGGTGACTGATTCTGGGTGTCTCCAAGGTGAGTTTGAGTGATTCAAGTGGGTCTGAAAGTGAGTGAGTCGGCCAGCAGAGATGACTCAACAACATAAAGTTTGCTTCTTCATGGTGCCTTCCGCCCTCTCAACTCCCCCTTCTCCCACCTCTCCTATTAAAAACATCCCTTACTCTTATGGTGAGCAACATGCTGACCTCCCACCCCCACCACCCCCCCCCCCCCCCAATCACTCTTCCTAAACCTGCACCACCCAGCCACCCATGCACACTCACATACAAACACACACTAATCCCATCGTCAAAGTGTTTTTTTTTCTCATTTCATAAGAGTTGCAGCCACCCTAGAGGTCTCGAATAGATCAACCATTTGGACAGTAAATGTAATCAGACTAAATGGTCACAACTGGAACAAACTTAACAGCTCCGACTGGAAATAATTCAACAGGCCAACTCGGGACCAGTTGCAACTTCCATTGAATAACTGTACCCATTGCAACTGATTTTTATTCCTAAGGTCTGTTCATTAAATGGGAAATTGCATACAAGAAATCTGCCACTCCCGAGTATAATGAGCTCCACCATCCTGACCACAGTAAGTGACCTTGGGCAGTATTTAATAACCTTGGGCAGTCATTTACTCAAAGCAGCGGAAACATGAAGGCCAATTGCTTCGCTACTGAGTGGGAAGTAAGGAGTCACAGGCTGTGTCTACATCTGGAGCATCACAGCTAATGGAGACGATTTTGTGCCAAGGTCAACTGCGAGCATAAACGGCGCCTCAGGCGCAAAATCTCGCATAGTCAGGAAACGAGATTCTCACTGCTGAGATCTCATTTCCTGATTTCCGTCATTCCTTGTCGATGATGTAATGAGGTTCCATCCTTTCATTTTAATGAATTTGCATATTATTAAAGGGCCTGCCCGTCACATGATTCCCCCCCCCCCCCCCATTGAATCTTCAGACCTCGACAACATGACATCATGTCAGCGAGGTCCACAACAGTTTTATGAAGACGGGAAACAGTCGACCAGATCCCGCCAGTGCCAACCTGGTAGTGCCAGTCTGTGCCAACCTGTGCCATGGGCATTGCTGGGGCAGGCCAACCGATTGGAGGGGGGGGTTCCCACTATGCAGGGTGGGGGGGAGAACACCAAGGCATTTGACGGGGAAGCAGGCAGTGAGGGGGGAACCTGGCAAATGAGGGAAGGGATGTGCACCTGGCAGTGAGGGGGAAGCTGGCAGCGATGGGTACTGCTGCAGTGGGTGATGGTGGGGAGCGGGGGGGTGGAGTCCCCCATAATTGTGAAATGCGGGGAGCCTCCAATACCTTTATGGTTGGGCTGTGGTGCTGGGGGAGTTTCTCAGTTCTGATTGAGGTGCCCTTTAAAGATGGCACCCAGATCTCTGATTTCTGGCCTTGCCAGCTCTATCAGGCCCCACCCTGCCAGAATGATGGTGTAAACCCTCATTTCTTTTTTGTCAGAGTTGCTGAAGACCTGGTCTGAAAATTCGACAGTGCATCTGGAGACATACACTTTGGCATTCAGTCAGAGACTGACACCCAGGGAGAGATTCAGCCTGTGTTAGCTGTCAGTGAGAATGGTGACCCGGGCGAGACTCAATGTCCCAGGCCCCTTGCCGGTGGTGTCAATCCTGCCAAAGAAGGTCTGAAACCTCATTTTAGATACATTAGCATTTTATTCGCCATCACGCCGCCACAATTTACAACAGCTGTATGAAAGAACCTGGTGACCTCACCTCTGAAAGGGATATCAGAAGTGAGCGCTAAGGTATTATTAATCTTCAGGGTATCACTGGCACGGTTGACATTCATTGTCCATCCACAGTTGACCAGAGATGATGGGCCACCTCAAACTGCTTCAGTCTGTATTGTCAAGATACCTTGCAGTTTGAGACAGCTGCCCCTTGCTAAGAGAATGTTCGCAACATCAGAAGACCATCAAGAGTCAACCATGCTGACACAGGACTAGAGTCAGATAAAGGGCAGGCTTCATTAGAATGGTTATTTTCTATTCTGAATGAAAATGAGAGAACCGCTTGTGCTTTTTCTCTGACAATCCAGCAGCACTATGGTCACTTTTGCTGATGCCAGCTTTTAAATTCCAGAATTTTTTATGAAGCTGAATTCAAAATCTTCATGGCGAATTTGAACTCACCTCCCTCATCACCATTGCTGGACCATCCTCGCTTATGCACGGATTGTTCGAGGTGTTTGAAGGCATGTCCCACAGCAAAGGAAATGGGGGGAATTGGCAAAGTGATGGAGCTGAACCCTTAACTATTCCTGAATAATGACCAGAAGCTAGCTTGGACCTTCTAAGTGGTGGCAACAAATACAGGGCGATCTAATGGCCGAGCGGAAAAAGGTACAGACCAGTTCCATGCATTGACGTCCAACAGCTTACCATTACACCTACTTCTACTGACGAGGAACAACTTTGATGGACGCCAGCTTAAGCAATAAAATAGATACACCATGCACTTTCACAAATGTACTCAGCACAAATGGAGCTCATGAGATTCGGGAGAAAATTGATTTATTAAGATTAACACGAATATTAATTGTCAAATTTTAACTTTATTGGAAACTAACACTTGGTTTTACTAGGCACCCTTATTTGTAGAATATAGAGTGGGGAAACGTCAAATACTGCATACTATGGAAAAGGTGCCAAGGTAGTGGGACCATGGGAAAATTATGTCAAGTTATTAAAAAAGCGCATGTGTGCAGCAAAAGGTCGAGACCTTGAAGCTGTCAGTGGGACTTGCTTATAGCATGTAAAACTACAGGGTTGGAATGTGCAGGCTCCTCCAGGAAGATCTTGGAGACTTGGGATAAGAGGCAAAGATGGATGTTTAAAAACATTATGAAATGGTGTGATGATTCCATGAAAGATATCTGCTTGATCAATGCTCAAACGCGGGCTGAAAATGATTGGAGTGAGGGAGAGGTTATTGGGTAAGGACCAGGATAAAATCGACAGAGAGATCTAAAAGCTAGAAACAAGAAAACAAGATAGGAAACAAGGAGGAGTGAGAGAACGAGAGACAGAGAGGCCAAGAGACCAAAGCTGCAAGAGAAGTCTTTCCTGCACCTTATTGTCCAGTTTTTGAATTGGTGGTATTATCCACGTGGAACTCTAACACCTGAGTTTATTGCTATAATTTACCTGAAGACTTAATAAACTTGTCCTGACTTTATTTAATAAAGTTGGTTCAGAACTGTAGATACTAAGTCTAGTTCTGACTGAATAGGGGCGCAAAGCCCCCTAAACCTGACAAACAGCAATCGTGGGAGGGCATGGTCCATTGCGAAACTGTGTACTTGAGGTGGGCTGGAGTGAGACAGAGGCAGAGCATGAACTGGGAACAATGGTAATTTCTGATGACAAAGTGCACTGATGAATACATATTTCAGTCTATTTTATTAAGCATCTGACTTTAGAGACACTTAAAGGTGTCATTATTAGACCCCACCTTGAGATGCACCATTGAGAAGTTGCAGCCCGTGTTGGGGGTGACTACAGAGGGAGGTGGGCATAAAGAGTGGGGCATTTTAGTGGCACCAGATTGATTCCACCCACACCACCACCCCAGGCCATTTTCCCAGAGGTGGCCAGAGGGCCACTCACCCCAAGGAATTGAGAGTAAATAAAGACCCATTAAGACTTATTGTCAGGAGGCACCTAGAATTTTCCAGTTGGTCTGTTGGCCCCTCAAGGTTTCGAGGACTAAACCAACTGCCTTGGGGTAGCCTCCAGTGGGGCAGCACTCCATGCAGACCCTCCCCAACCTAGCTGGCATCACCCGATAATTGGTCACTCCGGGGGAAAACATTGCCGCGTGACTGTTTCCAATACAGAATCGGGTTGTGACATCCTTTTGACCCCAACACGGAGGTCCTGACCCCAAAAAGTAAAATCCTGCCCTCCCGGTCTGTAACGGGCAGAGCAAATACATAAATAGTTCTCAAAATTCTACCCCTAGTCGCCACATTTAATTCCTCGGCAAAAAATTGTCACATTGACTGTGAAGTTACTTTTAAAAGCTGACCAAAAAAGTGATTGAGTAAATGGATCAATGAACAGACCCAGAGGAGTGACTGATCAGCAGTATCATTGGCTAAGCTCTTTGTATTAAAATAATACAAAGTGAAGTACAGGGAGAATGGGCATCCATTTCCCAATGGGAAAGGGCCCCGATCAATACAGGGCGAAGCTGAAGTTAAAATTTAAAATGGGTAGTATTCAATCATACCAGAAGCGGACACAATTCTGTTCCTCATCTCTATCGTGTTCGCTGATTTCAGCTTAAGGAATGCTGGGAGGATTACAGCTGGCCTTAGCATCCCACACTTTTGATAAATTAGCCAGTGCAACATTTCTCCTTGACCAGGAAGCCTTGGTAAATTGTAGAAACCCCAGGAAACCATTTGTCACTTGGTGTTTGATTGTTTAATTCAATAGGGTGCCAATTCAACCTGGGAGCCTTCAGACCATTTTATCCCAATACCGCACCATAAGCCCAGCTAGATGGGACATCAAATCAGCTTGGAAAATGCACAGACCAGCACTGACATGTTGTAGATTCTTCTCCTTAAGAGTCGGATCCTAAACTTCAGCTCTATCTCTCAGAATCAAAGCTCTACATGCAGTCCTCGGACTTAAGACACAGGTAGTTCATGAAAAATGCGTCCTTAGTCGAAATGTTAAGTCAAAAATAATTTTGCAAAGGCCTGATACCCTATTCACTGGTTACTCAATTCTTCTGTTCTACTTCGTCTCAGAAGATTAAGTTCGATGTTTTAATTAATGATTTTGCAATCCCACCTCTGAGGAAATGCCCTGGGGTGGGGATGTGGGTGGAACAAGGGTTTTGCTGGGAAAACGAGTACTCTTTATAATATTAATCTTTATTGTCATAAGTAGGCTTACATTAACACTGCAATGAAGTTACTGTGAAAAGCCCCTAGTCGCCACATTCCAGTGCCTGTTCGTGTACACAGAGGGAAAATTTAGAATGTCCAAATTACCTGACAGCATGACTTTCGGGACTTGTGGGAAGAAACCGGAGCACCCGGAGGAAACCCATGCAGATACGGGAAGAATGTGCAGACTCCGCATAGACAGTCACCCATGCCGGGAATTGAACCTGGGACCCTGGAGGCGAAGCAACAGTGCTAACCACTGTGCTACCGCGCCTTTATGCCCTGCTGCCTCTTTGTCATCTCCAACATGGGATGAAATTCCTAGATGATGCATCTCAAGGTGGGGTCTAATAATTGACAACTTTAAGTGCCGATTGGGCCTGCACAGATACTTAATAAAATGGACTAAAACACTATCTTCATCAGTGCACTCTGACAGTCAAAAACAACCATTGCTCCGAGTTTGTGCATCTGTCTCTGTTTTTGGAACTTTTATTGAGTGATAACGAATCTTTTTGGGTGTAGCCTTTGAACCAACGATGCTTGGAGCAGGGTGGGTGGCGCAAGGTTTTGCAACTTTCTCGACATCCAATGATGCCACCCCCGACCTGAATCTGGCATGTGGTTCCGGGGCAAAGGTCGTCCGACCACAGGCACCAGAATCCCATTATAATCAATGGGAAAGCCTTCAGCGGACCAGGGCCACATCTTTGCCGACAAATCGGGACCTCATTTCCAACAAGCATTCAGAGACGTGACAGAGGGCGGCTTGCTTTTGGGGCTG
Source organism: Scyliorhinus torazame (assembly GCF_047496885.1). Classification (NCBI taxonomy): domain Eukaryota; kingdom Metazoa; phylum Chordata; class Chondrichthyes; order Carcharhiniformes; family Scyliorhinidae; genus Scyliorhinus; species Scyliorhinus torazame. Next base: position 99,942,790 of record NC_092727.1, read on the forward strand.
CTCGACGTTGGTCGAACGCGGCTAGCACCTCTGGTGGAGCAAAGGGTTCAGGTGCGGGATGCTGAAGTTATTCACTGTAAACTGTTTCCCAGCTTCTGGGGTCTAGTTTGGCTGGACAGCAGCACGGTGACCAAAGGGTCCTGGTGGCCGAATGATCTGAGGGGGGAGGGTGGTTTCTCCACATCCCTGGGCTCAGTCGGGCCAGCGTTGGATGTCTGTACTGTGGAATGAGATCGATCCACAGAGGTTTCAATTTCCTATAATGTGGAGAAGATCTTCTTCTTTCATCTCCCACGCATCAATGAAGTATGGATTATCATCTGTCTTTTCAGACATAAGTCCGCTGACTGTCTGCTCCTGCATCTGCAATAAAGAACTGCTGAAGCTCCTGCACAGGAAATTGTATTCGCACCAGTTCTTCTTATTCTGGTTGAGCAACCACTTCTGCTCGCGTTTGGGAGCTGCCTGAGAAACTTTGCAGCCACTTTGGCAGCAGGAGCTCATTCAAACTCTTTTTTTAGCTCGGTTCCCAACATGGCAGTTAGCCAGATTGAGAGGCTAACCTGCTGCCAGGCAGAAAAGGCATTGCGCAGGACCGCATGAAGTCAGGGATCCGAGAGGAGGGAGAGAAGAAGGGAGAGATGAAGGAGAGGGATAGTGCATTGCAGTGAGTGGGGTGCTGGGTATCGGTGAATCATGGGGACAAGTTACCTTGAGTAACCTGTCAAACTGCTGTTCTGCTCCTGCTCCACAAGCACAGCTGGAATGGTACTTAAGCGCTGGATAAAAAAATAAGAAATAGGAGTGTGAGTAGGCTATGGAGTCTGCAATGGATGATGGATGACATTCGACTTTTGTTACTGTCCCATACCTTTTTTATTCATTTAAGAGACGTGGACATCACTGGCTGTGGCAGCATTTATTGCCCATCCCTAATTGCTCTTGAACTGAGAGGCACAGGAGGCCATTTTAGAGGGCACTTAAGAGTCAACCACATTGCTGTGGGTCTGGACTCACATGTAGGCCAGGCCAGGTAAGGACGGCAGATTTCCTTCCATGTAGCATTGCTGCCTCACGGAGCCGAGGTCCCAGGTTTGATCCCGGCCCCGGATCACTGTACGTGTGGAGTTTGCACATTCTCCCCATGTTTGCGTGGGTTTCACCCCCAAAAGATGTGCATGTTAGGTGGATTGGCTGCGTTAAATTGCCCCTTAATTGGAAAGAAAAATAATTGGGTACTCTAAATTTATATTCAAAAAAAAGATTTCCTTCCCTGAAAGACATTCATAAGCCAGGTGGGTTTTTACAACAAGCAACAATAGTTTCATGGTCGTCGTTAACAATCCAGATTTTTACGGAATTTGAATTTCACCACCTGCAGTGGTGGGATTCGAACCCAAGTCACTGGAGTACTACCCTGGGCCTCTGAATTACTCGTCCAATGACAATACCACTATGCCACCGCCTCCCCCAAATACTACTCCCATACCCCTTAATTTCCTTACTATTCAAAGCTGCTGTTGATCATCAACCTTCCCACATTATCCCTCGAACCCTTGATTCCCTTGGTATACAACAAAATTGGTCGATCTTTGACTTATATATTCTCGGTGACTGCGCACCCACAGCTCTCTGTGGTGGTCAATTTTCTCATTCCAGTCCTAAATGTCAAACCCAGTCAGGGGAAACATCCTCCCAGCATTTATTCTATCAAGCTCCGAAAGAATATTGCATGGTTCAATGAGATCACGTCTGATCCTTCTAAATTCTAGGGAATGGTCATAACCCCCCATCGCCCCCCCCCCCCCCCCTCTCCCCACTAGACCCACAGGGAAACCACCATCAATCTCTCTGCGGGGTTCGTGGAGTATGGGCTTCCCAGATAGGGGACAGAGGCCAACCAGCTGGGGCTCATTAGAACTGAACATAAAAGCCGGCCCAAGCAGGGAGCAGAGGGCTGGTTGGACCCCAACGGGCACTGTGATGGTGGATAGTTACTGCCGTGTGCAGAATATTAGAAACAGTTAAAGTAAACCTACCGCTGGCTTCCTCGGTCACTAAAGGAATATTGTTCCAACCTACTCATAGGATCATCTTCTCACCCCAGGAATCAATCCAGTGAACCTTTGCTGCACCTGTCTAAGGCAAGAATTGTATACTCCCTCCCACCCGATAGGATATTACCTTGAAGTAAACGGTATCCACCAGGGGAGACATGCCATGGTGGGACAATCCTGGCCTAGATCTGGTATCACCAAGAGCCTATAGTAATGCAGTAAGGCTTCTTTACTCTTACAGTCCAATCGCTTTGTAATAAAGGATAACAGACCATTTCCTTTTCTAATTCCTAAGGTACCTGGATCCAGCAATTCCAGCCTCTCTTTAGTTGGTAGGTCTCCCCTGCCCTGGGAAATCCAGCACGCAGCCATTAAATCCAAATTGCTGCCAAACATTTGAGGGGCGAAGTCTCATTTAAATATTATAATTGATGTCTCACCTATCGAGAGTGGATGCGAACCCATAAACACCCCACTTAACTTAAGCTTTGATGGAAGGTTGGGTGGGGTTAAGATTTCCCAATTTTAAAATTAAACCCCTAATTTGCCCAACGTGGGTGCTTAATATCCCCGCTATTGTTTCTATGATTTTTCACCCAGGTTATGCACAGCAGCGTCCAGGATTAATCGACAACTCCTCGAGATTCCAGGTCAGTCCAAGGGGATTGCCATCCACCCATCCACAAATGGACATATTCAATGTCCATTGCCACAAGCAGTCAATTTGATTTCGATAGATGGCTGCTATGAGTAAAAATAAAATGCCTTAAATGACAGATGTCCCCCCAACAGAGGAGAAGAGTGGAATCCGAGCCTCGGGTGTTTGTAGTTAATGAGAGTAATCACTGAACAACCAGGGATGTGTTAACCATTCGACTTGTGGCCTGGCCTTTACAGTTTCGAAACATCATCATAACTGGAGGTAACCCATCACTAGCATTGACTGCAAAATTAGCCATGGAGTCAATATAGCTCTTAGCTGCTATGGGTGACCTGACCTTTCACAATAGTACCTGGAGTCAATAGTATGGTGGATGTACAGGAACAGCATGCAATCGGTGGCACAATCAATCATATTGCTCCTCTGATGACTGCCTTTACGTCACACGGATCGAAGCGTGTTGGTAGATCAGCACAAGTAAAGTTGAAAGCTGGTTGTTACAAGGTGCAGGCGTTACTCTTGCGGAGCCAATTAAGCAGTTTGTAGAAACAATGAAAGTTTCAGCTTTACCAAAATTGCTCTCTGTGGGCCCTTAGCAATGTTGGGATGTTTATTTAATACTTACCATGGAACTGTTTGCTTAGGGATCAATTTAGTACAAAACGTAGATTTGTATTAGATGTAAACTCAACCAGGGAGAACGCTGTGCTTAGCTCCCTGACTGCATGTACTTTTCAATGGTCTGTAGGTATGATCATTATAATTATACAATTTTTAATTATAGTAATTGAATAGTGCATGCAACATACTTGTGTTCATAATTAATTGCAATAATATCCGTAACCTCTGGGTGTTGACAATGCTAATGGTGGTTGAGACTTAACGTCCTGCAGCAACTCAAAAGGGGCAAACACTGCCAGCTTTTTAATCAAGGGCGTAAGTCAGTGAGGCATTTTCTTAAGGGAAAAAGGGGGAGGAGGGTCCCCCCTCTCTGGCTCTGAGAGCAGCGGTCTTGAGGAAGGCAAGAGGGCAGCAATGCTTTGTCCAGAACCTTACACCTTTTTTAAAAATGCAGGGTAAAGTTCAGTGATTTTCTTCAAATTGGAGAACCGTCTTGGCCTTCTAATCTATCCAGCACACTTTTCCTCCCCCTCATGGTGTCTCAAAACACATTCACACCTTCCATGACTGCAAAGTGCCATTTTACCCATTTAGCATCTTATTTCGAATTGTTCCCTCACTCACATCGTTTCATGTACTCAGCCTAAAGGAATCCTTTTATTTCATGTCACGGCCTGTTACATCAGCACATCCACATCCGCCGTGGGTTATATGCTTGGATGTTACGTAGGTCACCTTAAAAAGCAGAAGCTCCCGTTCCTTTACTTTTTGCAGGAAAAGATAACTCATAGCCAACATGAGTGATCACTTACGGGGGTATACCCCCTATATTTAGACTACTTACTGTTGTGACAGTGTTGGTCACAGGACAATGGAAGACATTTTCCAGCCCTTCCCGCCGGCAAGATTTTCCGGTCCTGCTGATGGTGATCCCCCATAGCGTGTTCCCGCGGCAGTGGGCACGGGGCACGGAAAACACTAGACATTGGCGGGAACAGAAGATCCCGCCGTCCAACGGTGGCCTGATTCTGCCACCGGAAAGTACGCCACTGGGGGGGGGGAGGCTGGAAAATTCCACCCAATATCTTTTAAAGAAGTCTCTCCAGTAGATTAACTGTAAGTCTTTATTAACAAGTAGTATTATTTACACGTGTACAGGCTCAGAGGTATCGCCTTGCTTAGGTCTTAACCTGTCTCTGCTCAACACCATATTGACCCCTGGGTCTGGGTCATGTGCCTTCTTACATCAATGTATAGACAACATGGGCAGCACGGTAACACAGTGGTTAGCATTGTTGCTTCACAGCGCCAGAGTCCCATGTTCGATTCCCGACTTGGGAATCTGCACGTTCTCCCCGTGTCTGTGTGGGTTTCCCCCGGGTGCTCCGCCTTCCTCCAACAAGTCCCGAAAGATGTGCTGTTAGGTAATTTGGACATTCTGAATTCTCCCTCTGTGTACCCGAACAGGCGCCAGAATGTGGCGACTAGGGGCTTTTCACAGTAACATCACTGCAGTGTTAATGTAAGCCTACTTGTGACAATAAAGATTATTATTATTACTCAACTCAATCCCACATTGACCCTGTATGAGCAAGGCCCTTATACTACACTTACCCCATATAGAATTGCTGATTGATATATTCATTAAGGCACACAAGGAGACCATTTGTTCCATCAAATCCATATCAGCTCTCTGTAGACAATCCAATTAGTTTTATTTCTCCGGAGAAGAAACATTCAAAATGTAAGAGGCTTCAGAGGTAATGCAAAGTGAAAGGCTTATCATCAGGAAACCTCTGGCGCTCATTCTAATCTCTTATTCATTATGTTTCTGCCTTTATTTGGACAAGCCATTCAGCTATACAGTCAAAGGAGAGGTTGAGAATGCAGCTAAAGGCTTGTATGTACGGCAGCAGTCTGAGATGTTCACTGGCAAGAAAGACAGTCTCTGTCATGAAGCTTGTGCTACTGATCTCAATGGATGTTTCAGCCACCCCTTGGGCTGTCTGAATACTTCCTATCACATCTGCTATGTAAAGAGGCAAATTCATTCCCTGATTTACTACTTCATGTGCCCCTAAATCATCTATCTATCCATGTTCCTTCTCACTTGTGTTGTGAGGTTTATCCCATGCTATTGTCCTCAGATGATTTAAAAATCCTGGTGGATGGCTCCATGCTGCTGTTCTATTATGATTGAGTACCAGCTCCACAGTGCAATGCTTGATGATTTCACATTGGAGGGCCCTGAGCTCGCTTCTACCATCATATCTACAGTCAAAGAATGAGGAAAATTATTAACAGAATACCCATGCAAGGGCAGCATGGTGGCGCAGTGGTTAGCATTGCTGCCTCACGACGCCGAGGTCCCAGGTTTGATCACGGCTCTGGGTCATTGTCCGTGTGGAGTTTGCACATTCTCCCCGGCTTTACCCAAGATTAACTGTGCGTCTCCTAATATATGCAATATTTCATATCAAGGCTTGAATAACTGAATGGGTTTGAGTGCGAAGGAAGATTAGACACTGTCGAAGAACTGTGCTGAGTGGGAGCAGCAGAAGAATTCTGGAAGAGGACAAAGACATGAACAAAGAGGTAAGTTATGAGAAGGCCTTTGAGATTTCTTTTATTCATTCAAGGGATTTGGGGTTCAGTGGCTAGGCCAGTGTTTATTGCCCATCCCTAATTGTCCTTGAGACGGTGTTGGTGAGCTACTTCTTGAACCGCTGCAGTCTGTGTGGTGTAGGTACATCCACCGTGCTGTTAGGGGAGGAGTTCCAGGATTTTGACCCAGCGACAGCGAAGGAACGCCGATAGATTTCCAAGTCAGGATGGTGAGGGGCTTAGAGGTGAACTCCCAGGTGGTGGGGTTTCCATGGATCAGCTGCCCTTGTCCTTCAAGATGGTAATGACCGTGGGTTTGGAGGTTGCTGTCTAAAGGGCCTTTCTGGGTTTGAAGAGTGACTTTCCACGTACTATTACTGAAGGAAAACAACTTTATATGTAAAAATTCAGGGCAGAGATCACTCAGAATTCATCCACTCTCCAGGAGACTTCCCGACACAACTTCACATATTCCAGATACATCTACTTCCTCCTGAACAATCCCACAACTGATCTGTAGACTTTGGATAAATTTGACCGCATACCTATGAATTTTGAATGAATTCTGTGACTTTATCAAAAGGCTCTGAAAACATTCCACACCGACCCCACAACGGTTTCTACTAAGTAAATATTAGTTTGAAGAGAAGTGAAACTTTTGAAAATGCACCTCAGGCACAGGTCTGCATTATCAGCTGCTGTGCAGTGCGGTGTATAAAGTCACCTTGTTCCCAGTTGTCGTTTGCCTCATTAATCACCCTTCTTAAGGAGAATGTAAACCCACAAGAAATAATAAATGTTGATAATTTACTTACAAACACGAACCTCTGCCAAGTCTCCTGAACAATGTGCTGCTGTGATTAACAGTTTGATTGTTAATGGTGCTCTTTGATCCAAAGTATTCTCAGCAATGCCCCACAGAAATCAAAGGTTTGAAGTTGAACTCAGGTGCAAGAAATGGGTTCACTCACACAAATGGCACGTTAACGAATGGTGCGCATCCGGCAACATTCTCTGAAAACTGCTAAACAAAACATAATTTTGGCCTAGTGGTTAGCACCGCTCCTCACAGCACCAGGGACCAGGGTTTGATTCTGGCCTTGGGTGACTGCGTGGAGTTTGTACATTCTCCCCGTGTCTGCATGGGTTTCCACCCACAGTCCGAAGATGTGCAGGTTAGGTCGATTCAGAGATCCTCATAACATTTAAGAAGCATTTAGAAGTGCATTTGCAATGCCAAGGCATACAAGGGTCTGGGCCAAGTTCTGGAAAGTAGCATTAGAATGCTTAGGTTCCGCTGAAGGAGGCACACCCGCAACAGGTTCCCCAGAGGGCGGACGGGCAAGCCATGCAAAATGCCATAGACATTTTCAGGACTGGAAGATCCCATCGCCGGCCAATAACAAGCCGCCTCTACCACCAGAAAACATGCCGCGGAGGGGATTGGAACATCCCGCCGCTGAATAGGATTATTTTAATATTTATTCTTGGGATGTGGGTGCCACTGGTTGGATCAGCCTTTATTGCCCATCCTCAATTTCCCTTGAGAAGGTGATGGTGAGCTGCCTTCCTGAATCGCTGCAGTCCATGTGGTGCAGGTACATCAACAGTTCTGTTAGAGAGGAACATAGAACATAGAGCAGACAGTGCAGAAGGAGGCCATTCGGTCCATCGAGTCTGCACCGACCCACTTAAGCCCTATCCCCGTAACCCGATAACCCCTCCTAACCTTTTTTGGTCACTAAGGGCAATTTATCATGGCCAATCCACCTAACCTGCACGTCTTTGGACTGTGGGAGGAAACCGGAGCACCCGGAGGAAACCCACGCAGACACGGGGAGAACGTGCAGACTCCGCACAGACAGTGACCCAGCGGGGTATCGAACCTGGGACCCTGGTGCTGTGAAGCCACAGTGCTAATCATTTGTGCTACCGTGCCAGGGCAGCACGGTGGCACAGTGGTTAGCACTGCTGCCTCACGGTGCCGAGGTCCCAGGTTCGATCCCGGCTCTGGGTCACTCTCCATGTGGAGTTTGCACATTCTCCCAGTGTTTGCGTGGGTTTCGCTCCCACAACCCAATGATGTGCAGGCTAGGTGGATTGGCCATGCTAAATTGCCCTTAATTGGAACAAATGCTAGGTACTCTGAATTTTTGTAAACAGAGAGGAAGTTCCAGAATTTTGACCCAGGAACAACCCAGCATTGAGGTAACTGTTAATATATAATAAAATGCTCCTCAAATGGCAGTTATCTGAGATCAACAGTGTGGCACATATTATGCCAAATAGCTCCACCGTAAACCAGATCCTATCATTCTTTATTGACACGCATGCAGGGTTAGAACAGTATGAAGTATATGGAAATGAAGTTCTCGTTCAAGATCCTTGCAGATTTGAAGCAGATTTTATTTCATTCATTGTGTGCTGATCACTAGGTTACCTATTTGCTCCTGAAAGGTAATTTAAGATGTCGCAGAACCATAGAATTATTACAGTGCAGAAGCAGGCCATTTGGCCCATCAAGCCTGGACCGGCTCCCGAATTGAGCATTATGGCATAGTGCCATTCCTCTGCTTTTCCCCGTTCCCTTGCATATTACTGTTAGTCAAGTAATCTGCTAATGCCCTCTAGAATGCTTCAATGTGGGCAGCATGGTAGCACAGTGGTTAGCACAGTTGCTTCACAGCTCCAGGGTCCCAGGTTCAATTCCCGGCTTGGGTCACTGTCTGTGTGGAGTTTGCACATTCTCCCCGTATCTGCGTGTGTTTCCTCCGGGTGCTCCGGTTTCCTCCCACAGTCCAAAGAGGTGCAGGTTAGGTGGATTGGGCATGATAAATTGCCCTTAGTGTCCAAAAAGATTGGGTGGGGTTTCTGAGTTACGGGGATAGGGTGGAGGCTTGGCCTTAAGTGGGGTGCTCTTTCCAAGGGCCAGTGCAGACTCAATGGGCCAAATGACCTCCTGCTGCACTATAAATTCTATGATAATTGAACCTGCCTCCATCATGCTTTCAGGTGGTGCATTCAAGACCCGAACTACTCATTGTGAGAAAAAGCTTTTCTTCCATCACATTTGCTTCTTTTGCAAACCCCTTTAAATCTGTACCCTCTCGTTCTTGATGCTTTTATGAGTGGGAACACTTTCTCCCTATCTGTCCAGCCCCCTCATGATTTTGGACATCGCTATCAAATTTTCCCTCAGCTTCCTTCTCTCTAAGGAGAGCAGTCCCAAACTCTCCAATCTATCCTCATAATTGAAGTTTCTTATCCCTGGAACCATTCTTGTAAACCTCTTCTGCGCTCTCTTCAATGCGTTCACATCCTTCCTATAGTGTGGTGCACAGAATGGTACAGAATATTCCAGCTGAGGTCTAACTATAGCAGTCTTTTGGGATGGTAGGACCATTGTTGGCTGATGTTGTACATTTTGTTATAATTTGTTCATTAAATAAAGAAGAGTTTAGTTATTTTATGGACTCAGTCTCATTACAGTGCATTGTTTGCACGAATCAGCTACAAACAATAGAACTAGCTGTTACTTCAAGATGCTACTTTGGAAGTTTGTAAAGTATATTGAATAGCTCTTGCATACTAATTTCAGATGGAGTGACTCCATGTGAATACTAATGGGACTGTCTTGCAAGAAGCGCACAAAGAGGAATATTTCATCAAAAAAGTATTAATTAGCATAATTAAAATTGATGGTTAAATATTTGAAAGCTTTGCACAGATTTGAGAGTTTACAAAGATTTGTGTAACTGTATCCTATCAGACACAGATCTCTTTTTAAGTGATGATTTAATTTCTCTGACCTATTGCTTCTGAAAACAATTATAGCAAACACATTCCAGAACTATTTTCTTCAAATGTAGCAGTACCCCTGAATTTATATTTATGCCAAGGCTCACCTTGGTCAGTCCAAAGCACGAAGCAGACTTTCGACCAACTCTACCTTAATAGGATTTGCACACTTTCAGTGCAGCACTCTGTTTACCTTGCCTGCCCCCTTCAGAAAGTTAATTACGTTGAATGATTTCTGCTACTGAGAAGCCTCCAGCTGACATCCGAACACAAATTCTTTTTTAAAAAAAACCTTCCTTAATCATCTCGCCTCACACTGCTTTCCATACAACTCAGGGAAAGGATGCTGATTTCTTGTTACTTTGGACCCTTTTCAGTTTGTCATGTTTTTCTCCTCAAGGAGCTTCTTTTCCAACATAAAACTGAATTGCTTTCCGGCTGTATGAGACGTGCCTGATGCTTTGTTCCGAGCCTCCTTGGAACTGATCCAAATCCATTTTCTTGGTTTTGCTGAAGCTTGCTACCCCATGGCATCTACATCATTGTCAACTGTCTTTCCCTCCCCGACTGATGCTTTATATTTTTTCAACGTCAACTCTATCCTGGACATAATTTTACTTGAAGTGCAACAAAAGAAATATCCTTTCCCTCGCAGCTTCATTCTTTGATTGCAGAAATGATAGCTTCCCCACATCATCCAAATCCTTTTACACTTATGCATCACTTAACTATCCTGTGGGTCTGTGTTTCATGCTCCATCAAAATGATCCAAACGATTTAATTTCTTCTTGACACTGCCTAAATATTTTGTACATGTAACACATATTGCAAGCCCTGTTTTTTATTTACAGTTGCAATTATAACCAGTTCTCCCTTGGTTACTCGCTATTTCGTATTCCTTTGTGATGGTTTATGATGGCTTATTCCCACCATTGATTTTATCGAAACTACTGTAGGTCCCAACTGTGGGTTAGCGTTAGCTGCTGTGCGTGGCACAAACAATGAGACACGCAACTCCAGGGGTGTTCAATTTAAATAGGAAATGGGCACTCCACTCTCCAACCACTGCCTCAGGCTGCATTTTAACATTCATCATAGAATTCTTACAGTGCATAATGAGGCCATTTGGCCCAGCGAGTCTGTACCCACCCTCTGAAAGAGACGCTACCTAGGCCACCATAACCCCACCTAACGTACACATTTTTGGACTGAGTTACAATTTAGCGTGGTCAATCCACCTAACCTGCACTTCTTTGGACTATGGGAGGAAACCAGAGCACCCGGAGTAAACCCACGCAGACACAGGGAGAAAGTACAAATTCCACACAGACAGCCACCCAAGGCTGGAATTTAACCCGGGTCTATAGCACTGTGAGGCAGCAGTGCTAACCACTGTGCCACCGTACCACCTCATAATACGCTTGAAGCTCTGATGCAAAAAGACTCCCAAAGCCAAAACACTGTTCCCCATTCGCAGTAGGATTACAACAGTGGAATTTGCAATGTTTATGCAAGTGACTTGATCTTACGTCAAGAAGCAACAATACAGGGAATTTTATAACAAAAGCTATAATAAATAAATTGTTGATTCTACTATCGATAGTGAACAAAGGAACAGCTTCTGCAGTCAGATTTATCCATCTCATTGGGCAGAGTGCAAAACAGACTGTGATGTGCTGTTTTCTATTCTGTGTTATTGACCAGTACAACTTTCAGCTCGGTTCTGTTTCCAGTAATGTGAATATCAGGCTGTGTATCAACAAGCTATGCAAAAAGGAACACCAAGCGGGGACATGATCCAAATTATCGGTACCACAATGGGATTCATAGGGTTTTCTGCACATAATTTACCTACAGCAGCGGAAAAAAACAAATTGAAAGCCCAAAAAAGCTCCACCACACTTATTGTTACCTAATGGTGTTTGTTCTGGTGCTGTAGCTGGTTTCAACCTAAATAAGAAAATGGGCAGTTGCCTGATTCAAAAGGGAGTAGAGCGATCCATCATTTCTGTTATAGAAATGGCAAGGAGAATCATAGAATGGTTACAACGCAGAAGGCCATTCAGCCCTTCCTGGTCTCCGTTGGCCCTCTGCAAGAGCAGCTCAGTTTGCTACACTCCCCTGCCTCTTCACCATAGCCTTGCAAATGTTTTCTCTTCAGGTAATTATCCAATTCCCCTGCTGAAAGCCACAATGAAATCTCTCTCCACCATACTCTCAGGCAGTGCATTCCAAAGCCAAACCACTTGCTGCGTAAAAAGGTTTTTCTCATGTCATCCTCATGTCGTTCACCTTAAATTGGAGTCCTCTGCTTCTCAACTCTTCCACTAATGGCCAGTTTCTCCACATCTATTTTTCCCAGGCCCTTCATAACTTTGAACATCTCTATCAAAACTCCTTTCAACCTTCTCTTCCTTTCTCAAAGGAAAACAACCACAACCTCTACAGTCTATCCATATAACTGAAGGCCCTCATCCCTGGAACCATTCTCATAAATCTTTTCTGTACACAGTCTCATGCCTTCCCATCCTTCCTAATTACGCATCCATAATTGGACGTAATTTCCCAGTTGAGGCCCAACCAGTGTTTTATAATGGTCCACCATAATTCCTTACTTTTGTACTTTACGTCCCCATTCATAAAGTTCACGATCCCAACTGTCCGATTAGCAACTTTCTCAATCTGCCCTGCCAGCTTGAACTTGTTGTGCACAAATGCCGCCAGGGCCTGTACCTGAATCCATTTAGAGATGTATCTTTTATTTTATATTGCCCCCCCTCATTCTTCCTCCTAAATATATCACCTCTAACTTCTCTGCATTAAATTTCATCTGTCACTTTTCACCCCTTTGCACCAGCCGATCTGGCTGGTTTAGCACAGTGGGCTAAATAGCTGGCTTGTAATGCAGAACAATGCCAGCAGCACGGGTTCAATTCCCGTACCGGCCTCCCTGGACAGGCGCCGGAATGTCGGAGCTTTTCACAGTAACTTCATTGAAGCCTACTTGTGACAATAAGTGATTATTATTATCTGTATCCCCTTGATATCTGTCACTATCCTTTTATACTGTTACATTTCATGGATAATGTTGTCCTGGGCCAGGATTGATCGAAACTGCAGGATATAAGGCGGTTGGTAAACGTTATCTTTATTGAACATTCTACTAACTTTATACAGGACAAGGCTTAGCATGAGGCTTCACATAGATGTATCTCTCAGCGTATTCTGTTGCTGTGTGATCTTACATCACTGAATGTGTAGACTGTCCTATTTGCATAATTAACATTAATCCTCTACACTACATCACTCCATAAGTTTCGGACACAGAAATCCCACATCGGGCGGGATTCTCTCACCCCGGGGCCGGGTCGGTGAATCGCCCAGCCGAGCGCGATTCGCGCAACGCCGCTCCGACGCCGATTCTCCGGTGCCTGGTGACCGGGGAATCGGCACCATTGGTGCCGGTGCGGCGCCGGTTGTGGGCCGCGTAGAGCAGCCCCCTACCCCGACGATTCTCCGTGCGGGATGGGCCGAGTGGCCGCCAAGAAAGCCCGAGTCCCGCCGACGCTGGTCACATGTGGCCTTACTCGGTGGAACCTCTGCGTCCATCCTGCGGGGGGCGGCCTGGTGGGGGGGGTGGAGGGGGGGATCAGGCCCAGGAGGGGCCTCCAACATGGCCTGGCCCACGATCGGAGGCTACCGATCAGCGGGCCGGCCTCTCCTGGCGGGGGGCTCCTTTACTCCGCGCCGGCCCCTGTAGCCATACGCCATGTTGCGCGGGGCCGGCGCGGAGAAGGAAGCTACCGCGAATGCACGAGTTCGCGCCGGTCGCAGCGGCATGTGCAGACCCGCGGTGCCCGTCTGACGCCGGTATAGGCAGCTGGAGCTGTGTGAGTCATTCCAGTGCCATTCTGGCCCCCTTTAGGGCAGAGTATCGCTACCTTTATCGGTCCGATGACGCCGTCATTAAACTCTCCGGTTTTTACGACGCCGTCAACACTCTGCCGTCAGAAGGGAGAACCCCACCCATCATTTACACTGTGCCTTCACTCCTAGTTCACAGAGATAAGTGTTGTGGTGGTTCCAGCAATCTCCCTGACCACTCTCAGCTCATTCAGAGAATGCATAGGATTTATGTTCTCGATGTTTTCTCTCAAACTCAAAAGAGTAGACTATGAATCTTCAGAGACAACTGGCTCTTGTTTCAGATCATCTTTATGAACATATCGGTCGTTTGTTTCCTTGATGGTCTTCTTCTTGTAGAAACATATTTTCACTGTACTTCGGTACATGTGACAATAAATATCAATCAATCAAGTGCACTTATGTTTCTTCTCTCTTTTCCATTTTTAGTGTCTACAAGTTAGGATCAAAAAGTAGTGTTTTTTTCCCCAAAATCTGACTTTGGGTTCTGGTCACAAATCCATACGGATTCCCCTGACTGAGTTCTGGTAAATCATGCACTCGATGAGTGGAATCTTACCAAAAAATGGCAAACTAGAGTGAAGCCCACCTATGGAGTCAGCAGGATTCTCACTTTAAGAAAGGTTTTTCTCCCCACCAGAATCACACCACGCTCCGAGCGCCCTCCTGTAGAATCGCTCGCCCCGGGAAAACTTAATCAGTGCAATCATTGGGGAGCTCCATATAAATGCCTCCCCAGCACTTGTTCCAGATGCATTCGAGGGATTCGGAAGCCAGCTCCGTGTCTAACTCAGGGAGACCAGACTCCTGGATGGGGTGCAGCAGAGGGGGGCTGTACTCGACCCGCGATCCGGGAGGCGACCCACCAGCAGGATCACCACGCCTGCCTGGGAGGCATTAGCTGCCATGGTGAGCGCCAGCACTCTGCAGAAAAGGACACGGCAACAGTGCAGGAAGAAGATGAATTACCTCTTTCCTGCAGCCAGGGTAGATCAGCCACCTCCAGTCTCTAACTGCACCCCATCACCCACCTCTCACGCCTCCAAGATGTTCTCTCACACCTTGACCTCATGGGTGGCTGACCTATCACAAAATCTTCCCCCCCTCCACCCCACCCCACATGGTGTGCTCCCACCCCTTGATCCTCCGCCATCTCACCCCCATGGTGCCCCCCCATCCCAATATCACGTTTTCTCCTTACATCCCTGCTCCCACACCAGACCCACACATGCCTCTCCCCAATTCTCTGAACTCGCAGGTATGCCATCTACAATCTTCCCATCTGTGCCTGCGCAGGACAAACTGGAGCACAACCGGCGTGAGATGGCACCTCCATGTGGGAGCCATAGAAACCTGACTCCACGTGAGGAGAGAGCACTTGCGCTGATCAGGGAGGAGCTGACCGCATCTGTCCTGGTGGCAAAGTGGGGGCAGCAAGGAATAGTGAGAACTCTCAAGACACACTGTCATACCTAAAACCTCACGAGTGAAAATCTCTCACCATTACTCCCACGCGAAGTACTAATGCCATCTCCTTTCCCTTCCCAGGTCCCACGGAAACCAAAAGGGAAGAGGTTCTACATGTAGTAATGCATGATCAAGTAATGGAAAGCAAGTACAGGCAACTGATCACTAGATGGCAACACTAACAAGACCTATAAAAGGGTTTTCACGCTCTTTCCTCAGAGTGTGTGTGTAAGGAGGGTGGAGAGTACAGAAGGGAAACATCCAGGAATGTGGCTCAGGGCTCCGGAGTGCCCAGACTGCCGCTCCCTGTGAGTGACACACCAGCCCCGCACACTGAGGAGGACAGCGCTGCAACACCCGTGCTGCTAGAAGGTATGCCCGGACCCTGAAGGTCCAGGACGCCCAGGGTTCGCTTGCCAAAGTCTCAGGCAACAGGATGTGGAAGGCAGCAGACTGCCTCAACCTCAGATGTGGATCCTGGGCAGACACATAGACGTAGTGTAAGGGTGAGCAAGAGTAGGAAACTGTCTCCTAATGGGCACTGGTGATCATAGGTAAGATAGGGCACCACTGTAATGTAGCACACGTAATAAATTTCACGTTGTTCACCACCAGGTCCTCCACACTGCCATTTCATGGGCCCAAGATCCACAAACGCCCACACACAATTGCCACTTCATCCCTGTGCGGTGTGAGAGTGGCAGTGCTGTGCCTCTCCCACCTCCCACTGATGACTCATTGAAGACAATCTATGGCAACTCCCCCACCCATCCCCACCCCCGACATCAACGCTCAGGCCTCTCACAGCAGCCACTCTTCTCTAGTAATGAGGATGCCACAGGCTGACAAAGTGGAGTGAGATTGCCCACCCCAGAGGTTAGTTGGAGGAACAGAGCAGGACCCCTGACACTGATGGGGGCAGAAGCAGATGAGAACATGTCCCACACCTCTGAACCCCATGATAAGCCCGTACTTGCACAGCATGCGTTCAGCTCTCTGTTAAAACAGGTGTCAGGCCTATCACTGAGGATGAGAGGGGCATGCCTCTGTCCTCGTTCTCCTGCAGAGTCCGGCTAATGGCTTTAGCGCCGTTCCCATGGAATCGGGCACCACACTAAAACTTGATGTGTTAGGCAGGTCGGTTTGGTGTGGACTGCCCTTGATGCAGCGATGCGAGAAACAGACCTCTAACACTGTAGAAGATCCAACACGGTTTTATTGAACAATAGAACTAACATACATATTTAACTGTGGGTCGACACTATACTGAACTGACTGGAGACCTTGTACTAGCTTGACCAGACTTACTAGCTACCGCATGGTGTTTGCACTGTGCTCGCTCGTGGACTCTGACTGTCTCAGTGGCTGGGTCCAGAGAGAGCGGGAAACCTAGTGCCCTCTGGCTTTATAGTGGCAATGTCCTGTCTGGTGATTGGCTGCACTGTGCTGTCTGCTTACTGGTCATCCTGTGTGTCAATCACTGCCTGTCTGCACTTCATTATATACATGCGTGGATATTATGACATCTCTCCCTTTTTAAAAAATAAATGAATACGAAGGTGTGGATGCTTATGAATATATATATATATATATATATATGTGCCTGACTATATACAGAAAGATGTCGAAACGAACGTATATACATAGGAAGGTTGTGATAGTGCAGATACATGGCAAACGAAACGATATGTACAGAGGTCCAATTGGTGAAGTCACAAAAATGTACAAAAGATCAGTCTATAGATTTAGTATGTGTAGTGGACGACAAATTCTTGTTGATCGCCGCAGAGGTGGATTAGGAGCCGCCTGCGCTTGGAGAGGTGGGATCTCTGGCATCGCGGTGTGCGCGTGGACCGGCAGGATAGCTGATAGATCAGTAGAAGAATGCTTGGTTTGGCGCGGATGGTGTCGAGGTCAGATTTCGAGATGAGGTTCGGGCAGCACGGTAGCATTGTGGATAGCACAATTGCTTCACAGCTCCAGGGTCCCAGGCTTGGGTCACTGTCTGTGCGGAGTCTGCACATCCTCCTCGTGTGTGCGTGTGTTTCCTCCGGTTTCCTCCCACAGTCCAAAGATGTGCAGGTTAGGTGGATTGGCCATGATAAAATTGCCCTTAGTGTCCAAAATTGCCCTTAGTGTTGGGTGGAGTTACTGGGTTATGGGGATAGGGTGGAGGTGTTGACCTTGGGTAGGTTGACCTTCCAAGAGCCGGTGCAGACTCGATGGCCAAATGGCCTCCTTCTGCACTGTAAATTCTATGATCTATGATGCGCCGATGTCCAGTTTGAACCGGATGCGGGCCTTGTTCACTGTGAGGACAGCAGACCACTCGTCGTCGGGATCCACACTGAGGATCTAGAGGCGTTGCGTAGGTGTGGTGGAAGGCAGCGCATGTGTAGTTATGATGCCCACCCGGTATGGGGACTTGAGGCACTCAGCATCAGGGTCCGTTGGGCTTTCGGGATCATAATCTGGTATGCCTTGCTGTATTGAGCTGACACTTCTGCGCCGCAGCTGGGATCGCTGGCTGCTGAGCGGTGGAGCAGATCTGCAAAGGGCTGCGTAGTGGCCAAGCTTGCCACACTGCAGACACCTGCGTCTTTTTGCCGGATATTGCCGCTTTAAATGGCGGAGCCACAATTCGGACACGTCATGACGCCGGCGTCAGCGCATTCCGTGCTCCATCGCGCATGCGCAGTGCGGTCGGTCGACGTACGCGCCTGCGCAGTCGGGCTGTCGGGCTCACCGTCCACTCGGTCGTGGCGCGCATGTGCAGGGACCCGGGAAAAGTGCGTGAAACGGTCACTCTCCTCGATGCTCAGGCCCTGTATTTGTGCAATGGCCTGCACCTGTGCCGCCTTGTGGGAGGCCAGCTTCGCAGTTTCGGCCGCCCTGATGTGGGAGTAATGATTCTTAGCATGCTCATGGACAACGAACGTCTCGATAGCAACAGAGAGGGTCAACTGTTTGACTTTCAGGAGCTGCTGCCACAGGGAGTCGGAGTGGACCCCAAAAACAATCTGATCCCGGATCATGGAATCAGCCGTCGAGTCATAGCTACATGACTGCGCTAGGATGTGGAGATGTGTGACGAAGGACTGGAAAGGTTCATCCTCACCCTGAAGCCTCTGCTGGAAAACGTACCATTCAAAGCTCTCATTCACCTCAATGTCGCAGTGGCTGTCAAACTTCAGCAGGACTGTTTTGAATTTTGTTTTGGCTTCTCCGTCAGCGAACGTGAGGGAGATGTAGATGTGGATGGCGTGGTCCCCCGCAGTGGAGAGAAATAGCGTGATCTTCCTGGCATCCGATGCTGCTTCGAGGTCGGAGGCCTCGATGTACCAGAGGAACCTTTGCTTGAAGAGCTTCCAATTTGCGCCGAGGTTGCCGGAGATGCGGAGCTGCGGAGGAGGCTGGATGTTCTCCATGTCACCGGATGGCTGCTTGCTGGTCAATGCTGATTCACTCGAGGTAGATCCGTCAATTTTCAGTATTACTCCGTAGTACCATGATGTGTTAGGCAGGTCGGTTCGGTGTGGACTACACTTGATGCAGCGATGAGAGAAACAGACCTCTAACACTGTAGAAGATCCAACACGGTTTTATTGAACGATAGAACTAACATACATATTTAACTGTGGGTCGATACTATACTGAACTGACTGGAGACCTTGTACTAGCCTGACCATACGTACTAGCTACCGCATGGTGTTTGCACTGTGCAAGCTCGTGGATTCTGACTGTCTCAGTGGCTGGGTCCAGAGAGAGCGGGAAACCTAGTGCTCTCTGGCTTTATAGTGGTGGTGTCCTGTCTGGTGATTGGCTGCACTGTGCTGTCTGCTTACTGGTCATCCTGTGTGTCAATCACTGCCTGTCTGCATTTCATTATATACATGCGTGGATATTATGACAATACTGAGGTAGCAGTTCCCTTGAATGGAGATTTCCTCACCCCCAAACCTAGAGACAGTGAAGTTGTCACAAGCCTGACAGCCTAAGCGGGCCCTGACCATGGCCCGAGGTTCTTCCTCCTCTTCCACAGGTTGCCTCTCACAACCCTCTCCTCATCTGAGGAGATATAGCAGTCCTTTATCTCTTCCGCTTTCAGATGGTCTCCCCTCTATAGCTCCAAGTTGTGGAGAACGCAGCAGACCACAATAATGTAGGACACGCTGTGGGGGGCTGTACTGGAGGGCAACTCCCCCCTCCCCCACTGTGCGGCCCACCACCAGAACAGCATCTTCAACTTTCCGATCGTCTGCTCCACCAGCACTCCTGTTGAAGCAGGAGTCTCATTGTAGCGAGTCTGCACCTCTGCGCCTCCTTACTGGGGGGCACTTGTACCTGAGGGGCCATTTCTCCAGATGCTGCTCTCCCTCAAAGGAAGTCTGGGATCTGCGAACGCCCCAAGATGTAACTGTCATGGACACTCCCCGGGAAACGGGTACACACCTACATGATTCTCATCATGAGATCACAGACAATCTGGATGTTGGGGAAATGGTATTCCTTGTAGTTCATTAACAGTGCCATTTGATATCGTGGAGACCGCAGGGCCACGTGGATGCAGTCTATCAAACCCTGCACTCAGGGCATGCCAGCTAAACGGCAAAGCCCATGGCCCTGGTGTCTTGGCTCTTCTGGTTCGGGTCCAAATTTATATACTCGCACAGAGGGCATCTATACATCCCGAATGTATATGTGCAGCTGACAGGGAGATGCCACACAGATCATCAGTGCTGCCCTGAAACAAACTGATGGCATAGACGTTCAGAGTGGCAGCGACTTTAGGGGCCACTGACAGTGGGTGTCCTCCTATCCCATGTTGCTCCAGCTCTGGCAGGACTTGGCAAAGATGGTCAACTGTCCCTGGGACAGGCGTAGTCTTCTCCAGCCGTGTGCTTCCGACATCTGGGCAGCACGGTAGCACAAGTGATTAGCACTGTGGCTTCACAGCGCCAGGGCCCCAGGTTCGATTCCCCGCTGGGTCACTGTCTGTGCGGAGTTTGCACGTTCTCCCCGTGTGTGCGTGGGTTTCCTCCGGGTGCTCCGGTTTCCTCCCACAGTCCAAAGACGTGCAGGTTAGGTGGATTGGCCATGCTAAATTACCCGTAGTGTCCATAAGGGTTGGGAGGGGTTATTGGGTTGCGGGGATAAGGTGGAAGTGAGGGATTAATGTGGGTCGGTGCAGACTCGATGGGCCGAATGGCCTCCTTCTGCACTGTATGTTCTATGATATCTATGATCTGAAGAGAGGATCACCGACGCCGGAAGACCCTTGGACAGTACAGTCTTAAACAGGGTTCTTCCCTCTGTGGTGCAGCTCCCAGAGCAGCTGCGGGTTCAGGTAGCCATTCCTCAGGGCATTGGTCCTGGCCATGTGCAGGGCACGTCTCTGTCTCTGCTGCTGTTCTCTCGCAATGAGTAGAAAGGCCAACTCGACAGGCTCCATCATTCTACAGAATCATGCACAGAAAAGAGAAGGAAACCAAAGTGAGCGGTGAGGATTCCTGAGAAAGGCCTGCCCCCCTACTCCTCCAGGGCCTCGAAAACGCACTGGCCCCTTGGCAAGAGTCTCTCCACTGAGCCTCACAACCTCCGCTCCCACACTGGCATACGCCACTCCTGGCCTTCTCAGGGCCACCAGGATATCACACCTGGACACTCGAGAGTCTCCCTGGTTCTTGATCATGGCCACTCCCCCCGCCGCTGCGGGTAATTGGGCTTTTGAGTGGATATATGGGACTTGAGTCTAAATCCTCAGAGGGCACATCAAAGAAGCCTCCCACGTCATAACATGTGACGATGTGAGTGCTTAGCGACTTAACCGTGAAGCCTTGCCTAGGGGTCACTTCAGTGTGTGATGTAGATCTTGATTCAGCATTGGAGACTGAAATCAGTGGCATTTCTCTTTAGCTTTGCATATTTCATTGGCACTGTTGAGTTGCCAATGAAGGATGAAATTGCATTCCAATCAATTGAATGCTCTGTGACAGATGAGGCAAAGCTGATGAGAGTAATGCCTGCAATGATCAGGACATTCACACATCTAGAGGCCACCCATATTCTCCCATTTCACAAACCTTACACACTTATTCCTGAGAGACAAACATCCTAAACAAGTGGAGTCCAACCGCTTGGTAAGCAGAGTTGTGCCTGAGTGTGGGGTTGTACTCACAGCTCAATTGTGCTTCCTCAAGTGAGAGGGTCTTCATTCCTCGTGAGGCAGAGAAGCAAGCCATTCCTGAGTTGCCTGCTCTGCCTTTGCAGCGTGGTGTCTCATGGGATCCCACCCAGTTAGCTCACAGTCGGCCCCCAGTGGTGACCCTCAGTATTCATCTCCTCCCACCCATTTTTCAGCTCTGACTAATGTCGGGCCTCCCTCAGCAGTGATTTGGCCACAAGCCCAGCAAAGAGGACGCAAGAAGCGATGCCTGCCTGCCAGCCTTCAGGCTCCTTTAAGATAAGAAGAGCCCGGAATTGAATGTAAGTAAGACCTGCTAGCGACCCCCCCCCCCCCCTCCCTCCCGATAATGAGTGACAAAGTGGAACTTAACTGTGTCCCTTGCATGTTCTGGTGCACCCTAAGCAGTGAAGAGACTGGAGGACCATGGCTGTCTGAGCGCCCACCTCTGATATCCCCCTTGGAGGTGAGGCCACCAGGTTCACGTTTATATAGAGCTGTTATAAATGACCCGTGCGGCGTCCTGTGAAGGGGTGAAGGCCTGGAGAGGGTGCTCGCTAAGACGTGCTAATGTATTAAACTGAGGTTCTCGAAATCGGGCAGTGTAATTCACACTACTCCACTGGCGGGGGTGGGGGGGTGGGTAAGATTCCAAAAGCCAATCCTGCTAGAGAGAATCATCTTTTTCACCTCTCTCCAGATTTTGAGCCCGCGCCGATTTTCTCACGGACAGAGGGAGAGAAGGGCTCAAAATCATCCCCTGTAGCATGGATTGTAGTTTCTGGTTTCAGGCCTGAAATATTATCAAAACTTCTCCATATGTCATTGTTTCTTCATTTATTCCCTGTTTGACCATAACATCGCCTGTACTACTGCCTATGGCCTGGAGAAGGGTACTGACCTGTTTATTGTTCTGCTTCTCCACTAATCCTGAAGTGGTTCTATGCCTGGTAAATCATGGCACAGACCTCAGTTTGGCCTAGGCCTTGCATTTGTATAGTGTTACATTATATGTGTGGCTTTTTCTCACTCTAGTCTTCCTTCGAGTTCTGTTGGCATTTGTAGGAGCGTTTTCAGGGACTGTGTATTGAGCTGGCTTTTACGTGGGATCCTCCCTCTTAGTTACGGCTAGCTAAACACAAAGACCCGTGGAAAAGCAACTCTGGTTAAGACGGCTTTATTTTCCAAGTTTGGTCAACGTACGAGGGAGAGTGATTTGGGATAAACACCAGAATCACTCTACTTTACATTGTTTCAGGTGCAACAGTTATACAATTTCTAAAAATCAGTAGCCCACCCCAGTTGGACCCAATTCAATCCTAGTAGCTGTCGATTGTACCTTGACCAATGAATTTTTCTTCAGGCAGCATGGTGACTGCGTGATCAGCTTGTGATTTAGCCCCATCCTGTTCCCTGGCCATCTGTTGTCTTCCAGGACTATTGTATCCACTATCTCTTGGTCTCCCCTACTCACATTTTCCTTATCTCAATCGGTTCCTGCCTGTATCATTGTTTGTCTGGGCGGAGGATGTTGAAGCTGGTTCCTCTTTGTACCGTGGTCTGTCTGAACACAGGATGTTGGGGCTACTGGTAAGAACTGGTCATTGAGCTGGCTATGTTATTGCTGACCACAGTTTTTCTGTCTGATTCTGTCTGTCGAAAGAATATAGTCAAGTTAGGGCAGCACGGTGGCGCAGTGGGGAGCACTGCAGCCTCACGACGCCGAGGTCCCAGGTTCGATACCGGCTCTGGGTCACTGTCCGTGTGGAGTTTGCACATTCTCCCCATGTTTGCATGGGTTTTGCCCCCACAACCCAAAGATGTGAAGGGTAGGTGGATTGACCACACTAAATTGTCCCTTAATTGGAAAAATGAATTGGGTACTCTACATTTATTTAAAAAAAGAATATGGTCAAGTTAGCTTAAATCCCATCATACATTGAGGCCACTACTATTAGCATGAGTTGAAATGCATGTTACTGCTCTGTTCTCAGAGTACATGTTTAATGGTTAATGATTACTGGGTATACTTTCTCTGATTAGTCTCAATTTCATTAAACTAACTTATTTCTAACTATTCTAATGTTATCCTAGCTATCCGATTTTAAGGGGTCTCATCTCAGGACACCACCCTTCAGCATGTTTCCTACACTGCCCTTGTCTTGCAGCCATTTCTCTTGTTGCTTTTTCCAGTCGCATAGGTCTTTACTTGGTGCTTTTTCTGTTGTCTGTTCCACTGTCATCATCTATTATCACCGTTGCTGGTCTTAGATGAGGTTGGCCTTGGTCAGGTTTCAGAGATACTGCAGGAGATAAGGTTATTAATAAACATTCTCTTTTATTGAACATTCTACTGCAGCACAAGGCTTCACATAGAATGATTTCCCAGTTCTGTTGCCTTGTGATCTCACATCACTGATGGTGTTAACTGTCTATTGACATATTTAATATTAGCCCATCACCCTACACTATCTTCCTCACATTTCACAATACTTCCAAGTTGTTGTGTCATCTGAGAATTTTGAAAATGTGTCATGCACACCCAAGTCTAGGCCATTAACGTTGAACAAGAAAAGGTAGTACCGACCCTTGGTGAAACCACTATATATATAAATATATACCTCCCTCTGGTCTGAAAAACAACCATTCACCAGTATGCATTGTTTCCTGTCATTTGGCCACTTCTGTATCCATGCTGCCACAGTCCCTCTTATTCTGTGGGCTTTAACTTTGCTGGTATGTCTATTAGATTATAGAATTTACAGTGCAGAAGGAGGCCATTCGGCCCGTCGAATCTGCACCGGCCCTTCTAAAGAGCACCCCACTTAAGCCCCACACCTCCATCTTATCCCAGTAACCCGATCTAACATTTTTGGACACTAAGGGCAATTTATCATGGCCAACCCACCTAACCTGCTTTGGACTGTGGGAGGAAACCAGAGCACCCAGAGGAAACACATACAGACACAGGGAGAACGTGCAGACTCCGCACAGAAAGTGACAGGTAGGTAACACTACCACTGAGTAAGCAATGCAGGATCCAAACGGATCTTTGAAGAAGTTCACCAGTTACTACCCAGGCGTTTCTCATCGTCTTGTGCTTTGTATTGCTGTCTGTTATCTAGTGCCCACCTTTGTTTATGTTCGGAAGCATGGACTGATTACCTCAGCGATGGGCAACCGAGGCTAGTGAGTGGGCCGCAAGAGTGACCCACCTTCATCTCAGTTGAAATCAGGCTTGTTCACCACCCATGACCCCATGAATAAGATTCAATATATTTAATCCACTTCAAATATTTCAGAATGAGTTATAGAAAATGCTTAATCACTTATAAATTAATAGAATTTGTTTTTTTATAAATTTATAGAGTACCCAATTATTTTTTCCAATTGAGGGGCAATTTTGCATGGCCAATCCATCGACCAAGCACATCTTTGGGTTATGGGGGTGAAACCCACACAGACACCGGGAGAATGTACAAATTAATAGAAATATCGTTAACTTCAAATGGTAAAATCAAAGAAATATTTACACTTTGGACTCAGAGGGAGTGCACTGTAGTGTGCAATCAGCATGCACCTCACTTCACTTGCCTTTGCTTTATGTGCGTATTACTTCAGTCATACTGTTTGGAAAAATGTTACGTGGATGGAAATCAGCGGAAGCCCTGCTCCTGGGCAACGGTCAACAAAATGTCTCATGGGCCTCACCTGAGAAACCAGATGGGCTGCATGTGGCCCCCGGGGCTGCAGGTTGTCCACCACCGGATTACCTGAATAAAACCACTCCTGTGTTCGCTGCTCTCTCATAGCTATCTCAGAAATGTCCTCTGCAATAGTGATAATCCCCCAGGAGTATTACAATATGATTCCCTTCAAACCCTCTCACTTGTCCAGGCAGCTCATTACCTATCTGTTCACCTTGAACTGACAGTCAGCAGCAGTTGGCATTTATGATTGCTGCCCTTATCGTTGCTAATTTTCCCTCCCCACGATTATTGCACTTTTCACTGACTGTTACTCAATTTCTTAGCAATAGTTCTGTCAGTCTCAAAGAACTCTGATTTCCCCTGATACTAATTAGAGTTTGGTTTCTTTTTCTTCATTTTCAACTCTTAACATTTTCTTAACAACTAATTTAATTTAATTTGGCTTAATTTTTCTTTTCCCAGTTCCACACTCATTCCATCATGTTAACCTACTTTTCCACCCCAGTTTTTCCATATAACTTTAAAATTGGCTCAATCATAAGGCGGCTCATTAGATTATCATTATCTGTAGGCTAATTGCAAGGTAAAATAAAATTACATTATGATTTCCAAAGCTCGAGTTCTTTTCGACCTCAGAATTATCAGATAGTGAACTTCAGGTTCACTGCTAAAGCTTAAATCAATTATAACCTATTTCCTGACTCCACCAATCCAACACTTAAATCTAAGTTCCAAGGAAATGGAAAAAATTTCAAAATTTGCGGCTGGCACTAAACTTAGAAGCATTGTGAACTGTGAAGAGGTTAATGCTAGACTTTAGTGGGACATGGAAAGAATTGGTTGTTATGCGGCAGATATAATTTAACACAGAGAATCATAGGATACCTACAGCGCAGAAGGAGGCCATTCGGTCCATCAAGTCTGCACCAACCCGCCAAAAGAGCACCCCACTCAGGCCCACTCCCCCACTCTACCCCGTAATCCTACCTAACCTTTGGACACTAAGGGAAAATTTAACATGGCCAATCCACCAAACTTGCAGATGGTTGAACTGTGAGAGGAAACCGGAGCACCCAGAGGAAACCCATGCAGATAAGGTGTAGGCTCCACACAGACAGTCACCCAAGGTCAGAATCAAACCCGGGTCCCTATGGCCGTGAGGCAGAATTACTAACCACTGTGCCACCCATGGGGTGTGGCGTGATAGATTTTGGTGGGAAGAACGAAGAGAAGCAATTTATAATAAAAGACACAAATCTAAAAGGGGTTCAGGAGCCGAGGAACCTGGGGATGTGTGTGCACAAATCATTGAAGATAGTTAATAAGGCAGACAGGATCCTGAGCTTTATCAATAGAAGCGTAGAGTACAATATGGTAAATTATAATAAAAATACTCATTTGGCCTTAACTGGAGAAGTGAGGTCAATTCTAAGCACCACTTTGGAAAAAGTGAAATTATTAGCGAGGATAGAAAAAAGGGGCGGGAGGCCTTCACCAGGCATGCACGGTCTGGCCGGTACAGGTGCGGTTTACACTCCGTGCAGACCTGGCAGTATCTGGTGATAGCCCTGACTTCCTCGATGGAGTAGGGCAGATTGTGGGCCTTTATGAAGTGATAAAAGTGGGTGACTCCTGGGTGACAGAGATCGTCGTGCAGGGTCCGGAGTCGGTCCACTTATGCGCTAGCACATGTACCTTGGGACAGGGGATCGGGGGGCTCGTTGAGCTTACCGGGCTGATACAAAATCTCGTAATTGTAGGTGGAGAGCTCGATCCTCCACCTCAAGATTTTATCGTTTTTGATCTTGCCCCGCTGTGTGTTGTTAAACATGAAGGCAACCGACCATTGGTCAGCGAGGAGAGTGAATCTCCTGCCGGCCAGGTAATGCCTCCAATGTCGCACACCTTCAACGATAGCTTTGGCCTCCTGTTAGACGGTGGAGTGCTGAATTTCGGAGGCATGGAGGGTGCGGGAAAAGAATGCCACGGGCCTGCCTGCCTGGTTGAGGGTGGCAGCCAGAGCGTTGTCTGATGCATCGCTCTCGACTTGGAAGGGGAGCGTCTCGTCGACCGCGTGCATTGCAGCCTTGGCGACGTTGGTCTTGATACAGTTGAAGGCCTGGTGAGCCTCGGCCGTCAGGGGGAAAGCAGTGGATTGAATGAGTGGACGTGCCTTATCCGCATAGTTTGGGACCCCCTGGGCGTAATACGAAAAGAACCCCAGGCATCGCTTGACGGCCTTGGGGCAGTGGGGGAGGGGGAGTTCCATGAGGGGGCGGATGCGATCGGGCTCAGGCCCTAGAACTCCGTTCTGAACCACATAGCCGAGGATGGCTAATCGGTTCGTGCTGAACACACACTTCTCCTTGTTGTAAGTTAGGTTCAGGAGTTTGGGGGTGTGGAGAAATTTGGAAAGGTTAGCGTCGTGGTCCTGCTGGTCATGGCAGCAGACGGTGACGTTGTCCAGGTACGCGAAAGTGGCCCGCAGCCCGTACCGGTCAACCATTTGGTCCATCTCCCGTTGGAAGACCGAGACCCTGTTGGTGACGCCAAAGGGAAACCTAAGGAAATGGTAAAGGTAGCCGTCTGCTTCAAACGCAGTGTATGGGCGGTCCGCCTTGCGGATGGGGAGCTGGTGGTAGGCAGATTTCGGGTCCACTGTCGAGAAGACCCGGTACTGTGCAATCTGATTGACCATATCAGATATGCGTGGGAGGGGGTACGCGTCGAGCTGGGTGTACCGATTGATGGTCTGACTGTAGTCAACGGCCATCCCGTTTTTCTCCCCTGTTTTCACCACTACCACTTGGGCTCTCCAGGGCTGTTGCTGGCTTCCCGCAGCAGCCGCTGGACCTTAGACCTGATGAAGGTCCTGTCCTGGGCGCTGTACCGTCTGCTCCTGGTGGTGACGGGTTTGCAACCCGTGGTGAGGTTTGCAAACAGGGAAGGCGGGTCGACCATAAGGGTCGCGAGGCCGCAAACAGTAAGGGGTGGTAGAGGCCCGCCAAATTTCAGGGTTAGGCTCTGGAGGTTGCACTGGAGATCCAGGCCGAGTAGCAAGGCAGCACAGAGGTTGGGGAGGACGTAGAGCCGGAAGCCGCTGAACTCTATGCCCTGGATGGTGAGGGTGGCGATGCAGTACACCCGGATCGCCACGGAGTGGGATCCGGAGGAAGGGAGATTCTTTGGTTAGCGGGGTGTACCGTGAGGGAGCAGCACCTTACCGTATTGGGGTGGATGAAGCTCTCAGTGCTCCCGCAGTCCAGAAGGCAGGATATCTCGGGCCCGTCGACCTTCACCTTTGTTGAAGCGGTCGCGAGGTTCTGCGGTCGAGACTGGTCGATCATGACCGAGCCAAGATGCGGCTGGTCGTCGGCGGTTGCAGGTGACGAGCGGCCCGATGAGGTGCCCGACGGGCAGGAGTCCTGAAGTGGGTAAGGTGGCGGCACCCACAGGCCGCACGTGTCCTGGGGCAGGCAAGATAGCGGCGCCCTCGGGCCGCATGTGTCCTGGGGCAGGCAAGATGGCGGTGCCCATTGGTTCTGAGGCAAGCAAGATGGCGGCATGCACGGGCCGCACATGGTATGAGGAGACGAAGATGGCGGCGCCCACTGGCCGCACGTGGGGGTTGCCAGGGCAATAGCGGCGATTGAGTGGGCCTGGCACACTTCAGCGAAATGTCCCTTCTTGCCACAGGCCTTGCAGAGCGCGCTCCGCGCCGGGCACCGCTGCTGTGGGTGTTTTGCCTGTCCACAGAAGTAGCAGTTGGGTCCCCCGGGGTCGGTTGGCTGCCGCACGGCAAAGGCATGTGGTTGGCTGAGGGCTGTCGCTGATGGGGTCCACGATGGGGTGGCCGCAGGCGGGGTTCACGATGCACAGAGAGGGTGGGCCGTGCGGTCGGGGCATAAGCCGGTACGTTGAGTGAGGCGACCATGAGCGAGAGCCCTAGTTTCTTGGTCACCGCGAGGTCAAGCGTGGCCCCTTCTAAGAGGCGCTGGCAGATGTAGTCAGACCCTAACGAACGCGTCTCTCATTAGCAGGTTTGAATGTTCAGTGGCCGAAACGGCCTGACAGTCACAGTCTCTCACCAGGTGAGCAGGGCACGCCAGAAATCTTCCACAGACTCACCGGGAAGTTGGTGCCGCGTGGATAGGAGGTGCCTGACGTAGATCTTGTTGGTCTGCTGAGCGTAATTCTCCTTCAGTAGTGCCATGGCCTCTGTGTAGGTAGGCGCGTCCTGGACAAGGGGAAAAACGTTGCCGCTCAGCCACGTGTACAGTATCTGGAGCTTCTGTGCTTCTGAGATTGGGTCTGGCCAGACCCAATGTTTGCTTCAAAGCAAGCTAGCCAATGTTGGAAGTCCTTTTTGGCGTTGTCTGCTTGAGGTTGCAGCTGGAGGCGACCCAGCTTGATGCGGAGGTCCATCTCTGAAAAATCTCTGTGTAATAAATTGATGCACTATCAATTACGACGAGACGAGAATAGAATGTAATCGAGGCTTTATTACACCGAGATGTGTGGCCTCCTACAGCAGCTTACAAAATGGCTGCTGTTCCGAGAGCACACACATTTAAACTCTGCCAGCAGGCAGGGATCTACCCCCGTACCTGTAGTACAGGGGCCTTACCATAATACCCATATATACAATATAATACAACAGTGGTGACTACCACACAGGTCACATGACATTGGTCTGGAGACCGCATGATGTGCCTGTACCGCCACCTGCTGGTTGGAGGTCGCACGACATCCAACAATGATATAGCTCATAGGCATATCACCACAGTCTGAAGGGTATAGGTTAAGGGAAGGTGGTGGTGGTGGGGGGGTTGTTGTGTGACTTGCTCATATGCCCTTGCAGAGAGCAAGCGTGGATGTGAAGGGATGAAGGGCCCCCTTTTGTGCTGTTACCCTTCCTTGATTTTGTAAGAAGGCAGCAGATTGACTGAGCACTGTTGCAATTTAGGTTGGTACACCAGGGCGTGCAATGCTTAGCGCAACAAGTAATACAGCTTGAGGCTCGACATTATCATGGGGGTTTGCTTCACTCATGAATGATAGATAAATTGAACAGAAGAATGGGGGGGGGGGGGAACATAGTGCCGACCCTGCCCTCTTGTTTTCAGCCGATTTCATTGGACTGATTTTAAATGGATGCAAACAATTACATAGAACATACAGTGCAGTAGAAGGCCATTCGGCCCATCGAGTCTGCACTGACCACTTAAGCCCTCACTTCCACCCTATCCCTGTAACCCAATAACCCCTCCGAACCTTTTTGGACACTAAGGGCAATTTAGCATGACCAATCCACCTAACCTGCACATCTTTGGACTGTGGGAGGAAACCGGAAACCCACGCAGACACGGGGAGAACGTGCAGACTCCACACAGACAGTGACCCAGCGGGGAATCGAACCTGGGACCCTGGAGCTGTGAAGCCACATTGCTAGCCACTTGTGCTACCATGCTGCCCTTCAAAATGCTTTTAAAGGTACAAACCTTTTTAAAAAATGCTAGAAGCGTTCTCAGCACCATACGGGATTAGAAATACAAACGGAAGGCTTAGAAAATTCACAACAGGTGCGTGAACATTTTCTAAGTATTACTGCCTTCAGCAGAACCCAAGGCTCACAGGCAGGGATTGTGATCAGTCCTGCATGATGAATAGGAATGAAGTCGGCGCAATTAATTAAACAAAAAATTAATCCAGATTTTCTGACTACTTCATATCCCCTCTGATTTGCCAGTCAGGTGTTGTGTGGGTACCAGAAGAAACTAACTGAGTGTGGTGAATTTTATTAAAAACAGTCCTGACAATATTATTTAGGCATGCAATTCACAGTATTTCTGGCATTACTGCTCGGCCATTTAACCCATTTATATGAAATAAGCATTCAGGGCCGTTGTGATGAGCTGTTAATTAATTTTATTTTATTTATCTATTTATGGGATGCAGGTGTCGCTGACAAGACCGGCATTTGTTGCGCATCCCTAGTTACCCTTGAGAAGTTAGCGGGGCAATGCCTTTTGAACTGCTGCAGTCCATGTGTTTTGCAACACCAACAGTGCTGGTGAGGAAGGGAGTTCCAGGAATGACTCTAAAGAGTTCCATGATAAATTAATAGCAGCAGTTTGAGGTGTTTGAGCATTTCGTAGCTCTGAAGGCTTAG
Source organism: Scyliorhinus torazame (assembly GCF_047496885.1). Classification (NCBI taxonomy): domain Eukaryota; kingdom Metazoa; phylum Chordata; class Chondrichthyes; order Carcharhiniformes; family Scyliorhinidae; genus Scyliorhinus; species Scyliorhinus torazame. The sequence goes on from NC_092727.1 coordinate 99,973,988, forward strand.
ACCTTTAATATTCAGAAATAAAAATGCCTTGCAGCTCCACCGATTTCTCACTCTCTCTCTCCAAGGGCCTCCTCCAGCTGAACAACCAATACTCACCCTCAGCTTTGTGCTCTCTCATACCCACGCCCCCTCCAAAAACGCTGTCCTCTCCTTCTCCCCACACACTGTGGCACAACCGTCGCAGCCTCACAGCGCCAGGGACCCGAGTTCAATTCCGGCCTTGGGGGATTGTGTGGGGTTTTTCACATTCTTCATGTGTCTGCGCGGGTTTCCTTCGGGTTCTCCAGTTTTCTCCCACTGTCCAAAGATGTGCAGGTTGGGTTGGGTTACGGAGTTACGGGGATAGGGTGGGGGAGTGGGCCTCGGCAGGGTGCTCTTTCAGAGGGTCAGTGCAGACACTATGGACCGGATGGCCTCCTTCTGCGCTGTAGGGATTCTGTAGTGCCTCACAATCTATTTCTCATGCTCAAAAGTCTCCACTCTCTCTCCGTGGAGGAGATGATCAGTGTTAATCCGTGGCTTAGTTGGTAACACTCTTGTCTTTCATTTGGAAGGTTTTAGGTTCAGGTTCCTCTTTGACTGATCCAGCAGTGCAGCACTGAGGGAGTACTATACTGTCAGAGGTGCTGTCTTTCAGGTATGGTGTTAAACTGTGGCCCTATCTATCATCTCCGGTAAATGCAAAAGGTTTCCATGGCACTATATTGTCTTGACCAATATTTTCCCTTAGCCAACACACAAAAACATTTTCTGGTGATTATCACATTCTGGTCATTATCACATTGCTGTTTATGGAAGTTTGCTGAATGCAAATAGGTTTCTGCGTTTTCCAATATTACGATTCACGTCATTCATATCATTCCAAAAGTGACAGCCCTTCAAAAGTACTTAATTGGCTGTAAAATGCTTTGGTTGCGACAGGGGCTGTATAAATACGAGTCTTTCTTTCTAGACCGCCAAGGAGAAGCAGGGAATCTTCTTGTGATAATCAACTTGGTAGCCATTGGTAACGCATGCCCTCCCGGACCACTGGGAGAGAGATCTTGGTCTAGGCGGTTGCAGTTGTCAACACTTGCTGTGAAAATGGGGACCTCCTACTCACACACACCATAAGAGCTAATTACCACCTGTAGATGCTGTGTTCAGTGTATTTCCTCCTTTGATTTGGATCTTTGAGTCCATCCTCTCTGTCCTGTGGAGCAGCAAATGGTTCTGGAGAAGTCTACTGGTGTGCTGGTGCTGCCCCCGATTGGAGGTGCAAAGTAAAGTTGTGTAAATGGTTGCTATGCTGTGGCGAAGGCTGACAGCAAGGAAGAGCTGATCAATGTAAATGAAGTGGAAGACAGTTGATCTGACTGAGAAAAGTTGGGACTCACCTGTCAAGCGGCAGCAGAAGTATTGTGACAGCAACCTCTCTCACTGAGGCATTACTGCTGTTCTTCAGCTTCATTGTTTGAAGGCTTCCCAGCCTGTCAATTTCACTGAACAAACACTTACCTTGTTGAATCTGGAGAGATGCAGAATCTGCTAAAGCCACAATATGGGCGGTAAATAAATTCCTGGAGATTCCTCACTCACGTTTAAACTCAGGCAGTGGCATAGTGGTACTATTCACCAGATTAGTAATCCAGAGGTCCAGAGTAATGTTCTGGGGACCTGGTTTAGAATCCCACCATGGAAGATGGTGAAATTTGTATTCAACAAAAATCTGGAAAAGGCCATCACACTATTATTGATCGTGTGAAAACCCATCTGGCTCACTAATGCCCTTTGGGAAGGAAATCTGCCATCTTACCCTGTCTGACTTACATGTGACTCAGATCAATGGCGATGCCATTGACTCTTAAAATGCCTCCTGAAATGGGCTCAGTTCAAGGCAATTAAGGATGGGGAGTAAGTGCTTGTCCAGCCATGTCCCATTGATGAATAGAAAAATATAGTGGGCAGTAGTATCATGTTGCGATCCTGACTTCTCGCCGTTTTTCAGGGATTAACCGCACATCTGCACCCGGGCCCATTTTCACTCAGTACGCAAAATTCTGCGCTACGTAAATAAAATTAATTCCATAAAAGCAGCGAAGAGCAGCATTCTAACTGTTGAGTATGTGCTAATTACAATAGCACCAACTGATTGAAGTCCTTATCAGAAGGTTTACCTTCATCTAATTAAAGTTCGGGTATGCCATTCCCTCATCAGATGTTCCAATGTCCACAGAAATTGACCAAATTCATTGCTTAGCTTCCCTATCTGCCAAGCTCCCCCACGTCCCACTACCACCACCCATTTCCCCTCCCCCTCCCCACTAAGCCCATTGGCGGTGAGTCTTTGCAGGCTTCTCTATCACAGCGTTAGTCCCACAGTCACTTCAAGAATATTAAAATCCTTTTCTAATATAATGAGAAATCTGAAACACTTCAAAATTTGCATTTTATCATATTCCCTGAAAATGTGATCTTATTGTTTCCTCTCAAGTTATAACAACGATCAGGGAAATTAAGATCAAGAAGCGAGAAGGAGCCTGTTGGCCAGTATCTGACAACTTAATAACCACACAATTATGGGTAAATGCAATACTGCTGATGGAATGTCTTGAGATTGAATCCAACTGATTGGCACGAATTTGACATGAATATAGACTGGTGCATATTTAATTAAATCCCAATGAAGCTCTATTGCCAATCAGTCAGTATACAGAGATAGCTGAATGTTATGCACAATTTTTTCCTGTTGCATGGAGCGGATGAAAAGGGAAAGTTTGTTTGAGAGAACGTAAGTATATTCATCCGGACAAATAAAGTTTTGTGAAATTATTACTGGAAATGCTGCCATTTACTAATTATCCAATCAAGAAATTATGCATGCTTATCTAATTCTACCAGGGAAGATTGGAAGGAATTTAAATTCAACTGCATAAATTGGACTGGTCAAATTTAATTGAAATAGAATTAACGATGACAAATTTAAAGACATTGTGGGCGATAATTGGCAATCCTCAGAGAATCTATAGACGTGTTCTGCCAGCTGCAGAGCAGTTTGGAGAGGAATACTTTGCAAACTGCTAACGCAGTAACAGAAATTTACAGAAATATATCGTGCAGGTCTGTGACCCTCTTTGTAACGTTGACTGGACCGTTGGAATTCTGTGAGCATCAGATTTCTTTTTCTCTGAGTGATCATGTGCCTATATACAGGTTTGCGCTGTTGCCAGGGTCTCAGCTCCCATCGTGTTTACGTTGGTTACTGGTAATGATGTGAGTGTGCTTCAATGGTGCAGTTACCACAAATCTGTTCTTCTGGCTCAGCAAAAGGTGCAATGTGAGCTTTTCGTTGGGATTGTTTCCTGTTTTATGTGAACATAGGAACATAGAAACTAGAAGCAAAAGGTCATTTGGTCTTTTGAGCCTGCTCTACCATTCAATATGATCACGTTGATCCTCTATCTCAATGCCATATTCCTGCTTTCTCGCCGTACCCTTTACTACTAAAATCTAGGATAACCAACCATTGCTTTGTAACTTATTCTGATGCTTCTTCAAACCACTTTTCTGCTGAAGCAAGATTAGTTTGAGCCCATTAATTCATCATATCTGCTGTCTAATTTATAGCCATCTGTTAATTAATTAGTCTAAAGCTATTAGAACATAACTTGATGGTGCCTGTACAGTAATGGGTGAAGTAGGTGCCAGCGAAGAAGCTTAAAAACAGATTACCTTCAATTGATTTGAGCTTCATGCAATCAAGGGCCAGATAATGAATGAAGGGTTTGAGAATGCTGAAAGATGCCAGCCCCAGTGGCAACTCCTTTTTGTACAAATCTCATCTCAAATAGTTTATCCAGCATCTAAGACCAAGTCTGATCCTTTCATTGTTTAAAAAGCTACAAGCATATTTCCTTAAGACTAAGCTACTCCAAAGATTAAAAACAATACTCCCGGGGCTGGATTCTCCGATCGGCGACGGCAAAATCGCATTCGGTGATCGGCCGGGGAATCCATTTTTATGCCAGAATCGGGGCGGCGCTGTTTTTCCGATGCTGCGCCCCCTCAAAAACAGCGTACTTGAGGAGTACGCTGCATGCCAACGGGATGGCCTCCGGACGTTCCCTGAGGCCCGCCTCCAATGCTCCACCCCCCGATAGGCCAAGTCTCCGACAACGTGGGGCGCGTGTCCTCTCCCTTTTCGGGGACCTCGCATGGTGGATGCAGACTGTCCAGCGCCGCTACAGTCTGGGGGGAGCCATTCCACTGGCAGGGAGCGGGGGGGGGGCTACGGTGGGGGCTGGGGAGACTGGTGGGGGGTGGTCCGGGGGGTGGCGAGTGGGGTTACAGGGGGGCAGTTTTTGGCAGGCTTGGTCCGCGCACGGTCGGCGCCATGTTGTAAGGCACGACCTCCGCAGGCTGCCGCCGTGCGCATGCACAGCCACGGGACCTGGCCATTCTGCGTCCGTATCAGCAGGTTAAGCCAGGGGCTTTACGTGGCGCAGTTGTTAGCCCCCCACCGGGCGGAGCATCGGTGCGGGGCAGCGCCAACTTTTTGGTCGTAAGCCGAGATGCATCCTCCGGACATAGCCGCACGATCAGAGATTTCTGGAGCTAGCTAAAGATTTTCATTGTAACCCTTTTTGGAATTTTCCTTAATGACACCTACATTGATTGAAGCATTGGTGTTCACCAAATCTTTTCAGATCCCACATTCCCCACCAACCCCCTCAAATGTGCCACCCTTCCAACTACATTCAGAAGGACAAAATAGCTGGAATAGTCTTCTCAATGGATAAGCTCTCCTCTGTGTAATAATGCGAGACAAAATGGGTAGGAAAAGCAGAGAATCTGGGAACGAGTTATTACGACAGAAGAAAGCAGGCGACTTATTATTCCCAGTAGCTGTTGCAGCAGTCTTGCAAGGAGATTATTAATCTTCCCCTCGGAGACCTTTTTGCTGGAGGTTTATAACAATGGGGATAAATTTAACTGTGATCCCTGATCAGAAAGAAAGGCAACTGCAAATTAAAACGAATGCGACCATGAATTATCACGTAAGACGATACAATAAACAACAAATAAAATTCAAGCATAAAATAGAGACCAGCGTGGGCGATTCTACCATTATATTTTCTGTAATAAGTATCAATGAAATTCAGTCATACACAGAGGAGTCCTGTGAGACTTTTAGTAATGTTTCATAACAGCTTTTTCCTGGAGATAAAACGGGAAAGTGGAGTTGAGGATGATCATATCTGATCAATGATCATTAAATGGCGGAGCAGACTCAATGGGTCGAATGATCTAACTTCTGCTCCTATGTCTTATGGTCTTATGGTCTTTCCTCTCTGTGGACGTTTCGCCCTCGCAAGAGCACAATCAATGTGTGCCTCAAAACATCTGTCAGCCATGACGAAGAGAATCAAAAGCTGAGTGGAAAATTTATAGCTTCATCTCCACTGAAAAATTACTATCTTCAAGTAAGTTCAGCAAATACAAATATCCTTTGGAAATCCAGCAGAGCATCCTTCAGGTAAAATTTCACACTCTTTATTTTGTGACTATATTGAAGTCTGGTTACCTCAGACTTTTTTCCAGTGTGGCTACAGCAACAGTAACACTGTTATTGATAGAGAAAGGAAAGTCGACATGAATTAAATTCAAGTTCTTGTGCACATAGTAAAAGCTCCATTGCTTTTTCACACATCAAAATGATAAATGTGAACCTGAAAAGGATTTTTTTTGCCTTTCCGTAGGACTAGGGCAAGTTCAAAGAGGATCAGCGCTACATTGCACAAAGATTCTCAGTGAGCTGGGGTACAGCGTTCCAGGCATGTCAGCCATGGGGTCTGGTAGTGGTGCAATCTTTTAACATAAATGAATCAAAGTCCCACCTTCCCTCTTTCTACTCTGTCCAGCCTTCTCATGATTTTGAACACCTGTATAAAACCTCCTCTTAGCCTGCCTCTCTCCAAGGAGAATTGTCCCAACCTTTCCAATCAATCCTCAGAACTGAGGTTTCTCATCCCTGTCATAATATACACATCAGTATATGATGGTGCAGAGATACACACTGACTGACACACTGCAAGACCAATCAACACACACAACACAGCAGCCAATCACCAGTTAGGGCACGGTCACTATAAAGACAGAGGGCACTAGTTTTCCCGCTCATTCGGGATGCCGCCTCTGAGACAGACAGAGCCCGCAGTCAGTAGCACAAACATCCACTATGTGCTAGCAGTATAGGCTGGTCAGATTAGGCATAGGTCTTCAGTCAATCTAACATAGTGTCGACCCACAGTGCAAGTATGTTTAACAGCTCTTAGTTAAATAAAATAGAGTTGTACTATTATATGTGTTGGTAGCCTGTCTATGTTACTGCTAAGGTAAACGCAGTCTCCACAGATCCAGAGTAGCCAACTCATCATGGTACCAGTATGTGATGTTAGAGTTTAATAGACCTACCTTCAAGTGATCTGCCTTCAACCAGCAATCAGCCATCCGGTAGTATGGACAGCGTCCGCCCTCCCCCGCCGTTCCGCAACACCGGCAGCCTCAGAGCGAACTGGAAAATCTTTAAACAACGATTCCAGCTATACCTCGAAGCTACAGACCTGGAAGCTGCCTCAGATGCCAGGAAGATTGCTCTCTTCCTTTCCACGGCACGCGCTACGTACACGGTGGCGTACCGAACGTTCTGATGTCACGACGTGCGGCAACTGTGGCTCTGCCCACTTAAATAGGCAATGTCCTGCAAAATCCCGACGCTGTCTCCAATGTGGCAAGCTTGGCCACTATGCAGCCCTATGCAGGTCTGCTCAACCTACTACCTCTCGTCATTCCAACCAGCCACACAGGGATGTCCGAACCATCCAGCCACCGGTCACCGACTCCGACTTGATTCTGGACCTTGACACCGGGGACCCTAAAGCACCATTTCGGGTGGGCATCATCACCAAACACAAGATGCTCCAGAAGACAAAAGCCAAGTCTCTCCCAATATTCAGCATTGATCTGGACGACGAGTGGTGTGCCACCCTCACAGTCAACCGATCCCGCATCCGATTCCGCCTGGACACCGGCGCTTCAGCCAACCTCATTACGCGGTCTGACCTCGAAAGCCTCCATGTCAAGCCTACCATCCTGCCAGCTTCTGGACTATAATGGTAATGCCATTGCTGCCAGCGGCTCTTGCCAGCTTGAAGTGTCTCACCGGTCATTAAAGGCTAACCTGCCATTCGAAATAGTGGGATCCACTAAAGCCTCCCTGCTTGGTGCTCAGGCGTGCAAACTTCTAAACCTTGTCCAAATGGTTCACTCCCTGTCACCCGCTGTCGCTTCCGCACCTCAGGACGCTGATTTTGGGCACAGCTGAACGCCATCATCACCCGATACCGCGGTGTATTCGAGGGCATGGGCACACTCCCATACACTTATAAAATCTTGTTAAAACCAAATGCCACGCCTGTGGTGCACGCACCTCACAGGGTACCAACACCCCTCAAGGACCGCCTCAAGCAGCAGCTGCAGCAACGCCAGGACCAGGGCGTAATTTTGAAAGTTACAGAACCGACTGACTGGGTCAGCTCTATGGTGTGAGTGAAAAAACCATCCGGCGAATTACACATATGTATTGATCCCAAGGACCTCAACTGCAATATTATGAGAGAACACTATCCCATTCCAAAGTGTGAAGAACTCACCTGCGAGATGGCTCGCGCCAAATTTTTCACCAAGCTAGACACATCCAAAGGGTTCTGGCAGATCCAACTCGACACATCCAGTCGGAAGCTCTGCGCCTTTAACACCCCATTTGGCCGGGATTGCTACAACCGAATGCGGTTTGGCATCATCTCTGCATCGGAAGTGTTCCACAGAATAATGGAGCAGATGATGGAAGGTATCGAAGGGGTTCGCGTATATGTGGACAACATCATCGTCTGGTCTACCACCCCACAGGAGCACATTGATCGTCTCCAACGCGTCTTCCGGAGAATCCATGAGCATGGCCTCCACCTCAACAGGGCCAAATGTTCCTTTGGTCAAACAGAATTTAAATTCCTCGGAGACCACATTTCACAGTTTGGCGTGCAGCCGGATGCTGACAAGGTATCTGCCATTAAGGCCATGAAGACACCGGAGGACAAGAAGGCGTTTCTCTGCTTCCTGGACATGGTCAATTTCCTGGGGAAATTCATCCCTAACCTCGCCTCCCGCACCACGGCTCTCAGGAACCTGGTTAAGAAGACGACCGAGTTCCAATGGCTCCCCGCCCACGAACAAGAATGGCGGGAATTTGGGGCGAAGCTGACCAAGGCCCCGGTGTTGCCATTTTTCGATCCAGCCAAAGAAACAAAGATCTCCACAGATGCCAGTCAGTCCGGCATTGGAGCAGTGTTCCTTCAACATGACGACGCCTCCTCATGGGCTCCTGTCGCATATGTGCCACGTGCAATGATGCCCACCGAAAAGCTCTATGCTTAAATTGAAAAAGAGTGCCTGGGCCTTCTTACCGGAGTCGTCAAATTCCATGACTATGTCTACGGACTCCCAAAGTTCACAGTTGAGACAGGCCACTGGTCAATATCATTCGAAAAGACCTTAACGACATGTTGCCGTGCCTCCAGCGTATTCTCCTTAAACTCAGGCGGTATGAGTTAAAACTCGTCTACACCCCGGGTAAGGAGCTCATCGTCGCCAATGCACTCTCCCGATCTGTCACCACACCCTGCGACCCAGCGGGCTTCGTGTGCCAAATTGATGCTCAGCTGGCATTCGCCGCATGCAATCTGCCCGCCATGGACGAATGACTCATCCATATTCGCCGTGAGACGGCCAACGATCCCCTGCTCCAACGTGTCATGCGTCACCTGACAGACGGGTGGCTCAAGGGCCAATGCCCTCAATTCTATAACATTAAAGATGACCTGACAGTGGTAGATGGAATTCTACTAAAGCTGGACAGGATCGTCATTCCGCACAGCATGAGGAACCTCGTCCTTGAGCAGCTCCATGAGGACCACCTGGGAGTGGAGAAATGCCGCCGAAGGGCCTGTGAGGCAGTGTACTGGCCTGGAATCAACGAGGACATTGCCAACGCCGTTCTTAACTGCCCAACATGCCAGCGTTTCTAGCCTGCTGAGCCAAGGGAGGCCTTGCAACCCCATGAGTTGGTCATGTCCCCCTGCACCAAAGTGGGCATCGACCTGTTCCATGCACTTGGCCGGGACTACGTCCTCATAGTGGACTATTTCTCAAACTACCCGGAGGTAGTTAGGCTACACGACCTCACCTCAACTGCAGTCATTCGGGCGTGCAAGGAAACCTTCGCTCGCCATGGCATCCCGCTCACAGTCATGTCCAACAATGGCCCGTGTTTTGCCAGTCAGGAGTGGTCCAATTTTGCCAAACGATACAACTTCACACATGTCACGTCCAGTCCCCATTACCCCCAATCCAATGGCAAAGTTTTCAACCACCCCGTGCAAGGCAGCCGATGCAGGATCCGATTTTTATCTCGCCCTGCTTGCTTTCAGGTCAGCTCCATTGTCCACCGGCCTGTCACCGGCTCAATTGTTTATGAATCGCACCCTGCGGACGACGGTGCCGGTCATTCATGTCCCAGACTTGGACAACCTTCCGCTCCTTCGTTGATTGCAGTTGTCTCGGGGCCAACACAAATTGGCGTATGACGCCTGCGCCACGGATCTCCCTGCTCTGGCTCCTGATGACGAGGTCCGTGTTCAACTTCCCGATGGTGGTTGGTCCGCCACCGCTGTGGTGCTCAGACAAGTGGCCCCCAGGTCATTTTTGGTTTGTCTACAAGACGGCTCTCTTCTTCGCCGAAATAGGCGGGCACTACGACTCCTTCCTCGTTCGCCACCAGATCATCATGTCCTGCTCCGCCGTCACGACGAACCCGTCACAGACTTTGCAGATCTCCCTGTCGCTCTGCCACCCTCTGAGTCTGACACAGTCCCGCCCATTCCAGAACAGGCGGCCCTGACCCACCCTTGAGGTGGTCAACCAGAATTCGTCGCCCACCTCAGAGACTGAATTTATGAACTGCCTGAATTCATGGACTCTTTGAACTCATGAACTGATTGTTTTGTTACCCTGTTTGATTAACTCACTGGTTTGTACATGCAGTTGTTCTGGTTATATTTTGTGTTACATACTGTCCATCTGCACTAGGCACCTTCCAATGTAAATATCTTAGAGTTTCTGTACATAGTCCTGTAAATATGCTCGCATGTGCCACACATAGTTAGGAACATTCGCAGACTACATTATTTATTGCCACGAACACACATTTTTTTTAGAAAAGGGGATGTCATAATATACACATCAGTATATGATGGTGCAGAGACACACACTGACTGACACTGCAAGACCAATCAACACACACAACACAGCAGCCAATCACCAGTTAGGTCACGGTCACTATAAAGACAGAGGGCACTAGTTTTCCCGCTCATTCGGGAATCAGCCTCTGAGACAGACAGAGCCCGCAGTCAGTAGCACAAACATCCACCATGTGCTAGCAGTACAGGCTAGTCAGGTTAGGCATAGGTCTTCAGTCAATCTAACATAGTATCGACCCACAGTGCAAGTATGTTTAACAGCTCTTAGTTAAATAAAATAGAGTTGTACTATTACAAGTGTTGGTAGCCTGTCTATGTTACTGATAAGGTAAACGCAGTTTCCACAGATCCAGAGTACCCAACACATCAATCCCTGGAAACATTCTTGTAAACCTCTCTTGTGTTCTCTCCAATGCTTTCACATCCTTCCTGTAGTGTGGTGGCCAGAATTGGACACAGTACTCCAACTGAGGTCCAACTCGTGAGTTGTGTAAGTTCATCATAATTTTATTGTTCTTGTATTCTATGGCCCTGATAATAAAGCCCAGTATACTGTACGCTTTACTAATTGCTATCCCCACCTGTCCTGCCACCTTCAATGATCTGTGCACATTACACCTAGGTAGCTCTACTCCTACACCTCCTTAAGAATTGAACCCCTAATTTTATATTATTTGTCCATGTTCTTTCTACTAAAATGCATTACCTCACACCTCTCTGCATTGAACTACAACTACCACATATCTGTACATTCTACCAACTTGCCTATGTACTTTTGAAGTTCTACACTGCCCTGCTCATAGTTTACAATGCTTCCAAGTTTTGTGTCATCCACAAATTGTGAAATTAACCCCTGCACACCAAAATCAAGATCATTAATATGTATCAAGAAAAACAAAGGTCCCAATACCAATTCATGGGGACCTCCTCTACAAACCTTCCTCCAGCGTGAAAATATTCCGTCACCGTTACTCTCTTTTTCCGGGTGGCGACTAATTCTAACCCAAATAACATATTTTTGGAATCTTGCCATGCATGGCTGCTGCATTTCCTACAGCGCAACAATGATCTTACCATTTTAAAAAAAAATTACTTCACCAGCCTTGAAACCCTTTTTGTGACGTGCTGAGGTTGCGAAATGCCCTATTTAAATGTAAGTAATATTGTTACTCAAGTTAGTTAACGTAGCTTTGAAACAGAGGGAAGAGTCCAGGTGGACAGTTGACTGAAATGATCATGTCACTAATCTATGATCTCACAGCTATCGTTCAAAGGTCTGCAAATGTTAAGCATGTGAAAGTAAGTCCAGGTTATAGAGATAGTAATTTGCATCAGTAATTTTCATTATCACGGAACTGACGCAAATTGACTTTTCACTGTAAAAATTGTTCATTTGAGTATTATTCGCAAAATATGGCAGTGGATGGTTTGAAGCTATGCGCGTGATTTCCCCACTGCGTAGCATCTGGCTCTGCGCCTGGAGAGCCCCAAGTTGGGCTCCACGCCGGGTGTGAAACCTGATTTACGGAGCCCAGCACAATCTGGATAATGCCCTTTCTGGGCAACTGTTCAACTGTTGTGTTAGCTCAGTAAATTTGGATTGGCATTGGAAGAGTGCACTGAAATAGTTCTCCAAAGTGTGTTCATTAAGAACATTTAAATAAACTGCTTATACTAATATCCATATTTGATCCACTATCTAACCTAGCCCTACAGAAAGATTACTAGATATTTGTTAGGATTCGCAATTCCCAAACCTTCTGTCACCACTGTCTGAAGTTGATATCCAAAGTGTGCAAAAGCAAATCTAATCAATAGCATCATCAAAACCATATTCCAAAGATCAGTGCCTGAACTATCACTCACGCACTTCACCTTCTAAGATTGGCTGGACCCTGTGCAATTTATTCACTAATATTTGCTCTTTTTAAAGAATTTGAAGATGATATCCCAATAGAGAATTGGAAAACAGTATGAGATGAAAAACTTGCAAGCGGATAAAATAAGATTTCTTTCAAAGAAAAAGCACATTTGCAAGAGAAGCAGAGGCTGCAGAAGAAACATTGGGATAATTGAACCGGTAACCTGATTGATATCACCAAATTATATTTATCTCTGCAAAATTCCTCTGATAGGCATAAGCCAGAATTTCAAGGCTATCATAGGTTTTTGTGATTTCTTGATAAAAAATTAATGTATCGAGCAGTCAGACGTGAGGAAAGTCAGAAACAGAAAAGGTGAAGGTTTATGATCTTTGAATTAAAGAACATTAGACAGAGTTCAGAGATGCCCTATGTCAACAGCATTTTTCCTTGAGTGTTCATTCACAGGATTTGAGCATTGCCATCAGGGCCAGGATTTTTTTTTGCCAATTCCTATTTGCCCTTGCAAAGGTGGTGGTGAGCAACCTCCTTGAACTGCTGCAGTCCATCTGGTGTAGATACACCCATCGTGCTGTTAGAAAGGGAGTGCCAGGTATTGACCCAGTGACAGTGAAGCAACATTGAGTTCCAAGTCAGGATGGTGTGTGGCTTGGAGGGGAACTTGCAGGCGATAGTGCTCCCATGCATCTGCAGTCCTTGTTCTTTTTGTTGGTAGAGGTGGCAGATTTAGAAGGTCCTGTTGAGGGAGCCTCAACAAGGTCAATGGTAACCTCCAGGATGTTGATGAAGAGAGTTTCATTGATAATAATGCCATTGACCATCATGGGGAGTGGGTAGATTCTTGTTGGAGATGGTCATTATTTGCACTTGTGCAAATGTTTCTTGCAATTTACCAGCCCAAGCTTGATTGTTGCCCAGAGCTTGTCACATATGGGCACAGACTGCTTCAGAATCTGAGGAGTGGCGAATGGTGGTGAACATTGTGCTAATCATGAGAAAACATTCCCCTTCTGACCTTCTGATGGAGAGAAGGTCATTGATGAAGCAGCTAAAGATGGTTGGACCTAGAACACCACCCCAGTGAACTCCTGCAGAGATCCCCAAAGTCAAATCTCACCGGCACAAAACCCGCATTTGGCCTCTCGTGAGATTTAGCAGCCATTACGTGATTACTGTTGCCGGCTGCTAAAGTGCCACCATTGAGTGGGTTTGCGTGGATGCAAGTGATGATTCTCAACAGTAGCAGGAGTTAATTAACCGATAAGTAATGTAGTGCTCCCAACTTGAGAAGAACATTAGCCTCCATTTTAATTAGTACCCTTATTGGATACACTTCTTTTTAAACTAAGCTGCAGGGCACAGTAAAAGATTGAAAAGAGTCACATGTAAGGTCAGGTGAGGTAAATCAAGAAACAGGTTTTGAAAGTGTGTTACTTGTTCGAGGAAGAGAATGCAGAAATAGATTAAGAAAAAGAATGGGTAAGATAACGTTCAAGAAAAATTGAGATGAATGGTTTTGATGGAGAAAATATCATCAACATTGTTTTTAAGGTGAGTAACATCAACACAGGAAGACTCAAAACCTTTGCCAGGGTGTTAACTTTCCCACTGGCAGGAATTCTGTCATCAAATTGGACTCCGAGATGGACTTGCAGGATTTCATGCTATATCTGCACATTAAACTTATTGGTTTTTTGGTGTTCAGTTCACATACATATGGACATCCGGCATGTCTATTTCTTTTGGAAGGGGTAAGCATAGTGACTGACTACTAATAATAATAATCTTTATTAGTGTCACAAGTAGGCTTACATTAACATTGCAATAACGTTACTGTGAAAATCCCCTAGTCGCCACACTACGGCACCTGTTCAGGTACACTGAGGGAGAATTCAGAATGTCCAATTCACTTAACAAGCACGTCTTTTGGGAATTGTGGGAGGAAACCGGAGAACCTGGAGGAAACCCACACTGACATGGGGAGAATGTTCAGACTCCGCACAGGCAGTGACCCAAGCCAGGAATCAAACCTGGGTCCCTGGCGCGGTGAAAAAAACAGTGCTAACCATTGTGCTGCCGTGCCGCAGAGAAGACTGGAACTCAACAGATAACTCAACAGATCCCATTTGACTCTTAGAAAGATCATGGAACTGTGTGACCCATTCCTACCACTTTAATGTTGCTCTTAAGCTGACTTTCAAGGGGTGAATGAACACTGTCCAAAATGTTTTTGTCTCTTTTTTTTCTCTCCTGTCTAGTGAGGTAATATATCATCTGTCATCTGAGATTTTGCCACAAGTCATGAGGCAAACTGATATTTTATCCTTTTATGGTTACTTCAAAGGCAGCCATATCCTGATAACTGGTGAATTTGATTGGATATAATAGTAAATGGATTAAGTTGAAACAAATACGTCTCAAAGTATTCAAAATATTCAATTATTAATAGGTGTTTTAGCGAATCCTCGTAATCCATAATCATAATCACTGCAGTTCTTGAAACATTAAGATAAATCATAAATTTCACTTGCAGTCAGACAAATACGTACATTTAATATATTCTTCCAACCACAGCAGGCAATAAAGGTCATGGAGTCATACAGTTTTACAGCACAAAAAGAGGCCCTTTGGCCCATTGTATCTGCGCTGGTCAGCAAGCACTTATCTATTCTAATTGTATTTTCCAGCACTTGAGTTCTAGATTCCCACCACTCTCTGGGTGAAAAGGTTTTTCCTCAAATTCTCTTTAACCTCCTGCTCCTTACCTTAAACCTGTGCCCCGTGGTTATTGACCCCTCTACTAAGGGTAACATCTCCTTCTTATCTACCCAATGTGTGTCCCTCATAATTTTGTACAACTCAATCAGGTCCCCTTTCAGCCTTCTCTGCTGCAAGGAAAATAACCCTAGACTAGACAGCCTCTCTTCATAGCTGAAATGCTCCAGCCCAGGCACCAGCCTGGTCAATCTACTTTGCATCCTCTCTAGTGCAATCACATCCTTGATTGGGTACTATAATGCATATCCAGTTCTGAGCGCAGTATTCAGGTTGATCAAACCTCCAAACACAAATTCACATTACAATGCATTTCGTTCTGATTGATATGTCTGCCAAAATGCCATTACAACGTATGCACAGCATGAAGTGATCGGGCCTAACTCACATGCAATTATACATTTCTAAGCCACCGCACATGATCAGTTATAATTCCTTGTGATTTCATGGACATGGGTGAAGATGACTTGATGCTTCAATTATCCTGATTCAAACCAATTATTCAAACTGAACAGCTACTCCCCATGGGTCTCTGGAGAAGTCGGAAAGGGGCTATAGAGGGACCGAGTACGCACTGACCACCGCAGATTTACAGTGTGAAAGGACCTTATAAACACTTAACGGAACAATTACCGGGGTAATTAAAGCCACTGAGGCACAGGCCAAAGGAAGGACGTGCAATAACTTAGCCCGAGACCGGCTAGTGGTTGTTCGTTCAGACATCAAGGATTTAAGATTCTGGACTTTTCCCCAACATTTATTTGTTTCTTTGTACCAATTAAATTCCCTTAACGTCCACCGAGCAGACATGAATTGATGGCCACTCGACCAGGTGGGGGCACAGAGAAAGGAGCTATAAAATTAATCATTGCCATTCCACAGGAATGCGTAGCTAATGGCATCTTTGAGGACAATTATAGATTTGAATCAATGGGGACAGAGAAAGCGGGCTGAGGTTACCTAGCCAGGTCTAAAGGACCCATAAGGAGGACTTGACATATGTAAGCACTGCAGAATGCTGCCCAGAATCGACAACACGCCAGGACAAATGGTCTGACAAGCCATGCAAAGCGATGCAGAGCTGGAAAGAAATACATTCTCCCTGCTCCAAGTTGCCAGACCATTTTTTAAATAAGGTTCTGATGGGACTACAGCCAAGCACTACCAACTGATTGTTCTCAATCATTCAGCCACCGATGTATAAAGGTCAGGTGGGATCCGATCTTTCCTACAGATTGTTACGACCAGTCCCCAAAACTGGTTAACCCGGTCAGGATGCCTCAATTTGTTACTGTCCAGCTTGGATACCCTCGGCTGAGGAGGGATGAACTTGCTCCCTTTCTTTTTTCAACCTCCGCTACTGGTGCAACAGGATTAATCTAAAAGGAATCCTTCCCTTTACAGATACCATTTTCAAGTCCCAGTATTTTTGTTTTAAAAGGAGCCAATTTAACCAGAATTTATGAACTACGAAAGGCAAGAAAATGATAAAACACATGCATATACATAGAACATAGAACAGTACAGCACAGAACAGGCCCTTTGGCCCTCGATGTTGTGCCGAGCATTGTCCGAAACCAAGATCAAGCTATCCCACTCCCTGCCATTCTGGTGTGCTCCATGTGCCTATCCAATAACCGCTTGAAAGTTCCTAAAGTGTCCGACTCCACTATCACAGCAGGCAGCCCATTCCACACCCTAACCACTCTCTGAGTAAAGAATTTACCTCGGACATCCCTCCTATATCTCCCACCCTGAATCTTATAGTTATGCCCCCTTGTAACAGCTACATCCACTCGAGGAAATAGTCTCTGAATGTCCACTCTATCTATCCCCCTCATTATCTTATAAACCTCTATTAAGTTGCCTCTCATCCTCCTCCACTCCAAAGAGAAAAGCCCTAGCTCCCTCAACCTTTCCTCATAAGAACTATCCTGCAAACCAGGCAGTATCCTGGTAAATCTCCTTTGCACCCTTTCCAATGTTTCCACATCCTTCCTATATTGAGGTGACCAGAACTGCACACAATACTCCAAATGTGGTCTCACCAGGATCATGTACAGTTGCAGCATAACCCCGTGGCTCTTAAACTCAAGCCCCCTGTTAATAAACGCTAACACACTATAAGCTTTCTTCACGGTTCTATCCACTTGAATGGCAACCTTCAGAGATCTGTGGACATGAACCCCAAGATCTCTCTGTTCTTCCACATTCCTCAGAACCCTGCCGTTGACCCTGTAATCCGCATTCAATTTTTTTCAACCAAAATGAATCACCTCGTACTTATCAGGGTTAAACTCGATCTGCCATTTTTCGGCCCAGCTCTGCATCCTATCAATGTCTCTTTGCAGCCTACAACAGCCCTCCACCTCATCCACTACTCCACCAATCTTGGTGTCATCAGCAAATTTACTGACCCACCCTTCAGCCCCCTCCTCCAAGTCATTGATAAAAATCACAAATAGCAGAGGACCCAGCACTGATCCCTGTGGTACACCGCTGGTAACTGGTCTCCAGTCTGAAAATTTTCCATCCACCACCACCCTCTGTCTTCTATCTGATAGCCAGTTACTTATCCAATTGGCCAAATTTCCCTCTATCCCACACCTCCTTACTTTCTTCAAGAGCCGACTATGGGGAATCGTATCAAACGCCTTACTAAAATCCATATATATGACATCAACTGCTCTACCTTCATCTACACACTTAGTTACCTCCTCCTGCATTACCTGCATCATACATTCATGCAGAAGTCATAACTGAGTCCAAAGTAAGTAAATAAAAAAAGGTCTACAAGGCAGTCCTTGGCTCATGATTGAGTGTTGTGGCCATTATGTTTCAAGGTTCCAGTAATGCTGATTTCAGCAGGTGAATAGTTAGTTTCAAGGTTCTGGTGTTCTGCAGTTTGTTGGAGAAGCTTCCATTTCCCCTGTGGTCTTTGTTGATTTGGCTAACTTACACAATCAGAGAGATAGGGATATCCCTCAGAAAGGTTTTGCAGAGGTGCTGCTACTGGCTGACTTCTTCCTCGGTGTCACACATATCCTGACACTCCAGCACTGGTCCACACCCATGCACACTTGGGGCAGCTTTTCAGCTGGCCTTTATCCCAGTCTTTGTATATTCCAAGAAGGCAAAATCCACAAATCCATAGAATTTCTGCAGTACAGAAGGAGGCCATTTGGCCCATCGACTCTGCACCCACCCTCCAAAAGAATTCTCTACCTAGGCCCACTCCCCCAACCTATCACTGTAACCCCACACATTGACCATGGCCAATCCATCTAACCTGCATACTTTTGGACACTAAGGTGCTATTTAGCATGGTCAATTCATCTAACATGCACATATTTGAACAGTGGGAGGAAACCGGAATACACCAAGGAAACCCATCTGGACATTACGCACAGGATATCTCTTGATGATGTTATATTAATCTCCCTTAATCTCCCATTGTCTCCACCAGAGATGGCAAATAGTTTCTGGATGCTTTAGAAGTATCATGTCTGGAAACAGGGCAGTTCAATTGTCTCTCAGAGTATCACCCCCCGAGCAATTCAGCCACTGACCAACTTTATATCTACAGTCACCTTTGTATGTCCATTGAAAAAAGAAATTATTTCGAAGTTCAATATTTCTAGACGTGACTCAGTGTTTTTCCGTCATTATTATGACAAGAAGCATTAAAAAAAAGTCTTTCATAGGTGTCATTAGCAAAGTCAACATTTGTCACCATCTTTAATTACCCTCGAAGAGCTGGTGGTAGGCAGCCTTCTTGAACAGCTGCAGTCCATTTGATGCATGTGTACCCACGGTGCTGAAGAGTTCCAGGATTTTGATCCAATGATAGTGCAGGAATGGTGATGCAATTCCAAGTCAGGATGGTGTGTGGCTTGGAGGGGAAGTTACAGGTGGTAGCCTTGCTCTTTTTGTGGTGTTGGGCGTTCTGACACACAGATGAGCCAACACGGTTGTATATGGTACAACGCTATTTTATTTAAACTTTCTATGTACAGTTTTGTCTTGATACTCTGCACGTGGGGATTCCCTGTTTGTGATTTTGTAACAGGTCTTGTCCGTGTCTTTGTCCCCAGACCTACTGACCACCAGGTGTCGTGCTCGTGCTTTTTATGTGGTTGGTGTTCTTGTGTGTGATTGGTTGTGGTGTTGTGTGCTCTGATTTGCCTGTTGGTGTGTCCATCATGATGTGTGTGTTTGAATATCATGACATCCCCCCTTTTTACAAAGATATGTGCCTACGTGGTAATAAATATGATCGCGTCGTGAGTGCATCTAAGAGTGTGTGTGTGTCATGTACAGCATGTGCATATGACGTAACTATGACGTATATGACGATGTCGGGTGCGTCACATGAACCAAGTTGTACCATAACATAACATGAATGCGAACGAGAAAAAAAAAACTTGAACAGTTGTCCAGTCAGACGATATCTGGAACGATAAACAACAACAGGTTATCATGTAAAATTGTGCAACTTGTTAGACATATGAACGGTATTATAAGTCCAGTCTAATGGGCTTGCGACGAGTTCGGGTTGACCGCCTCAAGGGTGGATCAAGAACCACCGGCTGCTGTGCAAGCATGGCCATGGGTGGCGATGGAAAGGGCGTGATCTGCGGAAGCTCCACAAAGTCATCCTCGGAAGCCTGTTGAGGATCTGGCGTGTGCGTACTGTGTGGCTGTGAGCGTGGAAGTCGGCGAAGGGCGCGCCGATTGCGGCGACGCACTGAACCATCCAGCATGCGAACCAGGAACGAGCGGGGAGCCACATGTCGGAGGACTTCGGCCGGTGCTGACCAGCCACCATACGGTTGATGGACGCGTACTTTGTCTCCGGAGGACAGGGGGGGCAGGTCCGTCGCTCCTGTGTCGTACCGACTTTTCTGGCGATCACGCTGCATTTGCATGTTCCGAAGAACCGTCTCATGGTCTGTTGTTGGTGCCAGGATGGAAGGTACCGTCGTCCTGAGGGAGCGACCCATTAGTAGCTGCGCTGGCGAGAGACCCGTGGATAGCGGGGCCGATCGATAGGCCAGCAAGGTGAGGTTAAAGTCCGATCCGGCAGCAGCCGCCTTGCACAGGAGCCGCTTGGCGATGTGGACGCCCTTTTCAGCCTTCCCGTTCGATTGTGGATGTAGAGGGCTGGATGTCACATGAGTGAAACCATATGCTGCGGCAAAGGACGACCATTCACGGCTGGCGAAACAGGGTCCATTGTCTGACATGACAGTCCTTGGAATGCCATGGCGAGCAAATGTTTCCTTGCAGGCCCCAATGACTGCGGACGACGTCAGATCATGGAGAGGCATGACTTCCGGGTAGTTTGAGAAGTAGTCTATAATAACGATGTAATCTCTGCCGAGCGCGTGAAATAGGTCAACACCCACCTTCGCCCAGGGGGACGTCACCATCTCGTGTGGTAGAAGCGTCTCCGGAGGTTGCGCCGGCTGAAACCTCTGACAGGTTGTGCAATTGAGCACCATGTTGGCTATGTCTTCATTAATACCCGGCCAATATACCGCCTCTCGGGCCCTTCGTCTGCATTTTTCGACGCCCAAGTGGCCTTCGTGTAGTTGATTAAGAATCATCTGGCGCATGCTGTGCGGAATAACGATCCTGTCTAATTTCATAAGGACCCCGTCTATGTTGGTAAGGTCATCTCGCACATTATAAAACTGGGGGCACTGCCCTTTGAGCCACCCTTCCGTCATGTGGCGCATCACTCGCTGCAGAAGGGGGTCAGTCGCCGTCTCTGCGCGTATGTGGGCCAGACTAGGATCTTCAGCTGGCATATTTGCTGCTGTCAGAGTCACGTGTGCCTCAATTTGACGCACGAACCCCTCCGCATCTGGTGGTGTGCTCACTTCTCGGGAGAGCGTGTCCGCCACGATGAGATCCTTCCCCGGAGTGTAGATCAGTTCGAAATCATACCTCCTGAGTTTAAGTAAGAAGCGCTGGAGGCGAGGGGTCATGTCGTTCAGGTCTTTGTTAATGATGTTGACCAGGGGGCGGTGGTCAGTTTCAACCGTAAATCGTGGCAGGCCATACACATAGTCGTGGAACTTGTCCAGTCCAGTTAACAAGCCCAGGCATTCTTTTTCTATTTGCGCGTAGCGCTGTTCGGTAGGGGTCATGGCTCGTGAAGCATATGCAACCGGGGCCCATGACGACGTGCTGTCTTTTTGCAGGAGTACCGCTCCAATACCAGATTGGCTGGCGTCTGTTGAGATCTTTGTAGGGCGAGTCGTGTCAAAGAACGCCAGCACTGGTGCCGTGACCAGTTTGTGCTTGAGCTCCTCCCATTCCAGCTGATGCGATTGCTGCCAGTTGAATTCTGTCGATTTTTTTACGAGATGGCGCATATTCGTTGTATGAGAAGCCAGGTTGGGAATGAACTTCCCAAGGAAGTTGACCATGCCCAGGAATCTTAGGACAGCCTTCTTGTCAGCCGGCCGTGGCATGGCTGTGATGGCGCTAACTTTGTCTGCATCGGGACGGACCCCTGATCGTGAGATGTGGTCCCCGAGGAATTTCAGCTCAGTCTGGCCGAAGGCACACTTGGCGCGGTTGAGACGCAGGCCATTTTGTCGTATGCGGGTGAAGACACGTCGTAGACGATGCATGTGTTCCTGCGGAGTGGTGGACCAAATGATGATATCGTCCACATATACACCTACCCCTTCGATGCCTTCCATCATCTGCTCCATAATGCGGTGGAAAACTTCAGATGCTGAAATGATGCCGAATGGCATCCGGTTGTAGCAGAATCTTCCAAAAGGGGTGTTGAACGTGCATAGCCTTCGGCTGGCCGGGTCCAATTGGATCTGCCAAAATCCTTTGGACGCATCCAATTTGGTAAATATTTTGGCTTGCGCCATCTCGCTGGTGAGGTCCTCTCGTTTCGGGATGGGATAGTGTTCCCGCATGATGTTGTTATTCAGATCTTTAGGATCTATACATATGCGGAGCTCGCCAGAGGGCTTCTTTACACAGACCATGGAGCTGACCCATGGCGTGGGCTCCGTGACCCTGGATAGGACCCCTTTGTCCTGAAGATCCTGCAGTTGTAACTTGAGGCGGTCTTTGAGTGGCGCAGGAACCCTGCGAGGTGCGTGAACGACAGGGATGGCGTCCGGTTTGAGTCGAATCTTGTACGTGTATGGCAATGTCCCCATGCCTTCAAAAACCTCCTGGTTGTGAGCAAGGAGGGAATGGAGATTTGCGTGGAACTCAGCATCCGGGAAGTCTGATATCTCATCTGGAGAGAGACACATAATGCGCTGTACCAGGTGAAGGACCTTACACGCCTGTGCGCCCAGTAACGAGTCTTTTGATGAGCCGACAACTTCGAAGGGGAGTGTGGCCATGTGCATCTTGTGAGTTACCTGTAGCTGGCAAGATCCTATGGACGGGATGACGTTCCCGTTATAGTCAACCATCTTGAGCCGGGATGGCGTGATGGGTGGTTTGACCTTCATGGCCTGGAATGCAGAATATGCAATCAGGCTGGCGGATGCGCCGGTGTCCAGACGGAAGGTGACGCGCGATCGGTTGACCGTCAGGGTGGCACACCACTCATCGGCTGGATTGATGGCATTGACCTTGTTGACATCGATGACGGAAACGGGGAAGGCATCCTGGTCATCTGCATCACTTAACTGGAAGTCTTGATGCGTGGGCTGGACGGTCCTGACTTGTCTGCGAGATTGTCGGGGATGTGCAGGATCCATGGGTTGAGCCGAACGACAGTGGGCAGCGTAGTGGCCCATCTTGCCACATCTGAGGCACTGTCGGTTTTTAGCAGGACATTGCCCTTTTAAATGTACAGCTCCACAATTGCCGCACGTCATGACGTCACGGCGTTCGTTGCGCCACTGCGCATGCGCAGTGCGATCTTGCGGTGGGCGCGCCTGCGCAGTGCGTCCCTCGATGTGGCCGTTATTTTTGGCGCGCACCAGCGCGGGAGACCGCGAAAAGCGCGGGAAGCGGCCGCTGTCGTCCGGGCCGTGGGTCGGGAAGTAATCGACGACCTGGATGCGTTCGGCGTCGTGGGCAGCCTGGCTTGCCGATTCGACGGCTGGGGACCCCCTCCGTGCCAACTCGGACGCCTGAAATCGGGCAAAACGGCAGTTAGCATTTTCGTGGAGGACACAGGCTTCCACAGCAGACGCTAAGGTGAGGCTTTTTATTTTAAGAAGCTGCTGGCGTAGGCCACTAGAGGCAACGCCAAAAACAATCTGGTCCCTGATCATGGACTCTGTGGTGGTGCCGTAACCGCAGGACTGCGCTAGAATTCGGAGGTGCGTCAAAAAGGGTTGAAAAAGCTCCTCCTTACCTTGCAGGCGTTGCTGAAAGAGGTATCTTTCAAAACTTTCATTCACTTCAACCTTAAAGTGCTGGTCCAGTTTGAGGATGACCGTGTCATATTTGGATTGGTTTTCGCCTTCTTCGAACACCAGTGAGTTGAAGACGTCGAGGGCGTGCTGACCTGCGTAGGAGAGGAGCATTGCAATCTTTGTTTCATCCGAGACGCTCTGTTTTTCGTTGGCACGGATGTACAGGTCAAATCGCTGCCTGAAGAGCTTCCAATTGATACCTAGGTTCCCCGCGACTTGCAACGGCTGCGGTTTGTCGGTGCGGTCCATGTCCAGAATGGCAGGTTAGTTGGCAGGTATCGATCCACTCCTGTACCATGTGGTGTTGGGCGTTCTGACACACAGATGAGCCAACACGGTTGTATATGGTACAACGCTATTTTATTTAAACTTTCTATGTACAGTTTTGTCTTGATACTCTGCACGTGGGGATTCCCTGTTTGTGATTTTGTAACAGGTCTTGTCCGTGTCTTTGTCCCCAGACCTACTGACCACCAGGTGTCGTGCTCGTGCTTTTTATGTGGTTGGTGTTCTTGTGTGTGATTGGTTGTGGTGTTGTGTGCTCTGATTTGCCTGTTGGTGTGTCCATCATGATGTGTGTGTTTGAATATCATGACACTTTTCAGTGGTAGAGGTCACAGGTTAGGGATGTGCTGTTGAAGGTGCCTTGAAGAGTTGCTGCACTGCATCTTGAATATAATGCCCACTGTGCCACTGTTCATTGCTGGTGGAGGGACTGAATGTTGAAGTTAGTGATGGGGTGGCGATCAAGTGAACTGCTTTGCCCTGGATGATGTTGTGCTTCTTGCATGCTGTTGGAGCTACACATCCATGCCAGTAGAGCATATTACATCACACTCCTAACCTTTGCCTTGTAGATGGCGAACTGACTTTGGGGAGTCAAGAGCGAGTTACTTGCTGCATAATTCCCATTCTTGGACTGCATTTGTAGCCCCAGTATTTATGTGACTAGTCCAGTTCAGTTTCTGGTCAATGGTAACCCCCAGGGTAGTGACAGTGGAGGATCAAACCATAGCAATGCCATTATTGACTTCATCAATAAGAAGTCTTACAACACCAGGTTAAAGTTCAACGCGCAGCTCCTTCATCAGGTGAGTGGAGAGAGCTAATGAAGGAGCCCGTGCTCTGAAAGCTTGTGATTCCAAACAAACCTGCTGGACTTTAGCCTGATGTTGTAAGACTTCTTAATGTGCCCACCCAAATCCAACGCCGGCATCTCCACATCATTGCACATCAAAGGAGGAGGGTTAGATTCCCTCTTATTGGAGATGGCCGTCGCCTGATACCTGTGTGGCATGAGTGTTATTTGCCACTTATTAGCCCAAGCCTCAATGTTGTCCAGGTCTTGTATATGGCCGTCGACAGCCTCAGTAACTGAGGAGTTACAAATTGTACCGATAAGCAGCAAACTAATTTCTGAACATGTGATGGGTAGTAGGTCATTGATGATACAGCTGAAGATAATTGGGCCTAGCACACTATATTGAGGGAGTCCTGCAATGATGTCCTGGGACTGAGGTGATTGGCCTCCGACAACCACAAGCAACCTCCTTTATGTTAGCTATGACTCCCACACAGTGGCAAGCTTTTTCCAATTTCTTCACTTTTGCCAGGGCTCCGTGATGCCACACTCATCAAATTTCTTAATGTCAAGGTGTGGTCGTAGAGGTATTAAGGTACCTGATAGGCTGGAGCGCCATTGGTGGAAACTGTATGCTTTCTATTGGTTAAGATGTATGGTAGCTCCGCCCTGCTAGGCGGGGTATAAGCACCTGTGCCGCCCCAGCAGCCTTCATTCTGTACCTGAGCTGCTGGGGGAAACATCTAGCTTATTAAAGCCTTCAGTTGGATTACAACCTCACTTTAGTGGTCATTGATCGTGCATCAATTTAATAAGCTAGTTTTTGTTTTTAAAAAGGGTGGAGCTCCGAATCAAGCCGGAGTGTCTGCAACTCAGCCCCCACGCGACGAACTCAGCGGCAATCTTCAAGCACTGGCTGGCGTGCTTTAAAGGGTATCTCAGGACGGCCGAAAACACACCCACGGGAGAGCAGAAAATGCAAGTCCTGCACTCAAGGGTGAGCCCGGAGATTTACAGCCTCATCGAGGAAGCGGAAGACTTCGATGCAGCAATAGAGCTGCTAAAAGGACATTATATTCGCCCAGTAAACCAGGTCTACGCCTGGCACCTGCTTGCAACAAGGCGACACACCCCTGGGGAATCGCTGGAAGAATTCTACCGTGCACTCCTGGTGTTGGGGGGAAACTGCAGCTGCCCGCATGTTTCGGCGAGCGAACACACTGAACTCTTGGTCCGGGACGATTTGGTGGCAGGTATGCTATCCTCACAAATCCGCCAGCGACTGCTAGAAAAAGACACTCTGGGTCTCAAGGAGGCACGGGCCCTTGCAGGTTCCCTGGACGTGGCCTCCAGGAATGCCCACGCTTACGTTCCCGACCGCGTGGCAGCCCCCTGGGCAGCATGGAAGCCCTCCGCAGCCAACCCCAAGACATCCCCCATCCCCCCCACAAGCCTGCACTGCAAGGCGGCCGGGCAACCCCAGGGGGCCCCGCTACTACTTTTATGGGCAGGCCAAGCACCCCCGCTAGCGCTGCCCAGCCCATGCATCCACCTGCAAGGGATGCGGCAAAAAGGGCCATTTCATGGGCCACTTCCCTGTTTACAAACCCTACCCCGATTTTCAAACCCGTCGCCACCAGGAGCAGACGGTACAGTGCCCAGGACCGGATCTTTATTCGGTCAGCGATCCAAAGGCTACTGAGGGAATGGGTCATTGAAGCCAGTAACAGCCCCTGGAGAGCTCAAGTAGTGGTGGTAAAGACCGGGGAGAAGCATAGGATGGTCATCGACTACAGTCAGATCTTCAACAGGGTTACACAGCTGGACGCGTACCCTCTCCCCCACATATCCGACCTGGTAAACAGGATCGCGCATCAAAAGGTCTTCTCCACGGTGGATCTCAAGTCCGCCTACCACCAGCTCCCCATCCGCACTAGTGACCGCAAATACACTGCCTTCGAGGCAGATGGGCGGCTCTACCACTTTTTAAGTGTTCCCTTCGGTGTCACCAATGGTGTCTCGGTCTTCCAGCGCGAGATGGACCGCAGCGAGTGCAGCTTGAGATTCAGGTAGGTGTTTAAACTTGCCGCCAGGTTCCAGCGGCCTTCATTTCCGGGAGCAGGAGAGAGAGAGGGAGCCGGAGCGCAGCGAGTGCAGCTTGGGATTCAGGTAGGTGTTTAAACTTGCCCCCAGATTCCAGTGGCCTTCATTTTCGGGAGCGGGAGAGAGAGTGAGAAGCGGAGCGCAGCAAGTGCAGCTTGGGATTCAGGTAGGTGTTTAAACTTGCCCCCAGGTTCCAGCGGCCTTCATTTTCGGGAGCGGGAGAGAGAGAGAGGGAGCCGGAGTGCAACTTGGGAATCAGGTAGGTGCTCAAGTGTTTGATTTTTACCTCTATTTAAGTTGGGCAGTTGCTAAACCCGAGACACTACACTTGTAGTGTCTCCCACCCTTCCACCTACTCTAACTAAGGGGGTGAGTGAATATCAAGTAAGCTCTCTCTTTTCTTTTTCTTTTATCCGCAAGTTATAGCTTCTGATTTTCAGTGGGATCAGTGGCCAGGGGTCTGTCGGGAAGGTAAGTAGCTGGGAGAAATTTAACTCTTCGTGGGTTGGTAAGTATTGTGATTGGTAAGTAAAATCCTTATTCTTTTCACTTATTCGTTATTTGATATTATATTTGTAATCAGGTAAGGTAAAGTGTAAAAATGGCAGGAGATCCCAGACCCATGTTATGCCCCTCGTGCTCAATGTGGGAGTTCAGGGACGCGGCCGATGCCCCTGACTCCTTCATGTGCGGGAAGTGTGTCCAGCTGCAGCTCCTGTTACACCGCATGACGGCTCTGGAACTGCAGATGGACTCACTTTGGAGCATCCGCGATGCTGAGGAGGTCGTGGATAGCACATTCAGGGAGTTTGTCACACCACAGATTAGGGTTGGTGAGGGAGGCAGGGAATGGGTGACCAAAAGGCAGAGAAAGAGCAGGAAGGCAGTGCAGGTGTCCCCTGTGGTCATCTCCCTCCAAAACAGGTATACCGTTTTGGATACTGTTGGGGGAGATGACTCACCAGGGGAATGCAGTAGTAGCCAGGCTCATGGCACCGTGGCTGGCTCTGCTGCACAGAAGGGCGGGAAACAGACTGGCAGGGCTATAGTCATAGGGGATTCAATCATAAGGGGAGTAGACAGGCGTTTCTGTGGTCGAAAACGAGACTCCCGAATGGTATGTTGCCTCCTGGGTGCACGGGTCAGGGATGTCTCAGATCGGCTGCAGGACATACTGAAGGGGGAGGGTGAACAGCCAGTTGTTGTGGTGCATATAGGCACCAATGATATAGGTAATAAACGGGATGAGGTCCTACAATCAGAATGTAGGGAGTGAGGAGATAAGTTTAAAAAGTCGGACCTCACAGGTAGTAATCTCAGGATTGCTACCAGTGCCATGAGACAGTCAGAGTAGAAATTCAAGAATGAATATATGGCTTGAGAGATGGTGCGGGAGGGAGGGGTTCAGATTTTTGGGACATTGGAACCGGTTCTGGGGGCGGTGGGACCATTTCAAATCGGATGGTCTACATCTGGGCAGGACTGGAACCAATGTCCTCGGGGGTGCTTTTGCTAACACTGTTGGGGAGGTTAAAACTAGTGTGGCAGGGGGATGGGAACAAGATTAGGAAGTCAGAGGTCAGTAAAGAGGCAGCAACTAAAGCCAGTAAGGTACTCGATAATAAACTCAATGTGACTAAGGGGAAGAGTAGACAGGGAAGAGATGATGAATGCAAAGAGACAGGTGGTCTGAGGTGCATTTGTTTCAATGCGAGAAGTGTAGCCGGTAAGGCAGATGAACTTAGGGCTTGAATTAATACCTGGGAATATGATGTTATTGGTATTACGGAGTCTTGGTTGAGGAAAGGGCAAGACTGGCAACTAAATATCCGAGGGTATAGATGCTTCAGGAGGGATAGAGAGGGAGGTAAAAGGGGTGGAGGAGTTGCATTACTGGTCAGAGATGATATCACAGCTATGATTAAGGAGGGCACGATGGAGGATTCGAGCACTGAGGCAATATGGGTGGAGCTAAGAAATAGGAAGGGTGCATTAACATTGTTGGGACTTTATTACAGGCCTCCCAAAAGCGACCGTGAAGTAGAGGTGCAAATATGTAGACAGATTATAGAAAAAATGTAGGAGCAATAGGGTGGTCGTGATGGGAGATTTTAACTTCCCCAACATTGAATGGGACTCATGTAGTGTTGGAGGCGTAGATGGAGCAGAATTTGTAAGGAGCATCCAGGAGAGTTTTTTAGAGCAGTATGTAAATAGTCCAACTCGGGAAGGGGCCATACTGGACCTGGTATTGGGGAATGATCCCGGCCAGGTGGTTAAAGTTTCAGTCTGTGATTATTTTGGGAATAGCGATCACAATTCCGTAAGTTTTAGAATACTCATGGACAAAGACAAGAGTGGTCCTAAAGGAAGAGTGCTAAATTGGGGAAAGGCCAAGTATAACAAAATTCGGCAGGAGCTGGGGAATGTGAATTGGGAGCAGCTCTTTAAGGGTAAATCCACATTTGAAATGTGTGAGTCTTTTAAGGAAAGGTTGATTAGAGTGCAGGACAGACATGTCCCTGTGAAAATGAGGGAAAGAAATGGCAAGATTAGGGAACCATGGATGACGGGTGGAATTGTGAGACTAGCTAAGATGAAAAAGGAAGCATACATAAGATCTAGGCGACTTAAATCTGATGAAGCTTTGGAGGAATATCAGGAACGTAGGACAAATCTCAAACGCGCAATAAAGAGGGCCAAAAGGGGTCATGAAATATCTTTGGCTAACAGGGTTATGGAAAATCCCAAAGCCTTTTATTCGTATATAAGGAGCAAGAGAGTAACTAGAAAAAGGATTGGCCCACTCAAAGACAAAAGAGGGAATTTATGCGTGGAGTCAGAGGAAATGGGTGAGATACTTAATGAGTACTTTGCATCGGTACTCACCAAGGAGAGGGACATGACGGATGTTGAGGCTAAGGATGGATGTTCAAATGCTCTAGGTCAAGTCAGCATAAGGAAGGGGGAAGTTTTGGGTATTCTAAAAAGCATTAAGGTGGACAAGTCCCCAGGTCCGGATGGGATCTATCCCAGGTTCCTGAGCGAAGCGAGGGAAGAAATAGTTTTGTTTTTTTTTAAATATATTTTATTCAAAATTTTTGGCCAACCATAACAGTACATTGTGTATCTTTTACACAGTAATATAACAATATAAATAACAATGGCCAGTTTTTTAAACAAGAAATAAATACTATATAAACAACATCAAAATTAAAAAACAAAACTAAATGGCAACTGCCTTGTCCCAAATAAATACTCTCCAAAAATACAATTCAGCAGTCCAGGATACAATTACCTATAACAACAACCTATACATATTATACTTATACACTAACATCCCTGAGAGTCCTTCTGGTTCCTCCCCCCCCCCCCCTCCCCACCCCCCCTCCTCCTCCTCCTCCTCCTCCCCCGCCCCCCCCCCCCCCCCCCCGGGTTGCTGCTGCTGTCTTCTTCTTTTCCATTCCCTCCATCTTTCTGTGAGGTATTCGACGAACGGTTGCCACCGCCTGGTGAACCCTTGAGCCGATCCCCTTAGGACGAACTTAATACGTTCCAGCTTTATAAACCCTGCCATGTCATTTATCCA
Source organism: Scyliorhinus torazame (assembly GCF_047496885.1). Lineage (NCBI taxonomy): Eukaryota > Metazoa > Chordata > Chondrichthyes > Carcharhiniformes > Scyliorhinidae > Scyliorhinus > Scyliorhinus torazame. Next base: position 100,004,188 of record NC_092727.1, read on the forward strand.
GGTCTCCACACCCGGGGGCTTGGCTTCCTTCCACATCAACAGTATCCTGCGCTGGGCTACTAGGGACGCAAAGGCCAAAACATCAGCCTCTTTCGCCTCCTGCACTCCCGGCTCTTCTGCAACCCCGAATATAGCCAACCCCCAGCTTGGTTCGACCTGGACCCCCACCACCTTCGAAAGCGCCTTTGTCACCCCCACCCAAAACCCCTGTAGTGCCGGACATGACCAGAACATGTGGGTGTGATTCGCTGGGCTTCTCGAGCATCTCGCACACCTATCCTCTACTCCAAAGAATTTACTGAGCCGTGCTCCAGTCATATGCGCCCTGGGTAACACCTTAAATTGTATCAGGCTTAGCCTGGCACACGAGGACGATGAGTTTACCCTACTTAGGGCATCAGCCCACAGCCCCTCCTCAATCTCCTTCCCCAGCTCTTCTTCCCATTTCTCTTTCAGCTCATCTACCATAATCTCCCCCTCGTCCCTCATTTCCCTATATATGTCTGATACCTTACCGTCCCCCACCCATGTCTTTGAGATCACTCTGTCCTGCACCTCCTGCGTCGGGAGCTGCGGGAAGTCCCTCACCTGTTCCCTCGCAAAAGCCCTCAGTTGCATATACAGGAATGCATTCCCTTGGGGCAACCTATATTTTTCGGTCAGCGCTCCCAGACTTGCAAACGTCCCATCTACAAACAGATCTCTCAATTGTGTTACTCCTGCTCTTTGCCATGTTCCAAATCCCCCATCCATTCTCCCCGGAGCAAACCTATGGTTATTTCTTATCGGGGACCACACCGAGGCTCCCGTCTTTCCCCTATGCCGTCTCCACTGCCCCCAAATTTTCAGAGTAGCCACCACCACCGGGCTTGTGGTGTATTTCTTCGGTGAGAACGGCAACGACGCCGTCACCATAGCTTGTAGGCTAGTCCCCCTGCAGGACGCCCTCTCCAATCTCTTCCACGCCGCTCCCTCCTCTTCTCCCATCCACTTACATACCATTGAGATATTGGCGGCCCAGTAGTACTCACTTAGGCTCGGTAGTGCCAGCCCCCCCCTATCCCTACTACACTGCAAAAATCCCTTCCTCACTCTCGGGGTCTTCCCGGCCCACACAAAACGTGATCACCACCGGGAGGCACTGAAACACAAAGAGGAATCTCGGGAGGACCACCATTTTAACCGCCTGCACCCTCCCTGCCAGTGACAGGGATACCATGTCCCATCTCTTGAAGTCCTCCTCCATCTGTTCCACCAACCGTGTTAAATTTAACCTATGCAATGTACCCCAATTCTTGGCTATCTGGATCCCCAAGTAGCGAAAGTCCCTTGTTACCTTCCTCAGCGGTAAGTCCTCTATTTCTCTGCTCTGCTCCCCTGGATGCACCACAAACAACTCACTTTTCCCCATGTTCAGTTTATATCCTGAAAATTCTCCAAACTCTCCAAGTATCCGCATTATCTCTGGCATCCCCTCCGCCGGGTCCGCCACATACAACAACAAATCGTCCGCATACAGAGATACCCGGTGTTCTTCTCCTCCCCTGAGTACTCCCCTCCCCTTCCTGGAACCCCTCAATGCTATTGCCAGGGGCTCAATCGCCAGTGCAAACAATAATGGGGACAGAGGACATCCCTGCCTCATCCATCTATGGAGCCGAAAATACGCAGACCCCCGTCCATTCGTGACCACGCTCGCCATCGGGGCCCTATACAGCAGCTGTACCCATCTAATATACTCATCTCCAAAGCCAAATCTCCTCAACACCTCCCACAAATAATCCCACTCCACTCTATCAAATGCTTTCTCGGCATCCATCGCCACCACTATCTCCGCTTCCCCCTCTGGTGGGGGCATCATCATTACCCCGAGCAGCCTCCGTATGTTCGTATTCAGCTGTCTCCCCTTCACAAACCCAGTTTGGTCCTCATGGACCACCCCCGGGACACAATCCTCTATCCTCATTGCCATTACTTTGGCCAGAATCTTAGCGTCTACGTTCAGGAGAGAAATAGGCCTATAGGACACGCATTGCAGCGGGTATTTTTCCTTCTTTAGGAGAAGCGATATCGTTGCCTCTGACATAGTCGGGGGCAGCTGTCCCCTTTCCCTCGCCTCATTAAAGGTTCTCATCAGTAGCGGGGCGAGCAAGTCCACATATTTCCTGTAAAATTCAACTGGGAATCCATCCAGTCCCGGGGCCTTCCCCGCCTGCATGCTCCTAATTCCTTTCACTACTTCCTCCATTTCGATCTGTGCTCCCAGTCCCACCCTCTCCTGCTCCTCCACCTTAGGAAATTCCAGCTGGTCCAGAAAACACATCATTCTCTCCTTCCCATCCGGGGGCTGAGCTTCATATAATCTTTCATAGAATGCCTTGAACACTCCATTCACTCTCTCCGCTCCCCGCTCCATCTCTCCCTCCTCATCCCTCACACCCCCTATTTCCCTCGCTGCTCCCCTTTTCCTCAATTGGTGGGCCAGCAACCTGCTCGCCTTCTCCCCATATTCGTACTGTACGCCCTGTGCCTTCCTCCACTGTGCCTCTGCAGTACCCGTTGTCAGCAAATCAAATTCTACGTGTAGCCTTTGCCTTTCCCTGTACAGTCCCTCCTACGGTGCCTCCGCATATTGCCTGTCCACCCTCAGAAGTTCTTGCAGCAACCGCTCCCGTTCCCTACTCTCCTGCTTTCCTTTATGTGCCCTGATTGATATCAGCTCCCCTCTAACCACTGCCTTCAGTGCCTCCCAGACCACTCCCACCTGGACCTCCCCATTATCATTGAGTTCCAAGTACTTTTCAATACACCCCCTCACCCTTAGACACACACCCTCATCCGCCATTAGTCCCATGTCCATTCTCCAGGGTGGACGCTGTTCTTTTTCCTCCCCTATCTCTAAGTCCACCCAGTGTGGAGCGTGATCCAAAATAGCTATAGCCGTATACTCCGTCCCCCTCACCTTCGGGATCAACGCCCTTCCCAAAACAAAAAAGTCTATTCGCGAATAAACTTTGTGGACATAGGAGAAAAACGAAAACTCCTTCCTCCTAGGTCTGCTACATCTCCATGGGTCTACTCCTCCCATCTGCTCCATAAAGTCTTTAAGCACCTTGGCTGCTGCCGGCCTCCTTCCAGTCCTGGACCTCGATCTGTCCAGCCCTGGTTCCAGCACCATGTTAAAATCTCCACCCATTACCAACTTCCCCACCTCTAGGTCCGGGATACGTCCTAACATGCGCCTCATAAAGTTGGCATCATCCCAGTTCGGGGCATATACGTTCACTAAGACCACCGCCTCCCCCTGTAATTTGCCACTCACTATCACGTCTCTGCCCCCACTATCCGCCACTATAGTCTTTGCCTCAAACATTACCCTCTTCCCCACTAGTATAGCCAACCCCCTGTTTTTCGCATCTAGCCCCGAATGAAACACCTGCCTCACCCATCCTTTGCGTAGTCTAACCTGGTCTATCAGTTTCAAATGCGTCTCCTGTAACATAACCACATCTGCCTTAAGTTTCTTAAGGTGTGCGAGTACCCGTGCCCTCTTTATCGGCCCGTTCAGCCCTCTCACATTCCACGTGATCAGCCGGGTTGGGGGGCTCTTTACCCCCCCCTTGTCGATTAGCCATCCCCCTTTATCCAGCTCCTCACCCGGTTCCCACGCAGCTGTGTCCCCCCCAGGCGGTGCCCTCCCGCCCCCCCCACCCCACCCCATACCAGCTCCCCCTTCTCCCCAGCAGCAGCAACCCAGTAAATCCCCCCTCCCACCCTCCCCGCTAGATCCCCCACTAGCGTAGTTACACCCCCCATGTTGCTCCCAGAAGTCAGCAAACTCTGGCCGACCTCGGCTTCCCCCCGTGACCTCGGCTTGCACCGTGCGACGCCCCCTCCTTCCTGCTTCCCTATTCCCGCCATAATTATCATAGCGCGGGAACAAAGCCCGCTCTTCCCTTTTGGCCCCGCCCCCAATGGCCAATGCCCCCAGCTCCTCCACCTCCCTTCCTCCCTCCCCCACAACTTGTGGAAGAGAGAAAAGTTACCGGGTCGCAGGATTAACAACATAAAAATCATCTCTCCCCCCTTTTCCCCCCCTCTTCGCCCCCCATATTCGCCCCACCACTTTGTCTCAAACGTTCTTTTTTAATAACCCGCTTATTCCAATTTCTCTTCAACAATAAATGTCCACGCCTCATCCGCCGTTTCAAAGTAGTGGTGCTTCCCTTGATATGTGACCCACAGTCTTGCCGGCTGCATTCCAAATTTAATCTTCTTTTTATGAAGCACCGCCTTGGCCCGATTAAAGCTCGCCCTCCTTCTCGCCACCTCCGCACTCCAGTCTTGATATACGCGGATCACCGCGTTCTCCCACCTACTGCTCCGAGTTTTCTTTGCCCATCTGAGGACCATCTCTCTGTCCTTAAAGCGGAGGAATCTCACCACTATGGCTCTGGGAATTTCTCCTGCTCTCGGTCCTCGCGCCATCACTCGGTATGCTCCCTCCACCTCCAATGCACCCGTCGGGGCCTCCGATCCCATTAACGAATGCAGCATCGTGCTCACATATGCCCCAACGTCCGCCCCTTCTGCACCTTCAGGAAGACCAAGAATCCTTAAATTCTTCCTCCTCGCATTATTCTCCAGCACCTCCAACCTTTCCACACATCGTTTATGGTGTGCCTCGTGCATCTCCGTCTTCACCACCAGGCCCTGTATATCGTCCTCGTTCTCGGCAGCCTTTGCCTTCACGACCCGAAGCTCCCGCTCCTGGGTCTTTTGCTCATCTTTTAGCCCTTCAATCGCCTGTAATATCGGGGCCAACAGCTCCTTCTTCATCTCCTTTTTAAGCTCTTCCACGCAGCGTTTCAAAAACTCGTGTTGTTCAGGGCCCCATATTAAACTGCCACCTTCCGACGCCATCTTGGTTTTTGCTTGCCTTCCTTGCCGCTGCTCTAAAGGATCCACCGCAATCCGGCCACTTTCCTCTCCTTTTTCCATCCGTATCCAGGGGGGATTCCCTTCTGGTTTACCGCACAGTGCTTTTAGCCGTTAAAATTGCCGTTGGGGCTCTTATTAAGAGCCCAAAAGTCCGTTCCACCGGGATCTGCCGAAACGTGCGACTTAGCTGGTCATCGCCGCACCCGGAAGTCGAGGGAAGAAATAGTTGGGGCCTTAACAGATATCTTTGCAGCATCCTTGAGCACGGATGAGGTCCCGGAGGACTGGAGAATTGCTAATGTTGTCCCTTTGTTTAAGAAGGGTAGCAGGGATAATCCAGGGAATTATAGACCTGTGAGCTTGACGTCAGTGGTAGGCAAACTGTTGGAGAAGATACTGAGGGATAGGATCTATTCACATTTGGAAGAAAATAGACTTATCAGTGATAGGCAGCATGGTTTTGTGCAGGGAAGGTCATGTCTTACAAACCTAATAGAATTCTTTGAGGAAGTGACAACGTTAATTGATGAGGGAAGGGCTGTAGATGTCATATACATAGACTTCAGTAAGGCGTTTGATAAAGTTTCCCATGGCAGGTTGATGGAAAAAGTGAAGTTGTATGGGGTTCAGGGTGTACTACCTAGATGGATAAAGAACTGGCTGGGCAACAGGAGACAGAGAGTAGTGGTGGAAGGGAGTGTCTCAAAATGGAGAAAGGTGACTAGTGGTGTTCCACAGGGATCCGTGCTCGGACCCCTGTTGTTTGTGATATACATAAATGATCTGGACGAAGGTATAGGTGGTCTGATTAGCAAGTTTGCAGATGATACTAAGATTGGTGGAGTTGCAGACAGCGAGGAGGACTGTCAGAGAATACAGCAAAATATAAATAGATTGGAGAGTTGGGCAGAGAAATGGCAGATGGAGTGCAATCCAGGCAAATGCGAGGTGATGCATTTTGGAAGATTTAATTCAAGAGCGGACTATACGGTCAATGGGGAAAATTGATGTACAGAGAGATCTGGGAGTTCAGGTCCATTGTACCCTGAAGGTGGCAACGCAGGTCGATAGAGTGGTCAAGAAGGCATACAACATGCTTGCCTTCATCGGACGGGGTATTGAGTACAAGAGTCGGCAGGTCATGTTACAGTTGTATAGGACTTTGGTTAGGTAACATTTGGAATACTGCGTGCAGTTCTGGTCGCCACATTACCAGAAGGATGTGGATGCTTTAGAGAGGGTGCAGAGGAGGTTCACCAGGATGTTGCCTGGTCTGGAGGGTGCTAGCTATGAAGAAATGTTGAGTAGATTAGGATTGTTTTCGTTGGAAAGACGGAGGTTGAGGGGGGACCTGATTGAGGTCTACAAAATTATGAGAGGTATGGACAGGGTGGAGAGCAACAAGCTTTTTCCAAGAGTGGGGGTGTCGATTACAAGGGGTCACAAATTCAAGGTGAGAGGGGGAAAGTTTAAGGGCGATGTGCGTGGAAAGTTATTTATGCAGAGGGTGATGGGTGCCTGGAACGCTTTGCCAGCGGAGGTGGTAGAGGTGGGCACAATAGCATCATTTAAGATGCATCTAGACAGATATATGAACGGGCAGGGAACAGAGGGAAGTAGATCCTTGGAAAATAGGTGATAGGTTTAGATAAAGGATCTGGATCGGCGCAGGCTGGGAGGGCTGAAGGGCCTGTTCAAAGAACAAAGAACAAAGAAATGTACAGCACAGGAACAGGCCCTTCGGCCCCCCAAGCCCGTGCCGACCAATGTTCCTATGCTATAATTTTCTTTGTTCTTTGTATGGTTGACCGGTACGGTTTACAGCCAACATTCCCGTATCTCGATAATGTCACCATCTGCGGCCACGACCAGCAGGACCACGACACCAACCTCCGAAAATTCCTGCAGACCACAAAAATCCTTAACCTTACATACAACAAGGATAAATGCATGTTTAGCACCGACCGCCTCGCCATCCTCGGCTACGTAGTGCGAAATGGAGTTATAGGCCCCGACCCTGAACGCATGCGCCCCCTTATGGATTTCCCCCTCCCTCACTGCTCCAAGGCCCTGAAGCGCTGCCTAGGGGTTTTCAGTTACTGCCCAGTGGGTCCCCAACTATGCGGACAAGGCACGTCCCCGGATCCAATCCACAGCTTTTCCCGTGTCGATAGAGGCCCGCCAGGCCTTAAGCCGCATCAAAGCAGAGATTGCAAAGGTCACGATGCACGCCATCGACGAGTCCCTCCCCCTCCAGGTCAAGAGCGATGCGTCTGACTTGGCTCTGGCGGCCACCCTCAACCAAGCGGGCAGATAAGTGGCCTTCTTCTCCCGTACCCTCCACGCTTCCGAAATCCGCCACTCCTCAGTCGAAAAGGAGGCCAAGGCCATAGTAGAAGCTGTGTGACATTGGAGGCATTACCTGGCCAGCAGAAGATTCACACTCCTCACTGGCCAACGGTCGGTTGCTTTCATGTTCGATAATGCACAGCGGGGCAAGGTTAAAAAACAACAAGATCTTGCGGTGGAGGATCAAACTCTCCACCTACAACTACGAGATCTTGTACCGTCCCGGGAAGCTAAATGAGCCTCCTGACGCCCTGTCCCGTGGCACATGTGCCACCGCACAAGTGGACCGCCTCCGATCCCTTCACGAGGACCTCTGCCACTCAGGGGTCACTCGCTTTTTCCATTTTGTCAAGACCCGCAACCTGCCCTACTCCAGCGAGGAGGTCAGGACAGCAGGGACTGCCAAATCTGCGCGGAGTGCAAACCGCACTTCTACCGGCCAGAGAGGGCGCACCTGATAAAGGCTTCCCGTCACTTTGAACGCCTCAGCATGGACTTCAAAGGCCCCTCCCCTCCACCGACTGCAACACGTATTTCCTGAACGTGATTGACGAGTACTCCCGGTTCCCATTCCCCATCCCCAGCCCCGACATGACCGCAACCACCGTCATCAAGGCCCTCCATAGCATCTTTGCACTGTTCGGGTTCCCCGCTTACATACATAGTGATAGGGGGTCCTCCTTTATGAGCTACAAACTGCGTCAATTCCTGCTCAGCAAGGGCATCGCCTCGAGCAGGTCGACCAGTTACAACCCCCGGGGTAACAGACAGGTAGAGTGGGAGAACGGAACGGTCTGGAAGACCGTCCTACTGGCCCTACGGTCCAGGAACCTTCCAGTCTCCCGCTGGCAGGAAGTCCTCCCGGATGCCCTCCACTCCATCCGGTCACTGCTTTGTACCACCACCAACCAGAAACCTCACGAACGTCTCCTTGTCTTTCCCAGGAAGTCCTCCTCTGGGACCTCGCTCCCGACCTGGCAGGCAGCACCCGGACCCATCCTGCTCCGAAAACACGTGCGGGCACACAAGTCGGACCCGTTGGTCGAGAGGGTCCATCTGCTCCATGCTATCCCCCAGTACGCCTACTTGGCGTACCCCGACGGCCGACAAGATACGGTCTCCCTACGAGACCTGGCACCCGCCGGAGCCCCACGCACACCCCAGCCACCGGTCCCACCCTCCCCTCCACCAGGGCACCTTACGGATTATCGGTCCTTCCGCCGGCCCAGTCTAGGCCTCCCCACCCACCGACGCACCCCGCAGGCGCTCCCTTCCCAGGTCAACCGTTTTCCCCACCAGCTCCGTCTAAGGGTGCCGAAGCTGCCATGGAGATCGAAGCCATGCTCCCGGAATCACAGACGCCCGAGCCTCCACCCAAGTCACCACCGAAGCTCCGACGATCACAGAGGACGACCAGGGCCCCCGATCAACTGATTGCTTCATTTTAAATTGTAAACTGTAAACTGTAAATTTAAGTCATCAATTGTAAATAGCTATCAGAATTGTAAATAGTTACAAAACGCTGTGCGGAGGTATTACTGTACCTCCATAACTAATTCTACCACGTTGCCATGTTTGTAGTATCAGGCCACCACCCCTGCCAGACTCTTTCTTAACAGGGGGTGAATGTGGTAATAGAGGTATTACGGTAATTGATAGGCTGGAGCACCATTGGTGGAAACTGTCTGCTTTCGATTGGTTAAGATGTATGGTAGCTCCGCCCTGCTAGGCAGGGTTTAAGAGCCTGTGCCGGCCCAGCAGCCTTCATTCTGTACCTGAGCTGCTGGGGGAAACATTTAGCTTATTAAAGCCTTCAGTTGGACTACAACCTCGCTTTAGTGGTTATTGATCGTGCATCACAAGGGCACACACTCTCTTCTCCCCTCTCGAGCTTTACTCTTTTGTCAATACTTGGACCAAGACCGTAATGCGGTCAAGAGTTTAGTGTCCATGGCAGAACTCAAATTGAGACTCACTGAGCAGATTATTGCTACGTAAGTGCCACTTGATAACACTGTCAATTATACCACAGAGTGTAGTTGAGGTCAAAACATTGTGGGCGGGGTTCCCCCCTACCCGGCGGAGCGGGGGGTCCCGGCGGGACGGTGTGGTGTGAACCACTCCGGCGTCAGGCTGCCCCAAAGGTGCGGAATCATCCGCACCTTCAGGGGCTAGGCCCGCCCCGGAGTGGTTGGCGCCCTGCCGGCCGGCGGGAAAGGGGCTTAGCGCCATGCCAACCGGTGTCGAAGGGCCTCTGCCGGCCGGCACATGCGCGGCTGCGCCAGCGCGTGCTGGGGTCATCCCCGCGCATTCGCAGAGGGATTCGCTTCCGCACCAGGAATGCGGAGCACCACGGCCTCCGATGCGGAACAATTGAGTGCCCCCCACGGCACAGGCCCGCCTGCGGATCGGTGGGCCCCGACCGCGGGCCAGGCCACTGTGGGGGCACCTCCCGGGGCCAGAGCCCACCCCGCCATCAGGTCCTGCCGGTAAGGGACCTACTCTAATTTACGCCGACGGGACTGGCAAAGAACAGGCGGGACTTTGCCCCATCGTGGGCCGGAGAATTCGGTCAGCCCTGGGGCTCATTGAGTCGCGCCGGACCACGCCATTCTCCGAGGCAGGCGGCGTGACTCACGCTGGGGCAATATTTGGGGGGGGCGGGAGAATTAGGAGGACGGCGGGGGCGGGATTCACACCGACCCCCGGCGATTCTCCCACCTGGCGGGGGGTCAGAGAATCCCGCCCTGTATGTTTAGATAGAGCTCTTGGGGCTAAAAGGATCAAGGGATATGGGGGCGGGGGTGGGAAGCCGAGTTGGATGACCAGCCATGATCATAATGAATGGAAGAGCAGGCTTGAAGGGCCGAATGGCCTCCTCCTGCTCCTATTTTCTATGATTCTATACCTTCCATCACTTTGCTGATGATCGCGGGGAGACTGGGGCCTGTATTTGGCTGGATGGAATTTGTCCTTTTTGTGGACAGGACATGCTTGGGAAATTTTCCATGGTGTTAGGTCGATGTCAGTTTTATACTTGCACTGGAACAATTGGGGCAGCAACGCAGCTAGTCCTGGGGCACAGTTGTCAGGATGTAGTCAGGGCCCATGGCCTTGGAGGTATTCAGTTCTGAATTGTCTGAAGACTGGCATCTGTGATGCTGGGGACCTTGGAAAAAGAAGGTGAATCATCCACTCAGCATTTCTGGATGAAGATGGCTGCAAATGCTTCAGCCTTGTTTTTTGCACTGAGGTGTTGGGCTTCCCCAAACTCTGAGGATGGGAATATTTGTGGAGCCTCCTCCTCCTGTTAGTTATTTAAGTTTCCACCACCATTCCCTTCTGGATGTGGCAGGGCTGTAGAGCTTGGACCTGATCCAATGCTTTTGGATCACTTAGCTTTCTCTATCGCATTTTGCTTTTGTTGTATGGCATGCAAGTAATTCTGTCTGGTAGTTTCACCAGGTTGACTCATCATTTTTACTTATGCCTGGTGCTGCTCCTGACATGCCCTCTTGTACTCGTCATTGAAATCAGATTGATCCTTTGACTTAATGACAATGGTGGAGTGAGAGACATGACATACCATGCTGTTACAGATTGTGATTGAATACAATCCTGCTATTATTGATGGCCACAGTATCTCACGGTTATTAGTTTTGGTTGCGAGATCTGTTCTGAATCTATCCCTTTTCGAAAAGCAATAGTGCCACACCACACATTGGAGAATATGTTCAGTGTGAATGGAACTTCATCTTCACAAGGACTGTACCGTGGTATCCCTCCCAAGATTGATGCGTCTGTCACTGTTAGTTTGGTGAGGACAAGTCTGGGAGTGTTATCCCTCTGATTAGTTCCCTCACCACCTACTGCAGGCCAGGTCTGACCAATGTGTAATTTAAAGATCAGCCTACTCAGCCGGTAGTGGTGAAAGCAAGCCACCCAGTATGTTCTGTGCCTTTGCCACTCTCACTACTTCTTCCAAATGACATTCCACATGAAGGAGTACTGGTTCATTAGCTGAGGGATGGCAATAGGTGGTAATCAATTGGAAGTTTTCTTGACCATTTTTGACCTGATACCAGAGACTTCGTGGGGTCCAGCTCAATGTAAAGGACTGCCAGGACAACTCCCTCCTTACTGCCAAAAGAGAAAATGTTGGAAAATCTCAGCAGGCCTGGCAGCATCTGTAAGGAGAGAAAAGAGCTGGTGTTTTGAGTTCAGATGACCCTTTGTCAAATTAAAAGGCACAAAAAGTGGGAGATATGTATACTGTAGGGTGAGGGAATGAAAGATGAGTCACAGCCCAGAAACCAAGGGAAAAGAGTGCTAATGGCAGTCCCCAGACAGAATAAAAGGTATGCAAGGCCAAACAGCAGAGAAACTAAAATCAGAGGGTAAGCTGTGACAGATGTAGATGTGGGGGCAGGGGGGACATGGGCGGGAGAGAGGTACAATGAGAAAAAGGGGGGGAAGGGGGGAAGCAAAGGGGGGAAAGGTAAGGAAAGGGGGGATAAGAAAGGGGGAAAGAGTGGGGGGGAAATATATATAAAGAAAGACATGAAAGAAATAAAAGGTAAAAGACAGTTAAATGAAATGGAACGAAAACAAAGGGGTCGAGGTGGGGTAGAGCTAATCATCTGAAGTTGTTGAATTCGATGTTGAGACCGGAAGACTGTAGCGTGCCTAACCGGAAGATGAGATGCTGTTCCTCCGGCTTGCGTTGAGCTTCACTGGAATATTGCAGCAGGCCAAGGACAGACATGTGGGCATGGGAGTAGGGTCTTGTGTTAAAATGGCAAGAAATGGGAAGGTCAGGGTCCTGAACGCGCACAGACCGAAGGTTCTGAGCAAAGCGATCACCCAGTCTACGTTTGGTCTCTCCGATCTAGAGGAGACCACCCTCCTGACTGTTTACTACTGGGCCACTAGTGCATGCTGGTGGGACAGGATATACCTAACAATAGTGATAATGGTGTCTGGGACATTTCATGTCTTTTTGAATTTTTGGCAGCAGTTTAATACAACTGGGTAGCTTGTTAGACCATTTCAGAGGGCATCACTGTGGGCCTGGCGTCCAAATGTGCAGCAGATGTCCTTAGCACATTAGTAAAACAGATGGCTTGTTACAATGGATGGATAGTTTAATGACACCATTCCTGAAACTATGCTTTCTTCAAATTAATTGATGGTATTTGAAGTTACTAAATCTAACTAGCTACCAGGGTGGGATTTGAACTCATGCTCCCAGGACGTCAGCCTGAGCCTTTCGATAACTAGCCTAGTGATACTAGCACGATGGCTTGTCACTCCCTGCAGAATGGAAATTTGCTTTATTGCATTTTCTTTTTGCCAGAGTAATAGAGCCCGAATTCTGTAAATGTATAATTTATCCATGGCACTTTACCTGGCTCTCTTCTTTTGCTGATTGATGGAGTGGATTGAAATGACCTAGGAGCTTTTGTTATGTATCAGCGAATACATCCCTACTGGTAAAGTATCACACGATATGTAGTGGATGGCACGGTAACACAGTGGTTAGCACTGTTGCTTCATAGCGGCAGGTACCCCGGTTCGATTCCCACTTGGGTCACTGTCTGTGTGGAGTCTGCACGTTCTCCCTGTGTCTGTATGGGTTTCCTCCGGGTGCTCCGGTTTCTCCCCACAAGTCCCGAAAGACGTGATGTTAGGTGAATTGGACATTCTGAATTCTCCCTCAGTGTACCCGAACAGGCGCCAGAATGTGGCGACTAGGAGATTTTCACAGTAATGTCATAGCAGTGTTAATGTAAGCCTATTTGTGACGCTAATAAAGATCATTATTATTATTAGTCAACAGAGTATTTGCGCGGACTTTGCCATTTCCCATCTTCAATTGTATGAGCAACATCCCTTAATAAACCTCCCATTGTGTTGGAAAGAATCTAGAGTGTGGGCACCTCCATACCTTTTCTCTTTGCGGCAACAAAGAAATATAAATTAATAGTAAACTGGCGATGAGGATTAAGAACAAAGAAAGAACAAAGAACATTACAGCGCAGTACAGGCCCTTCGGACCTCGATGTTGTGCCAACCTGTGAAACCACTCTAAAGCCCATCTACACTAATCCCTTATCATCCATATGACTTTCCAATGACCATTTGAATGCCCTTAGTGTTGGCGAGTCCACTACTGTTGCAGGCAGGGTATTCCACACCCTTACTACTCTCTGAGTAAAGAACCTACCTCTGACATCTGTCTTATATCTATCTCCCCTCAATTTAAAGCTATGTGCCCTCGTGCTAGACATCACCATCCAAGGAAAAAGGCTCTCACTGTCCACCCTATCCAATCCTCTGATCATCTTGTATGCCTCAATTAAGTCACCTCTTAACCTTCTTCTCTCTAACGAAAACATCCCCAAGTCCCTCAGCCTTTCCTCATAAGATCTTCCCTCCATACCAGGCAACAATCTGGTAAATCTCCTCGGCACCCTTTCCAATGCTTCCACATCCTTCCTATAATGCGGCGACCAGAATTGCACGCAATACTCCAAATGCGGCCGCACCAGAGTTTTGTACAGCTGCAACATGACCTCATGGCTCCGAAACTCAATCCCTCTATCAATAAAAGCTAACACACCGTACGCCTTCTTAACACCCTCTCAACCTGGGTGGCAACTTTCAGGGATCTATGTACATGGACACCGAGATCTCTCTGCTCATCCACACTGCCAAGAATCTTACCATTAGCCCAGTACTCTGTCTTCCTGTTATTCCTTCCAAAATGAATCACCTCACACTTTTCTGCATTAAACTCCATTTGCCACCTCTCAGCCCGGCGCTGCAGCTTATCTATGTCCCTCTGTAACTTGTAACATCCTTCCGCACTGTCCACAACTCCACCGACTTTAGTGTCATCTGCAAATTTACTCACCCATCCTTCTACGCCCTCCTCCAGGTCATTTATAAAAATGACAAACAGCAGTGGCCCCAAAACAGATCCTTGTGGTACACCACAAGGCGGGAAAAAAAATCACTGGAAAAAGAATCTCATGGACTAAACAGTGGGGATGGCATTGAGAGCAAAAGAAGATTCTCACATGCATATGTACGTCGAGTGAAGCACTACCACCGATGCTGAAGACTTTTTTTAAATTTTGATTACAATCGTGAGAAAAGAAGAATGACAGTTTGGGGAAAACTTGATGCCATTAATGTGAGTGAGATCTGGGCTGCATGCAACGTGCACATGGCAAAGCGAAATGGGCAACGGGGATTGGGGATTTTGAAGTCTGCCGGCTCTGCCTGGGCCACTACTCAGGATCCAATCAGGCAAAAAGGAAAACAGTTCTTGTTGTTTTTAATAAAAGGGATCATTTGTGCCATACTTACCACAAAAATTGGAAGGGTGGAAGTTGGTTTAAGTATAGAGCCTAGAGGCTGGGATCCATAATGACGGGAAAAATGGGTGCTATGGATGTATTTGATGAAAACTGTGAGACTTGGAACTCACATGAGGAAAGATTCCAATGGTACCTCATAGCAAATCAAATACTGGAGGTCCTAAAGGTCGCAAAGTTTCTCAGCTCAGTAGGGCACAAAAGGTTTATGCTGTTACAAAATTTAGTTCATCCAGCAAAACCGGGAGAAAAGCCCTACATTCTATTAATGAAAATCTTAGAGAGACATTTCTCCCCTAGGCTGTTATTGATTGCAGAAATGTTTAATTTCCACTGCCATGAAGAAGGTGTAAGCATTTTAAATTCATAGCGACTTTAAGAAGGTTCGCAAAGTATTGCAAATTTGGTGTAACACTTGATGAGACTCTTCGTGATAGACTGGTTTGTGGCCTCCGCAATGAAGCTATTCAGAGGAAGCTGCTCACTGTAAGTGATTTAACTCTCAAATTTGCTGTGGAAGTTACCACATCGATGGAGCTAGCAATAAAAGAAGCTTCACAGATTGGTGCTGGAGCAAAAATGGATACCACAAGGAACAAGCCTGCAAGGGTGAAACCATGTCACCAATCTATAAAGGCTGGACACTCAGTGGGGGAACGCTGGAGTAAAACAAATACGGGCCAGAACTGTGGCAAGAGGGCCACATTGCCAAGGCATGTTGGGTTCAGAAAACCTCTCCTACACCAAGGATGTGCAATAAATAAATACATCTAAACAGACTAGTCATGTCTACAATTTGTAGAAAAAGTTCACGATCGCTCAAAAGACAGATGGAACTGAGCTACTGCAGAAGCTGAACCTAGGCATCTTGTCAATGAGGGGCAATCATTAACATTTTTGGGCATGTCCAAAGCCCGAAGGCCATGAAGTTAAAATGGAAGTAGATATGGGCACAGCAGTATCGTTAAACCTGAGACAATTTATAATCAACATCTGAAGCATCTACCAGATTCAAACCATCAAATATGATCCGAAGGACAGACACTGAAGAGGTCATAACATTAAAAAGATATATTATGGTGAAAGTAGAAGCAGATGGACATATGGCATAGTTGTCTCATCACATTGTCCATGGAAACCTTCCTGGTCTATTTGGAGGGCATGGTTGGCAAAGATTAGACTTAACTGGGAAGCAGTAAAGCAACAAGCAACTATTGGATTCAAAGAGCAACTTGCATCAACCTCTGATGAAGTAAGAGGTGTTCAAAGATTCAGTAGGCTCTATGATAGGAGTTGAGTTGCACCTAAATATCAAGCCAGACAGCACACTTAAATATCTCAATGTCATGCCATATGTTCAAGAAGAAGCCTAGTACGAATAGGGGTCATGGAATCTGTTGCTACAAGTAATTGGGTAGCATTAATAGTTCCTGTATTGAAATGTGATAGTATTGAAATGTGATAGCTCAGTGAAAATTTGAGGCAATTTAAAAAAAACTATTAACCCAGTATTGTGCGGAGATCATTAACCACTGCCGTTGATTGAAGGCTTGTTTGCTTGACTTCATGGAGGGCAGAAATTCAGTAACATTTCTCTTTCACAGGCATATCTGCAGATGTATTTGGCTGCTGCATCACCATCACTACCCACAATTGTGACGCACAAAGGTCTGTTTCGTTATGAAAGACTTATTCAGAATAATATCTGCTCCTGTTCTTTTTCAAAGATTCGTGGATCAAATTTTAAGTGGGCTGAATGGGGTGCAGTGTTACTTAGATGACATATTCATCACCGGTTCAAGTGAACAGGAACACCTCGAGAATTTGAAAGCTACTCTGAAGGGTTTACAAGAGTTAAAAAGGAAAAGAGCAACTTTGTAAAGTCGTCCATTAATTACCTAGGTCATATAATCGACAAAGATGGTTCATACAAGAAGACAAAGAAACAAGGGATGGGGGGGAAGTAGATAATTGTTTGCCTCTTTTCTAATTGTTTGCATCTTTTATGGAGATTGTTATGTCACTGTTCAATAATTTAAATGATTTAATATTTGATAAGCCATCTGTCATGAGGGTGTTATATACAGTTGTCTAAAAAAAATGACTGGAATGACAATAGTTACAGATGGGTCCATTTGGTGACCTTTATCCTGGCTGTCTTTGTTTCTGTGATGCACTGTATACAGCTGAGAATTTTGCTTTTCTGGTGACTACAGATAAAAAGCCTTCTGGTAGCTAAAAGACTCTTGTGAATTGCTTTGGGTTGAGTAGTTAAGCAAATTCTCAAATGAAGAGATAAAAAAGTGTCTAGTTGCCGACCTGGTTGCACAATCTTCATTTTGCTTAAATACCCATTTCATATCGTCAATGGCAGTCCCAAATCCATGGATTAACAAAATGTTTACGATAGTCTAGGTCTGGCCTACCAATCCTGATTTTGAAGACTGTGAGATAACGGTAGACGCACCTAACCTATTTCCATGTTATCCGTCCCTGACAATCTCCCTGAATCACTATAAATCTGGGCAATATTGAATTCCCAAGGGATTTAGCAACAAATTGCATTTATATAGCACATTTAACAGAGTAAAACATTCCAGGGAACATCACATGAAAAGAGCGCCTTGTGCAAAAATTAGGTGGGGCTGCAATCAAGCATGATTGTTGTTAAGAATAGGATGTTAATATAATATGAACAGCGCTCTTCCCATGGATTTGCAGCTTGTTTTTTGAATCTAGGCTGTGTTTTCTGCTAACGGCGCAGGCAACACAAAACATGTACACTCGATTCTGTTGCTCCCTTATGCAATAGTGAGCAATAGTATCAGCAGCAGCCAGGACTAAAAATGGTCAAATAACCACAGCTGTGCTTTTCCACCTGTTTAGGCAACAGTTAATGCCTAATTGATTCCAATTCCATCCTTTTATAACTTTCTTTAAACTATGCATATAATTTCATGGAAATAGAATTTCAGCATAGAATCTAATAGCAGGCTTGGAGTCCAGTCATGATATAAGGAATGTTTCACGCAAAGCATTTTAATGGTTCTTGATCAGCTAAACACTCTTTGGTCTTCGATGTGTCTTTATTGCTTGATTTTCATTCTTGTGGTGTCATACAACTGCCCTGTGAGCAGGGTCTCCTTGAGGGATGAGCTTTGACTATGAGTGGTTGGGATTCAGCCTATCCTCTCTGGCAAAGGGAAGCAACAATTTCATACATGAGCCAGAGATGTGCAAGGGATACCAGGGCTCAGATTGGTCCTGAGTTTGGCTGACTCAACAGTGGAATTTAGAAGGATACTGTGATGATAGGCATAAAGCAAGTTTGTACATAATGTTATGCACAACCTCTGACCACTATGTGGCAGTGTAAACGCACCATCTGACCCTGTAGTCTGGGACCAAAGAGAAAATGCTGGAAAATCTCAGCAGGTCTGGCAGCATCTGTAGGGAGAGAAAGGAGCTAACGTTTCGAGTCCAGGTGACCCTTTGTCTGGGAGTTGGGAGTACGTTGTGCTGGAGAATAGACGTATTTTGCAGTCGTGCTACAATAGTTGATTAGTGTTAGTAGCTTATTATTTTATTTATGCTTGTTATCTTATCATGCAGTTGTTCCATAATAAATTATTTAAACGAGATGTTCTGTAGTTCATTATTCACTTCGGCCAGTCTACAGAACATGATAGATACCTGATCTTGTCCCGAATTAATTAATAGATAGCTTTATTGTTCTTCAGTCTAAACCCAAACTTCCAACCACCTTCCTAGCAGTCAGTATGTCCATACATATCTAAAAATGTTTCACACACGGACAGAGGTGTACAGGCAGGTTGAGTGCAGCAGAATGATGTCACTGCCGTTCCGCCCAAGCACCAGCCGGCCATCTTGCATTGACAGGGGTTGGTGTCTTTTTGACTCCTGATTTTATTTTGGTAATTGATCCAAAGCTTAACTGTGAAGCTGCCTGCATCTGATGTCTTATCATAATTTCAGTTTATGTTTAGAGCTATCCTTTAACCTTTCAAGCACAAATCTGGTGTTCTTGATTAATAACAGGATTGCTTGATTAATATGCAGATCAGGGGTTATGGGGAGAAGGCAGGAGATTGGGGATGAGGATCATATCAGCCATGATCGAATGGCGGAGCAGACCCGATGGGCCAAATGGTCTAATCCTGCTCCTATGGTCTAAGAAGCTTGATGTTTTTTTTAAAAAGGGGGGAAAATAAGTGCAGACCAACGACTTTCAATCTGAATCTTGTACTTATTTCACCTTCTGCGATGGGAAATCTCAGGTTATTTCTGCAGTAACGCAACTGCCAGATGAGCATGAATGCAGTCAAACTTAGTGTTATGGCAACAGGATTTCTGCTTATTCTGATCTAAATTTGGACCATTGTTAATGGCACCCGCCGGGCAGACTAATCCATGTGAAGGGATCAAAAACCCGTGTGCAGACAGCCAAAGTCAAGGTTTTCAGGATTGTTTTCTTCTCTCGAAAGTATTTTTCCAAATCTCTTTATGTTCATAATCAACCTCATGATACAGTCAGAAAATGTCTGTGCTTCATTTTAAGCTCATAAATAACACCAGAAAGTAATTGGATTCCATGTATGCCGTTCATAGGAAAGAACCATACAATGATAATTATCATTACTTACAAAAACATATATAGATTGATCGTTAATAACACTTAATAGTGGAAACTAATTATCAAATAATTAATCACATCACAGGTGTGCAGCGTGAGAGCGGCAGATGGACAGATCATATTGAAGTTTGAGGTATTTTCACCCTTTCACTCTGGCTATTTGAGATTCTGCATGTTTAAAAGTAAGACCTCACCCAATTAACTGGACTACACTCTTTAACAAGAAGCAGTGTCTTAATCCTTACCTTGACTGAACCGTCAATCAGGTCATTCAATTGGAGACAGTCATCGGCACTGCTGAATCTCCTACAGGTGATTGATCTCAGTTGTTGCACAGGTATTGCCTTTGAAGAGTTTATTCCTCAGAGTGCTGAGCTATCTATTAGGGTTGAGCAAAAGAAGGTTTTGTAACTGAATACTTATTGGCCGAAGTATTTGTCTGGAAACCTTTAATCTCACTGGAAGCAAAACTGACTGATTTGATTTGATTTATTGTCACATATACCGAAGTACAGTGAAAAGGATTTTTCTGTGGCCGAGGGAATGTACACAGTACGTACATAGTAGACAAAAAGAATAATCAACAGAGAACATTGACAAATGGTACATCAACAAACAGTGATTGGTTACAGTGCGGAACAAGGGGCAAAACAAAGCAAATACATGAGCAAGAGCAGCATAGGACATCGTGAATAGTGTTCTCACAGGGAACATATCAGTCCGAGGGGGAGTCGTTGAGGAGTCTTATAGCTGTGGGGAAGAAGCTGTTCCTATGTCTGGATGTGCGGGCCTTCAGACTTCTGTACCTTCTGCCTGATGGAAGGATCTGGAAGAAGGCCATGCTTGAGTGCGAGGGGTCTCTGATAATGCTGCCTGCCTTCCTGAGGCAGCGGAAAGTGTAATACTGAATCAATGTGGGGGTGGCAAGCTTGTGTGATGCGTTGGGCTGAGTTCATCACACTCTGCAGCTTCTTGCGATCTTGGACCGAGCAGTTGCCATACCGGGCTGTGATGCAGCCGGATAGGATGCTCTCCATCGCACATCTGTAGAAATTTGTAGACATCTATAGATATTTCCAGCCTTCTAGCTGAAACACACTCAGCAGGCAAAAGATAAAAGTTAATCTTACCAATTAACTGTTTTTTAACAATGCATTGATGCATGCTGTGATCGAACCCATTGCCCAGAGTTTTATGCTCCCTTGGCAGTTTCTGAGGTGGGGACAGCAAGAAATTGCAAGGAAGGGTTCTTGCCCTTCCCAACCTGGTAGCAATTTTTTGCTGAGCAGCCTGTATTAGACCCTTGAATGGTTACTCCGGGTCTCAATTTTTAGGCTGGTGGGCCGATAACTGCTCAGTGGGGAAAACGCATTAAAAAAATAGCTGGAACGCAGGCGGGAAGGGGGTGATGCCTCCATCAGAAGCCCTCTTCTGACCAGGGCCACCCTGTCCTGAAGGGCCGATTATTTCTGGACCTGCCTCCCCACTCAGCCTAACCCCTGAGATATCAATTGCATTTCTTGTGACCCTTATGGCCTTCCCTACCATCCCCACCCTGGGAGACCTGCCACTTACTTGACCTTCGGTTCCTGGGACTTAGTGCCAGGCAGCTTCTTCCAGTTCTTCTTCCGGACAATCTGATTGGCTGGTGGCTCTCCAAGGCAAGACTTCCTCCCGAGTGAGGGGCAGAAGTCTCGCCTTATGCCAATCAACACTTATTAGGGTGTTGATATGGCACTAGGGCCGCTGTAGTTGGTGGGGATGTGTTCCCCGCTGACTCTTGAGGTGGTCGAGGCTGATCCCCTCCACCATTCTAAATATTTGGATTATTATTTATCCATACTATCATGGTGAAAAGGAATAAACTAGCCTCATGCTTTTACTGGTGCTTTTATTATAATTGTGAGGTTTATAATATTGTTAAGGGACTTCTGGTTGCGGCTATGCGGAGCTAAGTCGCACGTTTGGCAGCTCCCGTCAGAAACTGACTTTTGGGCTCTTTTTAGGGCCCCCAGCGGCATTTGTTCGACGGTTCCCAGTGTGGGAAGGGGACAATAACATTTCCTCAGCACTGTATGGATTGGACCAGGAGTGGAGCGGTGAAAAAAGTACTTTTGGAGCAGCGAAAAGTGCGAGGGAGGAAAACCAAGATGGCGGCGGGTGGAAACCAGGCAGCGTGGGCGCAGTGGTCGTAGTTTCACCAGCGCTGCTTGACGGAATTGAAGGCAGAGCTGTTGGAGCCGATGAAGACTTCGATAGATAAGCTGCTTGAGACCCAGAAGGTCCAAGGGGCGACGATCCGGGAGGTGCGGCAGAAGGCCTCGGAGAACGAGGATGAAATCCTGGGCCTGGCGGTGAAGATAGAAGTGCACGAGGTGATGCATAAGAAATGGCAGGAGAAGTTCGAGGACATGGAGAATCTGTCAAGGAGGAAGAACCTGGGTCTCCCGGAGGGAGTGGAGGGGTCGGATGTTGGAGCACACATGGTCACGATACTGAACACGTTGATGGGCGCGGGGGCCTCCTCGAGGCCCCTGGAGTTGGAGGGGGCCCACCGAGTCCTGGCGAGGAGGCCCACGCCAAACGAGCGGACGCGGGCGGTGCTGGTGCGGTTCCACCGCTTTGTGGACAGGGAGTGTGTCCTAAGGTGAGTAAAGAAGGAGCGGAGCAGCAGGTGGGAGAATGCAGAGGTCTGAATATACCAGGACTGGAGTGCGGAGGTGGCCAAGAAGACGGCCGGGTACAATCGGGCTAAGGCGGCTCTGCATCGGAAGGGGGTGAAATTTGGAATGTTGCAGCCGGCGCGACTGTGGGTCACTTTCAAGGACCGTCTTTATCCAGGCCGAAAAGTTGGACTCGGATTGAGGGTCGGTTGCGAGGGGATGTCGGGAGGGGATTGATGTGATTGTTGTGTTTTGGGGGGATGTTCTGTTCGGTTTGGTACTGCTTCTCTATGGGTACTGGGTGGAGTCGGGTGAAATGGTTCGCAGTGGGGGTTTGGTGAGAGTGTGGGCGTCGGTGGTTGGAAGAGGGGGCCCCATTGGGGGAGGGGAGAGTGGAGAGGGGAGGCCCGAGGTGGGGGAGCTGGGATCAGGCCGTGAAAGGGAGCGGCACCAGAGGGGGCGGGGCTGGCCTGGTGGAAAGCGCGGGCTTTTTCCCACGCTAGGGAAGGAAGGGGGCGGGGGCGGGGGGAGGGGTGGTGCTGGGGAGGAGTGCCTGTTGATGGACAAGAGGGGGGGGAGATTCTCACACTGGGGGGGTTGATGGAGTGGCGGGAGCGGCCGGGGTCAGCAGGAGTTAGCTACTAACGAGAGTGCTATGGGGGGAGCAAAGCAGCTAGGGAGGGGACATGGCTGGGGCGGTGGGGGGGGGGGGGGTGGACTGGGTTGCTGCTGCATTGGCCAACGGGGAGCTGGAGCCTGAAGAGAGAGTCGGGCCGGGGGTCTGCCGCTGGGGTGAACGGAGAGTGCGGGAGGCGCGGGCACGTGGCTGGCCTAGAAAGGGAGATGGTTAATTGGCGGGGGGGGGGGGGGGGGGCAGCTCCCTGATAACTTGGAATGTGAGAGGCCTGAACGGGCCGGTCAAGAGGGCCCGTGTGTTCGCGCACCTGAAGGGACTGAAGGCAGATTTGGTCATGCTCCAGCAGACGCATTTGAGGATGGCAGACCAGGTTAGGCTGAGAAAGGGGTGGGTAGGGCAGGTTTTCCATTCGGGGTTGGATGCAAAGAATCGAGGGGTGGTGATTTTGGTGGGGAAGCGGGTGTCGTTTGAGGCGTTGAGCATCGTGGCAGACAATGGAGGCAGGTACGTGATGGTGAGTGGTAAGCTGCAGGGGGTGCGGGTGGTCTTGGTGTATGTGTATGCCCCGAATTGGGACAATGCTGGATTTATGCGGCGCATGTTGGGCCGGAGTCCGGACCTGGAGGCAGGGAGCTTGATAATGGGGGGGGGGGGACTTTAATACGGTATTGGATCCAGCATTGGATCGCTCTAGGTCCAAGACGGGAAAGGGGCCGGCGGCGGCCAAGGCGTTGAGAGGGTTTATGGACCAGATGGGAGGAGAGGACTCATGGAGGTTTGTTAGGCCAGGGGCCAGGGAATTCTCTTTCTTTTCCCACGTCCATAAAGCCTACTCCCGGATTGACTTCTTCGTTTTGAGCAGGGCGCTGATCCCGAGGATGGAGGACACGGAGTATTCGGACATAGCCATCTCAGACCATGCCCCGCACTGGGTGGAGCTCGAGCTAGGGGAGGAGAGGGACCAGCGCCCACTGTGGCGTCTAGAGGTGGGTTTGCTGGCGGATGAGGGGGTGAGCGGGCGGATCCGGGGTTTCATTAAAAGATACCTAGAGGTTAACGATAATCGGGAGGTGCAGGTAGGAGTGGTCTGGGAGGCGCTGAAGGCGGTGATTAGGGGAGAGCTAGTCTCCACTGGGTCCCACAAGGAGGGGAAGGAGAGGAGAGAGAGGGAGAGGTTGGTGGGGGAGATTTTAAGGATAGATAGGAGGTATGCAGAGATCCCCACGGAGGGACTACTCAAGGAGCGACGAAGCCTGCAGGCCGAGTTCGACCTGTTGACGACCAGGAAGGCGGAGGTGAGGTGGAGGAAGGTGCAAGGGCCGGTGTATGAATATGGGGAGAAGGCTATCCAGATGCTGGCACACCAGCTTCGGAACCGGGAGGCAGCGAGGGAGATTGGGGGAGTTAGGGATAAAGGGGGGAACACGGTGCGGAGTGCGGTGGGAAAAAGGGGTATTTAGAGACTTCTATGAGGGGCTGTATAGGTCTGAGCCCCCGACGGAGGAGGGGAGGATGCGTCGTTTTCTGGACCGGCTGAGGTTCCCAAGGGTAGAGGAGGGGCAGGTGGCGGGGCTTGGGGCACCGGTAGGGCTGGAGGAGCTGACTAAGGGGCGGGAGAGTATGCAAGCGGGGAAGGCTCCGGGGCCAGATGGGTACCCGGTGGAATTTTACAGGAAGTATATGGACCTGTTGGACCCTCTTCTTGTGAGGTCTTTCAATGAGGCGAGGGAGGGGAGGTCCTACCCCCGACGATGTCCAGGGTGCTGATCTCGCTGATCTTGAAGCGGGGCAAGGACCTTTTACAGTGTGGGTCGTATAGGCCAATCCCGCTCCTCAACGTGGATGCAAAACTGTTAGCGAAGGTGTTGGCTCGCAGAATTGAGGACTGTGTCCCGGGGGTGATCCACGTGGACCAGACGGGTTTCGTGAAGGGAAGGCAGCTAAACACCAATGTGCGGAGGCTCCTAAATGTAATCATGATGCCTGCAGCGGAGGGGGAAGCGGAGATAGTGGCGGCTAAGGATGCGGAGAAGGCCTTCGATAGGGTGGAGTGGGGGTACCTGTGGGAAGTGTTGAGGAGGTTCGGGTTCGGGGAGGGGTTTGTTAGTTGGGTTAGGTTACTGTACGAAGCCCCGGTGGCGAGTGTGGCCACGAATCGGAGGAGGTCGGAACACTTTCGGCTGTACCAGGGGACGAAGCAGGGCTGCCCCCTATCCCCCCTGCTATTTGCGCTGGCAATTGAGCCTTTGGCGATGGCTCTGAGGGAGTCCAGGAACTGGAGTGGGCTGGTGCTGGGGGGGGGGGGGGGGGGGGGGGGGGGGAACGGGGGGACGGGGGGGGGGGGGGCGGACACCCGACCTGTTACTGTATGTGGCAGACCCGGTGGGGGGATGCCGGAGGTGATGCGGATCCTCAGGGAGTTTAGACTTTTCCGGGTATAAGCTCAACATGGGGAAGAGTGAGCTCTTCGTGGTATACCCAGGGAACCAGGGAAGGGGGATAGACGAGCTTCCACTGAAGAGGGCGGAAAGGAGTTTTCGCTACCTAGGGATCCAGGTGGCCAGGAGCTGGGTGGCCCTACACAAGCTCAACTTGGCAAGGCTGGTGGAGCAGATGGAGGAGGAGTTTAAAAGGTGGGTATGCTGCCACTCTCCCTGGCGGGTAGGGTACAGTCGGTGAAGATGACGGTGCTCCCGAGGTTCCTTTTTATATTCCAGTGCCTCCCCATCCTGATCCCTAAGGCCTTTTTTAAGCGGGTCAGCAAGAGCATCATGGGGTTTGTATGGGTGAAAAAGACCCCGAGGGTGAGAAGGGTGTTTCTGGAACAGCGCAGGGACAGAGGAGGGCTAGCGTTGCCTAATCTGTGTGGCTGCCAATGTGGCGATGATACGCAAGTGGGTAATGGAGGGGGAGGGGGCGGCGTGGAAGAGGCTGGAGATGGCATCCTGTGTGGGCACGCGCCTGAGAGCGCTGATGATGGCACCGTTGCCGCTCCCGCCGACAAGGTACACCACGAGCCCAGTGGTGGCGGCGACCCTCAAAATTTGGGGGCAGTGGTGACGCCACACGGGGAGGCAGAGGCTTCGGTGTCATCCCCTATCCGAGAGAACCACCGGTTTGTTCCGGGGAGAATGGATGGGGGGTTCCTGAGCTGGCACAGGGCATCCTTCTAATGAAGGATGGGGGACCTGTTTATAGATGGGACATTTGCGAGCCTTGGGATGCTGGAGGAAAAATTCGGGCTCCCCCCTGGAAATGCCTTCAGGTACATGCAGGTAAGGGCGTTTGTAAGACTGCAGGTGGGGGAATTCTTGCTGCTGCCAGCACGAAGGATCCAGGATAGGGTGCTCTCGGTGGTGTGGGTTGGAGAAGGCAAAGTCTATCTACCAGGAGATGCAGGAGGAGGAGGAGGCCTTGGTGGAGGAACTGAAAGGTAATGGGAGGAGGAGCTGGGGGAGGAGATAGACAAGGGAGCGTGGGCGGACGCCCTGGGTAGGGTAAATTCTTCCTCCTCTTGCGCCAGGCTTGGCCTGATACAATTTAAGGTTCTGCTCAGGGCGCACATGACTGGGGCAAGGCTGAGTCGGTTTTTTGGAGTAGAGGACAGGTGTGTGAGGTGTTCGGGGAGCCCGGCAAATCACGGCCACATGTTCTGGACGTGCCCAGCGCTGGATGGGTTCTGGAGGGGCGTTGCGAGGACGGTGTCTAAGGTGGTAAACACCCGGGTTATACCGTAGTTCGGGGCTCGCACTATTTGGGGTATCGGACGAGCCGGGAGTGCAGGAGGTGAAAGAGGCCGGTATTCTGGGCTTTGCGTCCCCAGTAGCCCGGCGGAGGATTCTGCTACAGTGGAAGGATGCGAAGCCCCCAAGCATAGAAGCCTGGATCAGTGACATGGCAGGTTCATTAAATTGGAGAGGGTAAAGTTTGCCTTAAGAGGATCTGTGCAAGGGTTCTTCAGGCGGTGGCAACCGTTCCTAGACTTTCTAGCGGAACGTTAGGAGGTGGACAGCAGCAGCAGCAACCCAGGGTGGGGGGGGGGGGGCACTTTGTGTTTACTACTGTGTTGATTATTGTTTAATGGGGGGCTTGTATATTGGGGGAATACGTGACATAGCTATAAGATGTTTATGTATGTGTTCTTTGTTTTTTCTTATTTCTGTAAGGGTTGGTTAAAAATATGTAAAAATTTGAATTAAAATATTTAAAAAATAAAATTATAATATTGTTAAGTGTTATCTTTAAAGTTAAAATAAACTGAAGGGAACAGAAGGTCGAGAGGTGCAATGGCTAACATCCCTCCCTCTGAGCCAGAAGCTCTGGATTCAAGTCCCACTCCAGAACTTGGTTGCCAAGGAGGGTACCTTCATACCAGGGCCAAATGGTTGAGCATCAACTTGTAAAGCCTTCCAACATATGCCTATGACAGCAGTAAGAGCAGGAGATGTTTCTGCTCAGCCATACGATGGAAAGAACATTTGGGCCTATAGATCCAGGCTGTAATCTGTATGTTGCCATGGAAACTCGGGCCCTTTGGTGGGGGGGGGGGGGGCGGGGTTGGGGGGGGGGGGTGAATGGGGGAGACTGGTAGGCACATTGGCTGATGCAGATCTGATGATAGCCAATAGCACAGCAGCCATTCCCTCTTCCAGCTGGGGTGGATTTGGGACCTTCCTCCTTGTCCCTACCTGTAATGGAGGCTATGGTGCCATAGGTGCTATCGGGTAGAGAATACTGGAAGAATAAAATGAAGGTGGTCACATGAACTGTTCTGAAGTCAGTCTGACCACAAAACTGGGTTGTTTGATTGTTAGCGATTGCAGGGGCCTAGATTGTCTTAAGGGGGAAGGTGCAAGTCATTTACACTTGAAGACAAATGCAGCAGCCTGTGGTAACAGTGGAGGCTGCACATTTCAAATCTCCTAGCAAAGTGTTGAGAAGGGCAGGTTGCAAACAGTTGCACTTTAAAATATCCATTTAATTCCAAGAAACGAGAGCGTTTTGATCTCAAGGATAGCTAATTACAATTTCTACATAGATACAAGGCCCATCAGCCTTGCCATGCAGAAGGATGCAGAAGAATCCAGGGCAGCACAGTGGTTCGCACTGTTGCTTCAGTGCGCCAGGGTCCCGGGTTCGATTCCTGGCTTGAGCCATTGTCAGTGCGGAGTATGCACATTCTCTCCATATCTGCTTGAGTTTCCTCTGGGCACTCCGGTTTCCCGAAAGACATGCTTATCAAGTGAATTGGACATTCTAAATTCTCCCTTAAGTATTCCCGAACAGGCGCCGGCGTGTGGCAACTCGGACATTTTCACAGCAACTTCATTGCAATGTTAATGTAACCCTACTTGCGGCACTAATAAAGATTAAAGGTTACAGGCTTTCTTAGAACATGACAGAATATCGCAGACTGTGTTCTGGGGAGTCTGCCTGGATCTGGGAGAGGGGATACAGATAAAAACAAAAATAGTCTGTAGTTCACCACGCAGGAATGCAGATGGGAGTTTGCATTTCTCATTGTGAAAGACATTTCTAAGATTGCAAGATACCAGGCTAAGAAAAGAAAAATATAATTCCTTCGGAGCTAAAAGAACAACTTTCGATTAATTCTGGAAAAATTAAATGTTTACATATTGGATAATGTAATGTGTACCTGTGAAGTGTGGTTTTGTCAATTGGAACAGTGTTGACGCTGTCGTAAAAGCCATCGCGTTTTACGACGGCGTCAACAGGCCCCCAGGAACAACAATCCTGCGCCCTACAGGGGGCCAGCACAGCACTGGAGTGACTCACGCAGCTCCAGCTGCCGATACCGGTGTCAACAGGCACCACAGGTCTGCGCATGCGCGCTGCGGCCGGCGTGAACTCGCGCATGTGCGCGAGTTGGCTTCTCCGCGCCGGCCCCGACACAACATGGAAAGAGCTACAGGGGCCCGGTGCGGAGTAAAAAAGGCCCCCACCAGGAGAAGCCAGCCCGCCGATTGGTAGGCCCCGATCGTGGGCCAGGCCACGGTAGAGGCCACCCCCGGGGTCGGATCCCCCCCCCCTCCACCCCAACCAGGCCGCCCCCCCCGCAGGATGTACGGTGGGGTCATGCCGAGTAGGACCACACGTGAACGGCGACGTCAGGAATCGCCCCATCTCGGCGGGCACTCGGCCCATCGCACGCGGAGAAGCGCCGGGGAGGGGGCGCGTACAGCGGCCCCGACTGCCATTGCGCTGAACGTGCCAGCGCCAATGGCGCCGATCCTCCGGTCACCGGAGAATCGGTGGACCTGCGTCGGAGCGGCGTCACCCCTGGCAATTCTCCGACCCGACCCGGGGCCAGAGAATCACGCCCAATTTGTCTACAAAGATATTGTTTAGTTTGTGGTGCTTTTAATCATTTGTTAGAGTAAATGTCTTAAAACATGGAATCTTGACAGACTCTTCTTTCAGCTATTAAGTGCAAGTTCGAATGTCCTTTTCAACTTTCATGGTCTCTTTGGGGATTCTGCCAAATTGCCCTCAATTCCTATAGTCTTGTACAGTCCATTGTTACTAACCTATCATCGTTTCTCTCACCTGGCATTTTGATCATGGTAGCTTTTATGAAACAATCACTGATCTGGATCAAGTAGCAATGCAGATCTTTCCAAATGTGTGTCCACAAAGATTTATTGCCTCCACACTCAGTATAGATGGTCTTGAATTGTTTTCTTTATAATAGATCCCAGTGTATTGATCCTCTGTAGCTATACAGTTTCAAGCTTACAATTTCCACCGTCTTGCTTCTTTAGAAGATTGCTATCACATGATCTGTGATCTAATTTTCTCTCCATAGCACTTCTTCATTTACCATTTATTTCAGTATCCTTGATTGTGCTTTACTTGGTTTGGTGCATTATGAAGTTTCAAGTAGCCAAATTTCTTAACAACCTTTCATTGCAGACCTCTATTTCTGCCTCATCGCCGATATATGGTCTAGTAATATGTCTGTGAACACCATTAATGTTCATGAGAGTAAAAACTGATGGGAAAATCATTTTTAAAGTTTGGTTGCTTTGTGACGTGACTTATGGGTGACACAGTGGTTAGCACTGCTGCCCCACAATGCTCGGGACCCAAGTTCAATCCCAACCTTGTCCCAACCTGCCTGTGTCGAGTTTGTGTCTGCATGGGTTTTCCTCCGGGTGCTCTGGTTTCCTCCCACAGTATAAAGAACTGTAGGTTAGGTGGATTGACCATGTTAAATTGTCCTTTTGGCCTAGTGTCCAAAGGTTCGATGGGGTTACAGGGATAGGGCAAGGGATTGCATGATTCCCTCCCCTTCAGTCTTCCTTCACTGCTGTTTAAATGTTGTTATTTCCCCATCTTTTTCATTGATTTGCAACTCCTATGCTGGCATCTTACGCGCATAACTGGCCACAGGGGCAAAACTCGTGAGAGGCTAAAAATGAGAATTCTGCTGGCGAGATCTCGCGACGCGATTGTCCCCGACTCCCGCCATTGACTACACATGGTTCATGCCCAGGAAGGTCGGGAACTATATTTAAATACATTTCATATTATTAACGGACTTCCCCACTGTATCATTCCCCCCCGCACATATTGATTTACAACAGTCTGGAGCAATGTGGACCAGGCAAAGAGAACCCGCTGGGGGCCCCGGGAGAAGTTGGGGGGGTGGGGGGGGGGGGGGAGAGAAATACCTGGCACTGTCCCATGGCACTGGCGGAGCGATGCTAGGGGACAGTGCACCAGGGGAAGCCTACTTTGGGGATGTCGTGGGGGGAGGGCGATGTTACGTGTGTTTGTGAGACAGGGAGGTTGGTGTTTCTCCATGTCCGGGAAGGGATCTTTGGCTTTATTTTTAGTTCTGTTGAATTGGGGCGCCCTTTGGAAGACCAAGAGCCTGTCCCACCAGCGTGATGGCAAGGTACTGGAAGTACTGGAAAATATAACAGGAAAAGCTGACAGAGCAGCCACTGGGATGAGCACTACATTTGTCACCTGAGCCAGCATTTTGGGGGAAAATCATGGAAAATTCTTCATTTTTACATCAATGTTGCACTGATGGTACCATTCTTCAGATGAGACCCTAGACAGTGGGTGGCATTTTACTGCCCCTCCACCTGCAGGACATTCCAATCCCGCCAGTCATTGGACTTTTGAATCGCTCGCTGCAACTTACAGCCCTGCCCCGCGACGACCGGGCTGTGAGATTCCACCCCGTGAATGTCAGTTGGCTGCTTGACTGTGGGAGCAATAATAACCAAACCTATTTTATCCACACTCAGTTAGCACCCCCAATTGTCTGCAAGTCCAATGGGGTCACTGGAGAGCAGCCAAGAACTCCTTATAGGATATTACCGGTTCCCAACCAACAATTCTGTTTGTGTGCAGAAGCATATCCTCGAACAACCTAGCTGAGGTAAATAAATGCACAGTAGAACAGATTGAACCTGGGAACATCATCATCTATATGAAGGAATACCATCCCACATGATCTTTATTGTCATAATATTATCACAACCCCCCATAAATGCAAATATGATCAAAGTTCATTGCTGACAACTCTTAATACTTGTATCTGTTTCCAAATCGAATTACAAACTTTGTCAGTGAGCATTGGAGCAATAATTAAGATATTGTGGATAGAAAGAGATAGCTTTGTCCCCACTGAACCTACAGAACTATTGAATCTCCCTAGTTCTGCAAGATAGAAAAATAAATTCCTTTCCTTGCTGCTGTGCTGTCATTCCTGATTATATCAAAAACTGTTGCTTCCCGTATTCCACAGTGGAATCATTAAAAATAAATGTGTTTACACAGTGAGCTGGAGCCAACTATGGTTGGGAAGGCAGTATTGCAGCATACTATTTTACTGTTTGGGTACAAAAATAAAGAGGAACATAGTCATTCTCAAATAGAAGTGACATGACAGATGTTCCAATTGCCCACATGTTTTATAATAACATTTGTACTGCTTTACTGACCTATCCAGCCACACGTCTAATTACTCAACTTTTTCTTTCTGGAGGAATAATTTGTCAGCTCCGGTCTATCATGTGGAATAAATATATTGCCACGGTAATGCTTCAGTGTCACCACAAAGCCAGGCATTGTTGGCTTTAGATAAACTGCCATCAGGAAGCTGGATTTGTGCCAGCTAAACTAACATCTGTGTGTCGCTGTGGTACAGTCCTGTATACGTGCTGGCCAGCAGCTCAGAAAAGCTGCAATTGCATTTGTGGTACCATGGAGCGCAGACCTAAATATTCCCAACATTTCATTTTCATCCAGTGAAAGATCGCAGGAGGGGATTCTCCAGCTCTTCCCACTGGCGGGATCTTCTGGTCCCACCAAAGGCAACCCGCATGGCGCGTTCCCCGGCAGCGGGACGGGCGAACCACACAAAACGGCAGAGACATCAGCGGGACGTGAAGATCCCACCAGCGTCCAATGATGAGCCACCTCTTTTGCCGGAAGACATGTCATTGAGGAGGGTGGTCAGAAAATCCTGCCCTTCAGTAAAAACCACAGGCATTTTATTTCTTGCAGAGAATGCATAGTTGCAATGATGATTAAAATCTATGTAATATCTTGCATACATGACCTGGTTTGGATAGTGGCAGACTATATGCTGATTGTAGGGCCTTAATGTTGTTCTAGGAAATTGGTGGCCAATACCTAAGGCTGAGGCTATATAGTGAGGCTTTGCATGTTACTTCAGTGAAAAATGCCAAGATTAATGAAGCTGCAGAGGAGTGGAGCCAGATCGCACCAAGACATTAAAGTTTAAAGAGCAGTGGAACATAACAATGGCTGGATGATTTAAAAAAAGATTCACCTAGTTCATCTTCCACTATTCTGGCAATCACATGATACTATGATATTGAGGAACCAATCACTGCAAACTAGTCTTCCACTGACCCAGAAATAATGCGAAAGGAATGGAGAATGGAAAGCGCCAAGGTTCCTTGGGCAGCACCTTTCAAACTCACAACCATTGCCATCTGGAAGGACAAAGACCTTGCAGAGACCTGGAAACACCACCACCTGGAGGTTCCCCTCCAAGCCACTCACCATCCTGACTTGGAAAATATATCACTCTTCCTTCACTGTCGCTGAGTCTAAATCTTGGAATTCCCTCCCTAAGAGCACTGTGGATGAGAGCTCAAGAAGGCAGCTCACCACCACCTTCTCAAAGGCAACTGGGATGGCAATAAATGCTGGCCTTGCATCCCACAACTGTTTTTTTAAAATAAGGAATCTTACTGAAATTATACAAGACACTTGTTAGTTTGGTCCCTTCTCTAAGGAAAGATATGCTGGCATTGAAGGCAATCCAGAGAAGGTTCACGATGTTGATCGTGGGTACAGAGGGCTTTTCTTATGAGGAGAGGTTGAGTAGGTTGGGCCTGTATTCATTGGAGTTTAGAAGAATGAGATTCTCAGGCAACCTGACAGGGTTGAGAGGATGCTTCCTCTTGTGGGTGAGTCTGGGACCAGAAGGTATAATCTCAGAGTTAGGGGTCACCCATTTAAGACAGAAATGAGGAGGAATTTCTTCTCTCAGGGGGATAGTGAATCTGTGGACTTCTTTAATATGGCCAAGATAAGGGAATCAAGGGTTATGGGATAATTCTTTTCCAATTAAGAGGCAATTTAACATGGTCAATCCACTTACCCTGCACATCTTTGGCTTGAGGGGGTGAGACCCACGCTGACATGGGGAGAATGTGCAAACTCCACACGGAAAGTGACCCGGGGCCAGGATCGAACCTGGGTCCTCAGTGCCCCGAGGCAGCAATGCTAACCACTGCACCACCGTGCTGCCTTGAGTCAAGGATTATCATATCAGATGAGTAAAGATCTAATTGAATGGCACAGCAGACTAGATGGACTGAATGGTCTATTACTGCCCTTACATCTTATGATCTTATAAAAACACCCCAGTGGTGGACAGCTTTGACATCCATAAGTCCAAGGTCATCTTTTTCCACTCAAATATGCTACATACACCATATGCCATGTTTCAAATTAATGTGAAATTATTTTCTGAAAGAAATATATCTACATTTTGTTCAAATGGATCAATACTCACTGCTTCCATCATTTCCCTTGGGAATCCCTTCCATATATTGACCTTGCCTGCTGGAAATTATGTCTATATATTGGTTTTGAATTTAACACGCCTCAAGTACATGTTCCTTGGTTTTATTGCTTTGAATTAATAAAGAAAAATTGTCACAATTAATGAATTATTTTTCCAACAACCGATCACTAGTTATCAAATCAAATTATACAATCATGAGGAAAACATGTAGTTTGCTGGCAGTGAAAGGGTCCTTTAGCTAATAGAAAGAAATGGGCCAGAATTCACACACACCCTTCCGACAGGAGAAGCGTGAAATTGAAGGAATGTTCCCGCCCACCCTGACTTAGCGATTTTACGCTGGGGTAGGCGAGGCCTCGGACGAGCAGCTCGCCCTTGCACCAATTGAGGACCCTCGTGTGGCCAATTTTTATCACATTTTTTATTAGTGTCATGCGTATATCGGCGTTGCTGGCTGGGCCAGCATTTGCTGTCAATCCATAAAATCCCTTAAACTGAATGGCTTGCTCAGCCATTTCAGAGGGCATTTACCAATCAACAACATTGCTGTAGATCTGGAATCAGCGGGTAAGGATGGCAGATTTCCTTCCCTAAAGGGCACTGGTGAACCAGATGGGCTTTTACGACAATCAACATGGTTTCGTGGTCAGCAGTAGACTTCCAATTCCAGAATTCTTTTGAATTCAAATTTCAACATCTGCCATGGTGGGATTTTAACCCGTGTCCTCAGAGCATTACCTTCGGTCTCTCTCTGGATTGTCCAGCGACAATACCACTACGCAATTGCCTCCCCTATCTAATTATTGGGCACTTGATGGTCCTTTTCCCTCCCAGATTCAACTTTTAGGGTGCTGGGAGTATTTCCTAGGTGTGGGGGCATGCCCGAAAACTTACCTTTCTATCCAGTCCAGGACATAGTTTGTGATGCCTTCAGGAAGATCCTCTTCCTTCATCCTATGTCACTGAAGGAACTAGAGAGTTACTGGCCGGTCAGGTTGGCGAGCAGCTCTCCTAAGGCAGGATTTGCTACCGTGCGAGGGGTGGGACTACACCCATCTCAGCTTAGAATTTACAGTGCAGAAGGAGGCCATTCGGCCCATCGTGTCTGCACCAGCTCTTGGAAAGAGCACCCTACCCAAGCCCACACCTCCACCCTATCCCTATAACCCAGTAACCCCACCCAACACTAAGGGCAATTTTGGACTCTAAGGGCAATTTAGGCCAATCCACCTAACCTGCGCATCTTTGGACTGTGGGAGGAAACCGGAGCACCCGGAGAAACCCACGCACACATGGGGAGGATGTGCAGACTCCACACAGACAGTGACCCAAGCCGGAATCGAACCTGGGACCCTGGAGCTATGAAGCAATTGTGCTATCCACAATGCTATCGATCCCACTACCTCTCACATGCTAAGCGAGCACTCTACCATTTGAGCTAATTCCCCCAATCTTGCTTATATGGCTGCGGGTCTCTGAGTCAACAGTGAGACTCTGCCACCCGAAATATCCTGGCCATGCTGCTAAAGTTAGGGTAGAGAAGGCGGAAACTCGTATGCAGCACAGGGCAGTTGCAATGAATGGCCTGTTTTCCTGCTGTAAACTCTACGGGCGGAACTTTGCACAGAATGCTGGCTGGGACGAGAAAACCGGTGTCCTGCTCCCCAGCTGCCCAGCCGAGTTTTCACTCCAAATTCTCTGGCACTCTGTGCACAGAACACCTGGAGGCATGGTTTTTGCTGTTGTTATAACCTGCCTACTGACGATTGGCTGGGGACTAATGACTATCCCACAATCCTATGGGAGTATGAACTTCCCCAATGAGGGGGGCGGAGAAACTCCTACTATAAATAAGCTGGCCAGTCCAGGAACCAGCAGGAAGGAGAAGATAGCAAGGGAAGTTACTGCTACTGTTATGTATATATTGTTATAGTAAATAAACGTTATTATTTTGTACCCTTAAAACTCGTGCTGGATTCTTCGGGGCCCTTACAAAACTGGCGATGAAGGTAAAAGTGAATAGCTGTCTACACTGCTGAAGCCACCTCCCTGGATTTTTGTTGGATACAGGTTGGAAGTTGTTTTCTATTATACCATGCCTCTGTACGGACGTTTGGATGTTTTTGATGCTGCGCTGGAAAGCTGGAACCAGTACACACAACGGATGCGTTACTATTTCCGGGCAAACAATATCACCGAAAACGAGCGCCAGGTGGTCATATTGCTCACCGCCTGCGGGCCGCATACGTTTGGGGTAAATTAGGAGCCTTACATACCCAGCTGCGCCAGACACCAAAACGTTTGACGAACTTGTGAATATAGTGGGGCAACACTTTAACCAACCCCGTCCACGATAGTCCAGCGTTACCGGTTTAATACCGCTGAGAGGACCCCTGGAAAATCCCTTACCGATTTTTAAAAAATTTTTATCCAAGCTACGCGGGATTGCGGAATACTGTGACTATGGTGAGACCTTGTCAGAAATGTTACGCGACTGTTTGGTTTGCGGTATTAACAATGCGGCCACCCAGAGAAAGTTGTTAGCGGAGCCAACATTGACTTTTCAACAGGCAATACAAATAGTCTTGTCCCGAGAGAGCGCAGAGCGAGGAGTACAGGAGCTACAGGGAATGGAAGTGCATGCTTTGGGGCGCAACCCATTCCGCCCAAAAACGTCCCCCCCGCACTCCTGCGGTACCTTGGGCGAGGCAACGACCAGACCGACGCCAGTGGCCATCGGACATTCCTCCCCGAAGGGAGCCTTCTCCAGAGCCAATGGATGGGGAGCCATGTCCGTGTCAGACTTGTAGGCGCCGGCCCCGTCGTGGATGGCGGTCCTGGGGACGCCAGAGGCGCCGTCGTTCCGACTGAAACTGGGACCAGCCCAGGGGCCGTAACTGGGACCAGCCCAGAGGCCGTACCTTCCATGTGGATGAACCTGCGGCGACCACTCCTGAGGACGTGGAGACGGAGGACGACTGCCTGCAGCTGCATTGTGTGGTAGCTCCCCGTGTGGCCCCCATTAAGGTGACAGTACGGGTCAATGGCCACCCACTGGAGATGGAGTTGGATACTGGCGCAGCGGTCTCCGTGATCGCCCAGAGGACATTTGACCGCATCAAGCAGGGTATACAGACCCTTACATTAACTGACTCACAGGCCAGGTTGACCACCTACACGGGGGAACCACTGGACATTGCAGGAACTACAATGACCCCTGTTGTCTATGGACGCCAGGAGGGGCGTTTCCCACTTATCGTAGTGCGTGGCCATGGGCCCAGCCTGTTGGGTCAGGACTGGTTGCGCCATTTGCGGTTGCAATGGCAGCACATCCTCCAAACAGTTTCTGGAGGGTTGACTGAGGTGCTAGGACGATACCCAGAGGTATTCCAGCCTGGTTTGGGGAAAATAAAAGGGGCCGTAGCCCGTATCCAAGTTGAACCAGGAGCCACGCCGCGCTATTTCCGGGCGCGCCCAGTGCCTTACGCTTTGCTCGAGAAGGTAGAAGGGGAGCTCACTCGTTTGGAGAGTTTGGGTATTATCAGGCCCGTCCGTTTTGCTGACTGGGCAGCACCAATTGTACCAGTAATGAAGCCAGATGCCACAGTTCGCTTGTGTGGCGACTATAAACTTACAGTGAATACAGTTTCCCGACT
This sequence comes from Scyliorhinus torazame, assembly GCF_047496885.1. Classification (NCBI taxonomy): domain Eukaryota; kingdom Metazoa; phylum Chordata; class Chondrichthyes; order Carcharhiniformes; family Scyliorhinidae; genus Scyliorhinus; species Scyliorhinus torazame. The sequence goes on from NC_092727.1 coordinate 100,041,574, forward strand.
CGACCGATACCCAATGCCTCGCATAGAGGATCTCTACGCGAAACTTGCAGGCGGACTCTCATTCACAAAATTAGATATGAGTCACGCCTACCTGCAGTTGGAGCTGGACCCTGCCTCCCGACCATATGTAACAATTAACACACACCGGGGCCTGTATGAATATACACGGTTGCCCTTTGGAGTATCCTCTGCCTGCGCAATTTTTCAACTTGTTATGGAGGGCATTTTGAGAGGTTTACCACGTGTGGCTGTCTACCTAGATGACGTGTTGATTACAGGGACGTCGGAGCAAGAGCATTTGGAAAATCTGGAGGCTGTCCTTAGACGCCTTTCGGAGGCTGGAGTCCGTTTACGTCACACAGTGCGTATTTCAGGCAAAGGAAGTAGTCTACCTAGGTTATTGGGTGGACCGCGACGGTCTGCACCCCGTTGCAGAGACGGTGCGTGCAATTCAACATGCCCCCACCCCGACTGACACTTCGCATCTTCGTTCTTTTCTCGGTCTCGTAAACTATTACGGGAAGTTCCTCCCCAATCTGGCAACTACGCTGGCCCCCTTGCACCTGCTGCTAAAGAAAAATCACACCTGGGTTTGGGGTCAGCCGCAAGAAACCGCTTTCCGGTGGGTAAAGCAACAATTGTCGTCGTCTGGGTTACTAACCCACTATGATCCGGGAAAACCTTTGCTCATCACATGTGATGCATCCCCGTATGGTATTGTGGCTGTCCTGTCCCACAAGATGGAGAACGGGGCCGAGCGACCGATAGCTTTCGCCTCCCGCACATTGACTGCAGCAGAGAAAAAGTACGCGCAGATCGAGAAGGAGGGCCTGGCAGTGGTTTTCGCCGTGAAACGCTTCCACCAGTATGTGTACGGCCGCCATTTCACTATCGTGACTGATCATAAGCCCCTGCTGGGACTCTTCAGAGAGGATAAGCCAATACCGCCCATTGCTTCTGCACGGATCCAGCGCTGGGCTTTGTTGCTTGCTGCATATGAGTATTCTCTGGAGCACAAACCTGGGGCGTCATTCTCCGACCCCCCGCCGGGTCGGAGAATGGCCGTTGGCCGCCGTGAATCCCGCCCCCGCCCCCGCCCCCGCCGAAGTCTCCGCTCCCGGAGATTGGGCGGGGGCGGGAATCCGGCCGCGCCGGTTGGCGGGACCACCCACTGGATTCTCCGGCCCGGATGGGCCGAAGTCCCGCCCAGGAATTGCCTGTCCCGCTGACGTAAATCAAACCTGGTATTTACCGGCGGGACCAGGCGGCGTGGGCGGGCTCTGGGGTCCTGGGGCGGGGCGCGGGGCGATCTGACCCCGGGGGGTGCCCCCATGGTGGCCTGGCCCGCGATCGGGGCCCACCGATCCGCGGGCGGGCCTGTGCCGTGGGTGCACTCTTTCCCTTCCGCCTCCGCTACAGCCTCCACCATGGCGGAGGCGGAAGAGACTCTCCCCACTGCGCATGCGCGGGAAACTGACAGCGGCAGCTGACGCTCCCGCGCATGCGCCGCATTTCCGCGCCAGCTGGCGGGGAAACAAACGCCATTTCCGCCAGCTGGCGGGGCGGAAATCCCTCCGGCGTCGGCCTAGCCCCTCAATGTTGGGGCTAGGCCACCAAAGATGCGGAGCCTTCCGCACCTTTGGGCCGGCGCGATGCCCGTCTGATTGGCGCCGGCTTTGGCGCCAGTTGGCGGACATCCCCCCGTTGGGGGAGAATTTCGCCCCAGGTACGCAGATAGCAAATGCCGACGCACTGAGCCGATTGCCTTTATCGACCGGCCCCATGTCGACCCCCACGACCGGTGAGGTGGTCGCAACCCTAAATTTTATGGACCCCTTGCCTGTCACGGCATCACAGATCCGTGAGTGGACCCAGACGGAGCCAGTCTTGTCAAAGGTTCGGCACATAGTCCTGTATGGTGGGCAGCATAGACAGCTTCCAGGCGAGTTGCGGGCATTTTCCTCCAAGCTGTCAGAGTTCAGCATGGAAGACGGCATCCTCTTGTGGGGGACGCTTGTGATTGTCCCGGAAAAAGGCCAGGAGCTGATATTATCAGACTTGCACAATGGGAATCCGGGCGTGACCAAGATGAAAATGTTGGCCCGGAGTTATGTCTGGTGGCCAGGCCTCGACACCGACATTGAGAAGGTGGCCCAAAACTGCTCCATTTGCCAGGAGCATCAGAAGCTTCCGCCGGCCGCGCCCCTACATCACTGGGAATGGCCAGGGCGGCCTTGGGCACGCTTACATGCAGATTTCACAGGCCCTTTTCAGGGGTCCATGTTCCTTCTACTAATTGACGCCCAGTCCAAATGGCTGGAGGTGCATAAGATGCAGGGGACAACGTCCTGCGCAACAATTGAAAAAAATGCGTTTATCATTTAGCACGCATGGCCTCCCCGAAGTGCTGGTCACGGATAATGGCACTCCATTCACGAGTGAGGAGTTTGCTAGGTTTACAAAGATGAACGGCATCCGCCATATCCGCACTGCCCCTTACCACCCGGCTTCAAATGGGTTGGCAGAACGTGCAGTGCAAACATTCAAAAGAGGCCTAAAGAAGCAGTCTTCCGGATCAATGGACACGAGACTGGCTCGGTTTTTGTTTACGTACAGGACGACCCCCCATACAGTGACTGGGGTAGCTCCCGCAAAACTCCTAATGGGCCGGAGACTTCGCACCCGCCTTAGTATGGTCTTCTCGGACATTGGCGCAAAAGTACACCGCACACAAGAACAGCAGGGACCGGGATTGTCTCGGCATCGTCCGATTCGGCAGTTTGCGCCCGGTTACCCAGTATTCGTGTGGAATTTTGCTGGTGGTGCCCAATGGGTTCCTGGTGTAATCTTTCGCCAAACGGGCCCTATATCGTACCAAGTGCAAGCCCAGGGTCGTCTCCAGCGAAAACATGTAGACCACGTCCGGTCCAGAAGATCATCCCCGCAAAAGGTTCCCCGCCCCCGGAGCTCAGTTCAACCGCGGCAAAGACCCGAAACAAGGGAAGGTAGTCCTCCAAATCTTCCACTGGTGCCTCACTCGAAGCCTGCGCAGGGGGATAGAGACGTTGACATGACGGAGGCAGCAGACTCTGACTCCGAGATGGAGATACAGGATGAATCAGAGGGGGAATCCTCGGGTCCACAGGCCGTGGATGTACAACCGCGCCGTTCATCACGGAAGCGCCGGTCTCCGTCTCGTTATACGCCGCCTGTTCCAGCGCCGCGTACAAATGGCGTCCGGCCTGCGGCCAAACGAGTTTGACGCCTTCCTTCGCCAGGGCCTATGGCGGATTCCATGGACTTTGGGGGGGAGGGATGTTATAACCTGCCTACTGACGATTGGCTGGGGACTAATGACTATCCCACAATCCTATGGGAGGATGAACTTCCCCAATGAGGGGGGCGGAGAAACTCCTATTATAAATAAGTTGGCCAGCCCAGGAAGGAGAAGGTAGCAAGGGAGGTTACTGCTACTGTTATGTATATATTGTTATAGTAAATAAACGTTATTATTTTGTATCCTTTAAAACTCGTGCTGGATTCTTCGGGGCCCTTACAAAAGCTGTCATGCTGGCGGGGTGGGGCCTGACAGAGCCAGCGACGCCAGCTCCACAGAGATCATCCCCAATGTAGAACAATACACCCCCCCCCCCCCCCCACCTGCTGAGATGTGTCAGACTTCCGCTTTCCAGGAGCAAAATGTTAGTGGTCCTCATGGGTGGGATTTGAGGCAGGTGGGCTTGTACAATTTGCAGGGCAGCCTTCTTGCCATCTATCCATCTACCCTCCAACCTCTTTGCAATTCTCTATGGGCAGAAAAGGCCCCACCCCAATTGAAGTCTTCGAGAGGCCAAGATTTGGCTGTTTACAACCCAGCTGCAATACCTAGGTCAACGGGAAGAGATCATAAATGAGATCACAAATAAAGCCCGACAGGTGTGGAAGATCAGGTCTTGGCTATGAGATGTGGATGGGGGCAGCCGGTGAGGTGGGCAGTGGTGGGCTGCATCACTGGCCCCTTTCTAGACAGGGCTCCTCACCCAAGGTCTCCCGCCCAACCTCAGGTGCTCCATTCTCCCCTGGACTTGCCATTACAATCCCCACCCAGGGCCTCCCCTCCCGATCCTGCTACATGACTCCAGATTTAACTTGATCCTGTGGGCTCCAGCACCTAGTCTGCTGGAACTTATTTCTGAAAATCCAGTCTCCAGCCAAGTAACACTCGATATTGTTGGCCAGAAAATCTGGGTCACAGTGTTTTTGTGGGTTTAATAAAGTTCAAATAATATATTGCACCGAAATCAAAACACAATTTCAAAAACTGAAGGAGGTGAGTGAACATTTTGCCAGCAGGACAGATGGAGCAAAAAAGGATTTTGGCTGTGGGATGCAAAGAAACAAGATTGTGGAGCAGTCATTAATGCCTGTGAGAGCAACAGTAATTACTTATTGCTGGCTGTTACTGTTACATCGAGTATTCTATAATGGAGGAAATAAATAGTGATCCGCCATCAGCCAGCGGCAAGATCCTCTGGTTCCACCATTGTCAACGGGATTTCCAGTTGAATGCACCCCTCGCTGCCTGGAAACCCACTGTAGGGAGTGCATCATTGGCAGCAGCAGAAGATCTCTCCAGTGTGAATGGCCGTAAGGTTCCAGTCAATGTTACTTTCTTTAGGTACTGTAACTTGTTAAAAGCAGAACATTCCTCATTTCTTGCAATAATAGTTATTGCAATCTGGCTCCTACATTACAGTGGCTATAATTAATTAATAGTTGGCATAATTAAACTCTCAACCTAATGATGCCAATCGGACAGTTTGATGTTGACCTCACAGCAGTGTAAATATTGCAAAAAATGAAGCATGTGCCAAAGTTTGTCGTCTTGCACTCAAAACATGTTGGTTCTTTGGCAAAGTACCCTTTTCTGCTGAGTATAAATAATGTAGACTATAAGACATTGGAGCAGAAGTAGGCCATTTGGCGCATTGATTCTGCTCCGTCATTCAATGAGATTATGACTGATCTGATATAAACCTCGAGCAGGATTCTCCGACCCCCCCCCCGCCGGGTCGGAGAATCGCCGGGAGCTGGAGTGAATCCCGCCCTCGCTGGTTGCCGAATTCTCCGGCACCGGATATTCGACGGGGGCGGGAATCGCGCCGCGCCAGTCGGCGGGCCCCCACCCCCTCCAGCGATTCTCTGGCCCGCGATGGGCCAAAGTCCCGCTGCTGGAATGCCTGTCCCGCCGGCGAGAATCAAACCACATCTCTTACCGGTGGGACTAGGCGGCGCGGGCGGGCTCCGGGGTCCTGGTGGGGGCGCGGGGCGAACTGGCCCCGGGGGGTTCCCCCACAGTGGCCTGGACCGCGATCGGGACCCACTGATCCACGGGCGGGCCTGTGCCGTGGGGGCACTCTTTTCCCTCCGCCTCGACCACAGCCTTCACCATGGCCGACGCGTAAGCGACACCCCCCCTGCGCATGCACGGGGATTACGTCAGCAGCCGCTGACGCTCCCGCGCATGGCGGAATTCTGCCGGCTGGCGAAGTCCTTTCGGCCTCGGCTGCGTGGCGCCAAAGGCCTTCCACGCCAGCCGGTGGAGCGGAAACCACTCCAGCACGGGCCTAGCCCCTCAAGGTGAGGGCTTGGCCCTAAAGGTGCGGAGAAATCCGCACCTTTGGGGCAGCCCGACGCCGGAGTGGTTCCCACCACTCCATCCCGCCGGGACCCCCCACCCCGCCAGGTAGGGGAGAATCCCGGCCCTCAACTCTACTTTTCCACCTTATCCCCATGTTGTCGCCCTCTACTGGCTTCAATTGACAAAACAGACAAATCAATCATAATGTGGATTATACTCAATACAAACTTTATTTAATACCACTTTATTTAGCTCACGGAGACTTTAGCTCTGCGCTTATTTGAACAGTTCAAGGCTCCACAACGTGAACTCAAAATGCTACCCAATAAAGAGAACCGGCCAAGTCTGATCCGGAGGGTGTGCTTTTCCCTGAGTTTCCAAACTTGTCTCTTCTTGCAAAAGTTGATCCCAGTGTTATCGCTGTTGAAATCTCAAAAGCTTTTTTTAATATAAGGTTTTGCGTCCTTTCTTATGAACAGTTCTTTTCCATGTAGGCATCAGTTGTCCTTGGAGCATCTTGTTTTTGCTGTTTCAACGCTAAGTCTTATCAGTATGTTAACACCCGCATGCGACTTACGGGGTGGGAGCAATCACTATATCCATGAGTCTCGCTGAATGCAAGCTCTGCCGCTAAGAGGCGGGGAGCCAGGATTGATCTTAATTTAGAATCCCAACAGTGCAGAAGGAGCCCTATCGGCCCATTGAGTCTGCACTGGCCCTTGGAAAGAGTACTCGACCAAAGTTGATGCTCCCAACCTATCCCCATAACCCAGTAACCCCCACCTAACCTTTTGGACGCTAAGGGGCAATTTAGCATGACCAATCCTCCTAACCTGCACATCTTTGGACTGTGGAAGGAAATCGGACCACCCGGAGGAAACCATGCAGACATGCGGAGAATGTGTGAACTCCACACAGACAGTCACCCGAGGTCAGAATTGGACCAGGGTCCCTGACGCTGCAAGGCAGCAGTGCTAACCACTGTGCCACCCATTCTACATAAAGCCAGCCAAGGATGGAAGCAACAGCACAGACCCGGCTGGGATCTGATGTACATTGTAAATACCTTTAAGTTACAATAAACAAAAATTGATTTTTAAGAAACTCGTTTTGGACTCCTTCTGGTCTACAAACCAGTGAAAGGTCCAGATGTACAAGTTGCCGTTCCCCATTTCCCCATGAAACTCATTTTGTTGAGTTGTAGCTTTCACTCACACAAGTCTGTTAGCCTCTTTTACCATCATACCTCATGCCAATAATGTTAGCCATTTCTCTGCCCCAGCATCCACAACCCTTGATTCCCTTACTGATTAAAATTCGGTCCGTCTCAGCCTTGAACATGCTTAACGATTAATTGGTGCAATCATTTGAAATTTGGCATTCTTGTGTTTGTCCTGATTGAGTTTTAGATGAAAACTTTCAGCAATGTTCTCTCTTTTTTGGTTCTGTACTACCAAGTGACAGCGAGTGGATACATTCCCCTTTATTTTGCACTTAATGATGCAGCAGTGGAAATATTGTAGACAGCAGGGGATCATGAAACCGAATAAATTGGCAGATAGAAATTCTTCCTCAAAGAGATCTTATGCACAATATCTTGTCTCCACAATAAAACAGAGCAACTGGGACTTCATTCCAGCACAACCGCTCATGCTTTCCATTTCTTACAAGCCACGCTAGTCTCCCTAATGTTGAGAGATGTTTTTACATTTAGCCATATTCATGGAGCCCTTCCTTACAATTGAGTCAGGACGACAATAATAAAAACAGAAAATGCTGGAAATATTCAGCAAGGTTAGCAGCAACTGTGGGGAGAGAAATGATTTTGGGTCTCTGAACTTACTTCGGAACTCTAAGTGGGAGAAGAGTTGATGGTGCAAGGTGAAAATAAAATCCAGCAAACAAAACGGAAACAAAATTAGGGCAGGGGCTATAATATAAAATTGTTGAACTTAATTCCAGAGGGTTGTTGGTGCCCAGCCAGAAGATTGTCATAATATACATCTATGTATACAATGGAGTGCAGACAGGCAGTGATTGACACACAGGATGACCAGTAAGCACACAGAACAGAGCAGCCAATCACCAGACAGGACACGACCACTATAAAGCCAGAGGGCACCAGTTTTCCCGCTCTCTCGGGACCCAGCCACTGAGACAGTCAGAGCTCGTGAGCAAGCCAGTGCCTACACCATGTGGTAGCTAGGTTAGTCTGGTCAGGCTAGTGTCAGGTCTCCAGTCAAGTCAGCATAGTGTCAACCCACAGTTGAACATGTATAACAGTTTGGATGTTGAATAAAATCGTGTTGCATTTTATCAAGTGTTGGAGGTTTGTCTCTCGCTACACTGCATCAAGTGCAGTTCACCTCGACCCAGCCTACCCAACACATCAAAGATGAGATTCGTTTGTTTGAGATATTGTTGGACCTTACTGCAGGAAGCCCAGGGGAGAGGTCAGAGTGGGAGCAAGGTGAAGGGTCAAAATGGCAGGCAACTGGAAGTTGTGTGCATCACCAATGAAGAGGATCCACAAACTTAAGTTCTTGTTATATTTGTTTGTTGCCGCAAAGAGAAAAGATATGGAAGTGTCCACACTTTGAGGTTTGGAAAACATGAGAGGCTTCTTAAGGGTGTGACTCAATACAATCAAGCTGATGATCTGCTCAAAGCTCGCGCAGTCTGTTGATGTCACTATACATCACGTGTCACAGAACCAGCAAGATGTATTCTCTGATACATAGCACCTCTCTCTTTTTACTTCATTGGTGCGATGATAACAATTAACATTTACACAAGAGATCCCCTGGTACGTTATTTCTATACATATACATACAATTCAATAAGACAAGACTCTGTGGTGGGATATCCATCCCTTTCTGGTAAAATTCAGCGTCCTTGAACTTGGCTGCTTGCAACCTCAAGTGTCCTCATTCCTTCCTGGAGGTGGTACATCTTTGAGTAGTCATTTCAGTATCTGTCACGATGCTCATTGAAAAGTCCTCAGAAACAGAATCTGAACTCGTCACTATCTTTGGCCTCTGTTCCAGAGTATTGCTCTCTAGATCTTCCAAAGGTAGAACCTCACCAGGGGCTGGTTTAGTACAGGGCTAAAGAGCTGGCTTTTAAAGCAGACCAAGGCAGGCCAGCAGCGCAGTTCAATTCCCGTACCAGCCTCCCCGAACAGGCGCCGGAATGTGGCAACTAGGGGCTTTTCACAGTAACTTCATTTGAAGCTTACTTGTGACAATAAGCGATTTTCATTGCATTTCTTGATAAGCTTCTGCAAACTCACTTAATGCAGGAAGTAACTGCATTAAGTGAGCATGTCATCATCAAAGGATATTGTCTTTGCTATATCATAGCTGGCACCCATTTCTCGTTGGTGGTCAAGCTCCTAACTAGCACTCTCTCTCTCACTGATTGAATACTCGCTTTTTGAATGTTTTCTCCCTCCTGCAATTTGTGCTTGCTGTTGGCATTTGGTAATCTCTGCAGTATCAGGTGAAGTTAACAAATCAAACTCTGTTCGTAGTTTCCTCTTGAACATCAGCATTACCGGTGAACTGTGTGTGATAACATGTGCAGTGTTCTGATAAGGGGCTGGATTCTCCGACTCCCCGCTGGGTCGGAGAATCACCGGGGGGCGGAGTGAATCCCGCCCCCGACCCCGCCGGCCGCCGAATTCTCCGGCACCAGAGATTCGGCGGGGGCGGGAATCGCGCCGCGCCGGTCAGCGGCCACCACCCCCCCCGACGATTCTCCGGCCTGCGATGGGCTGAAGTCCCGCTGCTGTAATGCCGGTCCCACCGGCGTGAATTAAACCACTCCCTTACTGGCCCCGGGGGGTGCCCCCATGGTGGCCTGGCCCGCGATCGGGGCCCACCGATCCGCGGGCGGGCCTGTGCCTTGGGGACACTCTTTTACTACGCGTCGGCCATGGAAAAATCCGCCACTCCATCCCGCCGGGACCCCCCGCCCCGAGGGGAGGGGAGAATCCCGCCCCAGATGTGAGAAATTTGTTTACTCTTCTTGATAATGTCCCCTGGATTTCAATGCTTTGAAAGAATGCTTTAATGATTGCACAAAACATTCAGCCAATCCATTCATTGCTGGATGATATGGAGCTGACTTGATATGGTGTTTACCAGTCCCCTTCAAATTGTCCTCAAATACCTTTGAAGTAAGCTGCAAACTATTATCACTTACAATCTGCTCCTGTGTTCCAAATCTTGTGAATATTTTGTCTAGTTTTTCAATGGTCTGCCCAGTCATCATTGAATTCATTAACACGACTTCTGACCTTTTCGAATGTGTGACCACAATCACTAAGAACATGTGACCCTCCAGTGGAGCAGCATAATCGGTGCATATTCTCTGCCACGGCTGTGACGGCCATTCCCACTGATGTAATGATGGAGTTTTCCTTAGTTTTGTACAAGCTTGGCATTGTCCAACTTCTCTTCAGTTTGAGCATCTAATCCTTGCCACCAAAACTAACTAGGTGTCAATTCCTTCATCCCTGCTCTGCTAGGATGTCCCTCATGTGGTCAGTCAAGGACTCTACTACGCAAGCACGGAGGAATGATCACATTGATTCCCCACAATAGAACTCCAATCTGTACTGTCAAGTCTTGGTATGATGCTAGGCGAAGAATGTCTGACAGCATTCCTTTTGGACCAGGTCCATCACCTTCCCCTTTAGTTCTTGAGCGGGATTCCCCAGTCCGCCAGCCGCATTTCCCTCTCCGGCATGCCCTCGCCGGCAGCGGGATTGTCCATTCCCGCAGCTGCCAATGGGTTCCCATTGTGGCCACCCCACGCCGCCAGGAAACCCCAGGTGTGGGTGCGCTACTGGCGGAATGAAGAATCCTTCCCCTCATACGTGTTTGAAATTGAGATGAAGTCACAGGTACACTATCTACAGGTGAGAAATACAAAATATTTACAAAATGTATTTCAGGTTCATGCATGAATTGCAACAGCAATCATGATAAAGTATCAGCATTTGCATGACATGCGATACTGAATATCGTTAAATGTGAGCCGACAGGGGCGGCACGTGGCGCAGTGTTTGGCATTGGGTCTACAGCGCTGAGGACCCAGGTTCGAATCCCAGCCATGGGTCACTGTCCGTGTGAAGTTTCCACACTCTCCCCGTGTCTGCGTGGATTTCACCCCCACAACCCAAAGATGTGCAGGTTAGGTAGATTGGCCACGTCAAATCGCCCCTTAATAAAAAAAAAGCATGAGCCGACAATATCAATGACCACCTTTGCAATCTGCCAAAGAAGGTATATCTTTATATGGCCCAAAAATTGTATTCAAATGTAAATGATCCATCAAAAGGAGAAAATGAAACCCATAAATGTCATGGTGGAAATTTCTTAGAATCATTGAATCCCAACAGTACAGAAGGAGGCCATTCGGCTCATCACGTCTGCACAAACACTCCGAAAGAGCACCGTACCTACTCATACTCCCATACTTTATCCTCATAACACCACCTAACCTTTGGACACATAGGCAATTTGATCATGGCCAATCCACCATACTGGCACCTCTTTGAATTCTGGGAGGAAACCGGAGCAGCTGAAAGAAGCCCACACAGAGAATGCGTAAACTCCACAGTCACTCATACCCGGAATTCAACCCTGGTCCCTGGCACTGTAAGGCAGCAGTGCTAACCACTACACCACCGTGCTGCCCATGGGACCACCGAAAATGATGTTCAAAGTCTCTTTTTCTAGCTGAGCGCAATTCATTTCTGCGCCAGGTAAGAATTCGTAAAGCAGATGCTATTGGTCGTTCCCCTCCTGAAGGAATAATGTGTTAGACGACCGCACCAACTCCACAGGGTGAAACATCACAAACAAGTTGCAACTTTATCTTGGGATTATAATAAACCAACAGCTCTGCTTCTTTCACTTCATTGTTTGAACTTTCACATTCTTCTGACTTGTGCCATGCCTGTTTGATATACGTGTGTAATGCCTAAATCGTGTTGCTAAATTTGGCATGGATTTACCATAATAATTGATAAATCCGAAATATGACCTTATTGTATCACATTTTGAGGACGTAGTGCTCCTAAGATTGCTGACATTTTCTTTTCCTCCTTGTGTAAAACATCTTTGTCAATGGTATGACCCAGGTAACTCATGAGTGACTTGAAAAAGTTGCACTTTTCCTTTTTAACTCTCAGATTGTAGCTCTGTAAACATTTCAGAGTAGCTTCCAAATTCTCCAAGTGTTTTTGTTCACTTGAACCTGTGATGAGTATGTCATTTAAATAACATTTCATTCCATTCAGCCCACTTAAAATTTGATCCATGGATTTTTGAAAAAGAGCATGAGCAGTAAGTCTTCTGTAATGAAACAGACCTTTCATGAGCAACGATGGTGAGTAGTGGCTGTGATTTGGGCAGCCTCATTCATCTGCCTGTGAAGAGATCAATTTCAGCCTGTCAGAAAGTCTACCAAACAATTCTTCAGTCAGCGGCAGTGGATAATGATCTGCGCACAATAGTAAGTAATAATAGGACAATAATAGGCATTTTAAAAACTACACATTCTCACTGAGCCATCACGTTTCAATACAGGAACTATTGGTGTTACCCATTGGTTATAGCAACAGGTTCCATGACCCCTATTCATACTAGTGTTCTTCAACTTTGGCCTGATGGCATATGGCGTTCTAGCTTTGAGACATTTAGGTTTGCCGTCTGGCTTGATTTTTAAGTGTATCTCCACTCCAGTCATACAGCATAGTGAACCTTTGAACACCTCCTCCTACTTCTTCAGAAGTTGTTGCAATTGCTTTCTGAATCCATTAATTGATTGACTGTTTCCCAGTTCAGCCGAATTGTAGCCAATCATGTCTGCCAAATAGAGCAGGAATTTTCCATGGATAACATGAAGAGGCAACTTTGCCATCTGTCCATTTGCTTCGACTTTCACCATAATGCATCCTTTTAATGGTACAACCTTTTCAGTGTACATCCTTAGGCACAAACCTGTCAGTTTTGAAGATGGAAGCTTCAGCTTTTGATGATACATTGTCTTGGTATTAGAGATACTGCTGCACCCGTATCAGCTTCCATTTCAGTTTCATGACCTTCAACTTTTGGATATGCCCCAAAACATTGTCGCCACCCCCCCCCCCCCCCCCCCCCCCCCCCCCCCCCCCCCCCCCACCACCCCCACACTATTAAAAAACAGGAGTTTGGTTTCACTGTCTTTTGAGTGATCTTGAGCTTTATCCAGTAATTTGTTGACACAACTAAATTGTTTGACTGTGTTGCTCTTGCACTTGCTTGTTATAGACATTTTCTGAGCCCAGCACACCTGGGCAATGTGGCATTTCTTGCCACAGATCTTGCATGTATTTGAATTACTCAAGCATTCCGGTGCTGAGAGCAACAGTAAAATGATTACACCTTTGCAGCCTTGTTCCTTAAGGTATCTGTTTTGTGGATCTTCTCTCCAGCCCATGGATGTAGCAACTTCCACAACAGCTTTCAGAGCTAAATCACTTACGGTAAGCAGCTTCCTCTGAATAGCTTCACTGCGGAGTCCACAAATCAACCTGTCTCAAAGCATATCATCAAGTGTTGTACCAAATTCACAATGTAGATAGAACACAGAACAGTACAGCACAGTACAGGCCCTTCGGGCCACTGTGTTGTGCCGACCATTTATCCTAATCTAACCTACACCTCTTCAATTTACTGCTGTCCATGCGCCTGTCCAAGAGTCACTTAAATGTCCCTAATGACTCTGACTCCACCACCTCTGCTGGCAGTGCATTCCATACACACACCACTCTCTGTGTAAAGAACCTACCTCTGACATTGCCCCTATACCTTCCTCCAATTACCTTATGTAGCTAATATTATTAAAGATGCTACAAACAGCAAAATACTTTCAAATTCTTCCTGACTATGGCGGTGAACCCAAAACCTTTCTGCAATCAATAACAGTTTGAGAGAAATGTCTCTTTAAGGTTTTAATTAATTCACTATAAGTCTTGTCTCCTGGTTTTGCTGGGTGATAAAAATTCTGTAGCAGCATAAATGTTTTATGGCCAACTGAACTGAGAAATGTCGTGACCTTTAGGTCCTCCGGTGTCTGATGAGCTATTGAAAACAATTGGAATCTTTCCCCGTATGAATTCCATGTTTCATAATCCTCATCGAAAGCACCCATGATGCTCCTTTTTCCCTGCGATTTTTGGATCCTCGCTCTATTTTACCATTCATTTCCAAGTGCTCCACAATTTCATCCTTTTTTTTAATAAATATTTTTATTCTCCTCCTTTTTCACATTTTCTCCCGCATTTACACCCATCAACAATAAACAATAATCAGCAAGATATGTCAATCCCCATAATAACAACGAACCCATCCGCCCACCAACCCCCAAACATCAGCCCGCATGTTGACATAAACAAATGACAAAATGGAATGAGGAATTACCCATAGTCACCCTTAATCTACACAGCCCCCCCCCCCCATCTCATGTTCGATGTTATCCAGTTCTTGAAAGTGCATAATAAATAGTGCCCATGACTTGTAGAACCCCTCCGCGCTTCCCCTCAGTTCGAACTTAACCTTCTCAATGGTCAAGTATTCCAACAGGTCCCCCCGCCACGCCAGGGCACTGGGTGGAGAGGCTGCTCTCCATCCCAGCAGGATCCGCCTTCGGGCGATCAACGAGGTGAAGGCTATGATATCTGCCTCCGCTCCCGTTTCCAACCCTGGCTGGTCCAACACCCCGAATATGGCCTCCTGGGGACCCAGGTCCAGTTTCACACGCACCACCTTGGAAATTACCCTAAACACCTTCTTCCAGTGCTCCCCTAGCTTTGGACAGGACCAAAACATATGAATGTAATTCGCGGCCCCCCCCGCAACGCTCACACACATCCTCTACTCCTTCAAAAAATCAGCTCATCCTCACCCTCGTGAGGTGCGCTCTATATACTACCTTCAGCTGTATCAGCCCCAACCTCGCACATGAGGTGGAGGCATTCACTCTCCGGAGCACCTCACACCAGACCCCCTCCTCTATAACCTCTCCCAGCTCTTCCTCCCACTTTGCTTTGATCCCTTCCAGTGGTGCCTTATCCTCTTCCAGAATAGCTCCGTACACCGCTGACACTGCCCCGTTCTCCAGTCCCCTTGTCGTTAACACCTCCTCCAGCAATGTGGAGGCCGGTACCTCTGGGAAGCTCTGTATCTCCTTTCTGGCAAAATCCCGAACCTGCATGTACCTAAACACTTCTCCCTGCTCTAGCCCATACTTCGCTTCCAGCTCCCTCAATCCTACAAACCGACCCCGAAGAAACAAATCTTTTAGCGTCTTAATCCCCTTCTCTTCCCATTTCCGAAAACTTCCATCCCACCTCCCTGGCTCAAATCTGTGGTTCCCCCGAATCGGCATTTCCCTTGACCCTAAACCCAACCCGAGTGTTGGCGAAACTGCCTCCAGATTTTCAATGAAGCTATTATTACCGGACTCCCTGAATATTTCCCCGGAGCTATCGGGAGCGGCGCTGTTGCAAGTGCCTTCAGCCCTGACCCCCTGCACAAACTCTCCTCCATTCTGACCCACTGAGAATCAACCCCTCTGTCCCAGCTCCGCACTTTCTCCACGTTCGCCGCCCAGTAATAATACATCAGGTTCAGGAGACCCAAACCCCCTGCCTGCCTTCCCCTCTGTAGCAGCACCTTTCTCACTCTGGCCACCTTCCCTCCCCAAATGAATGAGGTAATCCTTCCCTCAATCTCCCTGAAAAAAGACTTTGGCAGGAAAATCGGTAGGCATTGAAAAATAAACAGGAATCGCGGCAACACATTCATTTTAACCGCCTGTACCCGACCTGCCAGTGACAGAGGAAGGCCATCCCACCTTGCCAGATCGGCTTTCACTCTCCCCACCAAACTAGTGATATTGTATCTGCGAAGCCTCCCCCATTCCCGGGCAACCTGCGCCTCCAGATACCTAAAATGAGTACCTGCTCTACGGAATGGCAGCCCCCCCACCCCTGCCCCCACCCCCGGCCGAGACACCACAAAGTACTCACTCTTGTCCAGGTTCAACTTGTACCCGGAGAAAGACCCAAATACCTGCAGTAGCTCCAATATTCCTCCTATCGACGCACTCGGTTCCGACACATACAGTAGCAAGACGTCGGCATATAAGGATGCTCTATCCCCCCCCACCCCCCCGCACTATTCCTTTCCATGATCCTGAACTTCTCAATGCGATGGCCAACGGCTCAATCGCAAGTGCAAACAGCAGGGGGGACATAGGACATCCCTGTCTCATCCCACGGTGGGGAGAAAAGTATCTCGAACTGATATTATTTGTGCGGACACTCGCCTTCAGTTCCTTATATAATAGCTTTACCCAGTTCACAAACCTTGGTCCAATCCCAAACCGCTCCAGCACTGCCATCAGGTACCCCCATTCTACCCGATCAAACGCCTTCTCGGCGTCCAATGCCACAACTACCTCGGTTTCCTTTCTTTCCGCCGGTGCCATAACAACGTTCAAAACCCTCCTAATGTTCGAAAACAGCTGCCTCCCTTTCACGAACCCCGTCTGATCCTCCCTTATCACCTTCGGAAGGCACTCCTCCAGCCTACCCGCCAGTACCTTCGCCAACACAATTTCATCCTTAATAATGGATTCTAAAATCTTACCAACGACTGAAGTCAGGCTAATCGGCCTATAATTTCCCAACTTCTGCCTCTCTCTCTTCTTAAACACGGGTGTTACATTCGCCATTTTCCAGTTGTCTGGGTCCCTCCCTGACTGCAGTGATTCCAGAAAGATCACCACCAATACCCCCAAATTCTCCTCATCTAACTCCTTCAGAAAACTGGGGTGTAGGCCATCCAGTCCAGGTGATTTATCCACCTTCAGACCTTTCAGTTTTGCCAGCACCTTCTCTTTAGTGATGGTAACAACACTCATCTCTGTTCGCTGACTCTCTTGAAGTTCTGGTATGCCACTCGTCTTCCACCGTGAAGACTGATGCAAAGTATCTATTCCGTTCCTCTTCCAGTTCTTTGTTCCACATTGCTATTGCTCCAGCCTCATTTTCCAGTGGTCCGGTGCCCACTTGTGCCTCTCTCTTACATTTTATGTTTGGAAAAACCTCTTGCAATCTACTTTTATATTACGAGCTAGATTACACTCATATTTTATCTTTCCCCCCTTTTTTAATTGCCCACTGCTTGCTTTTAAAGGCTTTCCAACCCTCTGGCTTTTTGCTAATCTTCACCAAATTGTATGCTTTTTCTTTTGCTTTTATGCTAGCCCTGATTTCCCTTATCACGGTTGTTTCGTCCTCCACTTAGCATGTTTCCTCCTCCTTGGGATGAATTTCTGTTGTGCCTCCCCAATAACCCCCCAAACCGCCTGCCTTTGGTGCTCCACTGTCTTCCCTGCTAGGCTCCCCTTCCAATCAACTCTGGTCAGATCCTTCCTAATGTCTTTGTAGTCACCTTTGCTTAATTGTAATACTGTTACATCCGATTACAGCCTCTCCCTCTCAAACTGCAGGGTGAATTCTATCATATTGTGGTCACTGACCACTAAGGATTCCTTCATCTTCGCGTTCCCTATTCAAGCTGCCTCATTACACATAAGGGGCTGGTTTAGCACAGGGCTAAAGAGCTAGGTTTTAAAGCAGACCAAGCCAGGCCAGCACCAATTCCCGCACCGGCCTCCCCGAACAGGCGCCGGAATGTGGCGACTAGGGGCTTTTCACAGTAACTTCATTTGAAGCCTACTTGTGACAATAAGCGATTTTCATTTCATTTTCATTTCATTTTCATCACCAAGTCTGAATCGTCTGTTCCCCAGTGGGCTCTACCACAAGCTGCTCCAAAAAACCATCTTGTAGACATTCCTCAAATTCCTTTTCTTGGGATCCGCTACCAACCTCATTTTCCCAGTCCACCTGCATATTGAAGTCACCCATGATTATTGCACTATTCCTTTCTTGTATGCCATTTCTATCTCCTGATTTATTTTCTGCCCCACCTCCTTACTACTGCTAGGGGGCTAGAGGGCCTGCACATAACGCTTATCAGGGTCTTTTTCCTTTGCGATTCCTCGACTCCATCCACAGAGATTCTATGTCCTCCGACCCTATATCGCTTCTTGCTATCGATTTAATTTCATTCCTTACTAACAAAGAAACCCCGCCCCCTCTTCCCATCTGCTTGCCCTTTTGCTCGAACACATATCCTTGGATACTTAGATCCCAGCCCTGATCCCCTGGTCTCTGTGATGCCCACACCATAGGACCCACCAATTTCAATATGCAACAAGCTCATTTACCTTGTTTCGGATATTGCGCACATTTAAGGTATAACACCCTCAGTCCTACATCGACCGCCCCCGTATCACAGTTGCCCCCTTATCTGCTGTGCCTGAAGTTAGATTCCTGCCGCTTTCCATACCGTCTGCTCTATTAACTCTTCTGGAAACTTTACTAACCTCTCCTGAACCCTCACCCCTTTAATTAGTTTACAGTCCTTGTGATCACTCTAATTAGCCTTTCCACTAGGGTTCTGGTCCCAAATCGGTTCAGGTGAAACCTGTCCCAACGGTGCAGTTACCTCCTGCCCCAATACAAATGCCAGTGCCCCACGAAATGGAATGTCTCTTTCACACAACACTCCTTTAGCCTTGTGTTTACTTCCCTAATCTTATCTCTTTGCCAATTTACACATGGCTCAGGTAATAATCCAGAGAACCTTTGAGGTCCTGTTTTTTAATTTTGTTCCTAATTCGGGATATTCCCCAAACAGGGCCTCTTGCCTACTCTTGTCAATGTTGTTGATGCCAACATAAAGACCACAACAACTGGATCCTCCTCCTCCCCTCCAGAATCCTTTCAAGCCGAGATATCCTTTAACTTTGCATCAGATAGGCAGCACACCCCCGAGCCCCAAAGGGACATGTGGAACTCTTGATCCTGCTCACAAAGGAGCAGTCCACCTAATTATGGAAACCCCTATCACTATCACTTTTCTTTGTGCTCCCCCCACTTGAATAGCTTCCTGGACTATGTTGTGGTGGTCTGTTTGACCATCCTTCCTGCAGACTCTTTCCTCATCCAGGCAGGGAACAAATAGCTCATACTTGTGGGACAAGGTCAAGAGATGAGACTCCTCCAATGCTATGTTCAGGATCCCTCTAACCTGCCTCACTTGTTGTCACACCCTCCTGTCCCTGTCCAGTGGCTAAGTTTGAATTATTTAAGCTACAGGATGACTGCCTGGTATACAGCATCAATGCCGCAGTGCCTTTAAATTTGAATTCCAGCTCATCAACCCTTTGAGCTGAAGTTCCTTGAGCTGCAAACACTTACAGAAGATGCGGTCACTGTGGCTCACAACGGGATCCACCAGCTTGCTCCCTTATCAAATAAGAACTACACACCGCCTGTACTGCCATTTATAATATCGTTAATTAGGCTTTATTTTTTGTTTAAAAATATTATTCTTGGATAGTCCCTAAAGTATTATACTCCTTTCTCAATCTACTACTATTTAAAGCTAGTCCCTAATCTAGGTCCCTTATCAACCAATTATACCACAGTTTCTCTGTGACGTACCTTTGCTCAGTGTACCTCCCCCTGACCGGCTGTGCCGTGCTCCCTGACCTCTCACCTTTTGACTGCTCCAGTTCCGCTCCGCTCGGCCCTGCTGCGCCCTCGCATGTTTGCTCAGAGTTGACTACTGTGTGTCAGGGGAGGGAGTGGGGATCAATGGAAAGGCGCTCACATAGTGGAATGCGCAGGGGTGGAAGCCCCAGATCCTGAGAGGGCTGTGGATCAGGGTACTGTCAGGACTCCTTATCACTCACGTTGATGTTCTCTTCCTTTTAGGTTTTGATTCAGGAGAATCATGGAGCCAGTCGAGCTGGAAGCTCTTTTGATTGATACCGAGCAGCATCAGAGACATCAAGGTGCTGCTGCAAGGGGCCAGGACCAATGCCCTGCAGAGGAGGGGGAGGCAGGGCCCATTGATTTTATGGGAGCAGGGCCACAGATGGCAGAGCCTCAAACGAGACACTACCGGCCACGGGTCTACCTCCAGATGTCAGACGTCCAGCGCCATGAGAGGACGGTGACTGACCTGTGGGATGGTGGACCAGCTGTGCCAGGTGATGCAAATGTTGGCACCACATGGATTGGGCCTTACTGCCACTCTGGGCATTTATGCCAGCAGCTTGTTTCAGAGCTGGCCAGGTGGCCTGTGCAGCATCTCCCAGTCAGAAATATACAAGTGCATAAGGGAGGTCACAGATGCACTATTTGCAAGGGCCCACATGGACATCAACTTGGACTGGGATCAGGATGCCAGGGCCATGGGCTTTGTCTGCATAGCAGGCATGCCCCAGATGCAAGGTTTCAGCGACGGTACCCACTTAGTTCTCCGCTCCCCATGGTGGCATGGGGCATCATTTGTGAACCACAAGGGATTCCACGCCCTCAATGTCCAGATCGGCTGTGACTATGTGATGTACATCTTGCAGATCTGTGCCCGTTTCCCGGGGGAGCGGCCATGATAGTTACATCTTCAGAATCAGAGGCAGGCCACCACGTCCGCAGCGTGAAACCTGTGGGGGGAAAACGATTTCATAAAAAAGGCTGAATATACAGTGAGTTTTCCCACCATCAGCGGCAGCAGGATTCTCCCTGATTTTTGCACCGGGACTGACACTGAAAAAATATAGGAAATTTCCACCCCATTTGTTGTCAACAGTCTTTCTACCCAAGGAGAATCCCACAATGGAACAAGCTGCCAAAGGGGGTGGTCACAGCTCCATCACTTGGAACCTTCAAGACGCATCTTTCGACACATTCCATTTGAAAGTTTTGATCATCGGGACTACCACCTTAGTAGCTCATGTCTGATTTTGCCATCAAAATGCTGGTGGAGTTTGGACACAGCGAAAATAGCAGAAGCAAAAATGGAGGCTGTGATCTGAATAGAGGTGTTTTGCAAAATGGTCACAGCCTACATTCGGGCTTCCCAATACAGAGCGGAACACATCAAAAGAACAGCAAATATGGTGCAGTAAGTTGAAAAAAGTACCATGTAAATGTCTGTTCCACTTGGAAGAAGAGTTTGGAGCCTTGAGTGGTGAGAAGGGAGGGGAGTAGCTGTTGCATCTCCTATGGTTGCAGGAAAAGGTGGCATGGGAAGAGGAGGGTTTGTTGGGGATGGCTAAGGGCTAGGCTAAGGGGATGAGAGAGGGCACGGTCCAGTAGGAATACTGAAAGTGATCGGGAAAATGTGTTGGCTGTGGCATCACGCTGGAGTTAGTGAAAGTGGCAGAGGATGATCCATTGAACATGAAGGTTGATGCGGTGGAAGGTGAGGGCAAGGGGGAATTGTTCACGACTCTGGAAGGGAGGGGAATGATTTAAAACAGAAGTGCATGATATTGAACTGACACAGTTGATAGCTGGGGTGGGGCAATCCTCGACTGAGGAGAAAGGAAGGCATATCGGAAGCATTGAGGAAGGTTGTCAGGACAGATACAAGGTAGTTGGAGAAAATGAGAGAACGTGATTGTGTCCTTACAGGAGGCGGAGTGTGAGAAAAATGTTCAAACGTCATTGACCGTAAGTGATAACTTTGATTTGCTCCCCACAGATGCTGCCAGACCTGCTGAGCATTTCGAGAATTTCCTTTTCTGATTTCAGCATCCACAGAATTTTACTTTTAGAATTAAAATCCTCGGGTGGGATTTACCGGCTGTTCATGGAAATCCCATTGACAATGGCGGGACCGGTAGATCCCGCTGCCGGTCTGCCTCCCCCGCCGAAAAACGCACGGCGGGGTGGTCGGTAAATCCCACCCCTAATTTCTGATTTAATACCTGACCCCTGCCACCTCGGAATCAATTCACGTTTGGATCAATGCAACCATTATTTCTTGATTAACAGAAGCCAGAACGATGAAGGATTTAAATATCTGGTGAGGATGATTAATGAGAGATTACGATAGTAATGGTTTATGGAGAAAACATACCATCTTATCCTCCCGCAAAAGGTGCTTATATCCCAGGGAGTGCTTCCCCCCATGTCATTGCCCCTAGTTTCGATGAGGACAGTCTCTTCCTTCCCATTGCTGAAAGCAAAGGGAAGTCTCTGACACCAATTTTCTATATTCCGGATGGGTGGTTGGCACACCAGTCTCTATCACTTTTGCTTGCTCACTGTTATCTGCAGCGTGAGGTTGGAGTTAGAATTGAACTTTTAAAGATTCCGTTTTTCTGGTTTATTCTGTGGTGAAGAGCTTTTCACAAGTTACAGCTGCGACCATCAACCTGTTTTCTGACAGTTGCGTTGGCATGGCTCCACCGTTATGGATTTTTCTCTAAATAATGGTGCAATAACCAGTCATCCATCATCCGTATACTCATGATCGTCGTGTTGACAGTTTATGATCAGGCAGACAGGTCATATATTGCATGCCATGCTATATTAGGAGTATTATAGTTTCACACTGTAGGACCACTCACAAATTCCCATGAATCAGTCATTGATTTTTCTTTGTCTCTTCGTTTCAGATAGAACAATACACTGACGAATGATGTGGCATTGATCATTAACCATTCAAATTGTGCAAATTTATGTGGGGGGGTGGTGTGGTGGTTTGATCCGGTTATAAATGCTTTACGTCATGCAACAGATAATTGCAGGAAAGTATTCAATTTGTCCCAAAGATATTTGCCACCAAATAGCAGAATGTCAACAACCTGATATTCTGTACACTATAATCACACTGGGCTGTCGCGTTTATCCTGCATTTGACTATTTGTCCGTCAAGTTGTGTGCATTGTTGGTTTTACTCCTCTCCATTTGCACTGGGATATAATTTGGCCGGGCCGTTTACAGGTTTGTGAAAGCCAAGTTTACATGCCATGGCTTCAGGGAATCTATATCAAACTGTTTATTCAACACAAAAGATATGTATTCAAACACGTGTAAAAGACATGGAATTGTTAAACTAAATATTGATCCAATGCTACATTACCCATCTAGATTGCTTGTGATCAAATTCCAAGAAGTTTCAGGAAACTTTGATATCAGAGGGCTCCATGTTATATTTAAATTTATGTGGTTGCATTAGTCCCAGCAGCAAACCAGCATTGCACAGACAATGGGTTGTATCACTGTGCTTTGTAGTTCCAGATTCTACACCAAATGGAGCGGCATAGGACTCAATCAGGCTGATATTGGAAATACTTTTCCATAGCCCTTACTTGGGTACCATCTCAATTATCCCAACACATACAATTGTTAAAGAGTTAAATTCTCAGAGCTGAATTGCTGGGTGATGTGCATCAGAAACTGATAAATTAATTTGCCAAATGACACCTGTCATCTGAGACAATGGGAGTTCTTTAGACTTTCCAATGAGTCAACCACAAGCATTACGTGACCAACATCAGAATATACAAAAATAGCAAATAAGAAAAGACTTGCTGATCCATCTTGGAATTTGATCACAAGCAGTCAGGATGGGTAATGTAGCATTGGATCAATATTTAGTTATCCATCTTACCTAACCCATACAGTCATGGTGTAACTTCTACACCATGCCCCACCCCCTCACACCACACCTGTCCACTTCGCCAGCAGCTATTCACAACTCTCCTGGGAGAGGCAATGGTCCTATTCAGTTAAAAACAGCAAGGATAGTTTCTTCACACACAGATTTATTTGGTAACGGTGGATATTATGCTTAATACAATAGAATAGAACATAGAACATTACAGCGCAGTACAGGCCCTTCGGCCCTCGATGTTGCGCTGACCTGTGAAACCACTCTAAAGCCCATCTACACTATTCCCTTATCGTCTATATGTCTATCCAATGACCATTTGAATGCCCCTAGTGTTGGCGAGTCCACTACTGTTGCAGGCAGGGCATTCCACCCCCTTACTACTCTCTGAGTAAAGAACCTACCTCTGACATCTGTCTTATATCTATCTCCCCTTAATTTAAAGCTATGTCCCCTCGTGCTAGACATCGCCATCCAAGGAAAAAGGCTCTCACTGTCCACCCTATCCAATCCTCTGACCATCTTGTATGCCTCAATTAAGTCACCTCTTAACCTTCTTCTCTCTAACGAAAACAGCCTCAAGTCCCTCAGCCTTTCCTCATAAGATCTTCCCTCCATACCAGGCAACATTCTGGTAAATCTCCTCTGCACCCTTTCCAATGCTTCCACATCCTTCCTATAATGCGGTGACCAGAATTGCACGCAATACTCCAAATGCGGCCGCACCAGAGTTTTGTACAGCTGTATCATGACCTCATGGCTCCGAAACTCAATCCCTCTACCAATAAAAGCTAACACACCGTACGCCTTCTTAACAACCTTCTCAACCTGGGTGGCAACTTTCAGGGATCTATGTACATGGACACTGAGAACTCTCTGCTCATCCACCCTGCCAAGAATCTTACCATTAGCCCAGTACTCTGTCTTCCTGTTATTCCTTCCAAAATGAATCACCTCACACTTTTCTGCATTTAACTCCATCTGCCACCTCTCAGCCCAGCGCTTCAGCTTATCTATATCCCTCTGTAACTTGTAACATCCTTCCGCACTGTCCACAACTCCACCGACTTTAGTGTCATCTGCAAATTTACTCACCCATCCTTCTACACCCTCCTCCAGGTCATTTATAAAAATGGCAAACAGCAGTGGCCCCAAAACAGATCCTTGTGGTACACCACTAGTAACTGGACTCCAGTCTGAACATTTCCCATCAACCACCACCCTTTGTCTTCTTCCAGCTAGCCAATTTCTGATCCAAACTGTTAAATCACCCTGAATCCCATGCCTCCGTATTTTCTGCAGTAGCCTACCATGGGGAACCTTATCAAACGCTTTGCTGAAATCCATATACACCACATCAACTGCTTTACCCTCATCCACTTGTTTGGTCACCTTCTCAAAGAACTCAATAAGGTTTGTGAGGCACGACGTACCCTTCACAAACCGTGTTGACTAACTATCTCTTATAAACCTTTCCAAGATTTTGCCCACAACAGAAGTAAGGCTCACTGGTCTATAGTTACCGGGGTTGTCTCTACTCCCCTTCTTGAACAAGGGGACAACATTTGCTATCCTCCAGTCTTCTGGCACTATTCCTGTAGACAAAGATGACTTAAAGATCAAAGCCAAAGGCTCAGCAATCTCTTCCCTAGCTTCCCAGAGAATCCTAGGATAAATCCCATCCGGCCCAGGCGACTTATCTATTTTCACACTTTCCAGAATTGCTAACACCTCCTCCTTATGAACCTCAAGCCCTTCTAGTCTAGTAGCCTGAATCTCAGTATTCTCCTCGACAACATAGTCTTTTGGGTCATGGGTGAAACTATCTTTCCTGTCCAGCCAGGTATCATGTCCATAAGACATGAAAGAGATCATAAACTGTTGAAATCAAACCTGATTTATTTAAAAATTTTGCTGGACCAAATAACATGACTGCTATAGGTCACATGACTTGAAAGTTGACTATAATTCCAACAGT
Organism: Scyliorhinus torazame; assembly: GCF_047496885.1. Lineage (NCBI taxonomy): Eukaryota > Metazoa > Chordata > Chondrichthyes > Carcharhiniformes > Scyliorhinidae > Scyliorhinus > Scyliorhinus torazame. Next base: position 100,066,796 of record NC_092727.1, read on the forward strand.
AATTACAGGACAAAGCTCAACCCTCATCCTTGTGGAATCTCACACCTGTTACTGTGTGGACCCATTACAATAAACAAAACCAGGGAAGGTTGTATGATCCGTCTCCCCAGCCTGGATTTATAACAAAGAGAGAGCCATCAAAACTTGTTACATTGAAGGAAAACCTAATAACCGTCATCTACCTTCTAAGGTAAGCAATAGATTTTGACCAGAGACATAGAAACTGACTCATCCATGCGCAACGCCACATGACACAAGCTCCTTTGGCTTTTGCAAAGTTTTAATGTTATATTACTAGACTCTCAGGCCATTATTTGTTAAACATGCGGCCTGTCAACATCAAAGCTTCATTCCAGGCTAACAACAAAGCCTGCCCCAACCTGTAAACATCCTCAAAGCCTGGTTTTCTAGAAGACTCGAGACATTACCAATAGATTGGACCAGATTTCCGTATACTGACCTCACCTTGCTGTGCCATCACCAACTTTGAAATAATTAGGCGACTCTTGCTCACAGCAAGCTGAACTTGCCTGAACTTTAACTGATACAAGAAAGATGTCCATGTATCAACAAGTGCATACTTTGGCAAATTCCATTGTTAAGCTAATTGCCTTATTAAAGACAAGTAATGGTTATTATTGGTGAACCTCCAAAAAGTGTACAAATCGTCACAGCTGGAATATTTGCAGTGGGAAATTATATGGAGTTTGTATCTCTGTGGATTTGGAAACCAGTAAACATGCTAGAGGTAAACGACAAGCTGCTGTATTATTCCTCCATCAAATATTAACAGTTAATCTGACATTTAAAAGAATTAATATCTGTATCTTTGGGGTACTTTTGTTTTAAGTTATTCTTGTTGTAAAACTTTATTCTTTCCTATCTCCTTGTGTAAGTGATGACCGTTCTCTGGGTTCAATGTACGAATAAACAATTCTGATTGAAACCTAAAGAGAGTTTTCTGCCAGTCACTTCAAAATTGACTTCACAAACAGAGGGTTTGGGGAAACACGCCAGAAATAGAAAAAACACCTTTGCTTATGGACAGAGGGCAAGAAAAATATAGCACATCAGTTTGCCTTTCTCCCCTGTCTGTAACCTAGGAAACACTAGGACATGCAAGATCTGCTAAGAGATTGAATAGACCCAATCTTCCTTGTTGAGGAATCTGCAGAGTTGCTTACCAAGAAAGTGATATTTGTCCTATGAACAGGAACTGTTTCTTTAAAATATAAAGAGCATGGGCAGCACGGTGGAGCAGTGGGTTAGCCCTGTTGCCTCACGGTGCTGAGGTCCCAGGTTCGATCCCGGCTCTGGGTCACTGTCCGTGTGGAGTTTGCACATTCTCCCCGTGTTTGCATGGGTTTCACCCCCACAACCCAAAGATGTGCAGGCTAGGTGGATTGCCCCTTAATTGGAAAAAATTAATTGGGTACTCTAAAAAAAATGTTTTTTAATTAAACAAAAAGTATGAGGAGCGATACTGAATTGGATCAGAGTATGGGGTGAGAATTTTACGTCAGCAGGATTTTAATGATGCCGCCAAAGTCAATAGACTTTTGACTGGCTCACCGCATTTAACAGCCCATCCTCCAACTGCAACGGAGCTGTAAAATTCTGCCCATGGTGACATTTGCAATAAATTTTACTCTGCTCATTCACTTACCAATTGAAAAATAAGCCACTATATTGACTTGCATTTAGTTTTGTCTCACTGAAGTATTAATCAATCTCCTTTTCAGAAGATTGGAGAACCACTCAGAGATACATATGGATTATAGTATCCAATTAATGTAAGATATTTTTAATTGTTATGGCCTTGTGTCATGATATCATACAATTAGATATTGAGCACTGTAGATGCTGATCATAATGGGGGGAATCCGTTTACTGGGGAGACAAATGAACAATATGCAGTGCAAGCTCAAAATCTGTAACAATGGCTCTTTCAGGATCAGGCAGATAATAAATGATATACTTATTAGGTGACGTGTTAACTATAATGGTGTTCCTGGCATTAAAACTTTAAAATGTTTAATTTGTAGCAAAATAAGTTATGCAGTCCACTCTTTCAGGATTGTAAAATATAGTGATTAATTCTCAATTATTTCTACTACATTAGACCATAAGACATAGAAGCAGAATTAGGCCACTCGGCCCATCGAGTTTGCTCCGTCATTCAATCATGGCTGATATTTTCTCATCCCCATTTTCCTGCCTTCTCACTATAACCCCTGATCCCCTTATTAATCAAGAACCTATCTATCTCTGTCTTAAAGACACTCAGTGATTTGGCCTCCACAGCTTCTGCGGTAAAGAGTTCCACAGATTCACCACCCTCTGGCTGAAGAAATTCCTCCTCATCTCTGCTTTAAAGGATCGTCCCTTTAGTCTGAGATGGTGTCCTCTGGTTCCAGTTTTTCCTACAAGTGGAAACATCCTCTCCACGTCCACTCTACATTCATTTTCAACAGTTCCGAATGATTGAATGGGTTATACAACACACTGCATAGGTTATACAACACTGAAATATATAAATACCAACCTCTTTAGATTATATAGGGTTCAAAATACTTCATTCATAATCCCACATTTTCTTTCTGCATATATTAATCCTCCACTTGCTTTCTACAATTTCAAGCTTTTTATTTTTGTGATCGAGAGGAAATTGGAGGCATTTACTGACACTACTTTAGGCAACGTTCTTGTTTCTGAGGTTCCAATGCATCTCAGTTATTGGTCTGCCAGGCAATTGCCATAGATTGTTTTGGCCTAGACTTGGAAAACAGTAAGAGCACAATACATAAAGATGCCTGTTTCTCTGTCAAAAGCTTGAAACAAGGGGGAGGAATCAGAAAGCATCACAAGGCTTCAGTACATAGATGTTGCATTGTCCACTCTCAAGTTTGGCTGCAATCAATCATACACCTATATAATATGTTATAGCTCAATATTTGAGGCATCTGCGGAACATTTTGATGTGTTGAATCTTCTGTAAAATCTAGTTCAACACAGTCACCGTCGCCGATGTACTCAACGGATTTCACTGCACAGATTATATATGATGATGTGGAAATGCCGGCGTTGCACTGGGGTGTGATGTGTTGGGTGCTCTGGATCCGTGGAACACATACAGGCCACCAACACTTAAAATAGTGCAACACTATTTTATAAGTTAGAAACTGTTGAACATACTTTCACTGTGGGTTAACACGATGTTAGATTAAACTAAAGACCGATGCCTGTCCGAACCAGTCTATGCACTCAGCACATGGTGAGGATCTGTGCTGTAAGCTGTAAACTCTGTCCTTGTAGGAGGTTGCATCCCGAATGAGTGGGAACTCTGATGCCCCCTGTCTTTATAGTGTGTGTGCTCTAACTGGTGATTGGCTGCGGTGTGTGTGTTGATTGGTCTTGCTGTGTGTCCATCAGTGTGTGTGTATCTGCACCATGATATACTGGTGTGTATTATGACAGGGTGGGCACAGTAAGAAGTCTTACAACACCAGTTTAAAGTCCAACAGGTTTGTTTAGAATCACAAGCTTTCGGAGCACTGCTCCTTCCTCAGGTGAGTCACTGGCACCTGACTCAACTGATGAAGGAGTTACGCTCTGAAAGCTCACGATTCCAAATAAACCTGTTGGACTTTAACCTGGTGTTGTAAGACTTCTTACAGATTATATATGAAGAAGGATATGTTAAATTTGGTTCAATTTCACCTGCTTTTTGTGGACAGGGCATACCTGGGCAATTTTCCATATTGTTAGGCAGGTGCCAACATTGTAGCTGTACTGGAACAAATTAGCAAGGGACGCAGCAAGTTCTGGAGCACAAGTCAGGCCTTTGTAATATCTAGTGCCTTCAGCGATTTTCCAACATCATGTGGAGCGAGTCAAACTGGCTGATGACGGCACCTGTAATATTGGGGATCTCTGAAGGAGACCAAAATGGATCATCCACTCAATACTTCTGACTGAAGACTGTAGCAAAAGCCTCTGCCTTATCTTTTGCACTGCTATGCTTGGTTCACCCATCATTGAGGATGGGATATTTGTGGAGTTGTTTAACTGTCCATCACCACTCATGAAATAGCCACAATGCGGCTATTAATATTTTATTCAAATGGCTTTATACCTCATGAGAAAAATTGTAACTAGGTAATTTTCCACTGCTCATTGGGCACTGGCATGACCTCCATCAGGACTTTCTTGGTGATCAATATATTCATGGCCATCTCTATGCAAATTATGAGCACACAGTTTGACCAAAACTGAATTACTCCCTTAAATACTCTTTTGCATTTGGTATTAAATTGCCTAAACATGTGCACGGTGCCTTCCCAACCACCATGCCCTCAACAATTATGTGAATATGAATTTTTAAAAAGTGATTGTAAAATAATAGAGAGCCTGAAAGGTAAAATTCAGCATGGCATTGCACATTGTCCTGGAAGGAATGACACCATAAAAATTGTTAACTTTATTCTACTGCTGGAAGAGTGGTAAATGCCATAGAGTCATAGAGCTTTACAGCACACAAATGAGGCCATTCATCCCATTGTGTCTGTGCCGGCTATCAAGCACGTATCTATTTCAAATGCCATAGTACTTGGCCTGTAGACTTAGAATTTCATAGAATTTACAGTGCAGGAGGCCATTCAGCCCATCAAGTGCACCAGCCCTTGGAAAGAGCACCCAATCTAAGCCCACATCTCCACCTCATCCTGGCAACCCAGTAAACCCACCCAACCATTTTGGACACTAAGGGCAATTTATCATGGCCAATCCACCTACTCTGCACATCTTTGGACTGTGGGAGGAAACCGGAGCACCCGGAGGAAACCCACGCAGACACGGGGAGAAAGTGCGAACTCCGCACAGACAGTGACCCAGCGGGGAATCGAACCTGGACTCTGGAGCTGTGAAGCAACTGTGCTAACCACTGTGTTACCGTGCCCCCATTGTAGGCTATGGTGTTTCAAGTGCTTATTAAATGCTTCATCTCTTATCCGTGATGACAGATGTTTGCTGGTACAATTGCCATTCAGTTTAGAGGCAGTACTGTAGAAGGCATTCAAAATACTAAGTCCTTCCCAACTTCGATTGATTTTTAATAAAGTTATTTTTACTGCCAATGGAGAATTGAATGTGATGTTTATACAAAATGGATGTCATTAAACTGCTGACAAACTATGAAAAGTTGACGTATTTGAGAGCTGTTGGCTGAGCATGGCCTTCATTCTAATTAAATCTTTTTTTGAGCAAGGCACCTTGCCGGTTGTTTCTGGGGTAGGAATGAGAGGAGTAGAACTTTCATGCTGCACATAGCTATTAAAAGCAAAAAATCAATCGGCTATTTTCCAACATACAGTCACAAGAGTTTTGTGTCAGCTCGGTCACTATTTTCATTTTCAGGAACAAAAAAACATCACCTGTCTAGAATTAGCCATCATAACAGATGAAAAGGTTTGATCAACAGAAAATGATGCATTCGCTCAGAATTCAAATGGTACTTAATGACCGTTAATATCTTGACTACCGTCTTTCTATCTTACTTAACCCTTTGCTGATGACTTGTTTTTTATCAACTCCATAAAGACAGCAATAGATGCAGGGATTCTCTGATTTGGAGACTATGTCCCCATGCCTGCGTTGGAACAGTTGGCATTTTACGGCAGGAAAACTGGCGCAAAACGGCCATCGATTCCCCATTTTGCTGGGGGCTAACATGCCGGCAGCATAGAACACCCAGCTCTAGCTACTGATACGCCCCGGAGAATTGCCGGGTCCACGCATGCGCAAGGCGGCGGCCTGCAGCGGCTGCGCCATGCTTCATTTTTTTTGTTTGTTTGTTTAAAAATAAATTTAGAGTACCCATGATGCGACCGTCAATTCACTCGAAGACACGTGGAGAAGTAAACTATGGTTTTAATCAGCTTAGAACTGTGCCTGCCTGTGACCGGTCCAATACTGAAGGCGGCCCTGCTGGTCAGCTGCTCTTATACTTCCTCAAAAGGGGTGGAGCCATGGGCGGAGCCCGTACATACCCCAACATATCCCCCTGTGGGTGAAGCCACACAATGACCCATAGGTGGAGCCCACAGGGTTAATAATATAACATAACATAATACAGTGCACTGGTGAGTTATCAGTAATTATGCATTCACCACATTCACCCCCTGTTTAAAAAATGAAGTCAGGCGGGGATGACGGGCTCATAGATTCAGTCGGTCCGGTGCCCGGATCGTACACTGCGACCGCCGAAGCACTGGTGTTGCAGCCGCCTCGGGTGGCTGTGGAAGTGGGTCCGGAGTGGGCACAGGCGTGGACTCCGGGAGCAGCTCTTCCGGAGCCCCATTCCTGTGGACCGGTGTGGCGGGTGGGAGGGAGCGCGGGAGCCATATATGGGTGGAGGCGTTGAACATGGGAGACTGGGTGGGACATAGTGTGGGGGATGCAGTAGTGGTAGTGGTGGTGGAGCCTGCGGGCGCCAGGACCAGGAGGGAGACGGTATCTTGCTGGCCATCAGGGTGTTTGACGTACGCATAATGTGGGTTGGAGTGCAGGAGCTGGACCCTCTCTACCAGGGGGTCGTTCTTATGGCTCCGAACGCGTTTTCGGAGGAGGACTGGACCTGGTGTCATCAACCAGGGCGGAAGCGAGGCCCCTGAGGTAGCTCCCCTAGGGAAAACAAACAAGCGGTCATGAGGAGTCGGGTTTGTGGCTGTGCAAAGGATGGACCTAATAGAGTGGAGCGCATCGGTGCGGACCTCCTGCCAGTGAGAAACTGGGAGATTCCTGGACCACAGGGTCAGCAAGACAGTCTTCCAGACCGTTGCGTTCTCCCTCTCCACCTGCCCGTTTCCCCTGGGGTTATAACTGGTAGTCCTGCTCGAGGCGATGCCCTTACTGAGCAGGTACTGATGCAGTTCGTCGCTCATGAATGACGAGCCCGTCGCTGTGGACATAACTGGGGAAACCAAACAGGGTGAAGACACTATGCAGGGCTTTAATGACAGTGGGGGTGGTCATATCGGGGCAGGGGATGGCAAACGGGAAGCGGGAGATCTCATCTATGATGTTAAGGAAGTACGTGTTGCAGTTAATGGAGGGGAGGGGCCCTTTGAAATCGATACTGAGGCGTTCAAAGGGCCGGGATGCCTTTACCAGGTGGGCCTTATCCGGTCGATAGAAGTGCGGTTTGCACTCCGCACAGATTTGGAAATCTCTGGTTATAGCTCTGACCTCCTCGGTGGAGTAGGGCAGGTTGCGGGCCTTGATGTGATGGGCGAGCCGGGTGACCCCCGGGTGGCAGAAGTCATCGTGGATAGCCCGTAGTCCGTCATCTTGCGCGCTGGCGCATGTGCCGCGAGACAGGGCAGCTGGGTACTCGTTGAGCTTCCCAGGACGATATGCTATATCGTAGTTATAGGTGGAGAGTTCGATCCTCCACCTCAAGATGTTATCATTCTTGATCTTGCCCCGCTGTGTATTGTCAAACATGAAGGCAACCGATCGTTGGTCGGTGAAGAGGGTAAACCTCCTACCAGCGCGCCTCCAATGCTGCACGGCTTCCACGATGGCTTGGGCTTTTTTGACTGAGCAGTGTCGAATTTCAGAGGTGGTGAGGGTGCGTGAAAAGAACGCTACCGGTCTGCCTGCTTGGTTGAGGGTGGCGGCGAGAGCGACCTCTGAGGTGTCGCTCTCCACCTGGAAGGGGACGGACTCGTCCACCGCGCGCATTTTAATCAGCTTAAAATACTACTATGGAATCAGCCCTCAAACCTGACAGACTGGAACTTGATCCACAGGCCATGGAGAGGAAATACATTTTTCCACATTGGCTTCGATCCTTCAAGGCCTATCTCGCCACGTCGTCTACGCCATCCGTCACTGACGAACAGAAGCTGAGCCTCCTCCACGCACGGGTGAGCCATCGCATTTCTGTCCAGCTCGACAAAGCCGCTTCCTATACAGAGGCCCTCGTACTACTCGAACGCCTCTACATGCGGCCTGTGAACGAGGTCTACGCGCGAAACGTCTTTAACACTCACCGCCAGCGCCCCGGGGAGTCGCTAGATGATTACCTACGCGACCTCAAAGCCCTCGCGCGCAACTGTAACTACCAGGCCGTTACGGCCACTCAGCACATGGAGCTCGCCGTCCGAGACGTTTACGTGGCGGGGGTCTGATCGAATTATGTGAGACAGCGCCTGCTCGAAAAAGGGGCCCATGGCCTGGACAACACGGTAAAACTGGCTACCTCTCTGGAGGTTGCTTTTCAGAGCCTTACTGCATTCCCGGCCGACCACGCGACCCCCTCTTGGGCCCCCGACCAGAGACTACCCCAGGCCTGTGCCGCGCGGCCGCCCGCCCATCATGGGGGGCTACCCTGCTATTTTTACGGCCAGTCCCAACACCCCCGACAGCACTGCCCGGCCCGCAATGCGAACTGCAGCAGCTGCGGGCGAAAAGGACACTTCGCCAATGTCTGCCTGGCCAGGTCTAAGAACTCAAACTCACAGACCCGATCCTCAGACTCACAGGCCCGCAGACCCCACAAGATGGCAGTGTGTCTGCCGACTCCGCCTCCACACAACACGTGCGACTCATGGGGGCTGCCATCTTGGCCGCCATCTGCAACGCTGCTCGACGCATACGACCTACATGGACAGCCATCGCGGGGCCGCCCCAGCACCACCGATCACGCCGCCGGCTACCAACAACTCAGCACGGTCACCCTGGACCAGTCGCGACCCAAGCACCTCCGGAGCTCCATGATGGCCGTCCAGGTTAATCCTGCACCGGGGGGCACCTCAAATGTGGCATGGCCTGTGATCGGTGCCCACCGATCATCGGGCCGTCCTCTCTGAAGGAGGAACTCCTTCCTTCCGCGGCCCCGCAAGATCCGTCCGCCATTTTCTTGCGGGGCGGACTCAGAGAGGAGGGCAACCGCGCATGCGCGGGTGACGCCAGTTATGCGGCGCCGGCCGCGTCATCTATGCGGCGCCGCCTTTACGCGGCGACAAGGCCTGGCGCGTGTAGATGACGCGGCCCCGATCCTAGCCCATTGTCGGGGCCTGAATCGGTCGGGATCGGGGCCGTTTCGCGCCGTCGTGAACCTCGACGGCGTTCACGACAGCGTGGGCACTTCGGCGCGGGAGTGGAGAATCCCGCCCCATGCCTTTTCGACTCCGGGAGCACAGAGAGCTTCATTCCCCCGTACATGGTAAGACGCTGCTCGCTCCCAATATTCCCGACGCAACAAACCATCTTCCTCGCCTCTGGGTCGCGCTCGGTGCAAATCCAAGGGTGCACTACTGTAACCCTAGCGATACAGGGCAGTGAGTACTCTAATTTTCAACTATATGTGCTCCCAGGCCTCTGCGCTCCTCTCCTTTTGGGACTCGACTTCCAGTGCAACCTCAGGAGCCTAACTCTTAAGTTCGGGGGGCCCCTGCCCCCGCTCATCATATGCAGCCTCGCGACCCTAAAAATCGACCCCCCCCCTCCCCTTCGCAAACCTCACCAGCGATTGCAAGCCAGTAGCCACCAGAAGCATGCATGCAGTATAGCATGCAGGACAGGACATTCATTAGATCCAACGTCCAGCGTCTCTTGCAAGAGGGGGTCATAGAGGCCAGCAATAGCCCCTGGAGAGCTCAGGTGGTGGTCGTCAAGACCGGGGAAAAGTTCCGGATGGTGGTTGATTACAGCCAGACCATTAACCGGTTTACGAAACTTGATGCGTACCCCCTTCCCCGGATTGCAGACATGTTAAATCAGATCACGTACTAACATGTGTTCTCCACGGTGGATCTGAAGTCTGCATACAACCAGCTCCCAATCCGTCCGGAGGATCGCCACTACACAACGCTTGAGGCAGACAGCCATCTTTTCCATTTCCTCCGGGTCCCCTTTGGCGTCACGAACGGGGTTTCGGTGTTCCAACGAGCGATGGACCGAATGGTGGACCAGTATGGGCTGCGGGCCACGTTTCCGTACTTGGACAATGTCACCATCTGCAGCCATGATCAGCAGGACCACGACGCCAACCTCCACCGATTTCTCCAAACCACCCAAAAACTCAACCTCACCTACAACAAGGAGAAATGCGTTTTCTGCACAACCAGGCTAGCCATCCTCGGCTACGTCGTGGAAAACGGGGTCCTAGAGCCCAACCCTGACTGTATGCGCCCCCTCCTACAACGCCCTCTCCCTCACTGTCCCAAGGCCCTGAAGAGGTGCCTTGGATTTTTCTCCTATTACGCCCAGCACTCGGCAGGTTTGGGGCGGAGCGTCGGGGGGCGGGCCTCAGTCAATGGCCTGAACCGTCGATACGGCGTGGGGCGTACTCTGCGAGTATGCGGCTTTAGCGGGGGCGGATCATCGCGAGCGCGGCCCCACTCCCGATTCGGTCGGGAAGTGTGATTCTCCGGCCCTTCGCCAAACGCGATTCCGGCATCGGCGACCAGAGAATCCAGCCCGCAGTATTCCACAAGTCCCGAAAGATGTGCTTTTCGGTAATTTGGACATTGAGAATTCTCTCTCTCTGTACCTGAACAGGTGCTGGAAAGTGGCGACTGGGGGCTTTTCTCAGTTGCTTCATTGCAGTCTTAATGTAAGCCTACTTGTGACAATAAAGATTATTTTTTAAACATTAAAAATGAAAGATGCATGAAAATGAAATGAAAACTGAACACCGCTTATTGTCACAAGTAGGCTTCAAATGAGGTTACTGTGAAAAGCCCCTAATCGCCACATTCCGGCGCCTGCTCAGGGAGGTTGGTATGGGAATTGAACCGTGCTGCTGGCCTGCCTTGGTCTGCTTTCAAAGCCAGCGATTTAGCCCTGTGCTAAACCAGCCCCTTCACAGCTGAAATCCCAAAATATTTGTCAATTCTGGACATAAAACTCAAAGGCCTTCAATTGAGGTTTGTTGTGACACTTGGAACATGAATGTCGCATGAATGGTAAGGGTTCCCAAAGCAGCTGAAGAACCCAATGTTTGCTGAAGGCTCATCTAATATCATATTGTGTATTGTGAAGGACAGGGAAAAGTGTGTTGACCATCAGCAAGTTCAGCAAACACTGCAGAGGGGAACCTGCTGAGATATGCGGGCACATTTCTTATAACCCTACAGTATCGAGCTGCATTCTGCTCTGATTGTATGCAAGTGCCAATCAATGGCATTGGGTTTTGCCAACCTTATCCAGCTGTTTGAAATCTGTGTAATGGTTATGTCACCTGAAATTGTTTCCTTGATAATGTTGTGTCCAAACAGTAATCCCTAATTTTTTTTTACAGAAATCTTTATTGTCACAAGTAGGCTTACATTAACACTGCAATGAAGTTACTGTGACAAGCCCCTAATCGCCACATTCCGCCGCCTGTTTGGGTACACGGAGGGAGAATTCAGAATGTCCAATTCACCTAACAGCACGTCTTTCAGGACTTGTGGGAAGAAACCGGAGCACCCGGAGGAAACCCACGCAGACATGGGGAGAACGTGCAAACTCCGCAGACTGTGACCCAAGCTGGGAACCAAACCTGGGACCCTAGCGCTGTGAAGCCACAGTGCTAACTACTCTGCGACCGTGAATGAGGTAAATATCTTTGCTGGTTACTCTTTACAGCCCGGCTTCCAACACCTTGCTATATTTCAACGAGAGGAAATGTGTACATTCCTCCAAATGTGGCTATACGGCAGAGTTTTGTCCAGAATGAAGATCATTTCCTGAGACATATCCTGTGTGCCTTTGCCTATACTGTACACAATCTAGGGCGAGACTTTCTGTTTGGGAGCTTGTTCTCCCGCTGGAGGAGAACTGCAACCGATTTACATTCCACCAGGGAGTGCAAATTGGGAAGAAATTCCGTATCCCTTGCCATTTAAATCAGTCCCATACAATGTTTTGGCCTAGATTGCCTTCTGTAGTGGCAAATTAAACAGGCTTACCACTCTCTGGGTGAACGTGCCCAGGTGGTACTACCAGCTGGCATGGGCAGTCAGGGTGACAGGTTGGCACTGCCAAGCTGGCATTTTTTGTACGCGTGCGATCGGGCCGGGGGATGACCGCTCTAGGTCCTGGGAGGGGTGCGGGGGTGGGGGATAGGTCGGAGATCGCATCGGGGCCTTGAAGATCAGGACGCCATTCAATCTCTCGCTACACTGAGCTCCCCGCTGTACAAAATGGGGCTATGTGTGGCCTCAGCCGCGTGTTCCCCGTTCAGGCCCCTTATACAATGCAAGTCGCAGTGGATAGCAGTGTGTTTCTCGGCACTGCGAGCGCTGGGAAACACGTGGCTAAACACGCTCGCTAGGGGACTTTGTTCCCTTTTGGGTGAACTGCGCCCCTGGTGATCACAATACAAGGAGGACTTAATTGCAGTGGAGAGTGTGGAGGAGGTTTACAAGAATGTTGCCAGGACTAGAAAAGTGCAGCTATGAGGAGAGATTGGATAGGTTTGGGTTATTTTCCTTGGAACAAAGAAGACTGAGGGGTGACTTGGTTGAGGTGAACAAAATTATGAGGGGAAGAGGTAGAGTGGACAGGATAAGGTGTTTTCCCTTGAGGAGAATTTTAGAACCGGGGACATAGATTCAAGATAAGTGGCAGGAAGGTGTAGAGGGGACATTGTTTTACACAGAGGGTAGTGGATTGAATTTGCTGCCAACTTGGTGGTAGAGGCAGAGACCCTAAACTCTTTTAAAAAGTACCTGGATCTATTACCTTAAGTGCTGTAAGCTACAGGGCTATGGACTGGGTGCAGGAAGATGGGATTAGAAAGGGCTGACATGGACACGATGGACCACATAGCCTCCTTCTGTGTTGTAACTTTTCTATTGTTCACCTTAGAAAAAGGAATATAGCTGGTGAGGCGAATAGAGCTCAGTAAACAGAACATGGTAATACTGAGAGGTGAAGAAAAATCTTGGATCAGGAAATCTCCAGTGACTATGCAGTTTCTTAAGTCCCAGAATGTAAAAGGTGAAACAGAAAAGAAGGTAGAATTTGGAGGGAAAGTACAAGGTGCCATAAATCCTTGTCAATGCTGTGCAATCAAAAAGTCAGACATGCACGAACGGTGTCTTGCAATCATTGCAGAATGAATTCTCCGGAGACGAATTGGCCATTCCAGGCTGATGTGTAAAAGTAAAACGTCTAACTTCACCGATTTCAAAGAAAAAAAATCTTCAATTTATTAATGAAGTGAGGCACGATCAATTTGGCTGGACACGAAGTTGAATTCAAACTGAGGCTTTATTAGTATCTGAAGTGTGGCCTCCTACAGCAGCTGACAAAATGGCTGCTAGCGGAAGGCCCGGCTCCTGGGCGGAGCTAGCATGCAGGGGCCCAGGTTCTACTGTACAACCCTTAATATAGGAACACAGTGGTTTACCACATTCACCCCCTGTTATAATTGAGTTCGGCGGGGGTGGTGGATAACTATATACAATTCGCAATCTTTACTATTTACAGAACAGTGAAAAAAAAGTGTCTCTGGTCATCCGGTGGGCTGGTCAGAGGTTCAGCCGGTCCGGCGCCTTGATCGTCCTCAGGGATCGACGAAGTGGAGCCGGCGATGTTGGTGCTGACGTGGTCGAAGTTGATTCCGGGAGCATGCCGAAATCCTCTTCATCAACGGGGGTGGGCAGGGGGAGGACGGCCGGTCCTAGGGGGGGGTGATGGGGGCGGCGGGGGAGGGGAGGGTGGCACCGGGGGCGACGGGGGTGGTGTGGGGGCGGAACCTGCTGGTGCCAGGTCCCTGAGGGAGACGATATCCTGGCGGCCGTCGGGGAACGCCACGTAGGCGCACTGTGGGTTTGCGTGGAGCAGGTGCACCCTTTCCACCAACGGGTCCTCCTTGTCGAGCCGCACATGTTTACGGAGAAGCACAGTTCCCGGAGCTGTGAGCCAAGTTGGAGGTGATACCCCGGATGTGGACTTCCTGGGGAAGGCAAAAAGGCGTTCATGCGGTTATTGTTAGTAGCAGTGCAAGGTAATGCGCGAATGGAATGTAGTGCATCAGGGAGGACCTCTTGCCAGCGGGAGGCCGGGAGATTTCTGGACCGTAGGGCCAGCTGGACGGCCCTCCATACCATCCCATTCTCCCTTTCCACCTGTCCGTTCCCCCGGGGTTCGTAGCTCGTCGTTCTGCTGGAGGCGATACCCCTGCTGAGCAGGAACTGGCGTAGCTCATCACTCATGAATGAGGATCCCCTGTCACTGTGGATGTAGGCGGGGAAGCCGAACAGAGTGAAGATAGAATTAAGGGCTTTAATGACGGTGGCAGACGTCACGTCGGGGCACGGGATGGCGAAGGGAAAACGGGAGTATTCATCGATCACACTGAGGAAATACGTGTGTCGGTCGGAGGAGATGGGAGGGGGCCTTTGAAATCCATGCTGAGGCATTCAAAGGGGCGGGAGGCCTTCACCAGGTGCGTGTGGTCCGGCCAGTAGAAGTGCGGTTTGCACTCCGCACAGACCTGGCAGTCCTTGGTGATCGTCCTTACTTCCTCGACGGAGTAGGGCAAATTTTGTGCCTTAATGAAGTGGTACAACCTAGTGACCCCTGGGTGACAAAGGCTGTCGTGCAGGGCCCGGAGTCGGTCTACCTGTGCGCTGGCACATGTACCTCGGGATAGGGCGTCTGGGGGCTCGTTGAGTTTGCCAGGGCGATACTTAATCTCGTAGTTATAGGTGGAGAGCTTGATTCTCCACCACAAGATTTTGTCATTTATGATCGTGCCCCGCTGCGTGTTGTTGAACATGAAGACTACCGACCGTTGGTCAGTGAGGAGAGTGAATCTCCTGCCGGCCAGGTAATGCCTCCAATGTCACACAGCCTCAACGAAAGCCTGGGCCTCCTTTTTGATGGATGAGTGCCGAATTTCGGTGGCATGGAGGGTGCGGGAAAAGAATGCCACGGGCCTGCCTGCCTGGTTGAGGGTGACGGCAAGGGCGACGTCCGATGCGTCGCTTTCTACTTGGAAAGGAAGTGTTTCGTCTACAGCGTGCATTGTGGCCTTGGCAATATCGGCTCTGATCCGGGCGAAGGCCTGTTGGGCCTCTGCCGTCAGGGGGAAATGAGTGGATTGATGAGTGGGTGGGCCTTGTCCGCATAGTTTGGGACCCACTGAGCGTAATACGAGAAGAACCCCAGGCAGCATTTGAGGGCCTTGGGGCAGTGGGGGAGGGGAAGCTCCATGAGGGGGCGCATGCGGTCGGGATCGGGCCCCAGAACTTCGTTCTGGACCACGTAGCCGAGGATGGCTAAGCGGTTTGTATGAAACACACACTTCTCCTTGTTGTACGTGAGGTTGAGAGTGGCGGTGCAGAGAAATTTAGCAAGGTTGGCGTCGTGGTCCTGCTGATCATGGCCGCAGATGATCACATTGTCTAGGTACGGAAAAGTGGCCCGCAAGCCGTACCGGTCGACCATTCGGTCCATCTCCTTTTGGAAGACCGAAACCCCATTGGTGACGCCGAAGGGGACCCTAAGGAAGTGATATAGCCGGCTGTCTGCCTCAAAGGCAGTGTATGACTGGTCCGATTTACAGATGGGGAGCTGGTGGTAAGCGGATTTCAGGTCCACCGTTGAGAAGACCCGGTACTGTGCAATCTGGTTAACCATGTCAGATATGCATGCGAGGGGGTACACGTCGAGCTGCGTGTACCTGTTGATGGTCTGGCTGTGGTCCACGACCATTCGATTTTTCTCCCCAGACTTAACCACGACCACTTGAGCTCTCCAGGGGCTGTTGCTGGCCTCGATGACTCCCTCCGGAAGCAACCGCTGGACCTCGGACCTGATGAAGGCCTTATCCTGGGTGCTGTACCGTCTGCTCCTAGTGGCGACAGGTTTGCAATCTGGAGTTAGATTGGCAAAGAGGGAAGGAGGATAGAGCTTTAGGGTCACGAGGCCGCACACAGTGAGGGGTGGTAAGGGTCCGCCGAATTTAAGGGTCAGGCTCTGGAGGTTGCACTGAAAATCCAGGCCAAGGATAAGTGCAGCGCAGAGGTTAGGGAGGACGTAGAGGCGAAAACCGTGGAACTCTACGCCTTGGACTGTGAGCGTGACCGTGCAGTACCCCCGGATCGCTACGCGATGGGATCCGGAGGCCAGGGAGATACTTTGATTGGTAGGGTGTACCTTAAGGGAGCAGCGCCTTACCGTATTTGGATGTACAAAGCTCTCGGTGCTCCCGGAGTCCAGTAGGCAGGAGGTCACGTGGCCATTGACTTTCACGCTGGTGGATGCGTTGGTCAGAGCGTGTGGTCTGGACTGGTCGATTACCATGGATGCAAGTCGTGGTTGATCGTCGGGTTGTGAGGCCGCTGCGTCGGGGTCCTGAAATGCCGTTGGTCTCCACGTGCTGCGGGGTGGACAAGATGGCGGCGCCCGGAGGTCCTGGGGGTCAAAAATGGCGGCGCCCATGGAACGCACGTTGTGGGGGTGGGGCAAGATGGCGGCGCCCATGAAACGCACATGTTGTGCGGGGGAGAAGATGGCGGCGCCCATTGCTCGCACATGGCCTGGGGAGGAGGTGAGGATAGCGGCGCCCATTGTCCGTGACCAGGGGGGCTGGGGGCGACCGCTGCCACTGAGCGGGCCTGGCACACCGCTGCGTAGTGGCCCTTCTTCCCACAGGCCTTACAACAGGCAGCGCGGGCCCGGCAGCGTTGGCTGGGGTGTCTTTGTTGGCCGCAAAAATAGCATCGGGGCCCCCCCGGAGATCACCGGCTGGCGCATAGCGCAGGACTACTGGGTGGGCAGCTCCCCCGCTGGGGCGGCTGCCTGTGGGGCCCATGAAGCGTAGGAGGAGTGGGCCGTGCGGTTGGGGGCGTAGGACTGTACATTGCGCAGGGCGACCGTCATGGAAAACGCTAGTGTTTTAGTCTCTGCGAGGTCCCTTCTAGGAGCCGCTGCCTGATAACATCAGACCCAATCCCAGTTACAAAAGCGTCCCGCATAAGGAGATCCGAGAGCTCCTTAGCTGTAACGTCCTGGCAGTCACAGTCCCGAACTAGTGGGATCAGGGCCCTCCAGAAGTCCTCGATTGACTCACCAGGTAGTTGAGTATGCGTTGCGAGCGCGTGTCTGGTGAAGAGCTTGTTCGTCTTCTGCTCATAACTCTCTTTGAATCGAGTCATAGCATCAGCGTAATTGGGCGCATTCTGGATCAGCGGGAAGATTTTAGAGTTGAGTCTGGAGTACAAGATTTGAATCTTCTGAGCCTCTGGAACAGGGGTCGGCGCCGCGTTGATATACGCTTCAAAACAAGCTAGCCAGTGCTGAAAGCCCTTTCTGGCGTCGCTTGCGTGTGGATCCAGCTGCAGTCGATCTGGTTTAATCCGGAGGTCCATCTTCTGAATCAGACACAAATAAATTGAGGCACGATCAATTTGGCTGCTGGAGACGAAGTTGAATTCAAACTGAGGCTTTATTAGTATCTGAAGTTTGACCTCCTACAGCAGCTGACGAAATGGCTGCTAGCTGAAGGCCACGCATATTTATAACCCGGCTCCTGGGCGGAGCTAGAATGCAGGGGCTCAGGTGAACCTGTAGTGCAGGTTCTACCGTACAACCCTTAATATAGGAACACAGTGGTTTACCACATGAAGTTTAAGAATTTCCGCCGGAAGAGGGAAAAATATATTTTCTCGGTGAGATCAATGACCCTAATTATGCAGTCAGGAATGCAACTATGGAATAATGGAACATCGCCAGCTTTGAACTAGATTCTGGAGCAAGTGTAACATTTTTGTCAGTCAATAAACTATGGTTAACAATGCATTGCCAACAGCCAATGGAAACCGAGCTATATGGTCCTCGAGGGATTGAACTAAAAGTCAAGGGAAAGTTACAGGCAACACTCCCAGCAGAGGGGAAAGCAGATTTTGCAAACATGTATGTTCTTAAGAATCAGGAATTTTCTCTTTTAAGTAGCAGAGCTTGTATAGACCTTAATCTTATCTTGAAAGTGGAAGAAGTCAGTCAGCAAGAATCCACGGGTGACTTCAGAAATTAGTCCTTGAAACCATACAACTCCAATGAAGAGCTGGATTGTGACCTCAGCACTAATTTTTCGACACTCTTCAAAGAGATTAATAGTCCAGCCTCTTTGAAGGAGGAGGTCCAGGAGTGGAGGGTGGGGGTATGGAGGCGTCCACTCGCTCACTCACTCACCATCAATGCAGAGTAAAAAATAAATTGGACCAGAAGAAAACATGAGAATGAGGGGGATAGTACATCTTACATCAGGCGCCGTACCAGCCTCCCCAAACAGACGCCGGAATGTGGCGACTAGGGGCTTTTCACAGTAACTTCATTTGAAGCCTACTTGTGACAATAAGTGATTTTCATTTAATTTCATTTCACCATAGAGTCACAGATGTTTATAGCATGGAAACCGGCCCTTCGGCCCAGCTTGTCCATGCCGCCCAGTTTCTATCACTAAGCTAGTCCCACTTGCCCACATTTGGATCATATCCCTCTATACCCACCCTGTCCATGTAACTGTATAACTACTTTTTAAAAGACAAAATTGTACCCAACTCTACCACTGCCTCTGACAGCCAGTTCAAGATGCTCACCACCCTCTGGGTGAAGAAATTTCCCCTCTGGTCTCTTTTGTAATTCTCCCCTCTCACCTTAAGCCTATGCCCTCTAGTTCTAGACTCAATATTCTGACCAATGAAACCGAGCATGCGGAATGCTTTCTTCACCAACCTGTCCGCCTGCGACTCCACTTTCAAGGAGCTATGAACATGTAATCCTAGATCTCTTTGTTCTGTATCTCTCCCCAACTCCTTACCATTAACTGAGTAGGTCAGACCCTGATTTGATCTACCAAAATGCATCACCTCACACTTATCCAAATTAAACTCCATCTGCCATTCATCAGCCCACTGGCCGAATTGGTCAAGATCCTGTTGCAATCTTATATAACCTTCTTCACTGTCCACTATGCCACCAATATTGGTTTCATCTGCAAACGTACTAACGATGCCTCCTACATTCTCATACAAATCATTTATATATATAACAAATAACAGTGGACCCAGCCCCGATCCCTGAGACACACCGCTGGTCACAGGCCTCCAGTTTGAAAAACAACCCTCCACAACTATCCTTTGGCTTTGTTTGCCAAGCCAATTTTGTATCCAATTGGCTATCTCACCCTGGATTCCGTGAGCTTTAACCTTTTGCAACAACCTACCATGTGGTACCTTGTCAAAGGCCTTGCTAAAGTCCATGTAGACAACATCGACCGCACTGCCCTCATCTACCTTCTTGGTTACCCTTCAAAAACCTCAATCAAATTCGTGAGACATGACCTATCCTTACAAAGCCATGCTGACTTTCCCTAATTAATCCTTGCCTGTCTAAATACCTGTAGATCCTTTCCCTCGGAATACCTTCCAACAACTTACCCACTACAGAAGTAAGGCTCACCAGTTTGTAGTTCCCAGGCTTATCCCTACAGCCCTTCTTAAACAAGGGCACAACATTTGCTACCCTCCAATCTTCAGGCACCTCTCCTGTGGCTGTTGATGATTCAAATATCTCAGCTAGGGTGCCGGCAATTTCCTCCCTCGCAGCTGGATCAAGTGGATCCAAAACAAACAAAGAACAAAAAAAAGTACAGCACAGGAACAGGCCCTTCGACCCTCCAAGCCCGTGCTGACCATGCTGCCTGTTTAAACTAAAATCTTGTACACTTCCAGGCTCTGTATCCCTCTATTCCCATCCTATTCATATATTTGTCAAGGTGCCCCTTAAATGTCACTATCGTCCCTGCTTCCACCACCTCCTCCAGCAACGGGTTCCAGGCACCCACTACCCTCTGTGTAAAAACTTGCCTCGTACATCTCCTCTAAACCTTGCCCCTCGCACCTTAAACCTTTGCCTCCTAGTAATTGACCCCTCTACCCTGGGAAAAAGTCTCTGACTATCCATTCTGTCTATGCCCCTCATAATTTTGTAGACCTCTAGCAGGTCATCCCTCAACCTCCGTTGTTCCAATGAGAACAAACCAAGTTTATTCGACCTCTCCTCATAGCTAATGCCCTCCATACCAGGCAGCATCCTGGTAAATCTCTTCTACCCCCTCACTAAAGCCTCCACATCCTTCTGGTAGTGTGGCGACCAGAATTGAACAGTATTCTCCAAGTGTGACCGAACTAAGGTTCTATACAGCTGCAACATGACTTGACAATTTTTATCCTCAATGCCCCAGCCAATGAAGGCAAGCATGCCGTATGCCTTCTTGTCTACCTTCTCCACCTGTGTTGCCCCTTTCAGTGACCTGTGGACCTGTACACCTAGATCTCTCTGACTGTCAATACTCTTGAGGGTTCTATCTGTATTAGACCTTCCAAAATGCATTACTTTTATCCCTTGAAGAATATAGGGCTTGTCAGAGTGGAGTTAAGAGAGAAATCAGGAGGGTAAAAAGGAGATATGAGATTGTCTTGGCAGATAAGGCAAAGGAAAATCCAAAGAGCTTTTACAGATACATAAAGGGCAAAACAGTGACGAGAGAGAGGGTAGAGCCTCTTAAGGATAAACAAGGTCATCTATGTGCAAATTCACAAGGGATGAGAGAGGTTCTCAATGAATATTTCTCATCAGTATTTACTGTTCAGAAAGGCATGAATGTTAGGCAAATTGTGGAATTGAAACGTGATGTCTTGAGGAGTGTACATATTACAGAGAACGAGTGTTGGAGGTATTATAGTGCATCAAGTTAGATAAATCCCCGGGACCTGATGAAATGTATCCCAGGAGGGCGCTGGGTAGTTGGGCTGTGGGCAGGGTGGTACCCTGGCACTCCCGATGCCACTTGGGCACCTTGGTAGTGGCACTGCCAGGGCACCTAGATGGTAATAATAATAATCACTTATTATCAGAAGTAGGCTTCAATGAAGTTACTGTGATAAGCCCCTAGTCGCCACATTCCGGCACCTATTTAGGGAGGCCAGTACGGGAATTGAACCCGCGCTGCTGCCTTGTTCTGCATTACAAGCCAGCCATTTAGCCCACTGTGCTAAACCAGCCCCTGCTACTGCTACTGGTACTGCTAGGGTGTCAGGCTGGCAGGTTGCTTGTGCCAAGGATTGAGCCCAGGGGTTCCCTGCCCTTATGAGGTGGAGTGACGGGGGACTCGAGGACCCTGTAAGAGGTAAATTAAGGGGCTGAGGGGGTCCGGAGGCCATGGTGGGGAGTTCGATGGAGATCAGGAGATCATGGCAGCATTTAAAAATTGTGCCCCGATCTCTTCCTGTTACTTCACTGTAGCATTGAGAGGGTGTTGCATTATCTTTGCAAGTTAAGTGGAGGACCCATTTGACTGTTCAGGTAAATGTAAAAAGGTCCCCCAGCACTATTTGGGCGGCACAATAGCACAGTGGTTAGCACTGTTGCTTCACAGCGCCAGGATCCCAGGTTCGATTTGCGGCTTGGACCACTGTGCGGAATCTGCACGTTCTCCTTGTGTCTGTGTGGGTTTCATCCGGGCGCTCCGGTTTCCTCCCACAGTCCCAAAAGATGTGCTGGTAGGTAATTTGAACATTCTGAATTCTTCCTCTGTGTACCCGAACAGGCCTGGAATGTGGCGACTAGGGGCTTTTCACAGTAACTTCATTGTAGTGTTTAAGCCTCCTGTGACAATAAAGATTATTATTCATAGTCATATACTTCCCGACTGGTGATATCTCTTTTTAAATGATTGTTTGACAGTAAGTTCTTACTTACAACATCCTTATCCCATAAGGATACATGTATGTTACTAAGTTCTTCAGTTACCTAATTGATATTGTTAAGTTTTCAGTACAAACCTATTGGTGTACACTCCATGGATGGAATTCTCCCATGCTCCCGCTGGTGAGAACAGCGGCAGCCGGGGTGTTTGAGCGGGGGAAGAATTCAGCGGGAATCCAGAAAATTGGTTTCACATCGGCAGTAATTTCCAACCAGATCTTCCACTGGTTCCTGACATGGCGGATTGGGAAATCCACTGGAGGCCATCATGAATCCGATTTAATGAAGGCCCAACTAGAATCTTCCCTCCATGTCCGATCCTCCGTTAAGGCAGTGGAAAAACTCGCCAGTCCAGAACATGCCCAGGACCAGCGTGCCATGCAAAAGTTCGGACTCACCTTTCGGGCTTTGCTCAGTTCATGGACATGTGAGGAGATGACTCCAGACACACAGCAATGTGGTTGACTCTTGACTGGCCCACAAGGGAAATTAGGGATGGGCAGTAAATACTGGCACAGCCTGTGACGCCCACGTCCCACGAGTGAATAAAAAATAAAGCTCCCTCAAAGCGTTGAGCACATCCATATGGCTCATACATGCAGCATGTGATATACATATGTCTCTGCACATGAACCCCTCACCCCCCCCCCCCCCCCCATTCCCGTGCAGTTTCCCATGTCTGCTCATGAATGAAAGAGACAAGTGGTAGCTCCACCACAGCGTGGATGCACTGACGTGGGGGTATGAGGCAGGACATTTTGTTGCCACTGGGCCTTGGACTCGGACATACTGGAGTTTTGTGTGTCTAATGCTGAGACTTACGCTGCCACAGTGAATAAGGACGTTCATCCTCGTCTAGCACTATGTTGCCGACCTCTTGACCTCTTGTGAATCCCATGGGTACTGACTGCATCAGCCACTTGTGTCTATGCAGCGCTGGTTTCCCTGCTTGACCTCCTCCCCCACCCGTCAGGTGGGTACAGCACATCCTTGCGCACTTCAATGTAGCCCTTTGTGAATGTATGGGCGCCATTTAAATATGGTGCCCTACCAGAACAGTGGGATGCTCCTCTAGCTCCAGCTGGAGTCTACAGTAGGAGAGCATAACCACCGCTGTCACCTCACCTTTCACCACCAAAACTAAAACCTTTATAACGGGAGTCTTCTACGTTTTGACAAATTCTTCAACCACATTTGAAGTTGGAAAGAACAAAGAACAACAAAGAAATGTACAGCACAGGAACAGGCCCTTCGGCCCTCCAAGCCCGTGCCGACCATACTGCCCGACTAAACTACAATCTTCTACCCTTCCTGGGTCCGTATCCTTCTATTCCCATCCTATTCATATATTTGTCAAGGTGCCCCTTAAATGTCCCTATCGTCCCTGCTTCCACTACCTCCTCCGGTAGCAAGTTCCAGGTACCCACTACCCTCTGCGTAAAAAACTTGCCTCGTACATCTACTCTAAACCTTGCCCCTCTCACCTTAAACCTATGCCCCCTAGTAATTGACCCCTCTACCCTGGGGAAAAGCCTCTGACTATCCACTCTGTCTATGCCCCTCATAATTTTGTATACCTCTATCAGGTCGCCCCTCAACCTCCTTCGTTCCAGTGAGAACAAACCGAGTTTATTCAACCGCTCCTCATAGCTTATGCCCTCCATACCAGGCAACATTCTGGTAAATCTCTTCTGCACCCTCTCTAAAGCCTCCACATCCTTCTGGTAGTGTGGCGACCAGAATTGAACACTATACTCCAAGTGTGGCCTAACTAAGGTTCTATACAGCTGCAACATGACTTGCCAATTCTTATACTCAATGCCCCGGCCAATGAAGGCCAGCATGCCGTATGCCTTCTTGACTACCTTCTCCACCTGTGTTGCCGCTTTCAATGACCTGTGGACCTGTACTCCTAGATCTCTTTTACTTTCAATACTCTTGAGGGTTCTACCATTCACTGTATATTCCCTACCTGCATTAGACCTTCCAAAATGCATTACCTCACATTTGTCCGGATTAAACTCCATCTGCCATCTCTCCGCCCAAGTCTCCAGACAATCTAAATCCTGCTGTATCCTCAGACAGTCCTCATCGCTATCCGCAATTCCACCAACCTTTGTGTCGTCTGCAAACTTACTAATCAGACCAGTTACATTTTCCTCCAAATCATTTATATATACTACAAAGAGCAAAGGTCCCAGCACTGATCCCTGTGGAACACCACTGGTCACAGCCCTCCAATTAGAAAAGCATCCCTCCATTGCTACCCTCTGCCTTCTATGGCCTAGCCAGTTCTGTATCCACCTTGCCAGTTCACCCCTGATCCCGTGTGACTTCACCTTTTGTACTAGTCTACCATGAGGGACCTTGTCAAAGGCCTTACTGAAGTCCATATAGACAACATCTACTGCCCTACCTGCATCAATCATCTTAGTGACCTCCTCGAAAAACTCTATCAAGTTAGTGAGACACGACCTCCCCTTCACAAAACCGTGCTGCCTCTCACTAATACGTCCATTTGCTTCCAAATGGGAGTAGATCCTGTCTCTAAGAATTCTCTCCAGTAATTTCCCTACCACTGACGTAAGGCTCACCGGCCTGTAGTTCCCGGGATTATCCTTGCTACCCTTCTTAAACAGAGGAACAACATTGGCTATTCTCCAGTCCTCCGGGACATCCCCTGAAGACAGCGAGGATCCAAAGATTTCTGTCAAGGCCTCAGCAATTTCCTCTCCAGCCTCCTTTAGTATTCTGGGGTAGATCCCATCAGGCCCTGAGGTTTTGCTCTTTTTCTTAATTCCAGAAGGGATACTCACGGAAATAAAAGAAAAATAGAATTATGGACAAATTATTTTGAACCCCTGACATGACCATCTTCCCAGAAGTAAAATTGGGACTTCAACAATTTACGGTACAATTTACTTTACAGATGATCAAGGTTGCAACTTGGTCTACAATCTTTTCAGCAATTTATTGTATACCTCTTTTATCACAAGGCAAATTCAATTTGCCAATTTGCCAGGCTCTGAAGCAAGCTTTAACACGTTGGGATAGACAGGAACACAGTGTTCTTTGTAGAACCGTGACATATCATCCACAATTGAGCACTGTTGTGTTTGTTCATTTGACCATTTAGTTAGCACGAATCCCTGGTTTAAGTTAGGTTACGTTTTTGATATAAAGTTAGGTTTTGCGGAGGTTGAAGCCTGAAGGTTAATTTCAAAAGAGCAATATCATCTTTTTAACTAGTCAGAGGAAACAGACTGGAATTGCCAAAGGGGCTAATTATGTTAAATGCCAAAAGTTTAAAGATACCGATCACCAAAGCCAAAAACACCACTGGCAGGGCCGAGAGGTCCAGATCTCCTGTCATTGCTGACCTAACTGCTACTGGATAAGGCTGCAGGAGATGGTGGGAGTGTGTCAGGCGTGCGCACAGCGTATGTGCTTCGCCCTGGTAAGAAATCCTGGTTTACAGTTAATATTTAGTTCCAGCCCAAGGAACAGAAGGGGAAAAAGGTAAATTAGGCTTTATAGAACATACAGTGCAGAAGGCGGCCATTCGGCCCATCGAGTCTGCACCGACCCACTTATGCCCTCACTTCCACCCTATCCCCATAACCCAATAACCCCTCCCAACCTCGTTGGTCACTAAGGGCAATTTAGCATGGCCAATCCACCTAACCTGCACGTCTTTGGACTGCGGAAGGAAACCGGAGCACCCGGAGGAAACCCACGCAGACACAGGGAGAACGTGCAGACTCCGCACAGACAGTGACCCAGCGGGGAATCGAACCTGGGACCCTGGCGCTGTGAAGCCACAGTGCTAGCCACATGTGCTACCGTGCTTCTAAAACTCCTTCTACTCAACAGTGGAGATGACGGCCTTCAGTTGTAACATGCAGCTACATCTTAAACAAATGCAGGAACATTATTATTTACCAGTTTATTTGAAAGTCTGCATTTATATTGAAGGCTGTTTGGACTACTAGGTATTGCATACAGACCTCAAAGCTGTACCTGATGAAAATCCAACCTGAATTGTGCCTTAGATTTGAGATCAACTAGACAGGTCATTCAATATCAGCTCAGTTGGCTGCACAGCTGGTTATTGATGGGGAGCGAGGCCAACAGCGTAGGTTAAATTCCCGTACTGGCTGAGGTTATTCATGAAGGCCCCCACCTTCTCAACCTTTTCTCTCCACCTGAGGTTTGGTGATTCTCAGGTTAAATCACCGCCAGTCAGCGCTCCCCTCAAAGGGGAAAGCAGCCTATGGTCATCTGGGACTACAGCGCCTTTACCTTACACAATTTGCTTTTGTTTTTACACACTCATGCTAATATGAAATTATATATTCGGTGTGTGTGTGTTGTTTGTAATATTTTTGGCCTGTACACATTGTCTATATATACACAAGAGGGCAACTGTATTACTGACATGTGGATATTTGCGCGTATAGCTGTAAAAACTACAGGCTCACTTTTCTCAGTTTTCCCTTTTCCCCACAATAAGTAGGATTTCAAAATCCAAATTTGGCATGACCTCTTGAATTAGCATCTTCTCACCTTCCAACAGTGATGGTGCCCTGCACAATGGACCTTGCCCAACAATGTCATGCATGGGTGCAGTTTCCAGTGAGTGAAACATCAAAGTACCAGGGAGCAGAAAGCTCATGAATAATAATGTTATCAGTCTTTGGAGTTCTGCAATAAATTCAAAGCTCTGCTTATGGGGTTATCGCTTGAAATCATCTTCTGAGCTTCTAGCCTTCACCGACTGTCAAAAGTAAAACGTCAAAATGTATATTAATAATGAACTATCCACATATCTACCCTTATATTAATATTCCTTGTGTTTTAGGAATCAGCACCTTGTCGAGGTTGTGCTTATTCTCTCAGAGTCAAACGTTCAGCTAGAGAATGGTTCACAAAGCAGCTGGCCCCGAGGCTTGTTGCAATAGAACATCCAGATGAATGCAAAGGCCTTGTCGCTTCACTTGTTTGATCCAAATACTGAGGATAAAATGAGGCTGTGTGTAGCCAGGAAAGATAGTAAGCAGACTCGATAAATAATGGCCCATGGCTAAAGTTATATCCTATTCTCTTATTCAGTGAGGCCTTGTGAAGTCCAATTAAGATTTAGCGTTAACTGTTGAATATGACGCACTTTGTTTGACTGCGGAAATCAAACCCAAATCGAATCTATAGACGAGTTAGAAGGATTTTATTTTTTGCTATCTGAATTTTCTCCGAGCAGATAATCATTCGATTAATAGTCAAAAGTCGTGGGCAGCAGGGTGGCGCAGTGGTTAGCTCTGCTGCCTCACGGCGCGAGGTCCCGGGTTCGATCCCGGCCTCGGGTCAATGTCCATGTCGAGTTTGCACATTCTCCACGTGTTTGCGTGGGTTTCGCCCCCACAACCCAAAGATGTGCACGGTAGGTGGACTGGCCACGCTAAAATTGCCCCTTAATTGGAAAAAATTAATTGGGTACTCGAAACTTTTTTTTTCTAAATAGTCAAAAGTGGCTCTGGTGGAGATATATTTTTGGAGTGCGCTGTTATCCAGCAGTCCTTTTTAGTCACTGTGCATAGTTACAAAAACAAACACAGGAAACTTTCTTTTCGTGAGCTTTGTAGCCAGCCAGTGTGAGAAAACCTTCCCACATATGTTTAAAATGCTCTGTCTAGAAAACATCCCCACTATCCTCAAAGGATCTTTAAGAACTGGTACAAGTGGTGCCGTATTGATGCTGTAAGACGCATGACGATTTTGGCTTCTGACAGTTTTATCACCAACATGTTGTCAGGTGAAGGCTCGTTAACAGAGGCAAGAGAGAGGGCAGATGGAAGTAAATTTCCTGATGCTCTTTTCATCAGAGCTCCAAGCATCCCTTTCAAAGATGGCGCCAAATAAAGGGATGGAACCAGGTGCTTCCTCGTTTGATGTCAGGCTCTGTTTTGGGAATATGCTGTCCTTGAATTTCCTGCTGGGGGTCCTGCAACAGAAACAGCGGGAGCAAGCCATTAGATGGGGACCATCAATGACAGGTCTCCATCAAAATTATTTTTTAAGATTTATTTGTTCAGGGGTGTAAGTTTCACCTGCTAGGCCAACATTTATTGCGCACCCCAAATAGCCCTTGAGTCATTATAAATTGCCTTCTTGAACCAGTGCAGCCCATGTGGCATAGATACACTCACCGTGGTGTTGAGATGGATATCTAGGATTTTAGCCTAGCAACAACGAAGGAACAGCGATACATTTCCAAGTCAGGATGGTGTGCGGCTTGGAGGCGAACTGCAAGGTGTTGGCATTTCCATGCATTTGCTGCCCTTGTCCATCGCACGCTTTCTCTCTCACTCACCCTCACACTTTCTGTAAAAGGAGCCTTGGTGAGTTGCTGCAGTTCATCATCTAGATGGTACACACTACTGCCTTTGTGCATTGGTGGTGGAGGAAGTAAATGTTGAAGGTTGTGGATAAAGTGCCAATCAAGATGACTGCTGTGTTCTGGATGGTGTGGAGCTTCTCGTGTTATTGAAGCTGCACTCAACCAGGCAAGTTGAATATTCCATCACACTCCTGGGGCGAAATTCTCCCCCAACGGCGGGATGTCCGCCAACTGGCGCCAAAGCCGGCGCCAATCAGACGGGCATCGCGCCGGCCCAAAGGTGCGGAAGGCTCCGCATCTTTGGCGGCCTAGCCCCAACATTGAGGGGCAAGGCCGACGCCGAAGGGATTTCCGCCCCGCCAGCTGGCGGAAATGGCGTTTGTTTCCCCGCCAGCTGGCGCGGAAATGCGGCGCATGCGCGGGAGCGTCAGCGGCCGCTGTCAGTTTCCCAGTGCATGCGCGGGAGCGTCAGCGGCCGCTGTCAGTTTCCCGCGCATGCGCAGTGGGGAGAGTCTTTTCCGCCTCCGCCATGGTGGAGGCCGTAGCGGAGGCGGAAGGGAAAGAGTGCCCCCACGGCACAAGCCCGCCCGCGGATCGGTGGGCACCGATCGCGGGCCAGGCCACCGTGGGGGCACCCCCGGGGTCAGATCGCCCCGCGCCCCCCCCCAGGACCCCGGAGCCCGCCCACGCCGCCTGGTCCCGCCGGTAAATACCAGGTTTGATTTACGTCGGCGGGACAGGCAATTCCTGGGCGGGACTTCGGCCCATCTGGGCCGGAGAATCCAGCGGGGGGTCCCGCCAACCGGCGCGGCCGGATTCCCGCCCCCGCCAATCTCCGGGAGCGGAGACTTCGGCGGGGGCGGGATTCACGGCGGCCAACGGCCATTCTCCGACCCGGCGGGGTGTCGGAGAATGACGCCCCTGATTTGTAGATGGTGGACAGACTTTGGAGAGTCAGTAGGGGAGATATTCTCCACAAAATTCCACATAATTCCTAGACTCCGGCCTGCTCATGTATCTACAAGATTTATATGGCTGGTCCAGTTCACTTTCTGACCAATGGTAACCCCCAGGATGTTGATATTTGGGGAATTCAGCAATGATAATGTCACTGAACATCATGGGGAGATGGTTAGATTCTTGCCACTAATCAGCCCAAGCCTGAATGTTGTCCATGGGTTGCTGTAGACTCTTTTAATGAAACCAATAATCAGTAAATTAAACAAGTGAGAGGGGGTTGACAGGCACTGGTGGGACACTGTAACTAAACTAGAATGTCAAAAGGAAACTTAACGAATTCAATTTGAAATATCATTCTTGGTGTTGATGATGCATCCCAGCCCCCATGGTGCCCAGCTGTCATGGAAGGCCTGAAGCGTGCCGGTGGACACCATGTGCTCCCTCTCCCTAGCGACACATTCAACAACGTGCACCGTCCAAGGAGCAGCAATTTGACATGTTCTGTGGGGAAAGAAGAGTCTCAGAGCCGATTAAACCATAGAGCTCGAGCTGAGCACAAGGCTAACATTGGGAGATAGGCTTTATAAGGATACAGAAATAAATCATGAAAGAAGAGACGACTAGTTTTGCTGTTTCAATATCCCAGTCCCATTTACCCCACAGTGTTTCAGTCAGCTCCCCATTTATTTTTGATAAACCATTCTAGTTCTGCTTTTTCTGCCAACTGTTAGGAAATCACTTCACACAATATTATGCTAAAACCTCCTCTTTAAATGGCTCCTTTTTCTTGTTCAGAACAAGTGTGCATTAGTATTTACTGACACATTCAATGAATTGTTGCATGTCGTTTAGTGATGCCTAATAGGATATATAATAAGCTTGACGTCTAATTTTGCAAATGCAGATCCTGAAAGCCAATTTTCCTGAAGCGATTCATGCAGGCGGATGTATGTCACAGGAAACGTGAACAGTGAGCTTGTCATTCCCTATTCATAGAATTCCTACAGCCAGAAGAAGGCCATTCAGCCCATCGAGTCTGCACCTACCCTCTGAAAGGGTACCCTACCTAGGCCCACACCCCCGCCCTACTCCCGTAACCCCAACTAACCTTTGGACACTAAGAGGCAATTTTCCATTGCCATTCCACCTAACCTGCACATCTTTGGACTGTGGGAGGAAACTGGAGCACCCGGAGGAAACCCACGCAGGCATAGGGAGAACATGCAAACTCCACACAGACAATCACCCGAGGTTGGAATTGAACCCGGCTCCCTGGCGCTGTGAGGCAGCAGTTCTAAACATTGAGTCATCGTGCCACCTTAGCCATGATTTCCCAATGGTACATTTAATGACACAGAGGGGGCTGGCAGTAAACAAACATAGCTTTATTTACACTATTTACAAAGGTATGTATAACACAGCATAATTGGTCCCAGTATAAACCTATCTGGGAGGATTAATCACACCAGGTCCTGTTTTGGGCCTCCTTTTATGTTAGCTCATACTGAGCCCCAGGTTGTTGGCCTCTGACCCTTACTGTTAAGCTTGTACTCATCGAGTACCACGAGTCCCATGGGGAGATCAATAATGGTTTCCCCCTTAGCTTCGTAGGGGTTATGACAGTATAAATGGTATACAAGATAAAAAAGGCCATCCCTGAACTACATTCGCTAAATTAAATCAAACTTTCCTTTCACTGGGACAACCCATGATTGCTGCATCATTTCTCCACAACAACCCGTCCCTAAAATGAACTGGCAGATTAGGATTAGGTTAGAGGTTCAGTCCATCCAACTGTCTGGGGCAACCCTATTTAGTTGGCACATTCTGGCGCTTTCTGTAGTTATGTAAAGGGTTCATAAAATAGACATGCTCATGAGTAATGTAGACTTTGATGTATCTGTGACATCGACAGTCATATATTAGGGACTCGGTATAGAGGACTGGCAGCATCCAGAGGAGATGGTGCCCACTCAATAACCCACCTTGGGCATAATGTGAATAAACTAAGTAAATATCTGAGTCAAGCTACAGCCCCTCTTCTTAGAATACAAGGCCTAGTACGCCCATCAATCACTTGTGGCAAGGTTTTGTGCCAAGAGCCTTTGACATCCTCACCCCGAGTACTTTCTTCTAATCATTCAGTCACATGATGTGGAGAGCCGTGCGAACTGGCAAGGCCAGCATTTTTCGCTCATCCCTAATTGCTCTTCAGAAGGTTGTGGTGGAAAGCCTTCTTGAACTGTTGCCCTCCATATAGTGTATGTAAGTACATAGTGCTTTTAGTAAGGGAGTTCGACTCAAAAATAGGAAGAAGAAGTGAGGTGAATGGTGTTGGTGTCTGCATCGAGGATTGGCGGTGATTCAGTACCTCCTTGTGAGGGGCTAGGAAGCTAACCTGCTATTGCAGGTACTGTGGCAAAGGATGGACCTGCTTGCTTGAGGGAACGTGTAGTCATTTGCGTGGAGAAGCAGGACGATCCCATTATTCCCCTACATTTTTTTTAATTTGAAATAACCAATTCATTTTATTTTCCAATTAATGGGCAATTTAGCGTGGCCAATTCATCTACCCTGCACATCTTTGGGTTGTGGGGGTTGAGACCCACACAGACATGGGGAGAATGTGCAAACTCCACAGGGACAGTGTCCCGAGGCCTGGATCGAACCCGGGTCCTCGGCGCCGTGAGTTATTCTCCTACCTATTGGGAATTCTCTCAGCATGGCTACTGATTTGCATGGGAATACATTAGTGCAAATGATATTATTGAAGCCCTGCTCGATTGATTTCTCAAGCTGATACATGTTGAATGCATGCAAGACATTGGTGTGCATTGAAACCAAAAAGTTCAGGAACTACAATTACAGCACGTGTGACGTGATAACATAGCCTCCAAGATTCCAACCTCAGCCAAGATAAGGCACTCAGGTGAAGAGACTCTGTGAGTAGCCATACTCACCATGCCAAAATGCAGTTCAGTTATAGACAATCATTCCGCATTGTCCAGATGCAGGATGTGGACTCCTCCACCAACACTCTCACCACACTCCCAGATGACTCATTGATGGTGAGCTACCCAGGAGGACATGTGACATCAGAATCCTTGGGTTCAAGAGCTCAAAGGGGCCTCAAGTTAACCCTCCAGCCAGCAGCTTATGTTGCCATAAAGAACACAAACGCATAATATCTTGTGAACCCACGCATTCATTTAGATAACACAATACTTAGCAACAGTGAACTCAAATAAATAACAAGCATTTTAAAAGAATAAACTGGACACCTCTTCACCGAATTCCACCGAGTTCAACCCAAAAACAACAGACTCTGGCGCGAGCGAACGGGCTCACCGAGCCCGACTCCGGACGTGGCAGGGTCGGTAAATCTCAAAGAGGCCACTCGTGAGATTTACGCCACCCATTACACCTCGCGAAATTTAACGTGATCTTGCGAGGCATCGCGATCTTGGTATCGCTCTCAATGTTAGTAGTTAGCCTCACTTGAATATATCTACACTGGAGTTACCCAAGGCCTGGGATCGAATGACCTCGCCTGAGAGACCCTGGCACCGTTTAGCACTGATCTCCACAAACATGGACCAGGTTTAATCGGCATTTGGGGGTTCTCCCAGGCGATTGGAGGCCCCAATGGGTGGTTGGGCTCTGGGCAGGGTGGTACCCTGGCACTCTCGTGCCACCCAAGCACAGTGACGCTGCCAGTCTGGCACCTTGGCAGTGCCCCCTAGGCATCCTGGCATTGCCAGGGGCACTGCCAGGCTGGTTAGTGCGGGAAATGAATCCTTGACTGCAAGCTAAACGCGCCCATAAAGGGACTCTGTTGTTTTTCCATTAAATCATGTCCAGTAGGGCAGCACGGTGGCGCAGTGGGTTAGCATTGCTGCCTCACGGCACCGTGGCCCCAGATTCGATCCCGGCTCTGGGTCACTGTCCGTGTGGAGTTTGCACATTCTCCCCGTGTTTGCGTGGGTTTCGCCCCCACAACCCAAACATGTGCAGGTTAGGTGGATTGGCCATGCTAAATTGTCCCTTAATTGGAAACAAATGAACTAGGCACTCTAAATTTATATATAAAAACAAATCACGTCCAATAGTTTTGCGTTCATGTTACTTTAAGGCTGAGTAAAATCTCCACAATATAATATTTGTACTTGATTCAAAAGCGTTGCTCCAAGAATATAAATGTGGTAAGCTGCAGATAACATTTATATATTATATAAAAGAATCTATAAGTTATGACTCAGTGATTTTTCAATAAATAACTGTCAATTCTTTTTTTACAGTCTGTTGGATGTCTCCCACAATAAAAGAAAATCATATTTCAACTGAGATAATAAAGGCACAGTTAGGTACATTTCACATTCATGAACTTGTGCTCAAATCGGAGAACCCAAAAGATGCATAACGTACCAATGAGAAACAATTTTGCTTGCACTCTTAAATTCTGACATCTAAAGAAACACTGATTTTTTTGTGCTGTCTTTGCCAGTTCTCCTCCTCTCCCCTATTGTAAGTAGTTTGTGACTGGCTAAAGGACAACTGCAGACACATAAGATATGTCAGAACAATAACTGCTTTTTTGCATGAACATAGCTATAGACAGATTTATAAGACTACAGGCATTACACAGTCTAAACCATGAGCTTTCTCCTTCTCCTCTTAGTCAAGTGTCTCTGCCTTACATCATCATGGACGGTACTGTTTCTCCAGTCCCACACATTAACCCTTTCAGCCCTGTACACCCAAATACTACACACCATAGTAGACCACTGATGGTAAGGTTTTATACACCTATGGTGTGTCCCCACAATTCTGATGGAGGATTACATGCAAAATGTTAAACCGTATTTTCTTTTTGCAGGTTTACTCTGCATTTCTTGTTTTATTTTGCTGGCCCAAGATACATTATGGTGAATAGAATAAAACAAACTGCCTCTTCTACACACTGCTGATAAGCCAGAAATAACCTTAGTCCCAAAATGTTGTTAATTTGTATGCTGATTTATTGCAAGGCAGAGACCAGCACTCCTGATATGAATGGTGCACATGACATGTGGATTTGACTGAGCACTCGCTATCAATGTACCATAATGTCAATCAGTAAAGTTCAGATCTAATGAGGCATGTATGCTATTTTCAATCGTAGCTTCAATACAACAGGGGGAGCAAGATTCAATATCACTACTGGACGAAAGTCTGCCAATGTGAAGGTCAAAATATAGTTGAGTTCACAGGTGTATCGGTCACATCTGTAGATTCATAGTACCAGGAGGGACATGCACATTATTAACGTCACCCAAAGGAAATGATTTTGTAGTCACAGTGAGCTTCAAGTATATATCAGATATGCAAAGCATCAGTCCTCTGGTTCTAATTATTTATAATTGTAACAATTTGTCACTTTATTTTAGAAAATTTTTCAACTGACTGGAAATTTTGCAATTTCAACAGAGACAGAGCAAACTGCTTAAAATGCAGGCTACATTCCAAGAGGAAGGTAAAAAACAAATAAATGACCCTCAGGGGAGTATGAGGAGAGAGA
Source organism: Scyliorhinus torazame (assembly GCF_047496885.1). Lineage (NCBI taxonomy): Eukaryota > Metazoa > Chordata > Chondrichthyes > Carcharhiniformes > Scyliorhinidae > Scyliorhinus > Scyliorhinus torazame. The sequence continues at coordinate 100,101,481 of NC_092727.1, forward strand.
CATTTCCTATGGTCCAGCCACCCATCCAAACCTGTCACTGTCCAAGGAAGAGACAGTAAAAAATGCAAAATACTGGATATTGAAACCATGGTTGCCAAAATCTCTCATGAGTACACAATGGGTGAAGTATCTCAAGACATGGCTACCCAACAATTAGAGAGAGATTGCAAGTGGCACAGGTGATGGCCAGGGAACCCTCGGCAGAAGAAACAAACTGAGGGATGCTCTCTCTCGCCCTCTCATTTTTATATTGCGAGCGTACCCCGATTCAAGAAGCCAACACCACCAGAAATCTACCAGTGAACCGAGATCTCTTAAGAATTGCAACATCTTCCACACTTATCACATTCAAGAAACCAGCTAACCTAAATCGCTGCAATGTTTAAAATCTATACCTCAAGGACAACGTACACTTAACCATAATTGGTCTCTAACTCTCTTTATCCATGTGTTTGTGTGTGTGTGTGTGTGTGAGTGTCTGCGTGTGTGTGCATGCGACTGTGTGTGTGCGTATGTGTGTACACATGAGACTTTCTGTGTGTGTACACGTGTATATGTGTGTAAGCATGCATCACATTTTAATTACTTTGGTTTGACTCAAGAAAACCTTGCTTGATTGCCTCCTTATTGCTCACAGCTCAAATAATTAAATACATTTCAATTTGGAAAAGGCATACATGCTTGCGTAAACAAGAAACTTAACCCTTTGCTGTGAACAACTGAAGAGGTTGAATAGAGAGGAACTGGTTCATCTCTCCTCACCTGGTCATAAGAGAATGTCTTCTTTCAAGAAAAAGGATCTAAGTACTAGGAATCTGAATCTCTGGCTTCTTGGAGATTCATTCATTCAAAGTTTTGGAGATTCATTCATTCCTCCAAAAATGAGGAGAAAATTGGCAATGATTTTGTCCCATTCCCAGCATTCTCAAGATGTTAGGAGTGATCAGTTACATGGAGATATGAGTTCTCTTAGTCAGTCTAGCAACACATCGAGTCAGAAGGCACTCTCCCATACTACCAGGAAATGAAACTCAGATGTCTGCCGTTTACTCCTGCTCCACATATGATGTATTCATCATGAAACAGTTGGGTAATCAACACTTATTGGCTGGGTCTTTGAAGGGCTAGAATGATCCATTGAAATTTGACATGCTATTGAGGGACCTGCAAATGTCAGGCATGATTTGTTTTAACCAGAGTATAAATCTAAATGCCCTGCATAAGAGCTCAAACAGAACAAGGATTATTCCGCAGTTGTCTCTTGGCCACACAAGGTTATTCAATTCATCATGAGGGACATTTGCTTCCAGATCATCGAGCAATGCAACAGTGGTCCGTCAGGTACGATAATCACATTTTCTCTGAATATTGAAACGTATCAGCTAAATTAGAGGGAAAGGAGATAGGATATCAAAGATGAGCAACAGTTTGAGATTAGTTTAAAAGGCGATCTGGTGCGAAACTGCACATTTAAGTTAAATGAACTCTAATGAAGAGACTTGCTCTTTAAAAATGGTGAGACTTGGTCCCAAACTCAAATATCAGAGCTTCATTTAAATGTGCCAACCGAGAATGCTAAATATTAATCTCCCCATCTGGAAGAAAACGCATTAGAAACATTTCTGTCATCCATATAAACCTCTGAATTTGGCTCAGACATAATGAAAACAAATCTGGTACAAGGCCCCTGGGAGGTTAATTTATTAGCTCATTCCTCCTCATTTAAACAGCGTATTTAAAGCATAGCAGTTGAGAGAATGCCACAACATTCTGACCTATACATCCCAGCTCACTGCTGTTCAGCAGCTGAGCTGTTTTGAGCCCCAGACCTCCAGTGCAATCAGCCAGCACCAGCTGCTTGACAACGGCTGGGCTGCTGGGAAATACAACATGGCTGACTAACTGCTGTTACCTTTTGCTATTCCAAGTGAAATGAGACTTCGTGAAAACCACTCCAATAACCAAATGTGGGTGAGCCCTATATACAGACATATGGAAAGATTTAAGTAAGAGCACCAGGTACTGAGTAAAATACTGAACCAAAGTCTGCTCAGTTTGCTGCTAACCATGCAGATTAAATAACATGCCTGAGCTTACAGTCTGATCAGCCTTTTGGTTTCTAAAAATTGAAGAGCTAAGACCAGGTCACCAGCTACTTGATGGACAAACATCAATGATGGACAAGGAGTGTCACTCCCTGTCAGGCTGAAGTCAAATCCTACTCCACACAGCAACACCAGAGTATCTTACCTGCAAAATCAAATTTATGAATCCTTTCATTACAATTGCTTAAGGGATTTCTCACACTTTTTACGGAGTTAGAAAACACACAAAGCACACCAGAATTAATTGCTGAACAGAACAATGTTCTTTTGACAATGTCAAATAGGAGACATTCGAAGAGAACCTTTAGGTGCAGGTTTAATGCATTAGCAATCACAGCATAAGGAACTCAAAATGACACAATAGGGGTAATTCAGGCTTGTGCAACAGTGTAAAAGAGATTTAAGGACATGTTAAATCTTTCATTTCCATTGGTTATTACTGATTTTAACTACCATACAAACTCAAAGTTGGCTCCACCAATTTCTACATCCAGACGCAACAATATGTAAAATCTTGCTTCCTAATTCTTCCCAGGATTGATCCTTTTGCTTTTTGTTATCATTTTTGATTCAAATGCTTAAAATGTTATCCATTTTTCACCAGTCTTCAATATAAAGAGTCATTTCCCTTTAGGGTGTTGGATAGGCACCCAAGGTTGCAGGGATAGGGAGGGGGAATGGAACTGACTGGATTGCTCGATAGTGAGCTGGTATGGACGCATTGGGCCGAATGGTCTTTTGCGGATTTGAACACTTGAACCATTGATATCATGCTGGGATGAGACCAAACCAGAGCACTGACACATTTGCTTGTGGTGTGGGTAGTTTATCATGCAGGGTGAGATTCCTGTCACCAAGAAGTTGTCTCGGCAAGACCATCACTGCAGCTTCAGAAGTAGCCGCTGGTGATTTTAAAGCTGTGGCAAGTCTGAAAGAGGATTCTAAACATTGTTTAGACCCCAATTAAAAAACTGGGGCCTAAAATGGTTAATTTAATTCACAGAGAGAAGGCTTTATTAGGCCATCATTCTCCATTGGAAGTATTTGGGGGCCTGTAATATAGCTGTCTGGGCCCAGAACTGTTATCTTTCTCCATGTTGTCCATAATGAACAACAGAAGTAAGGTGGCGAGGAGGAATATCTGCTGGAAATCTGTTAACATTTACTTAAGATGTATGGATATATGCCAGCCAGAAACCAATGTTGGATGGCTTGGAAGCAGCAGGATTAACTCAGGATAATGTGGTACAAGCCCAGCATCGTAGCAGCCCATGTTATTCTTGTGGACTCCTGATCCCATGAAAGGCATTTCAAACTTAAACCTTTTTGTTCCTCTTCAGCTATGCCCACTGGTAAAGTTGGGAGAGTGTGCAGCGCGCCAACTGTACCCAGTTAACACTCTCAAAATGGCAAATCAGGGCGTCTGTACATGATAAGCAAATCATGGGCCTATAAAGAGGGTGCTCCACCTAAAGTAGGCCGTCTTCCTGACCACCCAGCAACAGGCACCTTTCAGGAACAAGGTGACAAGATTTTCACTGCAATGAATCAAATTTTTTACTGGTCCATTTCCACTCAGCAGAGCTAGTGAACATCCCTTCTGGATGTTTGATTGTGGCATCACTAATATCCTTTGCCTGATTCATTTCCAATCTCCTGTGTGCCTTCTCTCGTGCAAAGATAAATTTATCAGTCCTCGTTTTTCTGCAAATTTCTAACATCAGTAGTTATATATTAATAATCTGAAAGCATGCAGCCTGATGCACCACTTCATCACAATCTTGTGCATTTGTTTATTTTATAACAACCCGTGCTCTGCTGGAATGAAAATGAATGGCTGTCGTTCAAGACAGCATATTAATCCTAATTCATTTCCTTGAAGCTCTACCTGTGCGGCTGGTTTCAATATGATTAAGAAGCATCATGACCATCTATCATTTGCTCATACAGCATTCATTAAACATGTCTTTCCTTTGGAAAACCGGACAGTCATTTGAATTGTAGAAATGAACCTCGGAACGCGCAGGCCAAATTCCGAAGTGCAGTTTGGTCAAATTTTAAATTAAGAAATTGATTTCATTACATAACGGGGAGTCAGGCCGAATGAAAGCTTGGAGGGGAGACACAGTTTATGAATTATCCACTGAACCTTATTTGGATGGGTGAAGCTGATATGGAGAGCTTAAAATGAACATACAGGATTCAGTTTTTAGGTCATTAGTTATGGCTGAATTTTGTTTACAGCCCTGTATTTGGTAAACTCTGGCATTTCAATCTGAAATAAGAATAATAATCGCTTATTGTCGCAAGTAGGCTTCAATTAAGTTACTGTGAAAAGCCCCTAGTCGCCACACCCAAGGCTGGAATTGAACCCTGGTCTCTTACCTCTTACGCTGTGTGGCAGCAGTGCTAACCACTGTGCCATCAGAGAGAAATGTTGTGAGTCATGTCTCTTGTTTCTAAAAATCCCTGTCATGCACTATTGACCTCTTCTCTCTGTCTCAGGCACAATGGGATGCAGCCCGGCGGTACACTAGCCAGGTCCTCAAATCCGGCCCAGAGGAATGCACAGAGGAGGGATTCACAGACTCTGATGTCGAAGAATCATCACAGTGCTTGGCCACACACTCCACTAGCTCAGAGACACACTGGGATCGAGGCCCATAGCTTCTTCCAGCGGATTGCCACTCTGGGTGGCTCTGGGTGAGGGCCGTAGGATGAGGTCAGACTGGGGGGAGAGCGGGGGGGGGGCAGTGATGATATGGAGGGTGCTCCATGAGAGGTTCCGTCTGGGTGTTTAAATAGTTACTCTGGGGTTAGAAGTGATTTATTTCCTTCGAAACCTTTCAGAGTAACTATCAGGGTAAAACTGGCAGTACCATCTGAAGTTAGCATCTCAAATCACTTCTATTGAATGGTTCCCAGCCCAGCAGGCTGTCCTCACCTCCACTGTGGATGTTGGGGATGCACCAAGACATAGCAGTAGGATTAGAGAGGCTAAAAAGCTCTAGGTGCACAGTGTGGACATGGGTGTTAAGCTCTTGTACACAATGTTCACCTCTGTAAATAAGCTCTCACTGATTACACCCTTGCTCTGATGAGTTGTGTTCCCATAACTCCAACCTAAAAACTGGATTCCTCCACCAGAAAAAGCCATGGTGCTCAGTCCAGAGCTTCTTCCATGTGCTTTGTGCAATGGTGATGTCCCTTCACAGTGACGGCACACATCAGTCATGCCTGTTTCCCGTAGGGTCTGAGGATATTCTCCCACATTGTCCAGGGCGAGCGTCATTCATTTCAATCATGTGTGCCCTCTACGCCTTTTATCTGCAACTGCCCCCATCCCCTCATCATATATGCCTCAGCCTCTGATGTTGGTCTTCGGGTGGGCGACTTATCTCTGGTTTATTTAAAAGAGCTACAAAAAGACAAGCTAGTCAGTCAAATCGGTGGGTGTATTAGAAACAGAAGTACCGGCTCGAGCTAGGAAGGTGGCGATAATTGAAGCAATTGCGCAGCATTTCAGTTTAAAAGAAATGCCAGAAACACATCCTGTCTCATGGCAACAATCAGTAGAATTACCTAAAATTCAGTTGTAAAGGGGAGAGAGAGAGAGTAAGAGTGAAGGGTGAGAGAGTTGTTGTGTTCTGTGATCCAACCATTGTAATATTGAACACAGAACATCTAGTTGTTTCACTAGAAAGATGATTTATTAATAAACACGTGGAAAGATAACTAACAGATTACTATACAGACAATGGCTACTAAATTAATTCTGTGACTGCTACTGGAACTAGCTCTACGTGTGACTATCCTCTCGTACATCTTACAGCAACTGGTGGGCATCTCAAGTCACATGAAGGATGTATGACGCCACCAGTTGGTTGGAGGTCGCATTACTAACTATATACAAAACTGTGCACAGGCATATCACCACCACAAGAGTGAGTGAGAAAGAGAATGAGAGTGTGTGACAGAAAGAGAGGGAGTGTGAGAGGGAGAGTGTGAGAAGAATGACAATGGGTTCACCAGATTTCCTATGTTCTCCTCACTGCAGTATAAAAGAAAGAGCCTTGAAGATCAGCATTTGTCTCCTAAGGACCACTCTTTACCCATTCATTGTATGAAGCCATCTCTCAAAGCCCATTGACCATGTCCTGGCCATTATATTGATGCCCTATCCTTCATTCCTATGCTGGTTGGGCAAGAACTCACACCATCCTTGCCTCATGCCACATGGCTGAGTAACCATAGCTTTGGCCACTCTATTGCATCCTGAGCTCTCATCTCAGGCACAGACATTGTGCCGAGCTTCACGCCAAGACTTTGTGCTCAACCTGGTCTATAGGGGGATCTTGTCAATACACACCTCAGCACACAGCCAAGCATTAGGAGTGCTCGCCACAGACAGTGCCATTGACAACTCTTGGAGGCAATATTTCTGCTTTCCCTGTCTGCCAATGGTACAGGCACACCATGGCAATCAGCGATTTTCAAAGTCTGTGCTCCAAGTGTTAACTGCTGAGCAGCAATCAATGGCATTCACAAACATAAGTGGTGCTTGAGTGGGCAGAACTGCACATGTAGATGGACACCAGGCATGTCAATTGAGTTGGAGCTGAACGTTCTCACCTGCAGCAGGGTAATAGTCACTGGCATGTCTTCCTTTCGACATTGCCATGCTCAACAACCCAGTTCCAGAAGCCTCCCCTTCCCCCCCAGATTTGAGTTGAACCATCAACCCGTGTTGATGGTGCATCCACCCATTGCATTGCCTCAGGCCTCCCTTCCCACTGTGAAGCTCTTCCAAGAAGCCTGTGGCTCAGCAGCAGAAAACAACCTCATGAACTGTAATTTCACACTTGGAAGTCCTACCCAACCCTCCCCCTCAACCCCACCTCACCAGTAGCCCCCCCCTCCCCACCCCCCCAAGTCTTCCACCTGGTACTTTGCAGTCAACCCCTGCTTCCCTGCAGTCAGCCCCCAAGTCTCCCCTTACTAGGCCGAATCCCCTCGATGGGCCGAATGGCCTCCTTCTGCACTGTAAATTCTATGATAATCTATGATAGGCACCCGGTGCTCATCCAGTGTTACACCCATTTCACCCATCTTTCCCAATACCCTCCGACTAGGCCTCCCGTGTCCTTACCCTGCTCTCAGTACAGTGTTACCCCGGTCTCACGTGAGTCAAAGGCTGGCCACCCATGCGTCAGACGCTGGTGACCACCATGTCAGAGGCTGGTCACCGCCAAGTCACTCCCCTCAATATTAATACATGGAGCCACTTCAAGGTTGCTGTGCTTACCTCCGAGCCCTACTCAGATGGTTACTTGCCAGGTGCGAGCCTTTTGAAGACAGTCGTGAGTCACGCCATTCTGACATCATTCACCCATGGATGGATTACTGACCTGTGGAAGATGCTTTGCCTCTGACCTATTGCATTTTGAAACTGAACATTGCATGTATCCAGCTGCTGCTCCAGCACATATTTCTTATGAAGATGGATCTCTTCACCCATCTACTCTTCCACAGTGGATTGAGGCTACTGTCTGCCTTCTGAAAAGTATTGCTGCTCGTTTCTTTTCGTTAAATGAGTGTTCATGGCCATGTGATGTTACAGTATCGATAGTTACACCTGAACATCTGTTTAGACCAGATTTATTGGAACACCCATTCTTTCTCTGGCTCCTGTTATACAGCTGACCAGGGTGATGAATGTAGGACATTTTTATATCTACTATGTGTCTGTTACAGTAAAATTATTAAAGGAACTTAGGTTAAATACAAATTATCGGCAAAATTCCCCACCTTGTGGCGCCACAAACGCGAACCGCGATCAGGCAGAGAATTGGGCGTCCGGTCAAAATGGAGGTCAGCCTTGTGCCGATTTGGGCGCCAATGTTCCAGTCCCTCCCTGGTGACGATAACGAGGTTTGCGCCCTGTTTATGCTGCAAAACCAGCATTTGCATGCATTTAAATGTGATTAGCCGCTTGGACACAGTATGCTCCGTCCTTCCGCGAGGCTCCGCTCGCCTCAGGCTGAAGCCCTGCGGGCGTAAATTACTACAAGTATTTACAAACATGGACTGGGCACCATGGCTGCAGAGAGGTTGCGAGAGGCTAAAAGAAACACTGAAAGGCCATTGAAAACGTAAGGCTTGCTGGAGGATGGCTGCCCGGGTTAGGGGCTTTAGCGGAAAGTGACATGATGCCAAGTCTGTGAACTTGGGGTGTCCCTCCCTCAGGATCGGGGTGGCCTGGCTCAGACCCGCCATTGTTGCAGTTTGTCTTTTAAACACACCCCTTTGGTGCTACTTACATGCTCCTGGCTGCTCACACAGCTGAGTGCTGCCTGTGACCTTTGAATTATCTATTCATCTGGGAGTCCACTGGACACTCTCATACCCCAGCAGTACCGTCAAGGGCCAAGCTTAATCAGGAGCCTACCAGGTGTTGGCATTCTTCAGAAGCACTGCCCCATTGAAGAGTAAGCAGGGGATCAGCAGAGTTCACCACAACCAGAGGACACCAGCATCGCAGCCTTTGGAATCCTCCCTCGTTCTCTGCCCTCTCAGGGCAGGGGACTGAGCAGCCACCCCCAATTCACCAGTGGCCCATACCCCTCCGGATCACCAGCTGTCTCCTCCTGGTGAGACTGGCAGTGCTGACTGCCTTTGCCACCACCTCCCAATGCAGTGTTCAGGGGGACAGGCTTGAGTTGGTGGCCAACGCTGTGGAAGAGGGTGTCCCTCCCCTCCTCACCAACATGGAGCTGTGGTTCCACTTTGCACTCCCAAACCCGGGGGGGGGCGGGGGGGGCAGATCTGTTCTGAGCCATCTTGGTGGCTGCAGTGTGTGTGGTAAGCGGAGTGCTTAAAAACGACTCCAGTTGCCAGGCTCTTTGGAGCTAAATCCAGCCCCAGTGGTTCGAACGCCTGCTGGGCCAGAAATTGCTCAGAATTCGTGCCAGAAGAGTGCTGGCCCATTAGCATGTGCTGAATTGCTCCACAAATAATTCCCCCAACATGAACCACACACAATTCAGCCCCGGCAACAAGTCTCCCAAATGGATAATTCCCCCTATATGTCTGCGAAAGCTGTGATCCCCTCCTCACAGATTAAAAAATTGAAACATTGTTGTGTCTCGTCCAGCTTCCTAATATAAATTGGGGTCTGGCCTGGGTACTGTAATATCAGCTTCACATTTGAAGTAAAGATAACAAACGCTGAAGGAGGATTGAAAACATTCAAAAACATAAAGACAAACTAAAAGGTTGTGAATAAAAGCAATGGATATTAAAATGCAAAGGATGAAATACATTTGCAGAGTAGAAATAGTGAGAACATTGCAAATTGCCCCTAAAAATCTTCCAAATTCTCTCGGCAAGAACCATTCCTTTGGATTGGGAAAGTGGACATGTCATTGATAAACGTGCACGTCATTCAGAAAGGTGACAGAGGGAAACCAAGGAATTATAGACATCTAATATCAGTCGCCGGAAATAGCTAGAATCCAAAATAAAGTAGAGGATTATTAACACCTTGAAAATTTTCAGCTATTCAGAGAGAGCCAACATGGATTTATAAAGGTTAGGTCATGACTAACAGCTTGGACTGAATTTTTTTGAAGTGACTAAAATCTTGGACAGAGGAATGTTTACGGACGTTATTTATATGGACTTCCAGAAGGAATTTGATTTTTTTAAATTCCCCCATGTGAGACTGTTAGCGAAAGTTAAAGCTCATGGAATTGAAGACAAATGATTGGCTCAATTCGGAAATTGGCTGAGCACAAGAGAGGGCGGAATTCTCCCATGCAACTGCCACCAGGATCACTGGCAGGTTGTCGTGGGGGTAGAATTCAGTAGAGGGTCTAAAACCAGGGGCAAAATTCTCCTACCCGCCCCGCCACATTTCTGCCCCGACCGGCCGGCGGGAGTCTCCGTAACACCGGCTGGTCAATGGGGTTTCCCATTGTGGGGCAGCCCCACGCCGTCGGGAAACCCCCGGGCGCCTGCAAAACGGAGACTCCCGCCGGCGGAGAATGTGTCACACCAGCATGGAATTACAGCAGGATCTTCCGATGCTGCCTGTCATGACCGATTGGGAATCCCGCTAGAGGCCGGCGTGCAATCGATTTGCATCCCGCTAGTGCGATGCAGATGAAGGCTTGACCAGAACCTTCCCTCCATGCCCAATTGTCCATGACACTGTGGGAAAACATGGCAGTCCAGAACACGCCAGGACCAACATGGCATGCAATGATCAGGACTTACCTGAAGAAGGCCCGGAGCTGCCTCTGGAGTTTGGGACGGAGGCCACCAGAGTCTCTGGAACACAAATGCATTAGGTGGGCAAAGCATCTTCAGGTGCATCTTCCAGTTTCAGTGTCTTCGAGGCAGTTCATCTTCCGGCCTCAGAGTGTTCCTGGAAGTCTTTCTTCAGCGGGTCCATCTTCTTCATTCAACAGTGGGTCAATGATGTCAGGCACCTTTTAAATATAGCACCTGGATATGACGGTGGGATGCAGGTCATCAAGCCCGCCCTGCCATGGAAGACAGCACTAAGCCTTGGATGCATAATTACTTAGTCTGGGAACAGAAGATATTGGCATGGCTTCTAATTGGCCTCCACAGTGGGAAACTCACTGTGATGAACGGTTACTGTAACACTGTACCCTTGTCATCATGTAAGGTGATATCCCCTTTAAGACCGGGCTTGGAACCCTGGGGAACTCTGCCTCCGGCTCCGCCCATCTGGGAGCCATATATAAGGGGCCACCTTGTGGGCAGTGCAGCAGTTAGCACACGTCTCGGCACTAGTCTAGTTCTTAGTTTATTAAAGCCTTCTTTACTGTTTACACTCTAAACGTCGTTATTGAGGGTACCACAATTTAATAAACTAAACTACATCAGGATGGACGCAGGCCTAAAACCAAAGAAGCTCAACCTGGAAGCACGGACACCGGAGGCAAAGGAAATTTTTAAATACTGGCTCCGATGCTTCGAGGCTTACCTGGACTCCTCAGAGACTCCCATCCTGGGGCCACGCAAGTTGCGCCTACTCCACGGCCGGGTGAGTCACAGAATCTTCGCCACGCTCAAAAAGGCGACGACTTATGAAGAGGCGGTCGAGCTACTCCGCAAACGGTTCGTCAAGCCTATCAACGAGGTGCACGCCAGGCATCTGCTCTCTACCTGCCGGCAGCGCTCGGGGAAATTGCTAGACGAATTCATCGAGAAACTCACCGCGCTTGCCATGGACTGTGACCACCAGGATGTGACAGGGGACGTCCATATGAACCTGCACATCAGAGACGCTTTCGTGTCCGGCATCCGCTCGACCTACATCCGGCAGAGACTGCTCGAAAACGGGGCAAAAGATCTCCAGGACACGCTAACGCTCGCCTCCTCGCTGGAGGTGGCCCGACATAATTTGGGTACGTACCCCGCAGACTCTGCGAGCACCCCCCCGGACTTCCTCAGACTCAGCCATATTACAGGCCAGCGCCACGTGGTGACCCGCTCATAATGGGGGCACACCGTGCTACCTTTGCGGGCAGGGCCAGCATCCACGCCCACTCTGTCCAGCCCACTCTGCAATCTGCAGCAACTGTGGGAAAAAGGGGCATTTTGCGAGGGTCTGCCTGGCCAGACCCAGGGGCCAGAAGAACAAAGAACAGCCAGCCCGAAAATCAGGCTCTCAGGCCCGCAGGCCTCACAATGTGGCTGCGCACCGACCCGACACGCCCCCTTCTGACGCATCATCGGCCTCGTGCGAATCATGGGAGCGGCCATCTTGTCGGCGGCCATCTTCTTGACCCGACATGCGCAGCCGGCGGCAGCCATTTTACGAGCCCGACATGGCTGAGGACTCCGACTACCCGCGAGTGGGAGCGATCACCCTCGACCAAACTCGGCCAAAACACCTGCAGACCTCTATGATGTAGGTCCAGGTCAACGGGCGCGACACTACATGCCTCTTCGACTCTGGGACCATGGAGAGCTTTATCCATCCTGAAACGGTAAGGCGCTGCTCCCTGCACACCCATCCCGCATCCCAAACCATAGCCCTCGCATCCGGATCCCACTCGGTACAAATCAAGGGGTACTGTATCGCGGATCTCTCGATCCAGGGCGCCAAATTTTGTATCCTTCCCCACCTCTGTGGCCCCCTGCTGCTAGGACTGGATTTCCAGTGCAGCTACCGAAGCCTGACACTGAAGTGCCCCCCCTCACGGTATGCTGCCTTGCGACACAGAAAGTCACACCCCCCTTGCTATTCGTAAGCCAGTCGCCACCAGGTGCCGGCAGTACAGTGCCCAAGATATGACTTTTATCAAGTCAGAGGTCCAGCGTTTACTGGGAGAGGGGGTCATCGAGGCTAGCAACAACTCTTGGAGAGCACAAGTGGTGGTAGTCCGGTCCAGGGATAAGAAATGGATGGTCGTGGATTATAACCAGACCATAAACCAATTCACGCAGCTTGATGCGTACCCCCTTCCTCGCATCGCGGAAATGGTAAAATGGGATGTGGGGCCGGGAGGGGGTGTGTTGTAGGGGGTGCCGGGTTCTGCAGGGGAGCAGAGCGGGAAGGGACGTCTGTAGTGGAGGATCCAGTGGGTGCCAGATCCCGGAGGGAAACCTTATCTTGCCTGCCGTTGGGGTACTCGACGTAGGCGTAACTGGGGTTGGCATGGAGTAATCAGACCTTTTCGACCGGGGGGGTCCGTTTTATGGCTCCTCGCGTGCCTCCAGAGAAGAACAGGTCCCGGAGCCATCAGCCAAGGTGGAAGCGAGACCCCGGAGGTAGACTTCCTGGGGAAGAGAAACAATCAGTTGTGAGGGGTCTCATTCGTGGCCATGCAGAGGAGTGACCTAATGGAGTGTAGGGCATCGGGTAGGACCTCCTGCCAGCGGGTGGTTGGGAGATTTCTAGACCGCAGGGCCAGAAGGACAGCCTTCCACACTGTCTCGTTCGCCCTCTCCACCTGCCCGTTTCCCCGCGGGTTATAACTGGTCGTTCTGCTCGAGGCGATGCCTTTGCTGAGCAGATACTGACGCAGTTCAGCGCTCATGAACGATGTGCCCCGGTCGCTGTGGATATAAGCGGGGAAACCGAACAGGGTGAAGATGCTGTGCAGTGCCTTAATCACGGTGGCTGAGGTCATGTCAGGGCAGGGAATGGCGAATGGGAAACGGGAGAACTCATCGATCACGGTGAGGAAATAGGCATAACGGTTGGTGGACGGGAGGGGCCCCTTGAAGTCCACGCTCAGTCGCTCAAAGGGGCCCGAGGCCTTCACGAGCCGAACCTTGTCTGGCCGGTAGAAGTGCGGTTTGCACTCCGCACAGACTTGGCAGGCCCTGACCATGGCCTTGACCTCCTTGGTTGAGTAAGGTAGGTTGCGGGACTTGATGAAATGGACGAGCCGGGTAACCCCCGTGTGGCAGAGGTCATTGTGGATGGCTTGCAGGCGGTCCTCCTGCGCGTTGGCACATGTGCCGCGGGACAGGGCATCTGGGAGCTCGTTGAGCTCCCCTGGACGATACCTGATATCGTACGAGTAGGTGGAGAGTTTGATCCGCCACCTCAAAATTTTATCGTTTTTTATTTTGCCCCGTTTTTTATTTTGTCGACTGACCGTTGGTCGGTGACGAGGGTAAACCTCCTACCGGCTAGGTAGTGTCTCCAGCGCCGTACAGCCTCCACAATGGCTTGTGCCTCCTTTTTGACTGCAGAGTGTCAAACCTCGGAGGCGGTGAGGGTTCGGGAGAAGAATGCTACTGGTCTGCCTGCCTGATTGAGGGTAGCAGACAGGGCGATGTCTGATGCATCGCTCTCTACCTGGAAAGGGATGGTTTCATCCACCACGTTCATGGCGGCCTTGATGATGTTGGCCTTGATGCGGTTGAAGGCCAATTGAGCCTCAGCCGAGAGGGGAAAAGTGGTGGTCTCTAGGAGTCGGCTGGCTTTGTCCGCATACTTGGGGACCCACTGGGCGCAATAGGAGAAAAGCCCCAAGCACCGTTTGAGGGCCTTGAGGCTGCGGGGGAGAGGGGGTTCCTCAGGGGGGCGCATGCGGTCGGGGTCGGGACCTAGGACCCCGTCTTCCACGACATAGCCGAGGATGGCTAGCCGGGTTGTGTGGATTATAGGTCAGGTTAAGGGCTCAGGCGGTCTGGAGGAACTTTGAGGTTAGTGTCATGGTCCTGCTGGTCATGGCCGCGGCTGGTGACATTGTCCAAGTACGGGTATGTAGCCCGCAAACCATACTGGTCCATCGCCCTTTGAAAGGCGGAGACCAGATTTGTGACACCAAAGGGGACCCTGAGGAAGTGGAAGAGCCGGCCGGCTGCTTCGAAGGCAGTATAGGGGCGGTCTTTTGGTCGGATGGGGAGCTGGTGGTAGGCGGATTTGAGGCCGACCGTGGAAAAGACTCGGTATTGGGCGATCCGATTTACCATTTCCGCGATGCGAGGAAGGGGGTACGCATCAAGCTGTGTGAATCAGTTTATGGTCTGGTTATAATCCACGACCATCCGTTTCTCCTCCCCGGACCGGACTACCACCACTTGCGCTCTCCAAGGGCTGTTGCTAGCCTCGATGAGCCCCTCTCCCAGTAAACGCTGGACCTCTGACTTGATAAAAGCCATATCTTGGGCACTGTAGTGCCGGCTCCTGGTGGCGACGGGCTTACAGTCGGGAGTGAGGTTAGCGAATAGCGAGGGGGGTGCGACTTTCAGTGTCGCAAGGCAGCACACCGTGAGGAGGGGCAAGGGTCCGCCGAACTTCAGTGTCAGGCTTCGGTGGCTGCACTGGAAATCCAGTCCGAGCAGCAGGGGGGCACAGAGGTGAGGGAGGATATAAAATTTGAAACGGGTGTATTTGGCACCCTGGATCGAGAGATCCATAATACAGTACCCCGTGATTTGTACCGAGTGGGACCCAGATGCGAGGGCTATGGTTTGGGATGCGGGATGGGTGCGTAGGGAGCAGCTCCTTACCGTTTCAGGGTGGATAAAGCTCTCCGTGCTCCCGGAGTCGAAGAGGCATGCAGTGTCGTGCCCGTTGACCTGGACCTGCATCATGGAGTTCTGCAGGTGTTTTGGCCGAGTTTGATCGAGGGTGATCGCACCCAATCGTGGGAAGTCGGAGTCGTCAGCCGAGTCAGACTCGTAAAAGGGCCGCCGCCGCCGGCTGCGCGTGTCGGGTCGAGAAGATGGCCGCCGACAAGATGGCCGCTCCCATGATTCACACGAGGTTGATGACGCGTCAGAAGAGGGCGAGTCGGGTCGGTAAGCAGCAGCATTGCGAGGCCTGCGGGCCCGAGAGCCTGATTTTCGGGCTGGCTGTTCTTTGTTTTTCTGGCCCCTGGGTCTGGCCAGGCAGACCCTCGCAAAGTGCCCTTTCTTCCCACAGTCGCTGCAGATCGCGGAGCAGGCTGGGCAGCGTGGGTGTGGGTGCTGGCCCTGCCCGCAGAAGTAGCATGGTGTGCCCCCATGGTGAGCGGGTCGCCGCGTGGCGCAGGCCTGTAATACGGTTGAGTCTGAGGAAGTCCGGGGGGGGCTGGCAGAGTCCGCGGGGTACGTACCCAAGTTATGTCGGGCCACCTCCAGCGAGGAGGCGAGCGTTAGCATCTCCTGGAGGTCGTTTGCCCCGTTTTCGAGCAGCCGCTGCCGGATGTAGGTCGAGCGGTTGCCGGACACGAAAGCGTCCCTGATGTGCATGTTCACATGGACTTCCCCTGTCTAATCCTGATGGTCACAGTCCCTGGCAAGCACGGTGAGTTTTTCAACAAACTCGTCGAGCGATTCCCCCGAGCGCTGCCTGCAGGTAAAGAGCAGATGCCGGGCGTGCACCTCATTGATGGGTTTGACAAACTGCTTGCGGAGCAACTCGATCGCTTCCTCATAAGTCGTCGCCTTTTCGAGCGTGGCGGAGATTCTGTGACTCACCCGGGCGTGGAGTAGATGCAGCTTGCGTGGCCCCAGGATGGGGGTCTCTGCGGAGTCCAGGTAGGCCTCGAAGCACCGCAGCCAGTATTAAAAAATTTCCTTCGCCTCCGGCGTTCGTGCTTCCAGATTGAGCTTCTCTGGTTTTAGGCCTGCGTCCATCCTGAACCTAGTTTAGTCTAATAAATTGAGGTACCCTCAATAATGACGCTTAGAGATTAAACTGTAAAGAAGGCTTTATTAGACTAATAACTATGCTACAGCTAGAGACGAGAGCTGACTGTTACAGACCATGAGGCAGCCCTTTTGTGTATGGCTCCCAGATGGGCGGAGCCAGAGGCGGAGTCCCCAGGGTTACAAGCCCGGTCTTAAAGGGGACATCACCTTACATTATAAGGCAGTAACCGTTCATCACACATTTATCATCTTTTAAACCTCACTTAGATCCCCTCTGATATTGTACAGGCCTAACTTTCTCAATCTCTCTTCATAAGACAAACCCATTGGGTGGGATTCTCCGTCGGCCGACGCCGGAATTGTGAAACGTGATTGGGCGGAAAATTGGTTTTGACGGCAAAATAGTGGCTGGCGCCGGGTTCACGGCAATTCGCAATTTTCTGGAGCCTCGATATGGAGTGGGGGGACATATGGAGCAATGCCCTCCACTCCGCACTTGGAGTAAGCACCATTAGCATATCATTAGCGGGCCTGACCCGGTATTCTCTGGGGTCTCCGCGCTTCTCCGCCTCCACTGGGGGAGAATTCCCGACGGCAAGGTTCACATGTGCTTTTAAAATTTGTGAAACAGGCACCATGGCTCATGGGAGGGAGAGTGGGGGTATGGAAAGTCTCCAACATCACCATCATGTGCTGACAGTTGTGCCGCTGGCCTGGGGGCTTCTGCCAGGGCCAGGAGAGGTAGTGGGGGGGGGGGGGGGGCCAAGAAGTGGGCTGTGGGGTTGGGGTGGACAGGCATGGAACATATTGCCACAGGCAGCAAGGCAGCCATGCAACTGCGCATTCACTGACTACCTCTTCATTCTCCTGAGGAAGGAGCAGTGCTCCGAAGGCTAGTGATTTGAAACAAACCTGTTGGGACTTTAACCTGGTGTTGTAAGACTTTGTACTGTGATCAACCCAGTCCAACGCTGGCATCTCCACATCATGCCCGTTGTGAACCTAGCGCCACGGGTCGTATGCATGTCCCCCCACGCCACCCCTCCTTGGTACCCTCTAGCCCCAGCTGACCCATCAAGGGATGGGTGCATGCCAGTGCCATCTTCTTGGCTGAGATGAGTATGTGTGGGGAGTGGAATGCTAATATGCGACTGCAGCTTGTCAGCTCTCAAGTGTCAATCACGACCCCAGGGAATCCAACACCATTTTTAATTGTAATTGCTCATGTTCCACATGGTGCCGGTGCTAGCCCCCTAACGGGGCCTAAATCGGTCCCGAACAGAAAGATGTAAGGGGGACGGTGCAATATCCTAGGTTCCCAAAATGCTGAGATGCACAGATAGTGGGAATGCATTCAATTCAGCTTGTGAATGCACAGTTAACTGTAACTATTTTACACCACATCAGGGATTAATAGCATGAGGTCCTTCTTCAAGGCAATAGAACTAATTTTTGTCACTTTTGTGCCTAAGCACTCACTGCAAGTGCACTGCAATTGCAAGAGCAGATAATGATATAGCGTTCTATCGACCTCAAAGTATTTGTCTCTGATCCAAAAATTTCCATATCTCATAAGTAAAATGCAATCTCTGCTTTTACATCAGCATAGTTAATTGCCAGCCTTAATCATGACATTTTAAAAGCACAGCGCCAGATTATTTTCCTATTGACAGTTATCACATCAATTCATTTTCCTGAAGTTTTCAATGTATAATTTATTGATGCTTTTCAAAATCACTACCTCCTTTCAATTTACATCCAAACAAGGATCCTTCCTGTCTTTCAAATTCAAAAGAATCCATTTTGTTCACAGACTGAAAGTCAATTAGAAAAAAAAAAGTAACCCACGATCAAACACAAGAGGAAAGTTATTCGAAGCAGATGAAGAAAATCTGTTCTGTTCACCATGACCAGGACAGGATGACACAAACTTACTCACAGCAGACATGCCTTGCTTTGTCTTTGATGGTACAGCAGTGTCCAGACTGCTAATCATATTGAAAGCAGCCACATCGGTACAGCTTAACTAATGTGAGATGCCCATTGGGTTGTCACTTTCATTAGGGGTGTACAACAAACTAGTGCATGATTAAGCTAATTTATCTCCAGCTTCATTGTTCAAGGCTGGCTTAGTAAATCAAAGATGCACAAGATTAAAATTCCCCACAAAGCAGTGGAGTTCAAATTGGATCTTGTTAAATTTATTCCTTCATGTCAATGAAAACCACTTGGTCAACAAGACCTGCAGATGAAAAGGGTAAGTGAAAGAGTTTCAGCGAATGCATAAAGAACATCAAACATTGAAGAATCACGTTAATTACAAATATTGGATTAATCTGACCTCGTGTATTAATGCAATATGGCTCCCTTAAAATGACGAGCATGAACACTAACATCACATTGATCCATTCAATTAGCATGCACATTATGGCCATCACACTGCTCCATCCAATTAACAGAGATTATTTATGCTTCTTGACAAGGTATAACAAATTCCCTGGCTCTTTTGTCCTATTTGTCAGCTGCCAGGGTAAATTTCATGAGATGTTGGTCTTCAATGTACCTATTTCTGGATACTGACTGTGACGCCCCTTCCCATAAATTAGAATTGTCACCCAGCGAATACAAAATTTAGTGGCATGCTGAAGGCCATGGGATGAAACATTTAATGAGGTAATGGTGATAAATATTTGACTGCCACTAATGAAGGTTACTATCACGTACAATATCCAAAATAAGATTGTGTTACAGTGTGACTTGTGAGTAGCATTTTTGTTGTGTCTAAGGTTCATTGGGGGGGGGGGGGGGGAATAACATTGTGACGAGTTCCATGTTTTGTAATTTTTGAAACATTAAAAATATATCGAACTAAAAAGTATAGATTCTGATCATTCTGGTGTGATTTTCTTATTGCCTTGAGTTATAAATGTTATTGTTTGGGGTATTAAGTATCTGGCTCAGAAATGAAGCTGGCAGTTGAATCCAATCTTGAATTGTTTTTTTGGCGTTTGCTAGTTTCTGATTCGGAGCTTTAAAGTGCATGGAAATGGCTAGTTTTGGCAGCAGTGATTGATTTGTGTTCTGGGTTGCTGTCACTTGCAGACTGGGTGAGGTACACTTTCAAGCAGCAAACAATAGGTTTATTCACCTGCTGCTTTCTTGGTCTTTTTGCAATTTGGTATTTAAGCCAAGATTGATTTATTTTTTGCCTCACTAGCACCTGAATTGTGATATTGATTTCTGAATTGTGATGCCTGGACGATGTGATCTAACTTTGGGCACGATTCAACTAAAAGGGAACAAAGTTCCACAGCAGACACATTTAGCTCCATTTTAAAATGGCGCCCAATCTCCGAGGCCCTGATGTGACCTGTCATGATATTCAAGTGAACATCACAGCACATAAGACCATAAGACCATAAGACATAGGAGCGGAAGTAAGGCCATTCGGCCCATCGAGTCCACTCCACCATTCAATCATGGCTGATTTCAACTCCATTTACCCGCTCTCTCTCCATAGCCCTTAATTCCTCGAGAAATCAAGAATTTATCAACTTCTGTCTGAAAGACACTCAACGTCCTGGCCTCCACCGCCCTCTGTGGCAATGAATTCCACAGACCCACCACTCTCTGGCTGAAGAAATTTCTCCTCATCTCTGTTCTAAAGTGACTCCCTTTTATTCTAAGGCTGTGCCCCCAGGTCATAGTCTCCCCTGTTAATGGAAACAACTTACCTACATCCACCCTATCTAAGCCATTCATTATCTTGTAAGTTTCTATTAGATCTCCCCTCAACCTCCTAAACTCCAATGAATATAATCCCAGGATCCTCAGACGTTCATCGTATGTTAGGCCTACCATTCCTGGGATCATCCGTGTGAATCTCAGCTGAACCCGCTCCAGTGCCAGTATGTCCTTCCTGAGGTGTGGGGCCCAAAATTGCTCACAGTATTCTAAATGGGGCCTAACTAATGCTTTACAAAGCTTCAGAAGTACATCCCTGCTTTTATATTCCAAGCCTCTTGAGATGAATGACAACATTGCATTTGCTTTCTTAATTACGGACTCAACCTGCAAGTTTACCTTTAGAGAATCCTGGATTAGGACTCCCAAGTCCCTTTGCACTTCAGCATTATGAATTTTGTCACCGTTTAGAAAATAGTCCATGCCTCTATTCTTTTTTCCAAAGTGCAAGACCTCGCACTTGCCCACGTTGAATTTCATCAGCCATTTCTTGGACCACTCTCCTAAACTGTCTAAATCTTTCTGCAGCCTCCCCACCTCCTCCATACTACCTGCCCCTCCACCTTTATTTGTATCATCGGCAAACTTAGCCAGAATGCCCCCAGTCCCGTCATCTAGATCGTGAATATATAAAGAGAACAGCTGTGGCCCCAACACTGAACCCTGCGGGACACCACTCGTCACCGGTTGCCATTCCGAAAAAGAACCTTTTATCCCAACTCTCTGCCTTCTGCCTGACAGCCAATCGTCAATCCATGTTAGTACCTTGCCTCGAATACCATGGGCCCTTCTTTTACTCAGCAGTCTCCCGTGAGGCACCTCATCAAAGGCCTTTTGGAAGTCAAGATAGATAACATCCATTGGCTCTCCTTGGTCTAACCTATTTGTTATCTCTTCAAAGAACTCTAACAGGTTTGTCAGGCACGACCTCCCCTTACTAAATCCATGCTGACTTGTCCTAATCTGACCCTGCACTTCCAAGAATTTAGAAATCTCATCCTTAACAATGGATTCTAGAATCTTGCCAACAACCGAGGTTAGGCTAATTGGCCTATAATTTTCCATCTTTTTCCTTGTTCCCTTCTTGAACAGGGGGGTTACAACAGCGATTTTCCAATCCTCTGGGACTTTCCCTGACTCCAGTGACTTTTGAAAGATCATAACTACGCCTCCACTATTTCTTCAGCTATCTCCTTTAGAACTCTAGGATGTAGTCCATCTGGGCCCGGAGATTTATCAATTTTTAGACCTCTTAGTTTCTCTAGCACTTTCTCCTTTGTGATGGCTACCATATTCAATTCTGCCTCCTGACTCTCCGGAATTGTTGGGATATTACTCATGTCTTCTACTGTGAAGACTGACGCAAAATACTTATTTAGTTCCTCAGCTATTTCCTTGTCTCCCATCACAAAATTACCAGCGTCATTTTGGAGCGGCCCAATGTCAACTTTTGCCTCCCGTTTGTTTTTAATGTATTTAAAGAAACTTTTACTATCATTCCTAATGTTACTGGCTAGCCTACCTTCATATTTGATCCTCTCTTTCCTTATTTCTCTCTTTGTTATCCTCTGTTTGTTTTTGTAGCCTTCCCAATCTTCTGACTTCCCACTACTCTTTGCCACATTATAGGCTTTGTCTTTTGCTTTGAGGCATTCCCTAACTTCCTTTGTCAGCCATGGCTGCCTAATCCCCCCTCTGATAACCTTTCTTTTCTTTGGGATGAACCTCTGTACTGTGTCCTCAATTACTCTCAGAAACTCCTGTCATTGCTGTTCTACTGTCTTTCCCACTAGGCTCTGCTCCCAGTCGATTTTCGTCAGTTCCTCCCTCATGCCCGACATACACACATACATAGTGATGGACAGATCAACGGACCAATTAGCACACACAACACGACAGCCAATCACAGACAAGAGCATACACAGTACAAAACAAGGAACACGACACATCCTGGACAGTCCAGCAGGAGACGGGTCAGGGCAAGGACCTCAAAGCCAGACACTCACACAGTCACCACGTGCTGAGTACCAAGTTTGTTATATAAATAGTTAAAAGAAATAAAACTGCGTTGTACCAATCGCAACCGTGTTGGTTCGTCTGTGTCTCAGAGTACCCAACACTTCATGGTACCAGACGTAAATTAAAACCTACCCACAAATCTGCCATCCTGCGCCATGGACACCGTCAACACACCGCAGCCGTTGCAAGTCACTGGGAACCTTGGCATAAATTGGACGCTGTTCAAACAACGCTTCGAACTCTTTTTGGAAGCCAACGAAAAACAGAGCGCCTAGGACAAAAGAAAGATCGCCATCCACCTCACCACCGCAGGTCAGCACGCCATCCATGTCTACAACTCCCTGGTGTTCGCGGAAGGCGAGGACAAATCTAAATACGACACGGTCCTCCTCAAGCTCGACCAACACTTCAACGTTGAGGTCAACGAGAGCTTTGAGGGGTATGTCTTCCAGCAGCGCCTGCAAGGTAAGGATGAGCTCTTTCAGTCATTCCTGACGCATCTCCACATACTCGCGCAGTCCTGCGGTTACGACACCACCTTTGAGTCCATGATCCGGGACCAGATCATTTTTGGGGTTGCCTCGGGCAGCCTACACCAGCAGCTTTTAAAAATAAAAGGCCTAACCTTAGCATCTGCAGTTGAAGCCTGTGTCCTGCACGAGAACGCGACTAGCCGCTATGCCCAATTTCAGGCGACCGAATCGGCACGGAGGGGGTCCTACGCGACCGGATCGGCGAGCCAGGTGCCCACGAGGCCGAACGGGTCCAGGCGACCGAGTTTCTCCCGGCCCGCGGCCCGGACGAGGGCGGCCGTTTCGCGCGCTTTTCGAGGCCTCTCGCGCTTGTGCGCCAAAACCTATGGCAACACTGAGGGACGTGATGCACAGGCGCGCTCGACGCAAGACCTTACTGTGCATGCACAGTGGCGCAACGAACGCCATGACGTCACAACGTGTGGCAACTGTGGAGCTGCACATTTAAAAGGGCAATGTCCCGCAAAAACCCGACAATGCCTGCGCTGTGGCAAGGTGGGCCACTACGCTGCTTACTGTCGAGCAGCTCAACCTGTCGATCTTCCACATCTCCGACACAGATGACCGAGACGCCTTCCGGGTTGCGGTCATTGATGGGAACCGAGTCAACACAATCAATCTGGGTGATGAATGGTGTGCCACCCTGACGGTCAACCCAAATTCATCGCCCACCTACTAGACTGGATTTATGAGACTGTTTACACGTTGGAATCATGCAACCACTGTTTTAACATGTTTATGTTCTTATCGTTACAGGAATTTGTTTTGTCGTTCCACATTTCCACGTTCTTTGTTATGGTACAACCTCGTTATTATGTCACACCCGACATCGCCCCTTGTATATAGTTAAGCCCCATGTACATGCTGTAAATATTACACACACACACATTTAGCTGCACTCAGTACACACCTCTATTTATAACCACGTAGGCACATAATATTGTAAAAAAGGGAAGGATGTCATGATATTCAAGTGAACATCACAGCACATACACACATACATAGTGATGGACAGATCAACGGACCAATTAGCACACGCAACACGACAGCCAATCACAGACAAGAGCATACACCATACAAAACAAGGAACATGACACTTCCTGGGCAGTCCATCAGGAGACGGCTCAGGGCAAGGACCTCCAAGCCAGACACTCAGACAGTCACCACATGCTGAGTACCAAGTTTGTTATAAATAGTTAAAAGAAATAAAACTGCGTTGTACCAATCGCAACCGTGTTTGTTCGTCTGTGTCTCAGAGTACCCAACACTTCATGACCCCCCCACCCAAACCCCAAAGCACTATGGGAGGTAGAAACCAGTACTAAACAGCATCCTGGCAATGTCCCCCCGGCACAGCCGTTACATCCTGGGCACCGGTAGAATACCACGAACGCTTAATGGCTCATTTAAATATGCAGACCTTGATCATGCCCAGTTAGGGCGAGATCCAGATTGTGAGGTCTCATGAGATTTCATTAAATCTCGCGAGGTGTTTAGAGAATCGCAAATCTCATGAGAGGCCTCTCGCAAGATTCAACGGCCTCACACCGACACCAAGTCGGGTGCAACAAGAGCACTGAATCGTGCCATAAAACTAAAGGGCCTGCTAAAAACCTGGCTCCTCTCATTAATTACATCATCACTATTCCATTAACTGGGTTATTCCCATCGTACTAAAGCTAACCACAACACCTCAATAGTCTAAACGCCAGGGAACCTTGGGGGACGATTCTCTAATATGGAGCCCACGTGCTCGCGCCATCATGAACGCCGTCGCGTGTCACGACGGCGCGAACCAGGCCCGGGTACAACCGATTCTGGCCCCATAGCCAGCACGGCCACTCCAGCCTCCTTTTGCGGTGCCAAACGGGCACCGTGCCAACCCGTGCATGCGTAGATGGGCCACGCCAACCTGCGCATGCACGGGGGACTTCTTTAGCGCACCGGCCCCGACTCAACATGGCGTCGGTGTTCAGGGGCCGGCCGCGCAGGAAAGTAGGCCCGGGGGGGGGGAGAGGCCGGCCCGCTGATCGGTGGGCTCAGATCGTGGACCAGACCCATCAGAGGGCCCCCCCCCCCTGGTAAAGGAGCCCCCCTCCCCCCCTCACAGGGCGCCCCCCCCCCCCACCGTTCGCGTAGAGTTCCCGCCGGCAGCCACCAGGGGTGAACAGCGCCGGCGGGACTCTGTCGTATCAGCACGGCCGCTCGGCCCATCCGGGCCGGAGAATCAACAGACCCGCCGATTCCAGCGACCAAACCCACCGGCGCAAATTGCGCCGATTCTCCGCACCTCGGAGAATCGCGTGCCAGCGTCGGGGCATCGTGGCGCGGTTGCGGCGATTCTCCGGCTCGGCGCGGGGCTCAGAGAATCGCCCCCCCTTCTTTCTATATTCATCACACTGGACAGAATTCTTCAGAAAATAAACTCCTGATTTGGACATTCAGTAGATCAAACAAGATTAAGGAATACTTAAATCCAAGATGAATAAGATGCAGGTGCACCCATTCCTATTGACAAATATCACAGACTAATATTCCATGGATATATAGAGTTGGCTGAAGGAAAAATTGGGATTAAGGAATGTGAAGACATATATTCATAATAAAATATGAACTAGAAACTTCTGGAACTGACATTAGTTTAATAAATGGACAATAAAATATTGAGAGTCATCTGACCTGGTCTGTGGAGTCACCTGACTCACTCCACCCGGCGCAATCTGGATCTCGCTGTCGGTAGGCTAATTTAAATACCCAGATGTCAGATTCACCCATTGCCCGGGAGTCAACATTCATGCCTGTGAGGCCTGCCAGGGTGCCATTTAACACTGGTTTACACAAACATGGACCAGGCGTAACAGCACCTGGGGTAGGCTCGCAGGCCATTATAGACCCTGGGTGGTTGGGGGCAGGGCAGAATAGTACCCTGGCACTCCCCTGACACCTGGGTACCTTGGCGATGGCAGTTTGGCGCCCTGGTAGGGTGTCCTGGGATAGCTTGCCAGGGTGCCAAGAGCACTGCTAGGGTGCCAGGCTGACAGTGCCCTGGTTCCAGGTTGGCACTGCCAGGGTTCGGGCCAGGAGCGCCTTGCCCATTGGAGGGGAAGGTAAGGGGGGGGGGGTTCCCACAGGCCTCAACATGGTTGGGGTTGAAGTTGGGGGTCAGGAAATCTCTCTGAATGTGGCCTCGGCGGGGAGAATCTCTCCGAGGCCAAAAGAAACAGCAGAGATGGCATTGAATAAGGGGGTGACTCTCGGCACTGGGCCCAAAAGCGGAGTTAAAACTTTTGTCCACTGAATCGCGCCCATCATCCTTTTCAAAAAGCTTACTGATTATGAACAGTTAGAAAAGGAACAGTGGTTTCAGTCGTTCTGCCTGTAACAGAAAGGTGAGGATGATAAATATAGAGTGTAGTATAGAAGAGAACTCAAAGAAACATTAGAAATAGACAAAGGAAGAAAAGAGAAAAATTAAAATGATTTTGTGGAAACTGTGAAAAATAATGCTAGGCTGGGTAAGACAGGTGACGTCTCCAAAAAATAAATTGGGTACACTAAATTTATTTTAAAAAGAATTTAAATTACATTCTGTCTTGTTGGAGATGGTCATCGCCTGGCATCAATGTTATTTGCCACTTGTCAGCCCAAGCCCGAATGTTGTCCATGTCTTATTGTATATGGACATGGACTGCTTCAGTATCTGAGGAGTTGTGAATGGTGCTGAACATTGTGCAGTCATCAGCGAACCTCTTCACTTCTGACCTTATGATGGAGAGATGGTCATTGATAAAGCAGCTGAAGATGGATGGACCTGGGATGCAACTCTAGGGACGTCCTGCGATGATATCCTAGGCCTGGGGTGATTGGCCTTCAACAACCTCAACCATCCTCTTTTGTGTCAGTTATGACTCCAACTGGGATAGAGTTTCCCCCTTCATTCCCACTGACACCAGGTTTTGCTGGGGCTCCTTGTTGCCACACTTAATCAAATCAAGTTGATGTCAATGAAAGTATCTCTCACCTCGCCTCTTGGGTTCAGCTATTTTGTCCATAAAAGCAGGATATTCTGCCAAAGGTTCAATGAAGGCCTAAACTGCCAATGCCTATTCATTATCTGTATCAAATAATTAGATATATATTTAACAGACTCTTCCACCTCCAGGCGTCATCCATCAGCACTTTGTTCAATTACAGCATGCTAAGGTGTTTCAGGATTGCAGGATTGTTCGCAGTCCCTTCATTTTAAAGGGAAACAAGAACAGCAGAGAATTATAGCTAACTTCTTTCCTTTCTCGCTGAAAGGATTCCCAACCATATTAAGGGAGCCTCATGCACCATTGAGGCTGGTTCAACCCTAGGTTAATAACTGTATTGTAACAATTTGCTAAAGCATTCAGTCAGGCTCAATAACTCCTCCCAGATGGACTGTTGCTATATTCCTCTCTAATACCATCAGCAATCACTCCTTTTCCACTTTGACACTTTTTAATTAAAACAAAAATTCTACATTAGTTTACATATTGGCCCAGTTATATCATTTTTAGCATGGCTCTTATTGAATCATACACTGACGCATACACTGAGCATTAATTGATGTTAAGAGCACCATTGATGTTAAAGGCGAGGATATTCCAAACCCCAGAAGGGAAGTTTGGAATAAATGCCTGCTCTGAACTCTATTTTGCAATTTGGTATAATGTGAGGGAGATGTGAAGACCCGTGAAGGATATCACAGACTCTTTTGTGGTGATTTTAAATAAAATAAATGTTCATTTAACAGTAAAACACACCACAAAAAAGTCAACTAAAATCTGTTCAACTACATTAATGGCTATCCTTAATACCTTTAAATTGACCCAGTTCCAAACTCCTCTATTTTACTATCCTCAGAGCTAAACCTCGCCAAACAACATCCCTTGGGTTTTTTAACTTTAAGCAAAATCCAGCAATGGTTACCATACCAGGCATCTGTATCTTTGGGGATTGCTTCTGATTTAGGATAGAGACAACTGGCTTCTCAAACTGGCTTTCTCCTAGTACAGCTTGTCGGTAGTGGGCACAACTACTGAGTGGGCTGCGGGCTCAAAACAGCTACCTTGCATCGGGTGAACTTACCTCTGATACACTGTTTTCCTTTTTATCTTCCATTATCTGAAATTGGAAAAAGAATATTGGCTAGGGAGATGGAACTAGGGCTGTGGTATGTTGATTAGCTGAGCAACCTTGTGAACAGATGTTTACCTTAGGCGAGTTGGAGATGGAGTGTTAAATGGAGATGGTAAAAATTCAAAAGGGAAGATGGGGGTGCGTTTCATATTTACATTCTAACGGGTCAGCTCATTGAATAAAGGTAATTAAGAGGGACTTCTGAGAAGGTTAATCATAGAATTTACAGTGCAGAAGGAGGCCATTCGGCCCATCGAGTCTGCACCAGCTCTTGGAAAGAGCACCCTACCCAAGGTCAACACCTCCACCCTATCCCCATAACCCAGTAACCCCACCCAACACTAAGGGCAATTTTGGACACTAAGGGCAATTTATCATGGCCAATCCACCTAACCGGCACATCTTTGGACTGTGGGAGGAAATCGGAGCACCCGGAGGAAACCCACGCAGACTCAGGGAGAATGTGCAGACTCCACACAGACAGTGACCCAACCCGGGAATCGAACCTGGGACCCTGGCACTGTGAAGCAACAGCACTAACCGCTGTGCTACCATGCAGCACCTTCCTGGGTACTTTTCTCTCCAATTAAAATTGGGTAGGCTGATGCTACTGTATTTGTTCCCCTGCCACAAACTCCATTCCCTCTTAAGAGCATAAGATCACAAGAACTAGGAGCAGGAGTAGGCCATCTGGCCCTTCGGACCTTCTCTGCCATTCAATGAGATCATGGCTGATCTTCTGTGGACTCAGCTCCACTTTCCCACCCGAACACCATAAATCTTTATTCCTTTATTCTTCAAAAAACTATCTATCAATTCCATTCCCTTTCAGTTATTACTGTGCAACTAAGTCAGCAAGAGTAAAATAGGCATGGTAATCACTCAGATAGCTTTGTCCTTGTTCTCCCCTCCCCCACTTCCTTCTATAGGATGTGGGCATTGTTGGCAAGGCCAGCATTCATTGCCCATTCATAATTGCTCTAGATTAGTTTGCTGGATCATTCCAGGGAACAGTTAAGTGTCAACCACATTGCTGTGGATCCGGAGTCATGAGGCGGCTAGACTGGGTAAAGTTGGCAGGTTTCTTTCCCCTGAAGAGGCATGAAGGAACCAGATGGATTTTTAACTTAAATTCCAGTCGCTGCTAGGGTGGGATTCGAACCCATATCGTCATCGCATTAGCCTGGATCGTAGGATTACTAGTCGCGGGACATCACCACTATGCCAGCATAACCGCACTGTTGTAACCAGAGAATAGAGAAAGAGTGTAAAGTTAAAATCGATGGTGGGAAGAAAGGAATAAAAGTTCTAAATTGAGGGGAAGAGGGGGGGGGAGGGGGGTGAGGGGGGGGGGAGGGGGGGGAGGGAGACAAATTTTACGAAGCTGAGAGATGATCTGGCAAGAGTGAACTGGATGCAGTTATTAGAAGGAAAAACTGTGTCAAATCAGTGGGAGGCATTCAAAGGCGAAATTCTACGGGCATAGTGTAGACATGACCCCACAAAGAAAGAGGGTGGTAACCAGAACACCCTGTAATCCAGAAGATTAGGGCCAAAATAAAACAGAAAAAGAAAGCTTCGGACAGTACCAAAAGGCTAGAGGAGTACAGGAATGAAGTAAAAGCAGAAATTAGGAAAGGACGGCACGGTGGCACAGTGGTTAGCACTACTTCCTTACAGCACCAAGGGCCCGGGCTTGATTTCCACCCAAGTGTCTGTCGGTGTGGAGTTTGCACATTCTTCCCGTGTCTGCATGGGTTTCCTCTGGGTGCTTTGGTTTCTTCCCACAGTCTCAAGATGTGCAGGTTGGATGCTAAATTGCCTCGTAGTCTCCAAATCGTAGGTTGCGTTATAGGGATAGGGTGGGGATTGGGCCTGGGTGGGGTGCTGTTTTGGAGGGTCGGGTGTGATCCGACCTGCCCTCTGTAATAGTGGGACCCTTCCAAGGACCCCTGTAATAGAGGGCCCCTCACAGGGGTCCTGTAATGGGAGCCCCACAGGGATCCCTGTAATAGAGGGCCCCTCACAGGGGTCCTGTAATGGGGGCCCCACAGGGATCCCTGTAATAGTGGGACCCATCACAGGGGCCCCTGTAATAGGGGCATCCCCCCCCGACAGGGACCTCATGCCTAAAGGAACCCCCTCCAAAGGCACCCCCCCCCCCCCCCACGCAGACCCAACACCCTCCACACAGACCACCCCCCCCCCCCCAAGAAAAGAAACCGCTCTGAAAGCTAGAGTGCAGACCGGACAGGGACAGAAGGAAGCAATACAGCTGTAAGACTTACCTTGCAGCTCCACATGTCCATTCCTCGAAGGAGAGCAGTTGCTCCTGCGTCTGGTTTCCACAGATCTATTATCTGCAGGCCATTCATAGCTTTGAAATTGTGGTCTGTGATTGACAGCTCATAAAAACAATCTGGAGCTTTGATCCATTCATATCCTTTCCCACTTCAATGGCCTAAGTGGTGAAACACCAATGTTTGTAACATTGACCACATCAAAGAGAGGTAAGTGCAGTGAAATCACACGCTTGAGTGATTGGATGCACTTAATGCAACTTACATAAAATCATAGAAAATGTTCAGCACAGAAAGAGGCCATTCAGCCCATCTTGTCTGTGCCAGCCCTAGTACCACCCAGGTGCCCTTTCTAATTCCACATTCCTGCACCCGGTCCATAGCCCTGTAGCTTAGAGCACCTAAGGTGCAGATCCAGGTACCTTTTAAAAGGGTTTAGGGTCTCTGCCTCCACCATCAACTTGGGCAGTGAATTCCGGACTTCCACTACCCTCTGCGTAAAAAGGTTTTCCCTCATGTCCCCTCTACACGTTCTGCCACATATCTTGAATCTTTAAAACCCTTTCCACAGCCTGTGCATCTACACACAAGTTCCCCTGTTCATCTCTGATAAGTCCTACTGTTACCTTAACTAATTTTTACCATTAACATATTGGTAAAACATCTTTGTGTTTTCATGAACTTTACTTGCTGATCTTTTTTCATGCCCTCTCTTTGATTTCCTTATTTGATTTCTAACTTTGTCCCTTCACTTCCTATACTTGTCTCGGCAATCTGCAATGATTGGTTCTTTATGCCTGTCATACACTTTCTTTTTCTGTTTGATCTTCCCCCGTATTCCTCTAGACAACCAGAGGGGGTCAGATTTGGCTGTATCACTCTTATTTTTGAAGGGGACATGTCTAATTTGCACCTGTAGGGTCTCTCCTTTTAGTGCTTCCCACCGGTTCGGCCAGTCCACCTCAGCCAAGTCCTTTCTCTTTTTTACAAAATTTGCATTCCCTCAGTTCAATGTTTTTACTCCTGCTTTATCTCTGTCCTTTTCAATGGTGCTACTGAATCTAACTGAATTGTGTTCACTATCCTCGATATGGTCACCAACTGTCACTTCACCCACTTGCCCTTATTCGTCCCCCATGACTAAGTCTAGAATTGCATCTCCTCTCGTCCCCTTCATAGGGACATCCCATGGGACCCCTGCAATAGTGGGACCCCCCTCCAAGGATCCCTGTAATAGGGGGTCCCTGTGGAGGGCCCCCTATTACAGGGATCCTTGGAGGGGTCCCACTATTACAGGGGTCCCTATGGGGGGGGGGGGGGAGCCCTATTACAGAGGTCCCAATGAGGGCCCCCTATTACAGGAGTCCTATCTGGGTTTGTCACTAATTGGGCGAAAACATTTCCTGGACAACTACATGAAACTTTCTCCCTCGGTTCCCCTTATATAGTTTGATTTCCAGTTGATATTGGGATAGTAAAAGTTTCCTACTATTATTACCCTCCTGTTCTTACAGGCAGAGATTTTCCTACCTATTTGCTCTTCTATCTCCCTTTCACAATTTGGGGGTCCATAGAATAATCCCAGTAGTGTGACTCGCCATCCTTTTTTATATCATCCCTTCTCACAACTGGAATGGATTCCTTAACCATTAGTGCTACTCCTCTCCTTTTTTATCTTTCCTTCTGTGCTGCCTGGAACTCTGTATCGAGGGATATTGAGCTGCCTCCTTTAGGCAGGTTTCCATTGTAGCAATGACATCCTGCTGGTATGTGTCTACCTGTCCTCTTAACTTATCTATCTTGTTTGTAACATCCCTTGCATTGAAGTACAAACAGTTTAAGCCCGCCATTTTCCCTTGCTGTACACTTTTAAAACTTTCATTCTCCTGTGGAGGGTCCCCCTATTGCCAGTCCCTGTCGGGGGTCTCCCTATCACAGGGGTCCCTGGTGGGGTTCTCCCTATTAAATGGGTCGAGGGGGGGGGGGGGGGGCGGATCGCCCCCGTACTTGAGCTGGGGGGGTGGGGGGCTCACCAGGCAATCCAGAGATGGGGGCTGCTGTGGGTGCGGGGCAGGTCGGGGCCGATGAGCGGTGCAGGGGGCAGGGTTGGACCTCGCAGTGGGCCAAAGGGGCCTCCTTGGGCCACTGCGGGGTCAACCATGTCAGAGCAATGATTGTAGAGACCACAAGTGATTCCCAGCCACGGGGGGGGGGGGGGGGGCGTAGATTCCCATTTGCATTTATTTACATGCGATGTGGAACTCGTTCATGCCACCAGCGGGGATTCAGAGCATGGCATTCACCCAGCGCGCATGCCGATTCCAATTTTGCTCCCATGCCCGATTCTCCGACCCATCAGGGAACGCATTCCAGGCATCCTGGGACGAATAATTCAGCACGTTGCTTTTACCGTAGAGGGAAACCTTCCCAGTTTTGGTGTACAAAGCTGAAAACAGAGCAGCAGCAGCAGGACCCTAAAATCAAGATCAGCCAACAGAGGATACAGTCGCCATAGAAATTACAATGTGAGATAGGATAATTATCAACAATATCAACAAAAACACAAAATGTCTGAGGAAATCACGGATTTAATCCACCGTAGCTATCAATGCTGCATTTTAATCTGATGCTCCCTTTGTGATATGCTGTTGATTTTCCTTTTTGGGGTATGTGTGTGTGATCCTGGGCAGGATTGTAGAAATTCCATCGGTCATTGCTTCTCACTCAGAATAGGGGATGTTAGTGAACGATTTTGACTCCTTAAAATTTTGGCGTGGGTGCCTGAGGGAACTGCAGAAATTCTCCATGTTTTTAAAGATTGTGCTTTTCTGAAGAGTAAAGCCCCTGTTTCTCATATTTTGTTTATTGAACAGTCTATGTGAAGCCTGCTTCTGTTACTCACTCCTGCAATTGCCTAAAGTTAAGGATTAGATTCTAAATCCAGCATTTTAGCCAATGTTTAGCTTTAGGGTAGCACGGTAGCATTGTGGATAGCACAATTGCTTAACAGCTCTGGGGTCCCAGGTTCGATTCCGGCTTGGGTCGCTGTCTGTGCGGAGTCTGCACGTCCTCCCCGTGTGCGCGTGGATTTTCTCCGGGTGCTGGTCCGGTTTCCTCCCACAGTCCAAAGATGTGCAAGTTAGGTGGATTGGCCATGATAAATTGCCCTTAGTGTCCAAAATTGCCCTTAGTGTTGGGTGGGGTTACTGGGTTATGGGGATAGGGTGGAGGTGTTGACCTTGGGTAGGGTGCTCTTTCCAAGAGCCGGTGCAGACTCGATGGGCCGAATGGCCTCCTTCAGCACAGTAAATTCGATGATAATCAAGATTACCAGTTTGGTAATCCACTTGCCATTTTCCGCAGTCAGCTGTACCTATTTATTAATTAAACACCAGTGACATTTTGAGTATTTGCACTCCTATGCTAATCATCGTGAATCATAAATAAGACAACTGAAAACCCTTAGATTCTCTTCTTGTTGGAGAGTTGTTCAATGATCTTAAGCTTAGTTGCATTGATTATTATATCAGTTATTACATAACTGCCCAAAATAAACTTGCATCAGATGGTTCAAAACTTTCTTACAGAAATGCACCATAAGTAACATGGTCAAGGTTCATATCTGAGGGCCGCTATGCAGACTGCTCCTGGTCTCAGCTGTTCCAAGTTGAGAGATTAGTTTAGTGGGCTTATTGGGGTGGAGATAGTGTGAGTGGGGGTGGAGGCAGTGTGAGTGGGAGGGGAGACGGTGTAAGCGGGAGTGGAGATGGTGTGAGTGGGGGGGGGAAGATGGTGTGCTGGGGATGGTGTGAGTGGGAGAGGGGTTGGTGTGAGTGTGAGAGGGGGGTGTGGAGATGGTGTGAGTGGGGGGGGGGAGACGGTGTGAGTGGGGGGGAGACGGTGTGAGTGGGGGGGAGACGGTGTGAGTGGGGATGGTGTGAGTGGGGGTGGAGATGGTGTGAGTGTGAGAGGGTGGGTGGAGATGGTGTGAGTGGGGGGGAGACGGTGTGAGTGGGGATGGTGTGAGTGGGGGTGTAGATGGTGTGAGTGGGGGGGGAACGGTGTGAGTGGGGGGGGGAACGGTGTGAGTGGGGGGGGGAACGGTGTGAGTGGGGGGGAGATGGTGTGATTGGGGAGATGCTGTGAGTGGGGGGGAGATGGTGTGAGTGGGGATGGTGTGAGTGGGGGGGAGATGGTGTGAGTGGCGGGGGGAGGTAGTGTGAGTGGGGGAGGAGGTGGTGTGAGTGGGGGGAATGGTGTGAGTGGGGGAGGATGGTGTGAGTGAGTGTGGATGGTGTGAGTGGGGGTGGGGATGGTGTGAGTGGGGGTGGTGTTAATGGGGGTGAAGACGATGTGAGTGGGGGAGGGGACGGTGAGTGGGGTTGGGGACGGTGTGATTGGGGTGGGGATGGTGTGAGTGGGGGTGGGGATGGTGTGAGTGGGGGTGGAGACGGTGTGAGTGGGGGTGGGGACGGTGTGAGTGGGGGGTGGGGATGGTGTGAGTGGGGGTGGGGATTGTGTGAGTGGGGGTGGGGCTGGTGTGAGTGGGGGTGGGGCTGGTGTGAGTGGGGGGGGAGACGGTGTGAGTGGGGGTGGGGATGGTGTGAATCGGGGTGGAGACGGTGTGATTGGGTGGGGAGACGGTGTGAGTGGGGGGGGGTGACGGTGTGAGTGGGGTTGGAGACGGTGTGAGTGGGGGTGGAGACGGTGTGAGTGGGGTTGGAGACGGTGTGAGCGGGGTGGGGATGGTCTGAGTGGGGGGGTGACGGTGTGAGTGGGGTTGGAGACGGTGTGAGCGGGGTGGCGATGGTCTGAGTGGGGGGGGGGATGACGGTATGAGTGGGGGTGGAGACGGTCTGGGTGAGGCCTCAGGTCTGAGTGTTGGCTCCAAACTTAGTGACCTCTTTCCAGCTCCGTACACTGTCTGCTTTGACTGGCATGACCTGTGAGGGCATGCCAGTGTCTAGTCGTAAACTTCATGGGCATTTTGGTGGAGAGGAAAGAAGACACAATATCAGCAGCTCCTGAGGCTAAATGTGTTTTGCAGTAGAAAGTTTGACTCAGAAGGACTCACAACATGAGTGCATATTGAACTATCAGACAACTGGACAAGAAAAACCCATTTACACAGTCCATCTGATTCCACGGTCAATTAAGAAGCAAATTTAATCGGAAGGAAAAAAGTCTTTATATCTTCTTCAAATAATATTTCAAAATGCGGTTCCAAACAGCCCTATCCTTCCAGGAGCACAGAGGTGAAAAGTTTCCCCTGTGAAATCAACAGCTTCACCTTTAAGTCTTGAGGACCAGTACTCCAGCTTAAAACAGGCGCACAGTACTGGGGTCAACAGCAAATCTTGCAGCAGGTAAAGAAATGCCGAAGATGTGGAAGTTGCCAACCAGGATTACTAATGCCCTCCTACCTATTTCGTAACAGTGAAGATTAACACATGTGGCCCTGCCGTCTGATCCTCACAGCGTGACAAGGCATTGCTCTATCTTGTGTAGTGACCGTCTTGGTTCCGCCTTCTTGTTTGTAGTCCCTGTAACCACCCCCCTCCCCCCCCCCCCCCCCCCACCCCCCAACACAAACTATAAGAGGTGTTGCATTCCATCTTGTGCACTGACCCCCTGATTGTGCACTTAATCCCCTTCTCAGAAAGAGCGCCATCACCCATAAGGCGAGGTACGCGATCATGGTTTGTGTAACCTAGAGCAGTGCATGTTCTCCGATAACATGTCAGATGCCCTCCTTGGCAATTTTTACTTCTCTTGGCCTTCAGATAAAGACTTCAAAGTTAAATCCGTGGCAGCTATAGCAATGGCTGCAATCTGCTGACTGTCGATCCAACAGCCTATTGTTGAAGGTAAGGTAGAGACTAAGGTGCTCATCTCGTAACCATCTTCGCAATTTAAATCCTAGAAATGAAATGAAATTATAACCGCTGGCAAATACTTCTTCCGTGTTAGTAATTAATTCAATTTTTGATTGATATTCTATCAATGGCAGGTATGGAAGCTAACATATTATACAGAGAGCTGTAGAGGATTGCCGAGATATGGAAAGAGATTTGGAATAGATCCATAACTTACATATTTAAGTATCTCTGCTGCTTCAGTGATTTATTTTCTGTGCCAATTTTCTGCTTGCCACTCATTCCCTGAAGGCATTAACCCCTTGCTTGCCTATAATTCTACAAGACAAATTGGTAGGGGACGATGGCCAGGGTGGCAATGTCGTAAGTCTAGCAACCCAGAGGCCCAGGCTAATGCTCTGGGGACATGGGTTCAAATTCAATTAATAAAATCTGGGACTAAAATCTAGTCACGGCAAGAGGAAACCACTGTTGGTTGCTTAAAAAAAACCTCATCTGCCACACTCATGCTGTCTCCATGTGTCTCCAGACCTACAACACTGTGGTTGACTCCTAACTGGCCCAGTCACTGAAATGGCCTGACAGGCCAGCCAGTTCAAGGGCAAATGGGATGGGCAACAAATGCCAGCCTTGCCAGATATACCCAAACCTAATGGCAGAAAAATACATTTTTTTACAAAGTGCCAGTCCTCTCGCCTAAGCTATCAGTATTCATGTTTGGGCCTTGACAGTTTGAATGCTATTGAACAACACATCTAACCCTATCCTGACTGTCGCGATTACGTGCTGCCAACTCTGGACTGGGGTTGTTAAGAACATAAGAAATATGGAGTAGGAGCAGGCCATTGAGCCTCTAGAGCCTGCTCCGCTATTCAATAAGATCGTGGGCAATCTGACTGTTGCCTTAACCCCTGTGGTAATACCAGGTATTGCAGTACCTGAGAGATGGATGCCCATTGGCTAGACCTAGGAGTCTACCATTGGCTAATGTACATAGCTCCGCCCTGAGAGGCGGGGTATAAGAACCAATGCCGTCCCAGCAGCCTTCACTTTCTGTATCAAAGCTGCTGGGTACAGTTCTAGCTGATTAAAGCCGATTAGTTATGACTCACCTTGTCTCGAGAGTAATTGATTGTGCATCAACCCCGCTTTCCTGCTTGTCCCCTCTTCACCTACCCCACCAAAGAAAACCCTTGACTCCCTCACAGATCAAACATGTCGAACTCAGCCTTGAATATAGTCAATAACCCAGCCTCCTTTTCTCCCTGAGGTAGAGGATTCCAGAGATTAACAGTCCTCTGAAAAAATAAATTCCTCTTCATCTCTGTTGTAAATTGAGACCTCTATTCTAGAACTCCACCCACTCAGTATGGATTTCCCCTACGGACGGATTCTTCAAAATTGTAATGAGTATACGTCCAACCTGCTCAACCTCTCCTCATAAGACAAACTCCTTCATGCGAGGAATCAGCCCCGTGAACCTTCTCGGAACTGCCTCCAACGCAAGTGTATCGCTCCTTAAATCAAGGGTGTGATCTGACGGAAAAGTCTCGAAGTGTCATTTCAGGCGGGTTTGACTGGGAGTTTCACCCCGGCTCTGTCAGCGAGCTCCTCACTGCCGTCTAACCACATTTAGTCATTGTTCCGGGCCCTGGGAGTGTCTCCCCGGTCAAGCCCACACCAGAATTTTTTTCATCACTGGGGAGCTGAACTCGCTGGCCAGGCCGGCTCCTCACAGATCGGGCCACCATTTT
This sequence comes from Scyliorhinus torazame, assembly GCF_047496885.1. Classification (NCBI taxonomy): domain Eukaryota; kingdom Metazoa; phylum Chordata; class Chondrichthyes; order Carcharhiniformes; family Scyliorhinidae; genus Scyliorhinus; species Scyliorhinus torazame. Next base: position 100,139,111 of record NC_092727.1, read on the forward strand.
GAAAGGGTGCCCCAATCTCTAAGTGAGCTGGAGGGTCCCCCACCTATGGGCAATGTCACCCCTTCCACACACATGGGCATTACCCCACACCCCACCCCTACACCGCCAAGTGAGGACACCCTGATTTGGGGGTCACTGAGGCCCCCAATTTCCAGGCCTTCCCATGACCCCTTTCACCCTCCCAACCTTTACCCCCCCCAACCTCCCAGAGGCCCCTTCATGCCCCCCCCCGTCCCCCCAGCCTTCAAACCCCCCTCATCCTTCCTTTCATGGTCATGGCACCCCTCCAGTTCTGACCCTTGGCAATGCCAGCCCGGCACCTGTGCACACTGGCACTGTCACTCTGGCACCCTGACTGTGCCATGTGAGCACCTTGGCGGTGCCAGTGTCCAGGTGCAAGCCTGGCAGTGCCAAGATGCACATGTGTCAAGAGGAGAACCAGGTGTCACCCCACCCTGTCCTTGACAGCCCAGGGGCCTCCAATGGCCTTGGAGACCCCCCAGGTGGCATTCCAGCTGCTCCATGTTTGCTTGCCCAGTCCGAAACGGCGCCCGGCTGGCGTCTCCCTGGGGAGACACGTAGATGCTGTTAGCTGGTTATATCCGGCTTCAGCACACTTATGCGAGTTCAGAACCCACTTGCGATGCCTCAGGAGATCTGGTCAGTTCTCGTGAGGCACAACGGCTGCCGGGAAGCCTGGGGAGGGGCTCTCCCGGCATCTACATGCCGCGCCCGCTCTGATCCTCCGCGTCTTCGATGAGCGTGTAGATCTCCGGGCTCACCCTGGAATGCAGGACCTGCATTTTCTGATCTTCCGGGGGCCGTTCGAAGGTAACCTTCGAAGCATGCTAGCCCGTGTTTAAACATGGCCGCCGAGTTTGCTGCATGGGGGCTGATTTGCAGACACTCCGGGGCGATCCGGAGCTCCATAGTCTTTTTAAGTCTGCTTAATAAATTGTAGCGCAACAATTACTCACTCAATAACAACGACCGCAACGGGTGCGAGACGCCATGCCTCATCGACTCTGGGAGCACGGACAGTTTTATCCACCTGGATACGGTAAGACGCTGTTTTCTTTCCATTCGTCCGAGCACCCGAAAGATTTTCCTGGCAGCGGGATCCCATTCCGTAGAGATCAAAGGGTTCTGCATCGCGAACCTAATGGTGCAAGGGAGGGAGTTTAAGAATTATAGGCTTTATGTCCTTCCCCAACTCTGCGCTCCCACTCTCTTAGGGTTAGATTTCCAGTGTAACCTCCAGAGCCTAACGTTCCAATTCGGCAGCCCAATACCCCCACTCACTATCTGCAGCCTCGCGACCCTCAAGGTTGAACCGCCTTCCTTGTTTGCGAACCTCACCCCGGATTGCAAACCCGTTGCCACTAGGAGCAGACGATACAGCGCCCAGGATCGGACGTTTATCCGGTCTGAAGTCCAGCGGCTGCTGAAGGAAGGCATAATCCAGGCCAGCAATAGTCCCTGGAGAGCCCAGGTGGTAGTTGTGAAGACCGGGGAGAAGCAGAGGATGGTCGTAGACTATAGTCAGACCATCAATAGGTACACGCAGCTCGATGCATACCCTCTCCCCCGCATATCCGACATGGTCAATCGGATTGCACAGTACAAAGTCTTTTCCACCGTGGACCTCAAGTCCGCATACCACCAGCTCCCCATCCGCCCGAGTGACCGCAAGTACACGGCCTTCGAGGCAGACGGGCGGCTCTACCATTTTTTAAGGGTCCCATTTGGCGTCACGAACAGAGTCTCGGTCTTCCAACGGGAGATGGACCGAATGGTTGACCAGCACGGTTTGCGGGCCACGTTCCCATACCTCGACAATGTAACCATCTGCGGCCATGACCAGCAGGACCACAACGCCAACCTCCACAAATTCCTCCAGACCGCTAACGCCCTGAACCTTACCTCTCACGAGGAAAAATGCGTTTTTAGCTCCAACCATCTGGCTATCCTGGGATACGTAGTGCGTAATGGAGTGATAGGCCCCGACCCTGAACGCATGCGCCCCCTTATGGAATTTCCCCTTCCCCACTTCTCCAAAGCCCTGAAACGCTGCCTGGGCTTCTTCTCGTACTACGCCCAGTGGGTTTCCCAGTACGCAGACAAGGCCCACCCGTTAATCCAGTCCACTACCTTCCCCGTGGACAGAGGCCCGCCAGGCCTTCAGCTGCATCAAAGCGGATATCGCAAAGGCCACGATGCACGCAATCGACAAGTCCCTCCCCTTCCAGGTCGAGAGCGACGCATCCGATGTAGCTCTGGCGGCCACTCTCAACCAAGCGGGCAGACCCGTGGCCTTTTTCTCCCGGACCCTCCACGCCTCAGAAATCCGCCACTCCTCAGTAGAAAAGGAGGCCCAAGCCATAGTGGAAGCTGTGCGACATTGGAGGCATTACCTGGCCGGCAGGAGAGTCACTCTCCTCACTGACCAACGATCGGTAGCCTTTATGTTTGATAATGCTCCGAAAGCATGTGCGGGCGCACAAATCAGACCCGTTGGTCGAGAGGGTTTACCTTCCCACGCAAACCCTCAGTACGCCTACGTGGCGTACCCCGACGGCCGACAGGACACAGTCTCCCTGCGGGACCTGGCGCCCGCCGGAAACACACACACACCCCCAATACCAATCACCCCTTCCCTCCCACCGGCGCACCCCACGACTGCTCCCTTCCCGGCAGGATCGGTCCTCCTCCTGTGCCCGCCCAGGAGTAAAGAAACAGGGACGAACAGCGCAACGCTCCCAGAGACGACAGTGCCCGAGCCAGCACCTGCACCATCACCGGGGCTGAGGCGATCGACAAGGACGACCAGGGCACCCGCTCGACTCGTGGTATCCGCGTGACAAAAACCTGTAAACAATTCTGGCAAAACCTGTACATAGTTAACTGTTGGGCTAAATGCATAGCCACTGTACGAAATTAGTTCCAGGACCAGCCTTGTAAACCCCTACCACCATGCGACCCACCACCCCGCCGGGTTCTTTTTTAACAAGAGGTGAATGTGGTGGTATGTATTAGGGGTAGTACGGTACCTGTGAAGCCGAGAGGCTATTGGCAGACAGGTCTCGGGTCCTGGTTGTATCTGCCGCCTGCTGGCTCCGCCCTGAAGGCGGAGTATAAGAGCCCGGGTTCTCCCAGCAGACGCATTCTGTAACTGAGCTGCTGGGGAACAAGTTTTGCTTAATAAAGCCTCGATTGACTTCATCACTTCTCGACTTGAGTGAGTAATTGTTGCGCTACAGGCTGACACCTGGGGAAACGGACAGGCAGCTTTGCTACTGGAGAGAACTCGTTCATGAACGATTAAAGGCTTCTCTTTCAAAAATTCATTCACATAAATGACTGTCCAAAGTCCACACTGCTTACTTGCCTCTTCCACCTGTGGCACTCTTGGGAACAGGGAAGGTGAACACAGCCATGAAATCTTGATGAGGTGAAAGAGATGAGACCAGTGTGGACTGCAACATCTTAGGGATCCCGGGAACGATAAAGATAGGAGAGGAAAGTAGGAAACGAGACTTAACCACCGAGGGCGTGCATCAGTGTAGTGTTCCTAAGGAATGAAGAAGCAATCACAATTAGCCAAGTGAAATATAATGGATAACTCTCAGTCCGATCTAACACTCACATGGTGGATCCTGGATCCATGGAGCATATCTCAACCATCATAGTTTACGATTTTCCGACTGTTAATGTTAATAGATAGAAAACCATGGACTGTGTGCCTGTAAACTCATGGGATATACCAGATCACCAAATAGAAAAAGACACAGAAAGAGACATGCATCAATTGAGAGACAGACGGACAGAACCATAACAGAGATTATTTTGAGGCGAGAGGTGAGAGGGTTTTTTTAAATTAGACTAGGTAACGCCCTGTATGTTAAAATCTTGGCCGGAGCAGAGTTTAAGAAACTGAAAATGGGTGGAAATTTGATGGGCTTGCATCAACTCAGCCGATTCAGCAGGAGTTGACAACCTCCAATACTGAAATCTCTACGTAGCCAAACAAACTCAAAACAAAATTCTGCTGCTCATCAATAATGTCTGGTTGCAACCATATTGAGTATTTGTGGTGTTTGGCTCCCTCTAGCAGTGAATCAATTCACTGCGCCTCGCTCTATGATTTGCCTTGTTTGCAGATCAGTGGGTTACTGTGTTCTATGGAAAACTTGGAATTGTGGTGCATTGTTCTCTTATTTTTGTAGTTTTAAAGGATCAAGGTTTTTTTTTGCTTAGTGCCATTGTTTCTCCATATGTCTAGTGCACAGTTCTACAAAAGAAACAGGTTCAAAAACCATATGAAATGTACTTGCAGTGCAGTCGCTTTGAGACAGAATGAATTCTTTACCAGGGAACTTTGAGAGGGAATAATTGAAGACCAAGCTCCTTTAAAATTTAATCAATATGGATAATAATTGCCCAGAGATGATTCTACAAGAAACACTGGAGACCCATAAAAACTAAATAATAATTCTAATATTCGCACATCGTGCACATTTTTAGGATGATAAAAGAAAATCTTAAACACTAATTCAATTGGTAGACAGTTAAGTCTGCTTTAGAAGAATGAAGGGACCACAACTCACAATTACACAAAGTTGGGTGGAAGGGTGAGCTGTGAGGAGGACGTAGAGGTCCTTCAGTGTGATTTGGACAAGTTGAGTGAGTGGGGAAATGAATGGCAGATGCAATATAATTTGGAGGAATGCGAGGTTATTCACTTTAGAAGCAAAAACAGAAAGGCAGACTATTATCTGAATGGCTATAAATTAGGAGAGAGATAGGTGAAATGAGGTGGTGTCCTCGTGCACCAGTCACTGAAGGTAAGCATGCAGGTCCAGGAGGCGTAGCGAGAGTATTTACGTACAGGAGCAGGGATGTCTTGCTGCAATTATACAGGGTCTTGGTGAGGTCACATCTGGAATACTGTGTGCAGTTTTGGTCTCCTTATCTGGGGAAGGATGTTCTTGTTTAAGAGGGAGTGCAGTGAAGGTTTACCAGACTGAATCCTGCGATGGCAGGACTGACGTATGAGGAGCGATTGAGTTGGTTAGGATTGTGTTCACTGGTGTTCAGAAGAATGAGGGGAGATCTCATAGAAGCCAATAAACTTTAACAGGACCAGTCAGAGTAGATGCAAGAAGGGTGTTCCCAATGGTAGTGGTGTCCAGAGCTATAAGACCATAAGACCATAAGACATAGGAGCGGAAGTAAGGCCATTCGGCCCATCGAGTCCACTCCGCCATTCAATCATGGCTGATTTCAACTCCATTTACCCGCTCTCTCTCCATAGCCCTTAATTCCTCGAGAAATCAAGAATTTATCAACTTCTGTCTTAAAGGCACTCAACGTCCCGGCCTCCACCGCCCTCTGTGGCAATGAATTCCACAGACCCACCACTCTCTGGCTGAAGAAATTTCTCCTCATCTCTGTTCTAAAGTGACTCCCTTTTATTCTAAGGCTGTGCCCCCGGGTCCTAGTCTCCCCTGCTAATGGAAACAACTTCCCTATGTCCACCCTATCTAAGCGATTCATTATCTTGTAAGTTTCTATTAGATCTCCCCTCAACCTCCTAAACTCCAATGAATATAATCCCAGGATCCTCAGACGTTCATCGTATGTTAGGCCTACCATTCCTGGGATCATCCGTGTGAATCTCCGCTGGACCCGCTCCAGTGCCAGTATGTCCTTCCTGAGGTGTGGGGCCCAAAATTGCTCACAGTATTCTAAATGGGGCCTAACTAATGCTTTATAAAGCTTCAGAAGTACATCCCTGCTTTTATATTCCAAGCCTCTTGAGATGAATGACAACATTGCATTTGCTTTCTTAATTACGGACTCAACCTGCAAGTTTACCTTTAGAGAATCCTGGACTAGGACTCCCAAGTCCCTTTGCACTTCAGCATTATGAATTTTCTCACCGTTTAGAAAATAGTCCATGCCTCTATTCTTTTTTCCAAAGTGCAAGACTTCGCACTTGCCCACCTTGAATTTCATCAGCCATTCCTTGGACCACTCTCCTAAACTGTCTAAATCTTTCTGCAGCCTCCCCACCTCCTCATACTACCTGCCCCTCCACCTATCTTTGTATCATCGGCAAACTTAGCCAGAATGCCCCCAGTCCCGTCATCTAGATCGTTAATATATAAAGAGAACAGCTGTGGCCCCAACACTGAACCCTGCGGGACACCACTCGTCACCGGTTGCCATTCCGAAAAAGAACCTTTTATCCCAACTCTCTGCCTTCTAGGGGCGAAATTCTCTGGAAATGGCGCGATGTCCGCCGACTGGCGCCCAGAACGGCGCAAATCAGACAGGCATCGCGCCGCCCCAAAGGTGCGGAATGCTCCGCATCTTCGGGGGCCGAGCCCCAACCTTGAGGGGCTAGGTCGGCGCCGGACTGATTTCCGCCCCGCCAGCTGGCGGAAAAGGCCTTTGGTGCCCCGCTAGCTGGCGCGGAAATGACATCTCCGGGCGGCGCATGCGCGGGAGCGTTAGCGGCCGCTGACGGCATTCCCGCGCACGCGCAGTTGAGGGAGTCTCTTCCGCCTCCGCCATGGTGGAGACCGTGGCGAAGGCGGAAGGGAAAGAGTGCCCCCACGGTACAGGCCCGCCCGCGGATCGGTGGGCCCCGATCGCGGGCCAGGCCACCGTGGGGGCACCCCCCGGGGCCAGATCGCCCCGCACCCCCCCCAGGACCCCGGAGCCTGCCCGCGCCGCCTTGTCCCGCCGGTAAGGTAGGTGGTTTAATTTACGCCGGCGGGACAGGCATTTTAGCGGCGGGACTTCGGCCCATCCGGGCCCGCCAACCGGCGCGGCGCAATTCCCGCCCCCGCCGAATCTCAGGTGCCGGAGACTTCGGCAACCGGCGGGGGCGGGATTCACGCCAGCCCCCGGCGATTCTCTGACCCGGCAGGGGGTCGGAGAATCTCGCCCTAGGTGTCACAGTCTGAGGATACGAGGTAGACCATTTAGGACAGAGATGAGGAGAAAAGAGTGGTGAGTCTGTGGGATTCATTACCACAGGAAGTAGTTGAGAACAAAACATTGCGGGGTTTATTCTCCGTTTCAGAGACTCTTGGCGGGATTCTCCGTTGGCTGACGCTGGAATCGCGAAATGCGATTGGGCGGAGAATCGGTCTTGACGCTGAAATTACAGCTCGCCCATTTCACGCCGAATCGCAATTCTCCGGTGCCTCGATAGCGGTGTCAATGCATTCCACTCCGCACATATAGTAAACGCCCTTGGCATGCAATTAGCGGGCCTGACCCGGTATTCTCCGGGGCCTTTGCTTGTATCCACCTCGGCTGGGGCGAATTCCCGATGGCGAAGTTCACTTGTGCTTTACAAAATCGAGAAAGGTGGGGGAGCCTCCTAGAGCCGGAGTGACCAGGGAATGGGCTTTGGAGCCGGGGTGGGCCCAAATGGGACTGGGGTGGTGCCCAGGCATGGACCGCCATTGCCGCTGCCTGAAAGGGAGCCAGCTTACTGCGCACACCACTGACCACCCACCTTGGCCCCTGGTTTTGTAGAGTGCCACTGGACATATTGGTGCTCCCACCCCCGACCCCAACCCCCACTCTTCCACCCCACCACTGCCCCGCACTCCAGCCCCCACTCTCCCACCCCACCACCGCCCCAAACTCCAGCACCCACCCTCCACCCAACCATCCCCCTCACCTCAGCCCCCACCCTCCACCACAGCACACCCACACCCCACCCTCCGCCATACCCCCTCAACCGGCTGCCACCCACCGGTGGGGCATCATGCGGCCCACCCAAGGGCAACGACCATAGTGGCTCCTACAGGCGGGTGCCGGATGGGGGCCGCGGAGCGAACCGCTGGCAAAGGCCTCCTCAGCCGACGGTAACTCTGAATGCAGGGACGGGCACCAGGGCCAGAGGACTCCGCGGTGCCTGGCAACGATTGGACCATGGGTGCAAGGATGGGAGGGGGGGGGGGGTAACATGCGGGGGCAGAGTCCACTGTTCCAACTGGTGCCACCGTGTAGCCCAGTGGACATGGTTGGGAACGGGGCTACGCACCATGCTAACATGTCCGCCTTTCACCCACTGCAGACAATAGATATTGGAATTGGACCAGCAATGGTGGCCTTCCTCCTAGTTGCCGCAGCCCTGGGGGATGCACAGTGGCTGTACGAGTTGGAGTTGCTCAAGGAGGAGGAAGCTGCAGCAGCGGAGCCTGCCCCAGGAAACGGGACAGCCACTGAGGATGGAGAGCCGGCCACCCAACAGTCCGAGGAGTAGGAGATGGTGCAAAGGAGGCGCTGCATGAGGCCTTGCATGTCTCTGTCATTCAAGGTACTGTCAGACTAGGCATGCGGTCGAAGACTCCAGCTGAGCAGAGAGAAGTGCGACATATCTACCGATCATGGCGCACCTGGAACCGAGGGGGTATGAGGGAGGTCAGCCGCCCCCGGTGGCTGTCAAGATGATGGTCGCCCTGAACCTCTATGCCATAGGGCCCTTCCAGGCGCCGTTTGGCAACCTGTCCAGGATCTCACAGAGCTCGGTGCACAGGTGCATCCGCGCCGTCACGGGTGCCCGATATGCCCAGTCGGCACAATACATCCACTTCAATATGGACTGAGCCTACCAGGATGCCCGGGCAGCGAAGTTTGCTGCCATCGCCAAGGTGTCGTTTGGCCAGGGGGTGATCGACCGGATGCATGTCCCCTTACGAGCACCCGCAGATGACAGGCCGCTCCACATAAATCGCAAGGGGTTCCACTCGATGAACGTGCAGCTGCTGTGTGACCATCAGATGCTCAACGTGCTATCAGATCCCCGGGCCGTGTGCATGATGCCTTCATCCTGGCACACTCAACGATTCTTGGCCACTTGGAGACACACCCCGGCTGTGGGGTTAGTTCTTGGACGACAGGGGTTACCCACTGCAGTCGTGGCTGATGACGCCTATCCGGAGGCCACAGACCGACGCACAGACCCGCTAGAATGACGCTCATGCAGCGACCAGAGATGTGATTGAGAGGTGCTTCGGTATCCTGAAGATGCAGACCGCTCTGGAGGGGCCCTCCAGTATGACGCTGGGCAGGTTGCCGCATTGTAGCAGCCTGCTGCGTCGTCCACAACATCGCGCAGCAGAGGGGCGACATGCTGGAGGAGGATGAATGCCAGGCCTCATCCAACAAGGAGGATGCGGGAGAGGGCGAGGATGGGCAGGACATGGGGCCCGGGCAGACACGGGAAGCCGCACAACGTGTGAGCCTGGCCAACGCGCACGGGACGCTCTGATCACCTCCAGTTTCACCGACTAGGAGGTCTAGCCAGGGGTACGGACACTGCATCCCCCCCCACCCACAGATCTAAGGGCCCTTTCCCGCAGCCCAATTGGCTTGCTTTTGTAAATGGTTGAAGGGTTGAGAACAAAGGACACAGATTCAAATTGATTGGAGAAAGAACCAGATGTGACGTGAGGAAAAACCTTTTTATTGCAATATGTGGTGAGGGTTTGGTATGGTTTAAGTTGCTAAGGTGATGAATAGATTCAATGGTAGCCTTCAAAAAGCAATTGGATGAACACTTGAAGGTGAAAAAATTGCTGGGATATGAGAAAAGAATGGGGGGAAATGAACTAACTGAATTGCCCCTTGTGGTGGTAGGTATTAAGGGTAATACGGTACACCATGAATGCCGAGGAGCCATTGGAGGACAGATGCTGGATCCCGATTGGATCCGCCGCCTACTGGGCTCCACCCAGATAGGCGGGGTATAAGAACCTGGGTTAATTCCCGCAGCTGCATTCTGTGACTGAGCTGCTGGGGAACGAGTCTGAACAAGTCTGCTCAATAAAGCCTCGATTGAAGTTCTTTACGTCTCGCCTCGTGTGTGATCGATGGTGCTACACCCCTCAAAACAGTTTGTGTGGCCTCCAGGCTGCACTGTTCCCCAGTACAAAGGAAGAATGGCCAATAATCCTTTCTGTCAGGTGTTTGGTTTTTCGTGAGCCACCTCTTCAGAAGATAATTTAATGTTGTCTTGACGCAATTGCCTCTTAATTTATACAAGATTTGTTGGAAGGCTGAAGGGCCTTCTCTCATTTTATATTTTCCTGCCACTCATCCCTCTCCCAACTGCTGGACAGAAGCAACAGATGTAAAATGTGCTGCCTCTGCCTAGGACCTTTTTGGGTCGGGCCCACGGGTTGTTGGGACTAAGTGCCAGCGGAACGAGAAAGTGGGATCTTCAGGAAGTTTATTTTTTATAAATTTAAAGTGCCCAATTCTTTTTTTTTTCCAATTAAGGGCCAATTTAGCGAGGCCAATCCACCTACCCTGCACACCTTTGGATTGTGGGGGTGAGAACCACACAAAAATGGGGAGAATGTGCAAACTCCTCACGGACAATGACCCGGAGCTGGGAATGAACCCGGGTCCTCGGTGCCATGAGGCAGCAGTGCGAACCGCTGCGCCACCGAGCTGCCCTTTACTTCAGGAGGTTGAGTTCAAATCCATCTCAGACGGATGAGCTGAAAATCAAGTACATGCATTTTGCTCCTTTGTGGAATTATGCAGTTTAGTCCTGAAATGATCAAGGTCTCACAATACTCAACCTGCCCCCACACTGGCACTTACTGATGATTCTACTCAACCAGAATGGCTGTGATTTGAAATGGAAGAATGTCAGAAATATTCAGAACGAGGAGGCGAATGATGAGGTGTATTGTTGAGGCAGAATAGAGAGACCTTTGCTCTGTGTCTTACTGGGCTTGAGGTAGACACTGTACGCGTTTAAGTGGAGTCTCCCATTACTAGCTCTGGGATCCAACATGTTCATGACTACAGCATACCCACAAAAAACGTTAAAGGAAAGGTTACGGCCAATAGACCTAAAAATACAAGCCACAAAAGGACAATATGATTGAACAATTCAGACCTAGAACAGACATGGGCCATGAGTCATCAATCGGACGGTTCTGTTGTTAAGATGTTGACTTCTCAATGCTCCTGGGTAAGTAACTTTTACATAGGCAGAAAAGGTTTTGACGTTTGTTGCTGGTGAGACAGCCATTGGCATTTAAAAGTCGTATGTCACTATAGCAGTCACAATGACAGAGCCTGTCAGACTGGTTACACCCACTCAGTTTCCATGTGTCCATGACCAGCTGTCAGTGATACTTCACTGAGTGACAATTGTAACAATCCCCAATGTGTTTCCACAGGCATAGGACTGTTGTTGGTGATAGAGCTGTTACTGACATTTGTCCAGGTATGGGTACTGGTCCATTTATGTTATCGGTGATTTTTTTCCTGAAGTGTCAGTTGCTAAATGTATTAAAATGATTAACCTCCTATACCCCTCGTCCATGTTTAAACTTTTGAAATATGCCCAAAAGGTTAAGTCGTGTTATGTAGCAAAGAAGGCAGGATAATTGAATCCCAGGTTCATAGAATGGTAACAGCACAGAAGGACGACATTGGGTTTTTTGCATCACAGAATCACTACAGAGCAAAGGGAGGCCATTCGGCCCATCGAATCTGCACCGACTTTCAGAAAGAGCACCGTAACTAGGCCCACTTCCCAGCCTCATCCACATGATCCCACCTAACCTTTTGGGCACTAAGAGGCAATATAGCATTGCCAATCCACCTAGCCTGCACATCTTTGGACTGTCGGAGGAAACCAGAGCACCTGGACGAAACCCACGCAGACACAGGGAGAAAGTGCAAATTCCACACAGACAAGTCACCCAAGGCTGGGATTAAACCCGGTTCCCTGGCGCTGTTAGGCAGCTACCACTGTGCCACCATGCGCTCATAGCACTAAGAGCTACTCAGTAAGTCCTACCCTTCCCCCTTCCGCCCCAGCCGACCATTTCCTTGTAACCTTGCTAGTTTTTATGTCTTTAAAGAATTATTCCATTCCCTTTTGAAAGCCACAATTGAATTTGTCTCGAACACACTCTCGCACAGTGCATCCCAAATCCTAGCCATGCCCTGCTTGAAAATGGTTCTCTTTATGTTGCCTTTGGTTTTGTTGAAAATTACTTTAAATCGGTTTTCTCCAGTTCCTGACTCTTCTGCCAACGGGAACAGTGTCTCTCTTTCTACTTTGTCCAGACTGCCCCGATTTTGAACACATCAATGAAATCTCTCCTCAACCTCCATTTCTCCAAGCAGAATAAGACCATGAGACATTCGAGCAAAAGTAGGCAATTTGGTCCATCGAATCTGCTCCGCCATTCAATGAGATCATAGCTGACCTGATATGATAATCCTCAACCCCACTTTCCCGCCTTATTCCCATAACCCTTAATTCCCTTACTGATTAAAAATCCGCCTATCTCAGCCTTGAACATACTTTACTTTACCAATAGCAAAGGGCATGGGCGAGATCTACCGGTCGCATTGCGCCGAAATGCAGCGTGGCCGGTAGGTGCTAGGAGATGTATTGCAGTCTCGCTAGACGTTGTGACGTGAATCCATTGTGAGCGGTATCATTTTTTGGCAAACCTGCATTTTACAGTGGGACAGCTAGTCTCACTCTAATATGCATGCCCAAGATCTAACCCCCTCGCCTTGGAGACCTTGGGCGAGTGCTGTTCACTGCTGGTCTCCACAAATGTGGACCAGATGGAATGGCACTCACTAATCTGGTATTGCTAAGCTGCCTTGGTGGCAATGCCATATGGCAGGGCACTGCCAGTGTGACAGGCTGGCACTGCCAAGGTGCAGGGGTTGTGGGCAGGGCTGTGGTTGCCCTTATAGGTGAGTTGTGGCTTGGGATGGGTTCATGGGTCACGTCCGGGGGGGGGAAGGGGGGTCGAGAGATCAGGGCGCCATTGTTAAATGCCGTCCCGATCTCTACCTGCACTGAGATATAAATTCCATAAACAAATTTTTTTTAAACCTTTCTCCAGTTTAGGAGGGAGAAATTCCAGGTTTAATAAATGTTTTGGAAATGTTTTTTGAGAAGAGGGTAAAGAAGCAGACTAGTTTGAGGAACGAGGTCCAAAGAGAAGAGTTCAGCCGGCTGAAGGTCCTTCCAGCAAAAGTGGAGTGAAGCGAGCGGAGATGCCCAGGACAGCAAAGTCAGAAGATGTGGAAGGAACACTAAGTCTATAGGAGGTTGTAGAATTAGGTCAGCATCAGGCAATGGAAAGATCTGTAGATGAGGACAAGCAATTTAGAATGAATCAATTTAGAGATGGGGAGCTAATGCAGGTCTGCAAATGTTTGTGGATGAGAGCGGCTCACTGCTGGATGTGTGCAGTAAAGGTCTGGATGGTGCAGAATCTATTGAGGCCGGAGGTTCAAAGACTGGCAAGGGGGCATTGAAATTGAGGCTGGAAGTGGTAAACGAATGGGTAAGAATTTGTATGGAAATGGGGTAAGGAAAAGGTATGTGGTAATCACTACTGTTGTATATATCATATACGAGATGTAATACGGTAAGGCTCCTGTACTACAGGTACGGGTGTAGATCCCTGCCTGCTGGCTCCGCCCAGTAGGCGGAGTATAAATGTGTGTGCTCACCGAGCTGCAGCCATTTCGGCAGCAGTTGCAGGAGGCTACACATCTCTACTTAATAAAGCCTCAATTACACGCTACTCTCGTCTCGTCGTAATTAATAGTGCATCAGGGTAAATCTAAACAATGTTGTGGAGCCAGAAATACATGGTCTGAGTATTGGAGAAGTTATGGGACTTCAAGGTTATGTCTCAGTGAAATGGAAGACCGCCAGGCACACAGTCTGATTCAGTCTAAGTGGGCACCTAGGGGTAGATAATGTGAGATGTGTTCGTCAGTGCCAAAAACAGTTGTTTCAAGTCTTCCTGATGTTTAATCCCTGGGCCACCTGACAAGTTACTGAATTGCCTGCATGGTAGTTTAAAAGTAAGACGGTCTTCACGAGGTCAGGAGAGGTGCTGGAGAGGTACAGTAGGAAGAAAGACATTAACGTGCATGCTGAATGGCATCAGGAACCTGCCTCGCCAATGTACATAAGGCAGACACTGGGACATTTGTCTGGGTCAGTATAGGGTCACATGGACAGATGGAAGTCCTGCCTTACCCCGCCACATTGGTGATGACATTTCTGCCTGAACAGATGTCTATAGAGAGGTAAATAAATAATCATAATAGCTGAATGAATGGATGGTTGTATGGTACTATCGAGCTGGAAAGAGATTAGTGGAGATTAGTAGATCTTGGTCAGAGGTTAGAGGTTAGTGGATCTTGATGGTAAATCACCAATTGCAAGCATCAGCAAAAGTTTAAGAAACCTATTAATAAGTGTTACCCCAACACAGAGTTCCAATTGAAACAGAAAGATTGCGAACAAAGCACCCCCTCAAGGTCAGGTTAAATGCTCAGTGTCCCTTGGATAACAAATACCAGGTAATATTCAGATGTAATAATAATAATCTTTATTAGTGTCATAAGTAGGCTTACATTAACACTGCAATGAAGTTACTGTGAAAATCCCCTCGTCGTCACACTCCGGCATTGGTTCGGGTACACAGAGGGAGAATTCAGAATGTCCAATTCACCTAACAAGCACGTCTTTCGTGACTTGTGGAAAGAAACTGGAACACCCAGAGGAAACCCACGCAGACACGGGGAGAACATGCAGACTCCACACAGACAGTGACCCGAGCCAGGAATCAAACCTGGGAACCCTAGCGCTGTGAAGCAACAGTGCTAACCATTGAGCTACCGTGTCACCCTCATTGCTTAGTAAATGTCACAAGGTTATACCCAATTATTTTTGAAAACATGATTTAAACTCTCAACTGACTGAAAATTTAGCACTTTGAAATGAGGCCGAACAAACTACTTAAAAGGCAAGGACACCTCCCGAGGTGAAGGTGAAAAAACAAACAAGATACCCTCAGGGGAAAGTGAAGAGATGGACATTTCCTATCATTCAGAGAGATCCATCAAAACCTGACATTGTCTACGGAAGTGACACTAAAATGCTGGACATTGAAACAATGGTTGCCACAGGCAGATCCACTCAAAACACCTTGGAAATACACAATGGGTGAAGTATAACTGGCGAAGCTGCAGCCACTGCAAAAAGATTGCAAGAACGTTTTCAGCAGAGGAAACAGGTTGAAAGCTGTGCTCTCTTCCCCCCACCCCCACCTACACACACACATTCTCTCTCTCTTTTGGAATATATGTGTGTCACCTGATCCGATAGGTCAACTACCAGAAACCTACCAGCGAACCAAGATACTAAAATAATTGCAATACATTTGACATCTGACCACATCCAAGAAGCCAGCTAATCTAAATTGGCCACAACATTAAAAATCTATGCCTCAAGGACAACCAAAGAACAATGTGTGTGTGGGGACGTGTTCGAATGACTACATGAGGGCTGAATGCTTGATGCCGCGTTATTAATTTTTGGTTTAGTGATTAATTTAGTGGTTAATAAATTTGCTCTTCAACTCAAGTTCAAACCTTGTTTGATTGGCTCCTTATTGCTCACTGCTCAAATGGATGAATAGATACTGATTTGGAAAAGACATATCCTCGTGAAAAATAAACTTAAACCTTTGTTGTGACCAACTCAGGAGGCGGATAAGAAAGGAGCCAGTTCACTCCCTACTTATCTTGATGTAGCTCAAGTAACAAATCATACAGCAGCAGATTGTTACAAAAGGGGTGGAAAACGCCAATCTTCACCGGCTTTAGTGAAAAAATAGGCGTGAGCATAAACTGTATGCTTCTTTTTACTTATGTCTACTTTTTTGCGAGGATTAGAAATCTGTTGAATTCAGCACCCAGACAGTTTCTTGATAATAGGGAACCGGTGCTGAGTTTGAACCTGGTGGTGGCGAAGGAGCATCTTAGGGCTCCTAGCTGACACGCAGCAGGGAGCAGACACAGCTTATTGAGAGCCTCTTAAACCCAATGAAAGGAGATTGACTGGCAAATCAACTGAAGCATTTTCTCTCCTAACGTTTAAAACCTGGAAATTTAGGGCGAAATTCCCTGGCCTTCCGGCAGCGTTTGTCTCGGCGGTGGGAGGCGGCCCTCCATTGGCCGGTGGCGGGATCCTCCAGTCCCGCCGCTGTCAATGGGACTGGCCATTGAAGCCACCCCACGCCATCGGGAAATCCGCGACAGAGGTGCGCCGTCGGCGGGACAGGGAGATCCCACCAGCGTGAACAACCGGAAGATCTCGTCCTCAGAATATGGTGGACAATCTGCCTTCCACAACTAGTCCAGTCCATGCTTTGATTGGCAACCAATCACTGGCAGCAAAATCATTTCATTGGCCTCGTGGCTGCCAAAACAAAATCTAACCTCAGGACAAACTTTTGGTTGTGCACTAAATCTATTCAGTCCTTATGGAATCATTGCATTTCTTCAAAAGGTTCTGGAGAGTCCAGGGCACAGGAATTTGATGTCACAGTGCCTGTTTTACAAGCATAAAAAGGGCTGCCTCATGATCCAGGGTGTGCCATTTCATGCCAGAGGTCGGCAGTGCATCAAGTTGGCCATCCAGCAGACGTGCCTGAAAAAGGTGTTAGCCTCTTGGCATATGCAAATTGGGGGCCCACCACTTATTTGAGGCCAACTCTGCAAAATTCAATTGCAAATGCCCGCAGCAATCTGGCGCAGGCTGAGGTCCATTTTTGTCAGTGACTCGCAACCAAGCCAACAGTTTGTGTTGGAGTCCATTGGCTAAAAGGGCAATTCTGATGTTTTTTCACTAACCTTGCTGTGCAGTTCAAGAAGAGTAAGTCTGTTCTTTCCATCTCCATGTTAAATAAGCAAGCTTCAGCCTTCAGTACACGTAACCATCCCTAAGCAAGTTGCTTTCTCCCTTCCCCTAGACTCTGTTGAGGACCTTGGTGTGGTGAGCTGGCCAACTTTGCTTCCTTCTTCATAATCAACAAACTGCAGCCCACCCCTTCCCCCAGGTCTCAACTGACCCACTTAATTTGCCAATAATAACCATGTCCTCTATGGGACAAGGATCTGTTCCTATGGTCATCAATTATGAGGAACCATTTCACCACACACAGTGAAAAATTGTGATCATACCCTGCTTGTGTAAATAAATACCAGAGTCTGAAGGCCTATTTTGACCTGTTTAAATTAGTTTTACTTAAAGAGTCTTCAGTTACTTATTTGAGAGCAGAGGAAACTCCAACAATTGTTTTCTCTGCTTTCAGAAGCCACTGTATTAGCAATCAAAGGAAGGACCATTAGACGGTGCAGTTGGTTTTTGAAAATAATACTTACCAGAGTTCATCGTTACAAATCTGAGGGAATAGTCCCTCCTGACATCACCGTGCCTTGCCAAGGTTTGAATTTTTATAAATGTCAAATAAATATAAAAAGGGGTTTGGAAGTAGGAAGCATCTTTAAATCCTTGAACTGTGCCTGCTGCTTCCTGTCCTGCTTGACGCTCTGGTCAGCTTTGTAGGGAGACATCACCAGGCCCTCTACGTCAGTGCTGATGAAGGGTCGCATTAAAGAGTTAACCAACTCTTTTCATTCAGATGCTGCCAACTGCAAGTCATTCTGCTTTTTCTGCTGGAAGTGATAATCTGTTACAGCAAGATCAGTCATGAGTTCATTGAGTGAAGTAACAGTCTTGAGGCATGAACAGCCTACGCCTGTTCCTGTGCAATACGGTTAATAGTATCTGACCTCATCATATGAAGATTAACAATGTCCAAATTTGTAATAATAATTGAAAACAGCCATTTGTTACAATGAGGTCCAATTATTCTTTAAAATCTATGAGCGAGGGAAAGTGAATGCACTTCTTGTAGATAATTGTTCTATTTAAGAAATATTCTACAACCAATGAGTCCTATCTGACCTTGGAATTTTGAGTGACAGGTAAGTATTGCTAGCGCCAATCATGTTTAATTAAGTTTAAATCTTGGGAATTATTCTTTTTCCTCTCTGAAACAATAATAACTTACAAACTTTATTTTTAGGATTGATAGTAGCCTATCCTGGATGAACTGAAACAATGATAAATACAACAATCGCATGACAATATGAATTAAAGCAAGGCGTCAGAAAGGTAAGAAAGTAAGAGCAAGGGTGGCCCAGTTAACCTATGAAGATGTCATATTTCTGGGGGAATTTCTCTTGCACATCATGTCCAACAAAATTGCAAGCTGGTTAATGAGCAGCAGGTTTATGACTCCATGGCATCCAATCTGTTCATCTCCCCCAACTCATTTTCTAATGGTTTGCATATGCCGCAGTTTTCTTTAGTCTTCTGAGGGTTTTCATTAACATCAAACAAAATTTTAAGAAAGATCAAAATCCAATCAAATTTCTTCCTGATGCCAAAAATAATCAAATAGGGACTCCAGGCTGCCAAGCCAATCAATATTGCCCAGCCACACACAATTCAAGTCTTTCATTCATCCTCTTATTCCCACTGAGCCATATTGGAACAGGGTTTGAGGATGATGTGACTAAAGATTTGCACTGAGGAGTGAAGATAGTGAGTTGATTGAGTGACTCCATTCATACAGCAATTGTGGATTTTCACCTCCACAATACAATGGGCGCAATCCTCCAAAAAGGGAACAAAGTCCCCTAGCGAGCGTGTTCAACCGCATGTTTCCCGGTGTTCGCAGTGCCGAGAAACACATCTCTATTCAATGCGACTCTCATTGAATAAGGGGCCGGAACGGGGAATGCACGGCCAAGGCCACACATAGCCCTGTTTTGTACAGTGAAGAGGTGGTCTCTCCTGACATCACCGTGCCTTGCATGAGCTCCACTTGCCGGAACTCCCTATTGTAGTGAGAGATCAGGGCCGGGATTCTCCGGTATCCGGCGGGCAGGCTGTACCGGCGCCAAAGAGTGTCGTGAGCCACTCCGGCGTCGGGCCACCCGGAAGGTGCAGAATCCTCCGCACCTTCGGGGGCTGGGCTGGCGCTGGAGTGATTGGCACGGCGCCAACCAGCGCTGAAGGGCCTCCGCCGGCCGGCGCGAGTTGGCACATGCGCAGGAGCGCCAGCGTGTTCCCAGAACCGCTGGCGTGATTCCTACGCATGAGCAGGGGGTTTCTTCTCCGCGCCGGCCATGGTGGAGCTTTATACAGGCCGGCACGGAGGGAAAGAGTGCCCCCACGGCACAGGCCCGCCCACAGATCGGTGGGCCCCGATCGCGGGCCAGGTCACCGTGGGGGCCCCCCCTGGGGCCGGATCACCCCGCGCCCCCCCGAGGACTACGCAGGCCGCCCTCAGAGCAAGGTCCCTCCGGTACAGACCTTGTATAATTCACGCCGGTGGGATTGGCCGAAAATGGGCGGCCGCTCAGCCCATCGGGGACCGGAGAATCGCCGGGGGAGCCACTGCCAGCGGCCCCCGACCGGCGCAGCGCGATCCCCGCCCCCGCCAAAAAAACGCCGCCGGAGAATTCAGCAGCCGGCGTCGGAGCGGCGGGGCGGGTTTCACGCCGCCCTCCGGCGATTCTCCGACCCCCGACCCAGGTCCTGGCACATTAGAGTGAGGCTTACTGTCCCGCTCTAATATGCAGATTTGCCAAAAATGATCCCGCCCATTGTGGGCAGGATTTACATCGCAACATCCACATCCAACAGGATCTCGCGAGGTTTAGCGAGCCAGGTTGATCCCGGTAGTGGGATCTCCCGGCTTTCAACGGCCACGCATAATAGGTCTTTCAGGAATTCCTGGGTTCAGACAGAAATCCCCACTCCCTCTCACCTTCTGTGTAAATATTGCTTCTGAGGGAAAGGAAATAATCACACTTTGTAGAGAAGCAGTGGAGGCCCGCTGTAGTATCACCAATGGAAAACGTTTTTTTTTAGAAATTCAGAGTACCCAATTATTTTTTTTCCAATTAAGGGCCAATTTAGCATGGCCAATCCAACTAACCTGCACAATCCACCTAACCTGCACATCTTTGGGTTGTGGGGGGAAACCCACGCAGACATGGGGGAGAATGTGCAAACTCCACACGGACAGTGACCCTGGGCTGGGATCGAACCCTGGTCCTCAATGCCATAGGCAGCAGTGCTAACCACTGCATCACTGTGCTAATGGAAAACTTAATGGTAAAAAAATTTAAACCTAATTTGAGAATTCAACACAACATTGTTAACTTGCATTTGTACAGCATCTTTAATGCAGCAAAATACCCCAGTTCGTGAATTGCACTTACATAACTCGGGTTTATTGTTCATTTATTGACTCTTTCATTCACAGACAAATTAAGGCTTACAGACAAGTATTTGTTTTCTCTTTCAATTTTCCAGTACTTTTTCCAAAGAGAAAATCTACTTCAGAGCAGCAGAACCCATTTAATCAAGTAGTAATTAAAGGACTTGACAATACTGCCAATAAATCAAACATATGAGGAATAGGAAAGTAACAGAAGCTTAAACGTCAAAATACCTCCAGCTTTGAAGCTCTAATGCCTATTTGCAGAGAAGAGAAAAATACAGTTTAAATAAATGAACTTATTTCTACTCTTAAATCTAATTAAGTCAAATGGCATGAGCTTGGAGCAAACTGGCTTGTTTTGTATCTTCACCTTTGGGGAATCGTGTGAGGGATTAGCAGGTAGATTATCTTCCATGGCCAGTTGGTCCTGGAGTGGGACTTGAACCAACAACTTCTTGCTTAGGGGCAGGGGTGCTACATACTGAGCTGCAAGATCTCGAGTAGCCAGGGAGAGTCAATGCTTTCACAGGAGATAGTAGGTGTTCGAAAATTCCAGCAATGGATAAAACATTTAACAGCAACTGACCCTTAGCCTAGGAAAACATCCTAAGAATCATCACAGAGCATAATCAGACAAACATTGACAGTGAGGGAGAAAGACAATTGGGCACATCGGTGGAAGAATTTCATAGAATTTACAGTGCAGAAGGAGGCCATTCAGCCCATCGAGTCTGCACCGGCCCTTGGAAAAAGCACCCTATCCAAGCCCACACTCCCACCCTCCCCGTAACCCAGTAACCCCACCCAACCTTTTTGAACACTAAGGACAATTTAGCATGGCCAAGACACCTAACCTGCACATCTTTGAACTGTGGGAGGAAACCGGAGCACCCGGAGGAAACCCACGCAGACACGGGGAGAACGTGCAGACTCCGCACAGACAGTGACCCAAGCCGGGAATCGAACCTGGGACCCTGGAGCTGTGAAGCAACTGTGCTAACCACTATGCTACCGTGCTGCCTATTTGGATGTAAGGAATGCCTTAAAGGAAGAGGTGAAGAGGCAAAGACATTTGGGGAGGAATTGGCAAAGTCTGCAGCCTAGATGCCTGTGACACACCCCAATAGTGGGGTGAAGAAAGTGGGGGCTTCACAAAAGACAGGAATTGAAAAAGTAGGAGTTCTTGGAGGGTTGTAGGGCTGCAGGGGAGTTAGAGGTAAAGTGAGGCCATGGAGGGATTTGACCTCAAGAGTGAGAATGTTCAAATCGAGGCATGGGGGGTCCTGGAGCCAATGCAAATCAGTAAGCACCGGGGTGATCAGTGGGTGGGACTCGGTGTGAGTTGGGATAGGGCCAGCAGAGTTCTGAATGAGCTCAAGTTCCCAGAAGGTGAGGTGGGAAGCCGGCCAAGAGTGGATTGGAATAGTCAAGTAAAGAGGGGAACAAAAACATGGATGTAGGTATCAGTAAGAGATGGGCTGGGCAGATATGTTCCACACATTACCTATTACAGCATTGGTAGAACTCTTTAAAGTAAATTGGGTATTAAAAAACACACTATTGAAGTACTAACAACTGTCACAATTATAACAAGCTGAAGGATTTTAATCGAGGCAGACAGATGGATCACAATATACTTTTCTACGTGTTGCCAAGGGAAACTCATATCAATACAAGGTGCATGACATCAATTATACAATAATCGATATGTCCAATGCATTAAATATGAAGATTATATAAAACACCGTAACAAATAATTTACATAGCATTTCAAAGCAGCAATTCCACCTCGGGGCCCTGTTAACATTCATAAAATACTTATTGAATTAATGTCTTGGAACATTGTGGCAGCTATCTATCCATCATCTTCTCTGTCAATCGCATCAATCCATCAGGTTGTCAGATTTGGTCCTGTTTTACAGCTATTATGGAAGCAGACACAAAAATCAATGATGACCCTTCCAAGTTCAGAGAGTGACTCCTTCCATAATGAGCTCTGTTGTGACAGTAGCCTTTTCAGTGGGAGGTAAATGGGTGAGGGGATGGAGGAAGGGCATGGGGAGAGTTGCACTTCCAGAACAACTACTGCAAGGGAGCTAGGCAGAAAGTTAAAAGACAGGACCTCTAGCGTTGTAATCTCGGGGTTACTCCCTGTGCCACGTGCCAGTGAGGCTAGAAATAGGAACATAGAGCAGCTAAACAGCTGGTGTAGGAGGGAGGTTTTCCGTTATCTGGACCACTGGGAGCTCTTCCAGGGCAGGTGTGACCTGTATAAGAAGGAGGGGTTGCATCTAAACTGGAGAGGCATAAATATCCTGGCCGCAAGATTTGCTAGTGTCACACGGGAGGGTTTAAGCTAGTATGGCAGGGGGGTGGGTACCGGAGCAATAGGTCAGAAGGTGAAAGCATTGAGGGAGAACTAGGGAATAGAGCCAGTATGGCTCTAAGGAAGAGCAGACAGGGAGGTGTTCCTGAAAACAGCGGGTCTGGTGGTCTGAAGTGCATATGTTTTAATTCAAGAAGTATTACGGGTAAGGCAGGTGAACTTAAGAGCTTGGATTAGTACTTGGAACTATGATGTTGTTGCCATTACAGAGACCTGGTTGAGAGAAGGACAGGATTAGCAGCTAAACGTTCCAGGATTTAGATGTTTCAGGCGGGATAGAGGGGGATGTAAAAGGGGTGGCTGAGTTGCGCTACTGGTTAGGGAGAATATCACAGCTGTACTACGGGAGGACACCTCAGAGGCAGTGAGGTTATATGGGTAGAGATCAGGAATAAGAAGGGTGCAGTCACAATGTTGGGGGTTTACTACAGGCCTCCCAACAGCCAGTGGGAGATAAAGGAGCAGATAGGTAGACAGATTTTGGAAACAAGTTAAAAACAACAGGGTTGGTGTGATGGGAGACTTCAACTTCCCCAATATTGACTGGGACTCATTTGGTGCTAGGGGCTTAGACGGGGCAGAGTTTGTAAGAAGCATCCAAGAGGGCTTCTTAAAACAATATGTAGATAGTCCAACTAGGGAAGGGGCTGTACTGGACCTGGTATTGGGGAATGAGCCCGGCCAGGTGGTAGAAGTTTCAGTAGGGGAGCATTTCGGGAACAGTGACCACAATTCAGTAAGTTTTAAAGTGCTGGTGGACAAGGATAAGAGTGGTCCTAGGGTGAATGTGCTAAATTGGGGGAAGACTAATTATAACAATATTGGCGGGAACTGAAGAACCTAGATTGGGGTGGATGTTTGAGTGTAAATCAACATTTGACATGTGGGAGGCTTTCAAATGTCAATTGAAAGGAATTCAGGACCAGCATGTTCCTGTGAGGAAGAAGGATATATACGGCAAATTTCAGGAACCTTGGATAACGAGAGATATTGTAGGCCTCGTCAAAAAGAAAAAGGAGGCATTTGTCAGGGCTAGAAATCTGGGAACAGACGAAGCCTGTGTGGAATATAAGGAAAGTAGGAAGGAACTTAAGCAAGGAGTCAGGAGATCTAGAAGGGGTCATGAAAAGTAATTGGCAAATAGGGTTAAGGAAAATCCCAAGGCTTTCTACACGTACATAAAAAGCAAGAGGGTAGCCAGGGAAAGGGTTGGCCCACTGAAGGATAGGCAAGGGAATCTATGTGTGGAGCCAGAGGAAATGGGTGTGGTACTAAACGAATACTTTGCATCAGTATTCACCAAAGAGAAGGAATTAGTGGATGTTGAGTCTGGAGAAGGTAGCCTGGGTCACAGTGAGATCCAAAAAGACGAGGTGTTGGACGTCTTGAAAAATATTAAGGTAGATAAGTCCCCAGGGCCTGATGGGATCTACCCAGAATACTGAACGAGGCTAGAGGGGAAATTGCTGAGGCCTTGACAGAAATCTTTGATCCTCTCTGTCTTCAGATGATGTCCCGGAGGACTGGAGAATAGCCAATGTTGTTCCTTTGTTTAAGAAGGGTAGCAAGGATAATCCAGGGAACTACAGGCCGGTGAGCCTTACGTCAGTGGTAGGGAAATTACTGGAGAGAATTCTTCGAGACTGGATCTACTCCCATTTGGAAGCAAATGGACGTATTAGCGAGAAGCAGCATGGTTTTGTGAAGGGGAGGTCGTGTCTCACTAACTTGATAGAGTTTTTCGAAGAGGTCACAAAGATGATTGATGCAGGTAGGGCAGTGGATATTGTCTATATCAGTGTTCTTCAAACTCGGGGGCGCGACCCGCGGGTGGGTCGCGGGCGATGTCGGGCGGGTTGCGGAGCCGCGCAAATCCCCGCGCAGCAGCCGGCTTTTAATAACGCCGGCTGCAAGCGGCCTTTAAAATGGCTGCGAACATGTAAAAAAAATTTGGCCGCGTTGCGCATGCGCGCCTGATCATCGGTGCGCATGCACAAACTATGCACGCCGATGATCGAGCGCGCATGCGCAGTGCGGACGCTATTTTTTTAACGCTCGCAGCTTTTTGTTTTACAAGTTCGGGGGGGTGGGTTTATTCATTTTATTCATTTATTTTATTCATTTAATTTTTTTTTCATTTATTTTATTCTTTTTTTTTTACAAGTTTGGTGGGGTTTTATTTAATAAACGTTTACGGGAGAAAATGCAGAACTTTGGACAGATGTTTGGACAGACACCGGAAGGCTTCACCTTCATCCAACAGGTTCCATTGGACGAGCGTGTACGAGGGCCAAATGGGACCCAAAACCATTTCCTCCATTTTTATCAGCAGCAAACAAGGTAAGAGAAAATGGTGGGTCGCTCAGGTCGGCCGGCGTGGGTCGCGAAGGTCGGGCTGCGTGGGCCGCGAATGTCAGCCGGCGTGGGTCCTGAAGGTCGGCAGGTTTGGGTCCCGAAGGTTGGCCGGCTGGTAAAAATGGGTCCCGGAAAAAAAGTTTGAAGAACACTGGTCTATATGGACTTCAGTAAGGCCTTTGACAAGGTCCCTCATGGTAGACTGGTACAAAAGGTGAAGTCACACGGGATCAGGGGTGAGCTGGCAAGGTGGATACAGAACTAGCTAGATCATAGAAGGCAGAGAGTAGCAATGGAAGAGTGCTTTTCTAATTGGAGGGCTGTGACTAGTGGTGTTCCGCAGGGATCAGTGCTGGGAACTTTGCTGTTCGTAGTATATATAAATGATTTGGAGGAAAATGTAACTGGTCTGATTAGTAAGTTTGCAGGCGACACAAAGGTTGGTGGAATTGCGGATAGCTATGAGGACTGTCAGAGGATACAGCAGGATTTAGATCGTTTGGAGACTTGGGCGGAGAGATGGCAGATGGAGTTTAATCCGGACAAATGTGAGGTAATGCATTTTGGAAGGTCTAATGAAGGTAGGGAATATACAGTGAATGGTAGAACCCTCAAGAGTATTAAAAGGCAGAGAGATCTAGGTGTACAGGTCCACAGGTCACTGAAAGGGGTAACACAGATGGAGAAGATAGTCAAGAAGGCATACGCCGGGGCATTGAGTATAAGAATTGGCAAGTCATGTTGCAGCTGTATAGAACCTTAGTTAGGCCACACTTGGAGTATAGTGTTCAATTCTGGTCGCCACACTACCAGAAGGATGTGGAGGCTTTAGAGAGGGTGCAGAAGAGATTTACCAGGATGTTGCCTTGTATGGAGGGCATTAGCTATGAGGAGCTCGGTTTGCTCTCACTGGAACGATGGAGGTTGAGGGGCGACCTGATAGAGGTCTACAAAATTATGAGGGGCATAGACAGAGTGGATAGTCAGAGGCATTTTCCCAGGGTAGAGGGGTCAATTAATAGGGGGCACAGGCTTAAGGTGCGAGGGGCAAGGTTTAGAGGACATGTACGAGGCAGGTTTTTTACACAAGAGGGTAGTGGGTACCTGGAACTCGCTGCCGGAGGAGGTGGTGGAAGCAGGGACGATAGTGACATTTAAGGGGCGTCTTGACAAATACATGAATAGGATGGAAATAGAGGGATACGGACCCAGGAAGTGTAGAAGATTTTAGTTTAGACGGGCAGCATGGTCGGCACGGGCTTGGAAGGCCGAAGGGCCTGTTCCTGTGCTGTACTTTTCTTTGTTCTTTGTTCTTTGTTTGCAAGGCCCAGTAGTCGCCAAATAGGTTGGGTTAAAATGAAAACTGTCTTTCATTAACTATCAAAATGTGGGGCAGGAAAGAAATTAATGAGAAGAACCAGGGCGAGTTGATTGATTGGGAAATTAGTCACTTACAGGGGGGTTTGTTCCTGTTACAATTTTACATGGTGAAGGCATCAACTCTGAACTCGGTGACATATGAACATCTGCTTAACAGCATGATCATCATGTTACTGTACCTTTGATCATGGATAGCTAATAATTTTGACTTAAGAGTCCCTGGGACTGGATAATCCCCCTGGGAAATTCAAGTTATTAGTACCAGTAACAAAATCTGAACTCCATGAATGAATGGAGATTTACGTGTCAGTGTTGCATCTGGAAGGTCCATCCAGAGTTAAATTTGACAGTTTCACCCAAAATCTCTTGTCATTTTTCATTTTGTATAAGAATTATGTTTGAAGAAGAACAGTTCCACCCTGAAGGATTGATTCTAATCTAATTGTCATTAGCAGCATCTTGCTGTTCTGGGAGGCGAGGGAGGAGCTGGCAGGGACTCTGACCCATGCTTTTGATTCCTGTCTCGACACGAGGAGGTGCCAGAGGACTGGAGAACAGCTAATGTGGTTCCACGATTTAAGAAGGATTTTAGAGATAAGGCAGAAAACTATAGTCCAGTGAGTCTCATGTCAGTGGTAGGGAAACTTTTGGAGAAATTTCAGAAGAGAATTGGAGACAAGTTTTGATCAGGGGAAAGTAAGCATGGCTTTGTCAGAGGGAGGTCGTGCCTAACAAATTTGATTACATTTTTGAGAAGGCGACTAGATGTGTAGATGAGAGAAGTGCTGTTGATGTAGTTTATATGATTTTCAGCCCCACATGGGAGACTTATAAAGGAGGCAAATGCACATGAGATACAGGGTAATTTCAAAAGGTGGTTTCAAATTTGGCTTAGTTGTAGGAGACAGAAGGTGACTAAAGAAGGCTGCTTTAGTGACTGGAAGCCTGTTTCCAGTGGTACCATATGGATCTATGCTGGGTCCCCTCTTATTGGTCATTTATATAAACAAGATAGATGACTATGTGGGGGGAGGATAAGTAAGTTTGTGAATGACACAAAGATTGGCCTGGTGGTTAAGGTTGAGTGCGTTGGATTACAGAAAGATATAGATGGGATGGTCAAATGGGCAGATAAGTGGCAGGTGGAATTGAACCCTAAAAAGTGTGAGATGATACACTTTGGAAGGAGTAATTTGACTAGGAAGTATTGAATGAACGGTATGACATTAGGAAGTACTGTCGTGTTTGTCCATAGATTTCTGAAGGCGGAAGGGCAGGTTAATAAGATGGTGAAAAAGACATTTGGGACACTTGACTTTATCAATTGAGGCACAGATTACAAAAGCAGGGATGTCATGTATAGAACTTTGGTGAGACCACAGTTGGAGTACTGTGGGCAGTTCTGCTCCCCAGCATTTTAATGACCCACCCCCCCCCCCCTCCCACCCCCAGACTCTGTCCTTACCCACCCTGCCCTGGGAGCCTTTGAACTTTCTTGGGCCTCCGATGCCCAGACTTAAGCTCTGACGCCCTCCTGCATTTCTTCTTCTGTCCACTGCAGCAGTGTTGCTGCAGGGTCTCGAGTGCTGCCGGTCAATCAGATTGGCCGCTCGTTCTCTAAGGTGAGACTTCCTCCATAGTGAGGGACGAAATTCTCGCCTGCAGCCACTTAATGCTCATTTTGGGGGTGAGGTGGCTATGGGGGCACTCAGTGTCAGCGGGAAGCCAGACCCTACCATTCAAATTCAAGTCGGTAACTCAAGGGTATACATCCCAAGTCATGACCATGAAAGTTATTTTACATAAGTGGGGCAGTTTCTTTCATGTTCTTAACCTAATAAAAACTTCAGTGGGTGGGATTTTCTGCCCCCCACTCCCCCCTCCCCCCTCTGTGATGTGTTTTCCTGCAGCGAAAGCCATTGACTGCTGATGGGATCTTCGCGTTCCGCCAATGTGTGCGCCATTTTGCATGGCTCACCCAACCCCTTGCAAGGGAACTCACCGCGAGGGTTCACCTTTGGGGAACCGGAAGATCCCACTCGCGGGAAGGGACGAAAACTCCCACCCAGTGATAGGACTCTCATCTGTGAGTCAGAAGGTTGTATGTTCAAAACGCACTCTCGAGACATAAGCACATAACCTTAGCTGACAATTGTGTGCAGTAGTTGGGAAGTGCTGAACCTTCAGGCAAAAGCATTAACCCAAGGTCTACCTACCATCTCAGTAAAAGATCGCATGCGCTGATTGAAGAAGTGCAGGGGAATTCTCCAGTTGGCCTGGTCAGCATTTATTCCCCAAGAACCATCCCATAAACAGGTTATCTAGTCCTGTATTTCATTGCAGTGGCAGGAGATTGTTGTGCTCAAGCTGGTTGCCACAATGCCTACATTACAACAATGACTGTTCTTCCAAAGTACTCCATCGGCTGTAAAGTGCTTTGATCAAAGAAGTTACAGTGCAGAAGGAGGCCATTCGGCCTATCGAGTCTGCACCGGCTGTTGGAAAGAGCACCCTACCCAAGCCCACACCTCCACCCCATCCCCATAACCCCATAACCCAGTAACCCCGCCCAACACTAAATGAAATGGAATGAAATGAAAATCGCTTATTGTCACCAGTAGGCTTCAAATGAAGTTACTGTGAAAAGCCCCTAGTCGCCACATTCCGGCGCCTGTTCGGTACGGGAATTGAACCCGCGCTGCTGATCATGCTCTGCATTACAAGCCAGCTGTTTAGCCCACTGTGCTAAACCGGCTAAACACTTGCACAAATCAGAAACACCAAACGTACTATTACCTTCAGAGAGCCAATTCCTCACCCGAAATAAAGAAAAGCATGCAGACAAATTTCTAACTACAGTAGATGCTTTGAAGGGAGCAGTGTTGCTCCATGGGTCACCGGAATATATGTACCTTTTCACAATCAGCATTAAGTGATATTTAGTGGCATTAACCAAGACAAAATTCAAAATGTAAAGTCATGCTTGGTTTTTACATTTTCCTTGAAAATAAAAGTTTAATGAGTAGCAGAACAGGTCAAGCAAAATTAATCTGTGGATTGTCATGCCTGCAGTGGGGTTGACTAATATAATTTTAATGTAATATGCCATGATGTTAGTTCTATAGCACCAGGCTTCCCTCTGGAATATGAAAATGGTATTGTCGTTAATGTTCCTCTAAACTGGAGGCACAGCTAATGTTCTGAGAGTTATTAGAGATGAATGATATTCCTGATGTTAATGTGGGTTTATAGTGAGATTAGCATTATATTTATCAGTTTAAATGTAATGGAGATTTTTCCTTCTTTTCATTGCAATTTATGGGCCCGAGCTAACCAAGAGTCCGTTCTGGGCAGGATTAGAAGGGCTGTTCCCAGTGCTTGTAGCGCTGGGATCTACCATGCTATCTAATGGCACTCTGGTTTTTTTGTGGAACTCAAAGGGGAATGCCCCGCAAAGGCTGCACTCACTGAGCTGCAATTCCTGCACTGAGGAACACCGACGAGCGGAGCTCCTCAATGCAGGAAGAGATCGGGGCACCATTTTTAAATGGCGCCCAATCTCTCGACCCCTCCCAGACACAACCCCCAGACTCCCCAACCAAACACCCCAACTGGAGCCCCCCGCAACCCACCTCACACAGGCAAGGCACCCCTGGGCCCGAACCCCGCTCGGGCAAAATGCTGCTTGGGCACCTTTACGATGCTAGCCTGGCCATCTTGGATGTGCCCGACCAGCAAGGTTGTTCCACCTGGGCAGGCTGGCCCCTGGGTGGCCCTTCCAGAGTGCCCAGGTGGCACTGCTAGGGTGATTGGCTGACAGTGCCAAAGTGCTAGGGTGGCATCAGGCGTGCCAGGGTGCCACCCGGATCAGATACCAGCCACCTGGGGGCCTCCGTCCCCCCGTCCCCCATCCCCCCCCAGAGCTGTTCCATCTGGTCCCTGTTTGTGGGGACCAGTTCTAAGTTCTAAACCCGGCTGGGGTCTCCTTGGCAAGGCTGGTAGGTCCCAGGAGCCAGTTAGATCTAGTTTCGGCAGAGTTTAGTGAGTTTTTAAACTCAAGAATCCTGGGAGAGATCTCCTGTGGGATTAACCAGCCGCATCCAGTCCCGATTCTGGCAGGACACGGCCGATAAATCATGCCCTACATGTTTGAAAGTTGAGTTACGACAATGCATGGTACTTTATGTCCAATCCTCTATTACTAGTCTATCTTGGACCATGTGATTTGCATTCAAAGACTACAAAATTTGGCTTGGTACCACTTTTTCTGTGTGTAACAAGTGCCTTTTTTGCTTTCAAGGATGGCCTTCGAGCTGTGAAACCTGACCAGGATTTTATGCATCTGACACCTGCTGGAGCAGATAATATTTGTCGCATCTATACGTTTGCGATCCATTGTTATGTTATTCCAAGAGAGCTCAAGTTGATTCTCTCTTCTCAAAGGGCAGAAGGCAAAGTGAATGAGGATTGCAGGCTTTGCCACTGTGAGCGGTGCCATTGACTCTGCACCCATTGCCTTGAAGGCGCCCATGTCAATTCAACCTTCAGTTTGTGCACCCCTACCCAGTGCACATTACAAGTTAATGCCTGGTACTCTGGCAGCAATAATGATGCCTTTATTCTGCGGTATTTAACTCTGGCATCCCTACTTGCGCAACTATGATAGTGACTCCTGAATGACTGGGGATAATGTGTGACAACATGGTTGTTGACTCTTGTGCATAGCTTATGCAACACTTGGGCATCATGCCTTCAATGAAAGCCAAGCTGCCATTCATAATGTGACAGAGCAGACCACTGGCGTTCTGGAACAACACTTTGAATGACTGGGTTGCTCTGGAGGAGTCTTGATGTACTTGTTAGAGCACAAGTAAGACTGATGTGGTGTTCTACAGTATGCTGCAGAATTGCCAACATCAAACCACGGCCCTCGCTAATGGTTATATAGCAACCACTTGAGGTGGAGGAGGAGGAGAAAGCGAAGAGTCAACCAATCTTTTCTGGGTGAGCTGGCAGTGATTCACTCAGCAGATTACGATACCAGTATCTGTAACCCCAAATCTCCATTCACCAACAGTCTCACACCCAATCTTCCATTTGTGACTGACCATCACAGCAGCCACTTGATAGCGATGCAAAATTGAGAGCCAGCCACCACAAAATAAACATTGCAAACCATGTTGTGTTGCATACAAGTATCAACTAATTCTCACAGCGCCTATAATGTGGATGCCTTTACCTGGCCTGGTGCTCTGTTTGCAGAGCTACCCCAGTGGCTGCTTTATAGCGGATGGAAGGCTGCTGACTTCCAGCGGCGGGAACTGCAGATGGCCTTGAAGGATGCCCTGGAGCCCTTGCTGGTGACTCAGCTGCAACATCCTAGCATGGACAGTAGGAATCTTGTCTGGACTAGTGGGCAAGAAGCAACAAGGCTGAATGCTGTCATTCTGAGAGCAGCAGGTTTGTGTTGCATGGAGCCACTGCCACTCCCTGCGGCCAGTATCTCAGTAACCCTAGCAATGCATTGGAACACAGATTGCTGGGCTACTGTCTAACCCTTTGGACGGGGCAGCTGCAGTTATGATGGTAGCATTTTAACTTGCACCAAGGCTCAGCTGTTTGGTGGTCTCTGCAATGAAGCTGAGATATCAGATGCTGCATCATGGCTGGGTTCTCAAGTGGTAATCAAGTTGGGTCACCACTTCAACGCTGGAGAGGTTCTGCTTCAAGCTCTGCACAAAGCCTGTGTTCAGTTGGTGCCAGACTACTCCATGCTCTGTGAATTTATCACAGGCTTATCACTGTCACTGAGCTTTTCATTTTGCATATCCATCAGCCTATCTGCGCCATCAAAGTCCTTATCCTTGAATCCCCTTCAGCAACCTCACAGCTTTGGTGAGCTGGCACCAATTCTACACTTGTTTCCTGCCGTGGCAGCGGACCACTCATGCCTGATGTCTCGCCGCATGCAAGTCCCACCTCAGAGGAAAGTGGAATGTGGGAAGGAGGATTTGGTAAGAGGGTATCTGCATCTTCAATGGCTTCGACCCTCTCTCTGGCCCCGATCTCTGTCGTGGCTGCTCCAGTGATGGTGATGTAGCACAATCAATCACTCATGAGACGAGATGAGGAGCAATCGAACGATCGCTTTATTAAGCAGACTTGGTCCCAAGCAGCACAGTTACAGAATGCGGCTGCTGGGGAACCCGGGCTCTTATACTCCGCCTTGCTGGGTGGAGCCAGCAGGCGGCTGATCCAATCGGGACCCAGTGTCTATCCACCAATAGCCTCTCGGCATCACAGGGTACCGTAATACCCCTAATACATACCACCACATTCACCCCTTGTTAAAAAGGAACCCGACGGGGTAGTGGGCTGTATGGTGGTAGGGGGTTTCCAGAGTCGGTACCTAGGATGCCGCTAACATGGCAGCTATGCTCCGATATCAACTACTTACAATGCCGCTTTTACTGGGCAACCAAAAAATATTATTTACAGAGGCATTTCTTGCTTAACTATACTGATTCGATGGTCGTCCTCGCCGATCGTCTTAGCCCCGGTAGTGATGCAGGCGCTGGTTCGGGCCCCGTTGTCTCTGGGAGCGTCGCGATGCCTCTTTCCGCTCCAATACCCCTATTCGGGGCCGGGGGAAGGACCGATCCACCCGGGAAGGGGGCGGCTGTGGGGTGCGCCGGTGGGAGGGAGGGGGTGATTGGTGTTGGGGGTGTGTGTGAGGCTCCAGAGGGGGTCACTGGTGTTGGGGAGGGGGGGGGGTGGAGCTCCAGTGGGTGCCAGGCCCCACAGGGAGACAGTGTCCTGTTGGCCATCGGGGTATGCCACGTAGGCGTATTGAGGGTTCGCGTGGAGGAGATGAACCCTCTCGACCAACGGGTCCGATTTGTGCGTCCGCACATGCTTTCGGAGCAGGATGGGTCCCGGGGCTGCCAGCCAGGTTGGGTTGGATTGGATTTGTTTATTGTCACGTGTACCGAGGTACAGTGAAAAGTATTTTTCTGCAAGCGGCTCAACAGATCATTAAATACATGAGAAGAAAAGGGAATAAAAGAAAATACATAATAGGGCAACACAACATATACAATGTAACTACATAAGTACTGGCATTGGATGAAGCATACAGGGTGTAGTGTTAATGAGGTCAGTCCATAAGAGGGTCATTTAGGAGTCTGGAAGAAGCTTTTTTTGAGTTTGTTCGTGCGTGTTCTCAGACTTCTGTATCTCCTGCCCGATGGAAGAAGTTGGAAGAGTGAGTAAGCCGGGTGGGAGGGATCTTTGATTGTGCTGCCCGCTTTCCCCAGGCAGCGGGAGGTGTAGATGGAGTCAATGGATGGGAGGCAGGTTCGTGCGATGGACTGGGAGGTGTTCACGGCTCTCTGAAGTTTCTTGCGGTCCTGGGCCGAGCAGTTGCCATACCAGGCTGTGATGCAGCCCGATAGGATGCTTTCTATGGTGCATCTGTAAAAGATGGTAAGGGTTAATGTGGACATGCCGAATTTCCTTAGTTTCCTGAGGAAGTATAGGCGCTGTTGTGCTTTCTTGGTGGTAGCGTCGACGTGGGTGGACCAGGCAGCTTTTTGGAGATGTGCACCCCTAGGAATTTGAAACTGCTAACCATCTCCACCTCGGCCCCGTTGACGCTGACAGGGGTGTGTACAGTACTTTGCTTCCTGAAGTCAATTACCAGCTCTTTAGTTTCGCTGGCATTGAGGGAGAGGTTGTTGTCACTGCACCACTCCACTAGGTTCTCTATCTCCCTCCTGTATTCGGACTCGTCGTTATTCGAGATCCGGCCCACTATGGTCGTATCGTCAGCAAACTTGTAGATGGAGTTGGAACCAAGTTTTGCCACGCAGTCGTGTGTGTACAGGGAGTAGAGTAGGGGGCTAAGTACACAGCCTTGTGGGGCGCCGGTGTTGAGGTCTATTGTGGAGGAGGTTTTGTTGTTCATTCTTACTGATTGTGGTCTGTTGGTCAGAAAATCGAGGATTCAGTTGCAGAGTGGGGAGCCAAGTCCTAGGTTTTGGAGCTTTGATATGAGCTTGGCTGGGATTATGGTGTTGAAGGCGGAGCTGTAGTCAATAAATAGGAGTCTAATGTAGGAGTCCTTGTTATCAAGATGCTCTAGGGATGAGTGTAGGGCCAGGGAAATGGTGTCTGATGTGGACCGGTTGCAGCGGTATGCGAATTGCAGTGGATCAAGGCGTTCTGGGAGTATGGAGGTGATGCGCTTCATGATCAACCTCTCGAAACACTTCATTACGACTGAAGTCAGGGCCACTGGTCGGTAGTCATTGAGGCACGTTGCCTGGTTCTTCTTTGGTACCGGTATGATGGTGGTCTTCTTGAAGCAGCTGGGGACCTCGGAGTGGAGTAGGGACAGGTTAAAGATGTCCGTGAATACCTCTGCCAGCTGGTCCGCGCAGGCTCTGAGTGCATGACCAGGGATCCCGTCCGGGCCTGTCGCCTTCCGAGGGTTCACTTTCAGGAAGGCCAATCTGACTTTGGAAGCTGTGATGGTGGGTATGGGTGAATTACGGGCTGCTGGGGCATTCGACAGCGGATTGTTGGTTACCTGCTCGAACCGAGCATAGAATGCATTGAGTTCATCGGGGAGGGGTGCGCTGCTGCCAGAGATACTGTTCGGCTTCACTTTGTAGCCCGTAATGTTGTTTAGTCCTTGCCACAACCGCCGAGAGTCTGTCTGTGACTCTAGCTTGGTTTGATATTCTCTCTTGGCATCTCGGATGGCTTTGCGGAGGTCGTACCTGGATTTCTTGTATACGTAAGGGTCGTCTGACTTGAACGCCTCAGACCTGTCCTTCAGTAGGGAGTCAATCTCGCGATTGAGCCATGGTTTCCGGTTGGGGAACACACGTACTGCTTTCTTTGGCACGCAGTTGTCCACACATTTGCTGATGAAGTCTGTGACAGTGGTGGCATACTCATTTAAGTTGGTCGCTGAGTTCTTAAATATGGACCAGTCCACTGTCTCTAAGCAGTCACGTAAGAGCTCTTCTGTCTCCTCGGACCAGCACTACACAACCTTCTTAGCTGGATTCTCCCGCTTGAGTTTCTGCTTGTATGCCGGGAGAAGGAGCACCTTCTTATGGTTGGAAGTGACGTTCTGGAGGAGGACTTCCTAGGGAAGACAAGGAGGTGTCCGTGAGGTGTTTGATTCGTTGTTGTACACAGCAACGACCGGATGGAGTGGAGGGCGTCCGGGAGGACTTCCTGCCAGCGGGAAACTGGGAGACTTCTGGACCGTAGGGCCAGCAGGACGGTCTTCCAGACTGTTCCGTTCTCCCTCTCTACCTGACCGTTCCACCAGGGGTTGTAACTGGTCGTCCTGCTCGAGGCGATGCCCTTGCTGAGCAGGAATTGACGCAGTTCGTCGCTCATGAAGGAGGACCTCCTATCGCTATGTATGTAGGCGGGGAAACAGAACAGTGTAAAGATGGTGCCGAGGGCTTTAATGACCATGGCCCCGGTCATGTCGGGACAGGGGATGGCAAATGGAAACCGGGAGTATTCGTCAATCACGTTCAGGAAGTACGTGTTGCGATCGGTGGAGGGGAGGGGGCCTTTGAAGTCCAGACTGAGGCGTTAAAAGGGACGGGAAGCCTTTATCAGGTGCGCTTTATCTGGCCGGTAGAAGTGCGGTTTGCACTCTGCGCAGATCTGGCAGTTCCTGGTGGCGGTCCTGACCTCCTCGATGGAGTAGGGCAGGTTGCGGGTCTTTACGAAGTGATAGAACCGAGTAACCCCCGGGTGGCAGAGGTCCTCGTGGAGGGTTCGGAGACGGTCCACTTGTGCGTTGGCACATGTGCCGCGGGATAGGGCATCGGACAGCTCGTTCAGCTTTCCAGGACGATACAAGATCTCATAATGTGGAGATGCCGGCGTTGGACTGGGGTGAGCACAGTACGAAGTCTTACAACACCAGGTTAAAGTCCAACAGGTTTGTTTCGATGTCACTAGCTTTCGGAGCGCTGCTCCTTCCTCAGGTGAATGAAGAGGTATGTTCCAGAAACACATATATAGACAAATTCAAAGATGCCAAACAATGCTTGGAATGCGACCATTAGCAGGTGATTAAATCTTTACAGATCCAGAGATGGGGTCTACTCTCCAAAATCAGTTGCATTCTTGGACACACTCGTCTCCATCAAGGATGGTCACCTCAGCACTTCGCTTTACCGCAAACCCATGGATAACCTCATGATGCTCCACTTCTCCAGCTTCCACCCTAAACACATTAAAGAAGCCATCCCCTATGGACAAGCGCTCCGTATACACAGGATCTGCTCAGACGAGGAGGAGCGTAACAGACATCTACAGACGTTGAAAGATGCCCTCGTACGAACGGGATATGGCGCTCGACTCATCGATCAACAGTTCCAACGTGCCACAGCGAAAAACCGCACCGACCTCCTCAGAAGACAAACATGGGACACAACCGACAGAATACCCTTCGTCGTCCAGTACTTCCCCGGAGCGGAGAAACTACGTCATCTTCTTCACAGCCTTCAACACGTCATTGATGACAATGCACATCTTGCCAAGGTCATCCCCACACCCCCACTACTTGCCTTCAAACAACCGCGCAACCTCAAACGAACCATTGTTTGCAGCAAACTACCCAGTCTTCAGAACAGTGACCACGACACCACACAACCCTGCCATGGCAATCTCTGCAAGACGTGCCAGATCATTGACATGGATACCGCTATTACACATGAGAACACCACCCACCAGGTACGCGGTACGTACTCGTGCGACTCGGCCAACATTGTCTACCTCATACGCTGCAGGAAAGGATGTCCTGAAGCGTGGTACATTGGCGAGACCATGCAGACGCTGCGACAACGAATGAACGGACATCGCGCAACAATCACCAGGCAGGAATGTTCCCTTCCAGTCGGAGAACGCTT
The DNA here is from genome assembly GCF_047496885.1 of Scyliorhinus torazame. Classification (NCBI taxonomy): domain Eukaryota; kingdom Metazoa; phylum Chordata; class Chondrichthyes; order Carcharhiniformes; family Scyliorhinidae; genus Scyliorhinus; species Scyliorhinus torazame. The sequence goes on from NC_092727.1 coordinate 100,176,370, forward strand.
CAGCAGTCAAGGGCATTCAGCCTCTGATCTCCGGGTAAGCGTTCTCCAAGGCGGCCTTCAGGACGCGCAACAACGCAGAATCGCCGAGCAGAAACTTATAGCCAAGTTCCGCACACATGAGTGCGGCCTCAACCGGGTCCTGGGATTCATGTCACATTACATTCATCCCCCACCATCTGGCCTGCGAAATCCTACCAACTGTCCTGGCTTGATGTAATTCACACCTCTTTAACCTGGGGTTACCGCATCTCTGGATCTGTAAAGATTTAATCACCTGCTAATGGTCGCATTCCAAGCATTGTTTGGCATCTTTGAATTTGTCTATATATGTGTTTCTGGAACATACCTCTTCATTCACCTGAGGAAGGAGCAGCGCTCCGAAAGCTAGTGACATCGAAACAAACCTGTTGGACTTTAACCTGGTGTTGTAAGACTTCGTACCAAGATCTCATAGTTATAGGTGGAGAGTTCGATCCACCACTGCAAGATCTTGTCGTTCTTGATCTTGCCCCGCTGTGCATTATCGAACATGAAGGCAACCGACCGTTGGTCAGTGAGGAGAGTGAATCTCCAACCGGCCAGGTAATGCCTCAAATGCCGCACAGCTTCCACTATGGCCTGGGCCTCCTTTTCCACTGAGGAGTGGCGGATTTCTGAAGCGTGGAGGGTGCGTGAAAAAAAGGCCACGGGTCTGCCCGCTTGGTTGAGGGTGGCCGCCAGAGCTATGTCAGACGCGTTGCTCTCGACTTGGAAGGGGAGGGACTCGTCGGTTGCGTGCATCGTGGCCTTTGCGATATCCGCTTTGATGCGGCTGAAGGCCTGGCGGGCCTCTGTCGACAGGGGAAAAACCGTGGACTGGATTAGTGGACGGGCCTTGTCCGCGTTGTTGGCGACCCACTGGGCGTAATAAGAGAAAAAGCGCAGGCAGCTTTCCAGGGCCTTGGAGCAGTGGGGGAGGGAGAACTCCATGAGGGGGCGCATGCGTTCGGGGTCTGGGCCTATCACTCCATTTCGCACTACGTAGCCGAGGATGGCGAGACGGTCGGTCCTAAACACGCATTTTTCCCTGTTGTATGTGAGATTCAGGGCGTTCGCGGTCTGGAGGAATTTGCAGAGGTTGGCGTCGTGGTCCTGCTGGTCGTGGCCGTAGATGGTGACGTTGTCGAGGTATGGGAACGTGGCCCGCAAACCGTACCGATCAACCATTCGGGCTATCTCCCGTTGGAAGACCGAGACCCCGTTAGTGACGCCGAATGGAACCCTTAAAAAATGATAGGGCCGCCCATCTGCTACGAAAGCAGTGTATTTTTGGTCGCTCGGGTGGATGCGGAGCTGGTGGTAGGCGGACCTAAGGTCCACCATGGAAAAGACCTTGTACTGTGCAGTCCGATTGACCATGTCGGATATGCGGGGGAGAGGGTACGCATCCAGCTGCGTGTACCTATTGATGGTTTGACTATAGTCTACGACCATCCTCTGTTTCTCTCCGGTCTTTACAACTACCACCTGGGCTCTCCAGGGACTATTGCTGGCCTGAATTACGCCTTCCCTCAGCAGCTGCTGGACTTCTGACCGGATAAAAGATCGGTCCTGGGCGCTGTACCGTCTGCTCCTAGTGGCGACTGGTTTGCAATCCGGGGCGAGGTTCGCGAACAGGGAAGGCGGATCGACCTTGAGGGTCGCGAGGCTGCATATAGTGAGTGGGGGTATAGGGCCACAGAATTTAAACGTTAAACTCTGGAGATTACACTGAAAATCCAATCCCAGGAATGTGGCAGCGCAGAGGTGGGGAAGGACGTAAAGCCGGTAGTTCTTGAACTCCCTCCCCTGCACCGTGAGGTTCGCGATGCAGAACCCTTTTATCTCTACCGAATGGGACCCTGCTACCAGGAAAATGTTTTGATTACTCGGGTGGATCGGAAGGGAACAGCGTCTTACCGTATCGTGGTGTATAAAACTCTCCATGCTCCCAGAGTCGATCAGGCAGGGCGTCTCGTACCCATTTATAAATATAGTCGTTGATGCTGTTTGGAGCGTCCGGGGCCACAGAAGCCAGTCGTAGTTACTGCATCGGGGCGTTTTCTTCAGGCCCCGTGTGGCCGTCCACGGGGTCCTTAGGCGTCAGCCAAGATGGCGGCATCCACGGGTCGCACACGGTCGGGGGTGGACAAGATGGCGCTGTCCATGGATTACACGTTCCTGGGGGAGCACAAAATGGCGGCGCCCATCCCTCCCGCGTGGAGTCCGGGACCCAAGATGGCGGCGCCCATTGGCCGCACATGGATCGCTGGGGGGGGTTGAGTTTGGGGTTCTCCCCCGGAGATTGCGGCTACCCCCCGGGCCTGGCACACTGCTAGAAAGTGCCCCTTTTTGCCGCACCCTTTACAGAGGGCCTGACGGGCCGGGCAGCGCATTTGGGGGTGTTTGCCCGGCCCACAAAAGTAGCAGCGGGGCTCCCGCGGGTGATCCGCCGCTCTTGCAGCGCAGGCCTGCGGGGGGGGGGGGCGGGGGGTCCCGGGGGTTCAGTCGCGGCGGGGGTCCACGGTGCCCAAGTGGCTGCCGCGCGGTCGGGGGCGTAGGCGCGGGCGTTCTGTGACGCCACATCAAACGAGGCCACGAGGGCCCGTGCCTCTGAGGCCTAGTGTGTCTCTTTCCAGCAATCGCTGCCGAATTTGGGATGAAAGCATACCTGCCACGAACGCACCTCGGACCAGTAGCTCTGTGTGTTCGTTAGCCGAAACCGATGGGCAGTTGCAGTTTCTCCCCAGTATTAACAGCGCATTGTAGAATTCGTCCAGCGATTCCCTGTGGATATGCCGTCTCGTAGCGAGCTGGTGGCCTGCGTAGACATGGTTGACGGGCCAAACGTAGATTCCTATCAGCATGGCGATCGCCGTCGGGAAATCGTCCGCATCCTCTATGAGCGTGTAGATTTCAGAGCTCACCATGGCATGCAGGACCTGGATTTTCTGGTCTTTGTAGGTATGCCGGGGGCCGTTCGGAAGTATCCTTCAAAACACGCTAACCAGTGTTTAAAAGTGGCCGCTGAGTTTGCCGCGTGGCGGCTGATTCGCAGACACTCCGGAAAGATTCGGAGGTCCATGTCCTTAAAAGTTTGCGTAATAAATTGTAGCACAATCAATCACTCACAAGACGAGATGAGAAGGAGTCGAACGATGACTTTATTACGCAGACTTGTTCCCCAGCAGCACAGTTACAGAATGCGGCTGCTGGGAGAACCCGGGCTCTTATACTCCGCCTTGCCGGGTGGAGCCAGCAGGCGGCTGATCCAATCGGGACCCAGTGTCTATCCACCAATAGCCTCTCGGCATCACAGGGTACCTTAATACCCCTAATACATACCACCACAGGTGACAACCGTGTCCTCCATGGAAGTGAGGACATGCAACCATGCCTGCTTCCCTGCAGCTGGTGTGTGCCACATTGTCCTGCGAGAGAGTAGGAAGTGTGTCATAGATCATAGAATTTACAGTGCCGAAGGAGGCCATTCGGCCCATCGAGTCTGCACCGGCTCTTGGAACGAGCACCCTACCCAAGGTCAACACCTCCACCCTATCCCCATAACCCAGCAACCCCACCCAACACTAAGGGCAATTTTGGACACTAAGGGCAATTTATCATGGCCAATCCACCTAACCTGCACATCTTTGGACTGTGGGAGGAAACCGGAGCACCCGGAGGAAACCCACGCACACACGATATGCAGACTCCGCACAGACAGTGGCCCAAGCTGGAATTGAACCTGGGACCCTGGAGCTGTGAAGCAATTGTGCTATCCACAATGCTACTGTGCTGTCAGTAAGCATGGTTCAATGTGTTTGGGTGTGGTGCTTGCAGCACTGGTAATTATTTAAAGGTTAGGTGATATGAATGTTAGGTTCGAGTTGATACAGATTGTTGGTAGGGCAATGACAGGGGGGTGATGCATTGAGAATCGAGTAAGGAGTCGGTGGAATGTGCCACCTTAAGATGCATTTACTTACCTAGACTACTCACATGAGGTCATTGAACTTCTAGTGGCACCGAACCCAGGTCCTTAGGAACCCTGACTGCCAGGGTTATTTGGTCCCTGCCTTTGTAAAGTTTATCTCAGGGGAGGTGGGTGAAGCTCCTGGCTCCCTGTGGATAGATGACATCGCTCTTCCTCTACTTCTCCTACACCAAGGCTTTCAGTGAAACAGCTTGCAGCCTGGACTCTGCCATGTTCATAGAATCATAGAATTTACAGTGCAGAATGAGGCCATTTGGCCCATCGAGTCTGCACCAGCTCTTGGAAAGAGCACCCAAGACGTCGCCTACACCCTATCCCTGTAACCCAGTAACCCCGCCTAACCTTTTTGGATACTATGGGGCAATTTAGCATGGCCAATCCACCTAACCTGCACATCTTTGGACTGTGGGAGGAAACCGGAGCACCCGGAGAAAACCCACGCACACACATGGAGAACGTGCAGACTCCGCACAGACAGTGACCCACGCCGGGAATCGAACCTGGGACCCTAGAGCTATGAAGCAACTGTGCTAGCCATTGTGCTACCGTGCTGCTCCATGGTGTTCCATCTTTGTGTCATTCCGAGGTCAAAATCACTTTTGGAATGACTGCAAGAACCTGCTCTAGAAACATTTTTTTTTTTCAAAAAATATACTTTATTCATAGAATCTGTCATAAACATTACAGAACATTTCGAAATGTCTTGACTGTACATTTCCATCAGAGTTACGCAGTCCCTTGACTTTCTTCCATTCAATTTTGATAACGTTACACACATATCGCTCTTTACGTTACAATTCCTTCTTAAACATTTACATTGTCATGTTTCTTTTATGCATTGGAGTGTTAATGACCCAGACTGAGGGGGGTTTACACTGTTACCCGCCCCTTGGTGTACATTTGCTGGTAAGACCTTACACAGTGGTCTTTCCCCATTGCGCCTTGGCGGCAGCTGCCCCAAGCTTGAGTGCGTCCATCAGCACATAGTCCTGGACCTTGGAATGTGCCAGTCTGCAACACTCGGTCGAGGACAGCTCTTTGCACTGGAAGATCAGCAAGTTTCGGGTAGACCAAAGAGCGTCTTTCACCGAGTTGATGACCTTCCAGCAGCAGTTGATGTTTGTCTCGGTGTGTATCCCTGGAAACAGTCCGTAGATCACAGAGTCCTGTGTCACAGAGCTGCTCGGGATGAACCTTGACAAATACCACTGCATCTCTCTCCAGACCTTCTTTGCAAAGGCACATTCCACAAGGAGGTGGGTGACCGTCTCATTTCCCCCACAGCCACTCCGAGTGCAGCGTGCAACGGCGCTGAGCCTTCGGGTGTACATGAAGAAATGCATGCCCCTTTATGAAGAGCAGGCTAACTTTACATAGTGCAGGCTACCTTGAACTTGTGTTAGCCTCTCAATTATGAACCCTTCTCCTCAGGCATGTGGCCACGGAATAACGTATTGGCTGCATATTACTGTCATTTAAATGAATAGACATGTGGGGCTGGATTTAACTGGGGTGCAGCAGTCCCCAACCACCTCACTAAGAGGTCAGGGGTGGCGACCATCCAGCAAATGGATGGCTGCTCCACAGCCATTTAATGTCCGATTGGTGGCCAATAGACGGGAGGTGGGATTTCCATTTGGAACAGGACGTCCTGCCTCAGAAAGTTGTATTTCAGCCCAGGAGGTGGCGTGCAGCACTGGACTGAAACTGGTGAGTATTTGAGGGTCTCACCATAGGCAGATTGGCATGGCCCAGTGAGGAGGGTGATGTGAGGGGAGGGGGGGGGAATTGATGAGAGTGGGTTTTGAGGGGATGTACAGTGGGGGGGAACTTGGGGAGGGTGACACCTTGGGAAGGCCCTTCAATGGGCCCAGAGAACCTGTTCAGGAGGGACTAACTGCCCCCCGCCACACCCCACGCCTGCCAGGATAAGCTGATAGCCAAATACTTGGCATGGGCCTCTCCCCGCTATTGGTTAAATCCTAGCTATGCTGATAACGGGATGAGGCCCTTAAGCGGGCATTAATTACTTAAGGGCGTCTTGTGGCCCATTTGTGGGTGGTCCACCCGACTCCACCCCAGTTGCTGGTAAAGTGGTGGTGGGGGCAGTGGGCAGCAAGTTAGGCAGTAGGCAGGCCACCCACAGGATTTATCATGGTCTGACCCGGGTGGTGGGTGGAGTGTAAAATCCAGCCCGGAAAATTTGTGTCTGCATCAGAAGCAATGGCAGAGGATTAATCCTGCATTGTGAACCCTGAACCTATATTTGTGCATTATCGAACTGCGAAGCCCTAATATGATGCCCACTGCATCATTTAAATATTAACAACAGTATTAGGGTGGCATGGTAGCACAGTGGTTAGCACTGCTGCCTCACAGCTCCAGGGACCCAGGTTCAATTCCGGCCTCAGGTCACTGTCTGTGTGGAGTCTGCATGTCCTCATCGTGCCTGCGTGGGTTGCCATCGGGTGCTCCGGTTTCCTCCCATAGTCCAAAGATAAGCAGATTAGGTGGATTGGCCAGGCTAAATTGCCCCTTAATGTCAAAAAGATTAGGTGAAGTTACTGGGATAGGGTAGAGGAGTGGGCTTAAGTAGGGTGCTCTTTCCAAGGGCCAATATAGACTTGATGGGCCGAATGGCCTCCTTCTGAACTGCAAATTCTATGTTCTAACTCAACTACTAATTCACATGTGTCATAAAATAGCAGCCTAATTGTTTTCTGACTTACATATTGATGTTCAAGGGTTCAATTCTGCTTATTACAATGCAGAGCGCAGTGGCATGTGCACCACCGTGTACTTTCACTATTTTTCTTTGTTCATTTCTTTCCTTAGTTCCATTATTTAATTTTCCTTTTATCGGGCGAAATTCTCCGTAATCGGTGCGATGTCCGCCGACCGGCGCCAAAAACGTCGCAAATCAGTCCGTCATCGCACTGCCCCAAAGGTGCATAATTCTCCGCCCCTTGAGCGGCCGAGCCCTAACCTTGAGGGGCTAGGCCCGCGCCGGACTGATTTCTGCCCCGCCAGCTGGCGGGAAAGGCCTTTGGTGTCAGGCGGCGCATGCGCGGGAGCGTCAGCGGCCACTCATGGCATCCCCGCACATGCGCAGTGGAGGGAGTCTCTTCCGCCTCCGCCATGGTGGAGACCGTGGCGAAGGCGGAAGGAAAAGAGTGCCCCCACGGCACAGGCCCGCCCGTGGATCGGTGGGCCCCGATCGCGGGCCAGGTCACCGTGGGGGCACCCCCCGGGGCCAGATTGCCCCCAGGACCCCGGAGCCCGCCCGCGCTGCCTTGTCCCGCCGGTAAGAGAGTTGGTTTAATCCACGCCGGCGGGATAGGTATTCTAGCAGCGGGACTTCGGCCCATCCGGGCCGGAGAATCGCCGGCGGGGGGGGGGGGGCCGCCAACCGGCGCGGCGTGATTCCCGCCCCCGCCGAATATCCGATATCCGGTGCCGGAGAATTCGGCAACCGGCGGGGGCGGGATTCACGCCAGCCCCTGGCGATTCTCCGACCCGGCGGGGGGTCGGAGAATCTCGCCCATCATCTTCTTACCCTAATGTTGTTCCCCAGTTCTTGCGACCATTCTTGTGTGAGGTTGTTTCCTACTGCAGTGTAAAGACAGCAAGGAAGCTGATAGAATTCATTTAATATCTCTTGTGGTAATCTTAATTAAGTTTTCACACAGTACAAACCTTGTCAACATCTGGAGATCAGGGAGCAGAATTTATAATGCTCTCCCTTGGGGAGGCCCTTCAGTGGACCCTGAGAGCCTGTTCAGGAGGGACTAAATGTCCCCAACCACCCCCCCCCATCCCCCCAGCCCCCCGATAATGATAGCAGAACGTACTGAAATAAATAATGTGGAAATACTGTCCATGTGAAGAGGGGGAAAAAGAAAACTGTAGTCCCGATATTTACCAACATGGGATTTCCAAAGGTGAGAAGGAGCCTTGGTAGGGTGGGTTTTAACTCTACAGTGTGCAGTGGGTAGCACTGCAGCCTCACGGCACCGAGGTCCCAGGTTCGATCCCGGCTCTGGGTCACTGTCTGTGTGGAGTTTGCATATTCTCCCCGTGTTTGCATGGGTTTCGCCCCCACAACCCAAAGATGTACTGGGTAGGTGGATTGGCCATGTTAAATTGCCGCTTAATTGGAAAATTGAATTGGGTACTGTAAAAAAAATTTTTTTTTAACTCTACAGTATGCGTGTCTGTTTTTTTAAACAGGTTTGATAGGCTTGGCTTTCTCTTGGATGGGTAACATTGCAACACAGGAGCAGGTAGGTTGGGGATGTTGGGAGAGGTTGTAGAATGTGGGGCTGGACACATTGATGGTTTGAAGAGCGAGGGAACAGTCACAGCCGCTCGGAGACAGGTTGGGGGCAAAGGTGGAGGTTTGGTGAGGGGTGGTGAGGGGGAACTTCGTGATCATGTTAGGACTCCAAAAGTAATTAGGAGCAGATGTAAGCAATAGGGCCCTTTGAGCTTGCTCCGCCATTCAATCAGATCATGGCTGATCTCTTCCTGGTCTCAAATCCACCTCCCTACCTGTTCCCCATATCCCTAATGCCTGTTTTTTAAATCAGAAATATATCTATCTTTTATATATAGGGGAGGGGGGGGTTCAAACCTCAGTGGGGACAAATCACAGAGATGAGGGGATCTGATTGTGGGGAGAGAAGCAGGTTCGCTTGAGATTGTAACAAAAATGGTAGGGAAGGGGAGAATAAAGTGGAATGGACTATTTACAGTTCCTTTCACTGTGATATAACATAAAGTTGTCCTGGGGGTTGTGAAGGTAATCCATATGGATAAAGGTACAAATAAGGAAGGGATATGCAACATTATTTGCCCACATTACAAACTACTCAACAGTGGAGCTTTGCAGTCAATTCAGAGAGAAAAATGGATCAATACATGGAAATAAATAATGGACTAAAATTAAGATATTGCGTGGATCAAGTTGGGAAACACACTACAGTTCATGTAGGTCTACTTCCAAGATAAGTATGTTTTTAGTCCCACTATTAGATCTGGGAAATGGATGGAAATTAATTTTTATTAGTCTTCCAATGGATGTGGGTGTTGCTGGCAAGGCTATTCCTTTGTTGCCCATCCCAAATTGTCCTCGAACTCAGTGGCTTGCTGGGCTATTTCAGAAGGCAAGAGTCAACCACATTACTGAGGATCTGGAGTCATATGTAGGTCACACCAGGTAGGGATGGCAGATTTTGGCACGAGTGAACCATTGGCGCGATCTTCCGGCAATGATGGGCCGGAAAAGCAGCTCGCTGAGGTGCTGCATCGTGGGTGAAAGCTGGACGACCCCGCTCCCGGGATCCACCCAGCTCGCAATGCCTCGCGAGATTCAACGTAATCTCACGAGGCGATGCAAGGTGAATGCCGCCCACAATGGGTGGGATCACGTTTTAGCAAATCTGCATATTAGAGCGAGGCAGTAAGCCGTATACTCTAATGTGCAGATTCCAGAGGTACCTGAGGCTTTGGGACTCAACCCCTTCACCTTGCCCTTCAGGCAAGTGCTGTTTGGTACTGGTTACCGCAAACGGGGACCAGATGGAACGTCACTCGTGGATGTCTCCCAAGGGGATCGGAGGCCCCCAGGTGCAATGCCCTTTGGGCAGGGTGGTTCCCTGGCACTGCTGGTGTCACCTGGGTACTCTGGCACTGCCAGCCTGGTACCCTAGCAGTGCAACCTGGGTGCCAGCCTGGCATTGCCAAGGTGCCCAGGTGGCACTGCCAAGCTGGCATTTTTTGCGCGTGTGCGTTCGGGCTGAGGTTGCCTACCGTGGGTGTTGGGAGGTGCGGGGGACCCCTCCCATGTTGAGTTCGGGCTGGGGGGAGTTTGGGGATTTTTCTTGTGGGCCTCGGAAATCAGGACACAATTTAAAAACAATGGGGAGTTCACTACAGCTGGGTCTTCCGGCGAGCAGAGTTCCCCATCAAACAATGTGTGGCCTCAGCCACGTGTTCCCCGTTTAGGCCCCTTACTCAACGCCAGTCACGTTGAATAGCCATGTGTTTCTCGGCACTTGAAGTGCCAGGTAACACGCGGCTAAACGCCCTCGCTAGGGGATCTTTGTTCTCTTTTGGGAAAATCGTGCCCCGTATCTTTGTTTTCAAAGCAATCAATGATGTCTCATCTTTCAATACCCAGATTTTATTAATTGAATTTTACATTCCACCAGCTGCCATAGTGAGATTGGAAACCATGTTCCAGAGCATTAGCCTAGGCTGGGATTACTAGTCCAGTTGTATTGCCTGTACACTACCATGTGGCAGTTTCTACAATACTCAATCAATTTGTAACATCCAACAGCAAGTTTGAAATTTGTACAGTCCTTGTGTTGTTTTTCTGTTCCTTGTTCCTCTCATTTCTCACCTCTCTGGCCCATTTCCTGGACTGCTATTCTCATTCTATTTTTTTGTTTTTAATCGTATTAATTAGAAATACTAATTATTTTGGATTTTCACCCAGTCGGTTTGATCAATTGTAACCTGTTTCCTGAACAGCAGACATTGGTCATGAAGGACTCTTCTGTAACACACCTTCACAGTGGCTATTTAAGTTTTGGTGTAATGAGCAGTGATTCAAATGTTCTCAGCAGGAAACTGGAAAACTCAGACAAAGCAGAAGGTTCATATAGCCTGAGTCCCCGTGTCTGCATGGGTCTCACTCCCACAACCCAAAGCTGTGCATGTTGGTGGATTGGCCATGCCTAAATTGCCCCTTCATTGGAAAAAAAGAAATGGATACTTTCAATTCAAAATATAGCTTAAGTCACAGGCATTTCTGCATTTTGAAAAATTGTTTTCTAAATCTACAGCAGTACCAGCTTGGTTCAATAGTAAATATTGTGCTCTTAAGTTGTAGATTTTTGACCAAACCAAAACTTGGACACATGTTCAAGTGTGACACGTTCAGTGCAGTGTGGATGAAAAGCGAGGTTATTCATTTCTAATCAGGAAGAATACAAAAGCAGTATAATATTCAAATGGAGGGCGTTTGCAGAACTCATGTTTATATTCTATCTTTCACTCAATGATCTGTTTTCCAGAACAATACTATCTATCATACTGTCACTAGGGCTGGATTATCCGGTCACCAACACTGAAATCGCATTCGGCCAACGGCCGGAGAATGTAAATTCCCGCTGAAATCGGGGGCGGCGCCGCTTTCACGATGTTCTGCCCCCTCCAGAGCCACGTATCGACGGCCTGAGGCCCGCCCCCCCCCCCCCGATGCTCCGCCCCCGACCGGCCGAGTTCGCGACGGCGCGGGATACGTGTGGTCTCATCCTTCCGGAACCCGGCGTGGCGGCTGCGGACTCAGTCCAGCGCAGCCACAGTCGGGGGAGGACCGATCCGCGGGCAAGGGGGGACATATTTGGGGCTAGGGGCTCTGTGGTGGCGTGATCCGGGGCGCGCAAGCCGGCCGAAGGGGGGGGGACTATTTCGCGGGCCGGGTCCACGAGCGGCCTTCGCCATGAAGCATGGCACGGCAGGTGCAGGCCGCCACCGTGCACATGCGCGAACATGGATGCGGCAATTCTCCAGGCCGTATCGGCAGCTAGTGCCGGGTGCTCTACTCTGCCTCCCTGCTAGCCCCAGCAAAACGGAGACTGGGTGGCCCATGCCATCGTGGGGACAACCTTGTACTGGAAGGTCGAATGGAGGTTGATGAGTTTCAGGCCTACTTAATTTAAATGAAGCTCCTACCCAATTTTGATCAGGCCTGGGTTTTGGTCAGGTGGGCGTTTGGCACTGAGGGTTTGGGGCTGGCATCATGGGTCATGGAAATGTGGAGGCTGGGAATCAGAGGGACTTGGGTTCCACAGACAAGATTGAAGGGAGATCTGCGATTGAGAGCTGAGGAGGTCGGGTCAGGGCCACAGGGATTGGAGATCACAGGGGGAAGTAAGGGCTGGAAGTGGAAAGAGTGCAGAGCTTGGAGCTTGTGGTGAGACAGTTTGGAGGTTAGGGCCAGGAGAGCGAGCAATGCAGAGGAGGGGAAGCAATGGTGATCACTCCCTTCAATAGGGAAAAGTGTCTCTATTCCCCCAGCTCATTATCGAGGCCCATGCATCTTTATCCTTGGTAATCCATGAAGGAAATATTTCCTGGTAGTTCAGCTCAGCAATTCTCCATATTGGATTTTAGCCTCTCCTCATCGTTAAATCCCAGATCCCAAAATTTTAATTTCTATGTTCTGGAGCTAAAGGCAAATATATCTTTAGAATACCCAATTATTATTTTTTGCCAATTAAGGAGCAATTTAGCGTGGCCAATCCACCTAACCTGCACATCTTTGGGTTGTGGGGGTGAAACCCACACAGAAACGGGGAGAATATGCAAACTCCACATGGACAGTGACCCAGACCCGGGATTCGAACCCGGGTCCTCAGCGCCGTAGTCCCAGTGCTAACCACTGCGTCACATGCCGCCCCGGCAAATATATATTAACAAAATCACACACCAATTCATAATAGCTCTGTCCAAAAAGAAGGATGTTTCTGTTCTAGAGAAGGAATCATTTTTTGAAATTCCACCAAAGTCAGGAAAGTTTGAAAAAGGTGAAAATGATCTTCATAATGTGGGGTGCAATTCTCCCGTTTTAGGACTAAGGCCGGGATTTTTCCGATCCGAGTTCACCCCGCCGCCACTGCCAGCGAGAACGGAGAATTTGGCGCTCAGCCAAACTCCATTCACTGCAGCGGGGCCAGAGAATCCAGTCGGTGTGAACGGATGGAAAATTCCAGCCTAAGTCTCATGGTAGGCGCAGAAACATGGAGGATTGGATTCTACGTTTCAGCGGCTAAGTGTTGATGTCAGTGGTGCATGTGTAGTTTTTTCGGACCAGAAAATTGGCACCGACCCCTCACCAATTCTGGGAGTGGTGAGGGGCCAGCATGGGGCCGGGTGAAACTCCTGGCTCCTGTGCCAAAAACGGCCATAGAATGGCCGGGATCCTGCCCGCACATGCGCACGGTTGACGACCTGCAGGGGTCGCGCTGTACAACATGGCGCTGGCCGTGCACGGACCCGACCCACCATCCGCGACCTCACAGCCCAACCCCTGGCCACCCCCCCACAGTCCTTTCCAGCCCTCATGGAAGCCCCCCCTCCCCTGCCGGCCAGCGGCACGGATCCCTGCTGAGTGCAGAGCGCTGGACACAGTCCGCACCCACCATGCCTGGTTCCCGCACGGCTGAGACCACATGTGTCCCGTGCCATCAGGAACTCAGCCCATCGGGGGCGGAGCATCGCAGGAGGGCCGGCTGATGACGCGCCAACACCGTTATGATGTAGCGGCGCGTGACACGATGATGCCATTTCGGTGGGGGTGGAGCATGGCTGACCGGCGTCAAACTGGCGCCGGCCCCGATTTTAGTGTCGGAGTCGATTCTCCGCCCGATCTCCGATTACGATTTTGGCGTTGGGCAATGGAGAATCCCACCCAGAGTATTTCCCACTGAGGAGTTGGCAGGAAACAACACCAAATCCTCAGCCTGACCTCATTAATGATGCACCCAGGTGATTTACGCCATATTCAGTGTTGGGGTAGGCCTGGATGGCGCATAGACCGCCATCGTGTCTGGGTGCTGTCATGATATTCAGATAAACATCATGGTGCAAACACACATACACACTGATGGACAGATCAACGGACAAATCAACACACAAGCAACATCACAGCCAATCACAAGCAAGAGCACACGCACTATAAAACAGGGAACACCACAGTTCCCGCTCATTCCAGCAGGAGACAGCTCAGGACACAGAGCTCACAGCGTGCCACTCAGACATACACCATGTGCTGAGTGCCTCTCGAAGATAGTGTTAGGGCTGGGTCCACAGGTTAAAGTGTAAAGAACGAACCACAGTCATAAGTTTACAGATGTTGTTATTGATCGTAATAAAACAGAGTTGTACCATCTGCACATTTAAAGCGGCAATGTCCAGCAAAGAATTGACAATGCCTCCGCTGTGGCAAGATGGGCCACTACGCTGCCTGCTGTCGAGCAGCTCAACCTGCCAATGCTCCCCAATTCCGCCAGCCTCGCGGGGATGTGCGGGCCATTCAGCCTCCATACACCGAGTCATACCCTGACGATGTAGAGACCGGTGATACCGACGACCGGGAAGCCTTCCGCGTCGCGGTCATTGACAGGAACCGGATGTCCCCAAGCAGGACCCACCGGCCGATGCCAGTGAACAGCGTTAATCCGGGTGATGAATGGTGTGCCACCCTAACGGTCAACCGATCACCAATCACATTCCGTTTAGACACTGGTGCCTCCGCCAACCTTATAGCATGGTCAGCCTTCTACGCTTTGAAGGTCAGGCCACCGATTCGGCCATCCCCCTGTCAGATGGTCGATCATAGCGAAAATGGTATCCCGGCCATGGGATCTTGCCAGCTCGAGGTCACACACAATGCATACACAGCCACACTGTCCTTTGAGATAGTTGGATCATCGAAGGACTCCCTGCTAGGCGCACAGGCGTGCAAGGTTCTCCACCTTGTTCAGCGGGTACACACTCTGTCTCCAGAAGGCACGTCCGACTTCCCGGATGCAGAATTTAGGGCACAGCTCCACTCGCTCCTCGCCCACAACCAGGTGGCTTTCGAGGGCATGGGCACACTGCCCTACACTTACAGAATACGGCTCAAACCGGACGCCACCCCGGTCATTCACGCACCTCGTAGAGTCCCAGCACCACTCAAGGACCGCCTCAAGCAGCTGCTGCAGGATCTCCAGGACCAAGGAGTGCTTTCCCGGGTCACGGAGCCCACGCTATGGGTCAGCTCCATGGTGTGCGTAAAAAAGCCCTCTGGCGAACTCAGAATCTGCATCGACCCGAAAGACCTGAACAACAACATCATGAGGGAACACTACCCCATACCCAAACGGGAGGAGATCACGAGCGAAATGGCCCGGGCTAAAATTTTTACAACGCTTGATGCCTCAAAAGGGTTTTTGGCAGATTCAACTGGATCAGTCCAGCAGGAAGCTGTGCACTTTCAACACTCCCTTTGGCAGATACTGCTACAATAGGATGCCGTTTGGCATCATCTCGGCATCCGAGGTGTTTCATCGGATCATGGAACAGATGATGGAGGGCAACGAAGGGGTGCGCGTCTATGTTGACGACGTCATCATCTGGTCCACCACACCACAGGAGTACATCAGTCGTCTCCAGCATGGCTTTGCTCGGATACGAGAACACGGCCTGCGCCTCAACCGAGCCAAGTGTTCTTTTGGCCAAACTGAGCTAAAGTTTCTGGGGGACCACATATCCCAGTCAGGAGTGCGTCCGGATGCAGACAAAGTGAGCGCCATTACAGCCATGCCGCAGCCGGCAGACAAGAAAGCAGTGCTACGCTTTCTCAGGATGGTCAACTTCCTGGGGAAGTTCATTCCCAACCTTGCCTCCCACATAACGGCTCTTCGCCACCTAGTGAAGAAGACCACAGAGCTCCAGTGGCTGCCCGCACACCAGAAGGAATGGGAGGAGCTCAAGATTAAGCTCACCACAGCCCCGGTCTTGGCGTTCTTCGACACCTCTCGAGATGCGAAGATCTCGACTGATGCCAGCCAGTCTGGCATTGGGGCGGTACTGCATCATGGGCCCCGGTCGCCTATGCCTCGCGGGTCATGATCCCCACAGAACAGCACAAGGTGCAGATCGAGAAGGAGTGCCTGGGTTTGTTAACCGGCATAGATAAGTTCCACGACTACGTGTATGGTCTCCCTCAATTCACCGTGGAAACCGACCATCGCCCCCTGGTCAGCATCATACAAAAGGACCTGAATGAGATGACCCCTCGCCTCCAGCGCATTCTGCTCAAGCTCCGGAGGTACGGCTTCCAACTGGTCTACACCCCCCAGGAAAGGACCTCATCATCGCGGATGCCCTGTCCAGAGCAGTGAGCACACCACCCGATTCGGAGGGGTTCGTATGTCAGGTCGAAGCGCATGTAGCCTTCACATCGGCCAATCTGCCAGCTAATGATTCAAGTCTGGCCCGTATTCGCCGGGAGACTGCGGCTGACCCCCTTCTACAACGTGTGATGCGCCACATGACGGGAGGGTGGCTCAAAGGACAGTGCCCACAATTCTACAATGTCCGGGACGACTTGGCCGTCGTTGACGGTGTCCTCATAAAGTTGGACCGAATTGTGATTCCACACAGCATGCACAGGCTGGTCCTCGAACAATTACACGAAGGCCATCTCGGGGTTGAGAAGTGCAGGCGGAGGGCCCGAGAAGCTGTGTACTGGCCGGGCATCAGCGACGACATTGTCAACATGGTGCTCAACTGCCCCACCTGCCAAAGCTTTCAGCCGGCGCAACCCCCTGAGACGCTTCAGCCCCATGAGTTGGTAACGTCCCCCTGGGCGAAGGTGGGTGTGGACCTTTTTCATGCGCTCGGCAGTGAGTACGTCATCATTATAGATAACTTTTCGAATTATCCAGAGGTCATACGCCTGCACGATTTGACATTGTCCGCTGTCACCAGGGCATGTAAAGAAACCTTCGCTCGCCATGGCATTCCGCTTACTGTCATGTCGGACAATGGGCCCTGTTTTGCAAGCCAAGAATGGTCTTCTTTTGCTGCTTCGTATGGCTTCACACACGTGACGTCCAGCCCTCTGCATCCCCAGTCCAATGGCAAGGCGGAAACGGGCATCCATATCATCAAGCGGCTCCTCTGCAAGGCTGCTGATGCCGGATCGGATTTCTGCCTAGCCCTGCTGGCCTATCGCTCGGCCCCACTATCCACTGGCCTCTCACCAGCCCAGCTGTTGATGCGTCGCGCCCTCAGGAACACTGTGCCATCCATTCTTGTTCCTACACCCGACCATGCTCCAGTACTGCAAAGGATGCAACAGCAGTGTGCTCAGCAGAAGGTGGCACATGACACTCGGGCAACTGATCTTCCTGTCTTGGCGCCTGGAGACAACGTCCGCATCCACCTACCAGAGGGTGGCTGGTCAGCAACTGCCGAAGTTCTCCGACGCGTGGCTCCCCACTCGTTCCTGGTTCGCATGCCTGATGGCTCCATTCGCCGGCATAATTGCTGGGCTCTTCGCCTGCTTCCGCGCTCGCTACGTGATCATACACCGGTGCCACGCCCTCCTGTTGTTCCTGATGTCGGCTTCGTGGAGCTTCCTGCCACCATGCCTATTCCTCTGTGGCCAGGCCCATTTCTCAGCCGGTGGATCCTGACCCATCCTCGACCCGAATTCGTTGCCCACCTACTAGGCTGGACTTATGAGCCTGTTTGAACATTGGACTCACTAAAGTGTTATGCCACAATGTTAATATGTTTCTCTTTTTGTCGTTACAGGAGTTTGTTTTTGATGTTTGATGATTACACTTGTTTTGTTTATGGTACAACCTCGTTGCTATGTTGCACCTGACATCTTCCTCTGTATATAGTTTAGCCTCATGTACATGTTGTAGATATTGCACACACACATTCAGCTGCACTCAGTACACATCCATATTTATTACCACATAGGCACATATTCTTGTAAGAAAGGAGGGATGTCATGATATTCAGATAAACATATCATGGTGCAAACACACATACACACTGATGGACAGATCAACGGACCAATCAACACACACGCAACATCACAGCCAATCACAAGCAAGAGCACACGCACTATAAAATGGGGAACACCACAGTTCCCGCTCATTCCAGCAGGAGACAGCTCAGGGCCCAGAGCTCACAGCAAGCCACTCAGACATACACCATGTGCTGAGTGCCTCTCTAAGATAGTGTTAGGGCTGGGTCCACAGGTTAAAGGGTAAAGAACGAACCACAGTCATAAGTTTACAGATGTTGTTATTGGTAGTAATAAAACAGAGTTGTACCATCTGCAACCGTGTTGATTCATCTGTCTAGCGGAACACTCAACACGACAGGTGCCATGTTGAAAAGGTGCCGAACCACACTGACCCACCATTGAAGAAAGAAGGTGTGCCTCCTGAAAATGAAGATGGATTTCCAGGAACGTTCTGAGGCTGGAAGATGGACCCCTTCCAGGACACCTAATATGAATGGTCCTTCTGCAAATGCTTCCCTGACCTACTTCGGTCATGTTCCTGGGTCCACATTTGTGGGCAACTTCCATCCTGAACTCTGGAGGCAGCTCCAGTGCAGAAGGAGGCCATTTGGCCCATTGAGTCTGCACCGACCCTCTGAAAGATCACTCCACGTAGGCCCACTCCCCCACACAATCCGTGTGACCTAATCTGCACACCTTTAGTCACTAAGTAGCAATTTAACATGGCCAATCCATCCAACCAACACACATTTGGACTGTGGGAGGAAACCAGAGCACCCGATGGAAACCCACGCAGGCATGGGGAGAACGTGCAAACTCCACACAGTCACCCAAGTTTGAAATCAAACCTGGGTCTCTGGCACCGTGAGACAGCAGTGCTAACCACAGTGCTACAGTGCTGCCCCAGATGAGTCCTGACATCTTCACGTCACATTGTTCCGAACATGTTGCACTTTAATGTGTTTTCCCACGGAGGATCGGGCATGGAGGGGTCAGACCTTCATCTGCATCCCACTCTCGGGATGCAAATGAGGTTCACGCTGGCCTCCGGTGGGTTTTCTGACTTGCCATGGCAGACACCAGCAGGAGTTTCCACTGTAAATTCATGCCAGCGTGAAATCGATTTCTGGGCCTCCCTCGAACAGGCTTGGGAGAATTCCGCCAAAGCTGTTTATAACACTTCCCTTTTTTCATTCGGCTAGGATGGGAAACTACACAACAAACCTTTTTAAAACTCCAGAGGCCAAGCGATTACCTGCGGACAAAGGTCTTGTCTCCTTTAACAGGGTAAGTGGAGTATTTCATACAGTAAATGTCATTCATGTTGGTGATCTGTTTTCCAGCACAGTGCTATCTATCATACTGACACTAGTTCTTTCTAAGACCATGGAAGCAGCTGTTTACTCTTCAATTATCCATAACTTTAACCTTTCTGACCTCTCGCATGATGGTGATACAGTTTCAGTGCAAACCCTCGACTGGAGATACTTAAATATTTTGCTGATTCATAGGTTATGCCTTTGATATCTCTGTATCCTTTGTAGGAGTCTGGCACAATGCATTTCTTAACCATTGTCAGATATTCCAGCAAAGCCATTCACTTCCTTTGACAACCCTCTTTGATTTTTTTCGGATTCATTCATGGGATGCGAGCGTCGCTTACTGGGCCAGTATTTATTGCCCTTCCCGAAGTACCCTTTGAACTGACTGGCTTGCTAGGCCATTTCAGAGGGCATTTGTTAAGAGTCTGGATCTGGAGTCATATGTAGGCCAGACCAGGTAAGGTGAGGACAATGGCTATCCATCCCTAATGGATGGGTTTTTACAGCAATTTACAGTGGTTTCATGGTCATCGTTAGATTTTTAATTCCAGATTCTTATTGAATTCAAATTCCACCATGTGCCCAGGTGGGATTTCAACTCAGATCCCCACAGCATTACCCTATCACTGGATTACTAGCCCAGTGATAATACCACTACGCCACTGCCTCCCCACGATATGGCAGATTGATCATCCATTAACTCTCTTTTCAACTTAATATAAGGTTTCTAGCAGCACTGCTTTCTCTATGATTCTATTTCTTCTTTGTATTAATTAACTCCTCCACCTATCATCCAGACTTATCCAATCTTTTGCTTCAGATTGAAGACACTTATTATCCATGTGTTAAGGACAGGAGGGGGGTTAATTTAAATATCCCTGATTTATCCCCTCGCTTCCCATCTGGAAATAGAAAGGTGTTTTTGATTTCTGATTTTCTCTTTTTATATGTAGTGGCGTATGTTCCCCAAACCTTGGGCGGGATTCTCCGCCGTCGGGATTTCTCCGTTTTGCCGGCGCCCGGGGGTTTCGCGGTGACGTGGGGCTGCCCCACAATGGGAAAGCCCATTGACCGGCCGGCGTAAGGAGCATCCCGCCGGCGGGTCGAGGCTGAAAAGTGGCGCGGCGGGGCGGGTCCAATCCTCTGTGAATAATTTCCCGACAAGATAAAATAAGGGGTTGGTTTATGACACACACACACCACATGGAAAGGGGTTTTGCAATGTCCGTTCTTTTTCTTTGGCACCCATACAATAAAAGATGGACAAGGGAAAGAAATAGGTACACAGGAGGAGATTGCTTTTGCTGTCCCAATATGAAAAAGGGAGGTGGGACTGATGTGTTAAGTTGACCCATGCAGGCCCAGTTTTGAACCTGCCACAAAAAAGTTTAACATTTCACAAATTTATTTTGCAATTCAGCCCTTTTTACAATGGCTGTTGTGAATTATCTTTAAGTGGCTTGTCTTTAACCAGTGTCCACCTCTACCCACTATGAAATAGGTATGTGATGTATAATCCCATGTTCTCTGTGGACAAAACAGGGCAGCTGTCCTACAAAGCAGATGTATTCCTCAGAGACTCCTAGTGACCACCATCTGTATATAGTCTTACTTTCAAATAAAGAACCCACATTGTTGTTTCACCAATCCTTGTTGTACGACTGGTATACTTGTGTCAAACAGAAGAATGCAAGAATAATTCAATAGTCGCATTTTAGCTTTCTCTCTGGGACACCACATTAAATTTTTAAAGCACATAATTCGAGTGCACAGTCCCAATTTAAGGCAACCATTCTTGTGTGTCAGTTGAAGCAGAGATCCATCATCATGTTCTTTCATTGCGAGATTAGCATCAGAATTTCCTGTCCCGCCTGTGACGATACCTGTCGGGGCCAGAAAGTCCCACCTTATATTGTAGGAGCTAATATTTTTTCCTGTTTGGGTTTCTTGTTCTCAAATTTCTTTCACATTGTTCACTTATTTAACTAAATATGTTTAAATCACATATGTGTATTTTTTGCTGATAGGACAGTGATGACCAATCATTTTCTGCTAGCTGCCAGCATGCACCAAGCACAGGCTCTGAAGTGACTTTGGGCGATGAATGGTTTAATTATGAGATGTTGGAGTATTACGTTCCCACTCCCCGTAAAGCCAAAGTTAATCGAGGTACCAAACGAGCAAAGGCTAGAACAAAGCAGATCTACAAACTACCCTTGCTAACAAATCTAGTTGTTGATTCGGGTCCAACAGCGCATGGGGTAATGAAAAAAAACATAGTGACAAGGTCACCTTCAGCACCTGCTGTACTTGTGTCATCACCGTCTGCTAAAAGACCACCTGAGAAAAATGCTATGTTAGTTAAACCAGCAGTTCGGGCAAATATGGTCGCTTCCAAACAATCAGGACGAACTGTGCCAACTGAACAATCACCAACTGGTGCACTGGATGCATTCCCATCACCATCCAATGTGGACGCCATGACCAAAGAGGCAGCACCCAACACTTCATCGTCTTTGTCACAAGATGTTACCTTAAGACCGATCGTTAGATTCCGAAACACGTCGGCCTGGCTGTCATCGTCAGCACCGGCTGCAATCGTATCCGAGCCCCCTCTGGAGACATCCTTTGCAGAATCAGCAGATGTTATATCAGATGCATCTACCTCAGACCTAACTGGGAAACTTCAACCTGAATATAAAGCGAAGCCGTCAAAGTATGCTGTGGAAGTAATATCTGCAAAGACAACTGACTCAGAACTGGGTATGAGAAATGAAGACTCACTCACAGAAGTGACATTTAAACGTGTCACTGAGGGATGTCTAGGGAGAACGGCAACTCAATTGCTGGCAACGTTTAAGTCATGCATTGGAATTGAAAACAATGGTTTTGTGGCCTACAGTGTCAGCTATATTCTAAAATCCGCCAGCAGCCATGAAAACTTAATACGGCCAACGTAGGTCACTTATTATCTCAAGAATACTTGTTTCACCAAGAGTAGCATTAGCTGTTCTCCCTGACCCTGAATATTGTATTCAGGGTGTAATAGAACAATAACATGGTTATCGCAGGTAAAGACTCCATTTACCTTATCCCAGACAGAAGCTAATATTGAACACCTTTCCCTCCAAAGTTCTCAAAGGTGAAGATGCCACATTTGGAGTGAAAGTAGACTTAAAACCTTACTAACATTCATCAGTGATGAAGATGTCTTTGTCTATGAAATATTAATCAAAGGTTCAAATGTAACAAGTTCATCATCCACAGCTTCAATACTTAAAAGTGGACAAAGACTTATGCAGTTTTATCTGGATAATAACTATATATTCAACTTAGTTGAATGTTCATGGCAGCAATGTGCTTTACACACAAATGAATAATGAAAACTACCTAGGAACATTTACTAACTTACGGCACAAGAAAATAATTACACGCAAAGAGGATAAGAAAATGAAACACAAAGAAAACCTGGTGGATTGTTTGAATAGTTTCCTCAATGTAAATGCAACATGGGAGAACAATAAAATGCTTCTTTGGGCTATGCCATGAATATTCAGAGAGTGCTATGACTACGACTCAATATTTTAATCTATCACACACCTCACATCAAATTCAAAATGTTGAACATATTTTGTAAGATTTTGAAAGAGACTAAAAGAAAAGTCAATTCATCCATTGTTTTCCTGTGTTTTGAAACCCTTAATGAGATAAACATACTCAGCTTCCTTGATTTCATAACTCAGGCCCATAATCACTGTGATTAATTTAAGTGCCATTATCTCAGTGGTCTCTTCAAAGCCAGGTGCCTGTCTCTATTGTAGTTCAATGACCAGGAGCAGTGATGTAGGTTCATTTCTATTCACGGCTCCAGTCTGATTTGTTTTATTTTCACGTTAAGGTCTTCTGGAGCACCACATGCCTGTACTCATTCAATTGTGGAGGGGGCAGCAACATGTAATTTAAAAATGTTCACAAGAAACTATAGACCGGTGAGCCTTACTTCTGTTGTGGGCAAAGTCTTGGAAAGGATTATAAGAGATAGGATTTATAATCATCTAGAAAGGAATAATTTGATTATGGATAGTCAACATGGTTTTGTGAAGGGTAGGTCGTGCCTCACAAACTTTATTGATTTCTTTGAGAAGGTGCCCAAACAGGTGGACGCGAGTAAAGCAGTTGATGTGGTGTGTATGGATTTCAGTCAAGCGTTTGATAAGGTCTCCACGGTAGGCTATTGCAGAAAATACGGAGGCATGGGATTGAGGTTGATTTAGCGGTTTGGATCAGAAATTGGCTAGCTGTCAGAAGACAAAGGGCGGTGGTTGATGGGAACTGTTCAGCCTGGAGTTCAGTTACTAGTGGTGTACCACAAGGATCTGTTTTGGGGCCACTGCTGTTTGTTATTTTTATAAATGACCTGGAGGAGGGCGTAGAAGGATGGGTGAGTAAATTTGCAGATGACACTAAAGTCGGTAGAGATGTGGGCAGTGCGGAAGGATGTTGCAGGTTACAGAGGGACATAGATTTTTCATAAGCTGCAGAGCTGGGCTGAGAAGTGGCAAATGGGGTTTAATGCAGAAAAGTGTGAGGTGATTCATTTTGGAAGGAGTAACAGGAATACAGAGTACTGGGCTAATGGTAAGATTCTTGGTAGTGTGGATGAGCAGAGAGATCTCGGTGTCCATGTACATAGATCCCTGAAAGTTGCCACCCAGGTTGATAGGGTTGTTAAGAAGGCGTACGGTGTGTTAGCTTTTATTGGTAGAGGGATTGAGTTTCGGAGCCATGAAGTCATATTGCAGCTGTACAAAACTCTGGTGCGGCCACATTTGGAGTATTGTGTGCAGTTCTGGTCGCCGCATCATAGGAAGGATGTGGAAGCATTGGAAAGGGTGCAGAGGAGATTTACCAGAATGTTGCCTGGTATGGAGGGAAGATCTTATGAGGAAAGGCTGAGGGACTTGAGGCTGTTTTCGTTAGAGAGAAGAAAGTTAAGAGTTGACTTAATAGAGGCACACAAGATGATCAGAGGATTAGATAGGGTAGACAGTGAGAGCCTTTTTCCTCGCATGGTGATGTCTAGCATGAGGGGACATGGCTTTAAATTGAGGGGAGATAGATATAGGACAGACATCAGAGGTAGGTTCTTTACTCAGAGTAGTAGGGGCGTGGAATGTCCTGCCTGCAACAGTAGTGGACTCGTCAACACTAAGGGCATTCAAATAGTCATTGGATAGACATATGGACGATAAGGGACTAGTGTAGATGGGCTTTAGAGTGGGTTCACAGGTCAGCGCAACATCGAGGGCCGAAGGGCCTGTACTGCGCTGTAATGTTCTATAAAGGTTAATAAATCATGTGACCTTTTTTCGACGGCATAAAAGGAAAATTCTGTTTTGGCCTTTGAGTTGATGATTGCTACAAATCCCTGCAAACTGCTTGGCGCACGCCGCAGTTTTTTTCTTGGGCGTCATTTATTATTTCCCAGGCTGCTGGGTACCCATTGTTTCGAATTAGTATTAATGTTAAAGCTTGAGCTAGCCTTGCCTTCAGAGAGTTTGGACAGAGTTCCCACATTTTTACCCTGTGGATCTTAGAATCATAGAATTTACAGTGCAGAAGGAGGCCATTCGGCCCATCGAGTCTGCACCGGCCCTTGGAAAGAGCACTCTACTTAAGCCCCTGCCTCCAACCTATTCCCGTAACCCAGTAACCTCACCTAATCATTTGGACACTAAGGGGCAATTTAACATGGCCAATCCACCTCGCCTGCACACCTTTGGATTGTGGGAGGAAACCGGAGTGCCCGGAGGAAATCCACGCAGACAGGGGGAGAAAGTGCAAACTCCACACAATCACCCAAGGCTGGAATTGAACCTGGGTCTCTGGAGCAGTGAGGTTGCAGTGCTAACCTTGCCACCGTGCCACTTTGCTTTCTAATTCGTGAATGTACTGATCCTATGCATCTTGAAATAAATTCCAGTGACCCCCCCCCCACCCTTTACTTTTTTCGATGGAGTGGCACTTTGGCCAAACAGGTATATTCTAATGTGCCAGTATCTGTGCCAGTGCTGGGTAGCCTTTGAACAACACTGGCAATGGAGTATAATTTGCAGAATCCCAGTGAACTCCTGAAAAGTTTGATTAACAACATGTGTAAGTTCACAAAAGAGGACAATTGCTGAGGGCTGGCCTAGACATAGAGTTGTCAACTGCAAGTAAATGTATTCCTGGAGATCACATCACATGATTTGTCCCCACACACCAGCCTTTGGTCGGCCAACAAATTAATCCTTGTAATGCACGGCTTTCCTACACCAATTGGAGAGCAAACCGACTCTATCTAATTGCATGATGCTTTTCTGCTAAATTGCATTTCTGCTAAAGAGAAATATTCACAAAAAAATAACAAAAAAAAATGTAATATCCCAATGATTTTTCTCAGCGGTTTCACTCAGTGGCGTTCTGGAGATTGATCTTTAATTCATGGAGACTCCAGGCCAATCCTGGAAGGTTGGCAACCTGCTTGGTCAGAGAGATAAAAAATCAATTCAATTATTAAGTGTGTCAGACAGCATATATGTCAGCAGGGTCTCAGCGGGCAGCCCAATAGCAAGGTCCCGTGGCCAGTCACCCCCCCCCACCCCCCACCACACACGCACCGCAAAGCAGCCCCCCACCTCCGGATTGCCTGTGTGCCAGGGACCTCCTAATGTGGGATACCTGTCCCCAGGGACCCCTGCAATAGAGACACCCCCCACAGGTACCCCTGACTAAAGGGACCCCCCACAAACTCCCTAACTAAAGGGATTCCCCCAAAGGGCCCCTGACTAAAGAGACCCCTCAACATCCCCCGCCCCCAGAAAAGAGACCACTGTCTGGAAGCAAGAGAGATGTCCAGGCGAGGGCAGTGAAATAAATGACAGCTGTAACATTTTCCTGGAAGCTCCACGTGTCCATTCCTCAAAGGAGAACAGCTGTGACCTGTGTTTTCACCCTGCAGGTCCGTTTGCTGCTAGCCATTCATAACTTTCTAGTAGTGGGCTGTGATTAACAGGTTCCACAAACCTTCTGCACCTTTGATTCATTCATCTCCCTTCATGGATGAGTGACTCTAAGTGGTGAAATCCCAATGTTTATAAACATCTCCCTCATCAAAGAGAGGTAATTGCATTCCAATCACTCAAGTGTGTGACCTCAGCATGACTGAGGTTATTCATGAAGGCCCCGCCTTCTCAACCTGCCATTTGCTTTATAGATGGTGGACAAGCTTTGCGTAGTCAGGAGGTGAGTTACTCGCTGCAGCACTCCCAGCCTCTGACCAGCTCTTGTGCCATAATATTTATGCTCCAGTTATATTTCTGGCCATATTGATGGTGAGGGATTCAGTGTTGGTAAAGTCATTGACTGTCAAAGAGAGATGATTAGATCCTTACTTCTTGAGGGTGATTTTGCCTGGCATTTTGTGTGGTTCAAAGGTTACTTGTTACTTATCAGCCAGCCGAAACTGAATGTTGCCCAATGAGAATGCTGCTTTGACTCCTCCAAACGCAGGCCTCGCTGTTGATGTGGTGTGCAGGATGCCATTCACCCTTAGGCAGTATCAGAAACTTTTAAACCTACCCAGAAATCTATTTGAACAATCATATGGTGTGCTTCATTATAATTCCAGTGGTCCCATGACTTTGATTATGCCTGTGTTACTCATTCTTGGCAAGGTTGCAAAGGGCTGCTATGAGCTTACAATTATTTTGAAAAAGGGAATTAAAATTCTTTGTTACGTCAAGAAAAGCCAAACTCGGTGCTCAAGCTAACGTAAATGTCACCTCAGTCATAGAGGACCTTAGGCTGCTCTCCCCTTTGACTTGTAGTGATTTAACTTGAGGGGCACCATATCCCAGGCGAGGGGCAAGGCTGAGAAAGCCAGTACAGGAATTGAACCCATGATGTTGGCATCGCTCCACATCACAAACCAGCCATCCAGCCAACTGAGTTAACCTTACTTGAGGGGTCAATAACCAACAGGCATAGATTTAAGGTAAGGGGCAGATATAGAGGGGATGTGAGGAAAAACTTTTCACCCAGTGGGAATCTGGAACTCACTGTTTGAAAGGATGGTGGAGGCAGGAACCCTCACTTTTAAGAAGCATTTAGGTGCGTACTTGGAACGCCATAGAATACAAAGCTACAGACCAGTGGAAAATGGGGTTAGAATGAGCAGGAGCTTGGACCGAAGGGCCTCTTTCTGTTCTGTAAAACTCTATGACTATCTGTTCAGCTTCCCGAGAAGCCTTTCAGCTTTAAGCAAATTTATTGTTGCCACACTTTTCAGGCTTAGCAATGTATCTCAATTGCTGGGGTGGGGGGGGGGGGGGGGGGGGGGGAGGGGGGGGGGTGTTAATGACACTAATCCCCTAATTTTTGCAAATTTGCCATGCCTAAGCAACTCAGGTGCAATCAAAGACATGGGACCACCATGATTATATTGAGCATTCTGAAGGACTGTTCTGAGATTCAAGGGAGGGCTTCCTACAGAATGCCACATAAGATATTGCATCATTAGGGTGAACTACATTCTGTACAACCTCATACGGAGAAGTCTGCATTTGGAGGAGGCATGGCAGCATCCTCCTTGGATGAAGAAAACCTGGGTGAAGGCGAGGAAGCAGAAAAAAGAGAACCATCTCCACACCTTACAGAAAGAGATGTGAGGTATGAGTTAATTTACAGAGATTCTAGGGTCCGGTTTATTACCCGACCCTGAATAATTACACAGAGCCTCCCTGCATTAATTGTCCTCGTTACATCCTTCACCACCCGATCATCCTGCTGAAATCCCTTCATTCTTCATGTATGAACCTTAATGGCAACGTATTAAACTATGGAAGGCCCTCACAGACTCAGCTTACAAGATGACCACTAAAATGCACCTTTCCATCTATATATGGGGAGTGTAAATCCCACCTACGCCGAAAGCTAACTGAACTGTTACTGTCGCAATTGAGATTATTTAACTTAGCACAGAACATAAATTGAATTGAAACCTTCCCTTCGCTCTCACATCACGCAGAGCATTTACCCACTGAACTAGCTTGACAACTTTTGATGGAGCGGAAATGATAAGACACTGCAGCAGAATACCACAGACACTGTCTGCAAAAACTGTGAAATTGCATGTCCCTCAATGTCCAGGTAAAACTAAATCAGAGCTGATTGAATCTAAACATTTCCGAGAAAGTAAGAGATTTTCACTGCAGTTAACAGGCATTGTTAGATTGTCTTTTGGGGAACGAGACATTTCTAGATGCATGCTGGGTAAT
The DNA here is from genome assembly GCF_047496885.1 of Scyliorhinus torazame. Lineage (NCBI taxonomy): Eukaryota > Metazoa > Chordata > Chondrichthyes > Carcharhiniformes > Scyliorhinidae > Scyliorhinus > Scyliorhinus torazame. The sequence continues at coordinate 100,204,630 of NC_092727.1, forward strand.
GGGTGCTGGAATCCCTCCCTAGACTTCTCCAACTCTCATCCTCTCTGTCTTCCTGTAAAGAAAGAGAAAAAAGAACTTGTATTTATTTAACATTTTCCGTGGCCTCCATTTCTGATTTACATTATTACTCTGGCAATACAGCAAAGCATTGGGTCAACCTTGGATCAGTGGTAATACTCTTTACTCTATCAAGGTTGTGAGCTCAAGACCACTCTCGAGACTTAGGCACATAATCTAGGCTGGCACATTAGAGTAGTGAGGAATTTAAACTAATTAATATCTGAAGAGTCAAAAGAACATAAGGGACTAAAAGCCATCAAATCCCCGGGACCTTGTGGCCTACATCCTGGGTTTCTTAAGGAGCCGCTGCAGAGATAATGGATGCACTGGTTATGGTTTTCCCAAATGTCCTAAATGCTCAATTTTCTCCATGACTGACATGAGGCTAAGTGGACTGTAGTATCCTGTTTTCTCTATCCCTCCTTTCTCGAATAGCAGTGTTACATTTGGGAACTTTCAATCAGCTGTGACCAAACGTTAATATGCAAGATAAAGACTCTTGGAGCTTGAGGTAATAGATTAGCAGGATGGTTGAGGGGTGCCCAGTTCCATCCATGATCCTCAGTCTCAGGTGGGCGATATACCATGGGCAGCCACTGTCTTCCCAGTGGCGCCGCTGTTCAACAGAGTTGTCAACCTCTGATTGTCCTTGCACCGGAGGAAGGCCTGCCACTAACCTCTTGAGTGTCTGAATGGTATTTAATTCAGCAAGCTCTCCCTTAAAGAGGTGAAGCGGGGCTCTCACTGCCTCTCCAGCTGGTGGACGCGACCCCCCATTACCTCCATTAATTACCACCTATAATCTCTCAGAGAATCAAGGGATATGGAGAGAAGAGGGAAAAGTAGGGTTCAGGCAGAAGATCAGCCATGATCGTGTGGAATGCGGAGTGGGCTTGAGGCGCCATATTGTCTATTCTTCCTCCTACTTCTTATCTTATGCTTAATATGCTTTTTAAAAAATACTTACTTGACCATGCTTTTTAACTATCTGTCCTATAGTATTGCCGTACGTGGGTCAGTGTCTAATCTTGTTTTAGAATGCTCCTGTGAAGTGCTTTGGAATGTTTATCATGTCATAGATGCTATGCAAATATAAATTATTGTTGCTACCACAATACTGTGGAGTGCACTGTTGTCAGGAGCTCTCGCATTGCATTTTCTATCTGCTCACTAGCTGAGTCTCCTGTCATCAATACTACTAATTTTCAGTTCTTCTATTTCTCTTGATCCAAAACCACAGAATGTGCATCACTGGGAGATGCCATTCTGCCCATCGTGCCTGGGCCAGCTCTCTGAAAGACCAACATTTAGCCTCATTCACTGCCCTTTCCCCAAAAGCCCTGCAAATTTCCCTGATCTGATAAGCGATTCCGCAGCAGCTTTTCCTGTGAATCGCACACAATTAGATTGTTTTTTAAATTTTCGGTTGTGCACAGAAATAGAACCTGCTGTGCCCCAAAGCGTTTTCCCGCCACTCCTCTCCAGAACACCACTTGAAGACAAGACATATATTTCCTTGCATTTCCTTGCTGTCCGCCTGATGGCTCGGTGCCAAGGTTCTCTGTTCACTCCAATGAAATTCTCAGTCAGCCATGGGCTTTGATTCCCCTGCCTCACTCTCTAGCTTTCCTAGCCTCTCGATGTCTAATCTGTATCTCGCCCACAGATGCCTGAAGCAACCTCTAATATTAAAGCAACAGAAGAAAGAACTTGCATTTATATAACATATCTAATGGCCTCAGGATCTCTCAAAACACTTTGCAGCCAAGGGTTTACATTTTTGTTCTGACACTGCAACAAAGCATTGTGTCAGCCTGGGTTCAATGGTGGCACTCTTTACCCTCTCAAAGCCGTGGGCTCAAGACCCACTCCCGGGAATTGTGCACATAAAGTCGACTGGCACATCATTGTGAGACTGAGGGAGTGCAGCACTGTTGGAGGTACCACCTTTCGGATGAGAGATCAAATCAAGTGATAGTGGGATCTCAAGCCAGATGGCAAAGTATGAAGCCAGATGAAAATTATTTACTTTATAGTTAGTTTTGTTGACAGAATGCAGCAATTATCCCTCAGTCTAAAGATAAAGAGTATTATTATTATTCTTACCAACCAAACAGTTCCATCAGTCTATCTTTATATTCTTCTGAGGTCGAACAACAAACATGTGGGTAAATTAATAAATTAAAGAGACAGGCCTCTTAAAGGGACACTGTAACAAAAGACAAATCTTCACTTATTAAATCAAATTAAAATGTGGTTTTGAGTACTGCAGGGAATGGAGTACTCCTTTCTGGAGTGGAGGGTGCAGAGCGCACCCCACCATCTGCCCCTCTTCCTCTGCTATTTTCGTGCGTAAGTGTCCCTAGAGAGGGGGCACATGGTGTCCACTGGCACAATTGAGGCCTTCCATGACTGGTGGCGCCATGAGGGCTGGGGTGCATCACTGGCCCCAAATTAACATTTTTGTTAAGTTTCCTTCAAGGTTTTCGTCTTTTGTTACAGTCCCCCTTTAAGGTGCTATCCCCTTAATTTGGTAATTTCACCAATTAGTAGAAAGGAGTACTCCAGTCCCTGCAGAGCCCACTGGTTTCAGATAGCCTCAAGTGTGGCAGTGGGCATCACATGCTCCCTCTCCAAGATTACCTGGTTGTGAACATAGCTGCGGAAGAGGGGCGGACAGTTGTGTCGGATGTGACCGCCCGCTGCATGGACCAGTTAATGATCAGCTTGACCAGGCCCAAGAGCAGATTTATAAGGAGGTCCTCCTCCTCCCTTCTCACACCCCCCCCCCCCCCAATGTCCCAAGTCCCCCCCCCCCTTCCACACCAGGTGGTCAAAGATCATGGTTGGGATTCTCCGTTTCACCGGCTGGCCAATGAGATTTCCCATTGTGGGGTAGCCTCACGCCGTCGGTAACCCCCAGGCTGCCGGCAAAATGGAGATCCCCGAAAGCGGAGAATTCTGCCCATGAGTATGGGTCTGAAAGTCAGCCACAACTTGAGGAGTAACTCTTCCAAAACTAAAAAGAGGGCACAACCTATTACAATCTATGTATGCATGGAACAAGGACTCCACACGGCAGAAGAAAATGCAGGCAGCTTGTTTCTATGGTTGTACGTATTACTGCATCAATACGTCCTGGGTCAGGTCCCTGATGGAAAAGGGGAGGACGCTCGTGTAGAAAGCCCTCCACTGGGACCCCTCTATGCCATGGCAGGTTGGAATGCCATGGCGTGTCTGGGTGGTTGGTGATGGCAAAGAGATGAAGGATGTGCAGTAGCCCATACAAGAAACCCCTCCACACCTCAATATCACTAGTGTCACCAGGCCGAGCACCGAGGTTTTGAGGTAATGGATGGTGTTGGCTGTGCAGTCTCTCTCATATACTCTTTTGATGATTTGGTTTGATTTGATTTGATTTATTGTCACATGTACCGAAGTACAGTGAAAAGTATTTTTCTCCGGCCGAGGGAACGTACACAGTACGTACATAGTAGACAAAGAGAATAATCAACAGAGAACATTGACAAATGGTCCATCGACAAACAGTGATTGGTTACAGTGCGGAACAAGGGGCCAAACAAAGCAAATAAGCAAGAGCAGCATAGGGCGTCGTGAATAGTGTTCTTATAGGGAACAGATCAGTCCAAGGGGGAGTCGTTGAGAAGTCTTGTACCTGTGGGGAAGATGCTATTCCTATGTCTGCATGTGCGGGTCTTCAGACTTCTGTACCTTCTGCCTGATGGAAGGGTCTGGAAGAAGGCAATGCCTGGGTGGGAGGGGTCTCTGATAATGCTGTCTGCCTTCCTGAGGCAGCGGGAGGTATATACAGAATCAATGTGGGAGTGGCAAGCTTGTGTGATGCGCTGGGCTGAGTTCACCACACTCTGCAGTTTCTTGCGATCTTGGACCGAGCAGTTGCCATACCAGGCTGTGATGCACCCGGATAGGATGCTCTCTATCGCACATCTGTAGAAGTTTGTGAGAGTCGATGCAGACATGCCAAATTTCTTTAGCTTCCGTAGGAAGTAGAGACGTTGTTGGGCTTTCTTGACTGTTGCATCAACGTGAGTGGCCCAGGACAGACTGTTGGTGATGGTGACCCCCAGGAACTTAAAGCTATCGACCACCTCCACTTCAGAGCCATTGATGCAGACGGGAGAGTGTGTCGTGCTATGCTTCCTGAAGTCGATGATCAGTTCCTTGGTTTTTCCGACATTTAGAGAGAGGTTATTTTCGGTACAGTATGCAACCAAGTGATTTATCTCTTTTGAGTATAACAAATGAACAAGAAGGTCAAATTAATAATTGGTGAAATTAACAAATTAAGGGGATAGCACCTTAAAGGGGGACTGTAACAAAAGATGAAAACCTTGAAGGAAACTTAACAAAAATGTTAATTTGGGGCCAGTGATGCACCCCAGCCCCCATGGTGCCACCAGTCATGGAAGGCCTCAATTGTGCCAGTGGACACCATGTGCCCCCTCTCCAAGGACACTTAACCATGAAAATAGCAGAGGAAAAGGGGCAGATGGTGGGGTGCGCCCTGCACCTTCCACTCCAGAAAGGAGTACTCCCATATAGACAGCCTCCCAATGGAGACTTCCACCGCCACCAGATGGTAAAAAGAGTACATCAAGGTGTGTTTGGATGGCAGATGAAGTTAAGGAGGAGAAGGGTGTGCACAGCAGCCCATACAGGAAACTCCTCTGTGCCGACCGAAAGGCAGGGAGAGAATTTCAACGAGATGGCTCAAATTGTGGGGCTCCGTCTCCCGAGGGAGGTCTCGGGGCATGGCGCCAATGTGAAATTCTGTCTGAACGGGGTCTGTTCAGACAGGAGTCCCTCACACGCTTGAGTTGCTTTGACACCATGGATGCTGTTGGGGCAGTGCACCACGGTTTTGAGGCTATGGATGGCGTTGGCCGTACAGTCACTAGTCTTTCGAGTAAGACAAATGAACAAATTCGCAAATTAACCAATGGAAAGAAACTAGAAAATAACCCTTACAGCGGCACCGTAACAAAAAACAATTCTCAATGAAACCTTAGTAAAATCAAAGTAAAATGTTGCTGCAGGAGTGACGGTGCCCAGCACTCACAGAAGGCTTCAATCTTGGCGATGGACACTGCATGCTCCCTCTTTAGGGACACCCAGTCACGAACATAGCCACGGAAGAGGGGCAGGCTGTCAGGCCAGATGACCCCAAACACACCATTAACAGCAAGGTCCCACCTGTTCTCTCAGGTAAATGTAAAAGATCACTATTTGGAAAACTGCAGATGAGTCCTGGTGGTGTCCTGCCCAATATTAACATCACTCAAGAAATTGATGAGCATTTATTTTATTGCTGTCTGTGAGACAAATTAAAAGTTAACAAGCCAGAGAACCATGCAACACAGAAGCCCATTCTGCCTCTGAAATAGTACAATTAATCCACTTCGCTGCTCTTTCCCATTGTCACACAAATCTTTTCTTTTTAGCTTTATCTCCAATTTCTGTTGAAAGTTACTACTAAACAAATTCGCAAATTAACCAATGGATCACCTTTTCAGCCGGTGAATTTCAGATCGTAACAACCCTGTGCATAAATGAAAATACATCTCAACTCCCTATTTTCTTCGTCATTGTAAAGTGCACACCACAAAATTTTATTACACCAAAAAAGAGAGATTTTAGAAAAAATTTTAAATTGTGAATACAGGGGCACACGGTGGCTCAGTGGCTCGATCCCGGCCCCGGGTCACTGTCCGTTTGGAGTTTGCACATTCTCCCCGTGTCTGTGTGGGTCTCACTCCCACAACTTAAAGATGTATAGGGTAGGTGGATTGGCCACGCTAAATTGCCTTTAATTGAAAAAAATTAAAGAGGAAAAAAAATTGTGATTACAGATAAAATCAAGTTAATCTGATTAGAAATTATTTTATAATCCGGGAAGTTATTTAATTTTCATTCCAATCTAGTCCCGGAAGAAATTTGGAAAAACTTGGGATCTTCAGATGAGAAAAGGGATTCCCGAGTAGTGATATTGTGGAAATATGTAAGGTAGTTAGGGGAATGGAAAAGATATATCTGAAATGCCGATTTAAATGATATGAAATGAAATGAAATGAAATGAAAATGAAATGAAATGAAATGAAAAATGAAATGAAATGAAATTTGCTTATTGTCACAAGTAGGCTTCAAATGAAGTTACTGTGAAAAGCCCCTAGTCACCACATTCCGGCACCTGTTCAGGGAGGCTGTTACGGGAATTGTAAGATTACAATTTAAATTGTAAGAGTTGGTCCAAGACACAGGTTCTAACTAATAAAAACAAATAAAAAGATACATTAAGATTTTATAGCAGGATTCCTCATCCTTAATGATGTAAGCTTGAAAAAGAATTGTCACAACCTGCCTCCAGCCCCACATTTCTCCCCAAAACAGTGACTCTGGCCTCTTAGAACATAGAACATACAGTGCAGAAGGAGGCCATTCAGCCCATCGAGTCTGCACCGACCCACTTAAGCCCTCACTTCCACCCTCTTGCATGTCTTACTCTGCTTGGTCCCACCACTGGCGGCTATGCCATTAATCACTTGCATCCAGCACTCTAGAATTCCATCCCTTCATTCTCCGCCTCCTCTCCTCCCTTAATACATTTCTTAAAACCTAGAAAATCTTTTCAATCAAGCTACTAGTCACCCCTCCTAATATCTCCTTCCTTAGCTCGGCGTGCATTTAAAAAAAAAAACACCGATGCAAAACTGTCTTCGGCTTTGCTTTCTATTCCAGAGACATCTAAAAATGAAAGTTGTACTGTGGATGTGTTTGTACATTTTTCCGGTTCACAGGCAGAGGGCGCAGTCTGCATGCGCTGGTGAGGTGCAGAACAAAATATGACACTGGGCAGAATAGTGAGTGGCAGATGAAATTTAATGCAGGCGTGTGTGCAGAGATGCACGTCGGGAGGCAAAAGAGGCATTGCATTTATTTCATGTATGGTGTTGGCATAGGTAAAGGTAAAGGGGAAGCTGAAAGAGGTTTCGGAATCTCAGCAAATGTCACTGTCAGCTTGGCCAAGGCTGCGGAATAATGAATAAAGCCAATACATTGGTAAAAGCACATGGCCAAAAATGTCGAATGTAGGTCAGACGATGTTGTGATTTAATTGCAATAGTGTTCTGTTCAGACCTCACCTTGAAAACTACATTCAGTTGCAGCTGCCAAGAAACCAATGAAGACAATCATAGAATCCCTGAGTGCAGAAGGAGGCTATTCGGCCCATCGAGGCTGCACCGATCCTCTGAAAGAGTATCCTACCTAGGCCCAATCCCCCGCCCTATCCCCGTAACCCCACCTAATCTTTGGACATTTAGGGGCAATTTAGCATGGCCAATCCACCTAACCTGCATATCTTTGGATAGGCGCTGGAGAGAGTGTACAGAAGAACCACAAGGCTAAGCCTAGTGTTAGGTATATGAAATATGAGGAAATATTGGATAAACTTTGGCCTTTCAGCCTTGGAAGGAGACGCCTTAAAAGTGGCTTTGCAGATGTTTGATTGTTGAGGGAATGGAACGAGTAAACCGAGAACATAAACCCCTTATTCCATTGCACTCTTCACGATTTACAGACTCAAACTAGTAAAAGGTAATTTTATGACGTATCAGATTTTCCTCAGGCAATGTGTGCAGGCAGATTAATGGATGGAAAAACCCCGGAATCATTTAAGAAACAATTAGATGCTGCAATGGAAAGACTTTAGATTTTTTCTAGACAGACAAATTAAATTGCCTCTTCATCCGTAAGTATTTTATCATCTGCTGTTCCGTAGGCCAACCCATACCTGGGTCTAGTCTGAGTTTCTATTAGCGTTGCACATTAGGACTGCAAGGTCTTCAGGGGAATGATTTTGCCTGAGAGTTCCTTGTAACCATGCAATATTATTGCGAGTGTAATAGAAGTTAGGAGCTTCTGCTAACCGTTCATGATGTTAAATTTGCCTGCAAACAGACAGAAGAGTTTTATCTGATGCTCCCTGGTACTTTGAAATATGTTAGATTGGCCTGACATCCAGGCAGCGTGCAGTTTGAAAGTTCCTATTAACTGTGCAGTACTGTAAATGTTATGGATAACGTGTTGAAGGTGAGCTTTGGATTAAATATAATGGGATATACTGTCACCCATTTCAACATGTTGATTTTGTAGGTTACAGTTTCAAACTAACATTGAGTATAAGTCTCATTAACAATGAGTGAAACTTGACCACTGACACGGATGTTAAATTTGCCTTGCTTCAAGGCAGGGAGCTCCTGTGCACTACCACTGAGTTATGCGTGTCAGTGGGCACTCCGTGGTAACACACTAGCCTCTGAATCAGAAGGTTGTGGATTCAAGTCCCACTTCAGGGATTTGAGCACATCATGTGCAACTGCAAATGCTGCCCAGGCCAGGAGGGAGATCTCCCCGTGGTCTTCTTCAAGACAGTGCCTGGGGATCGTTTACATCTACCTGGGAGAGCCAACAGAGACAGAGTCTCATCTGAAAAACTACCGCTGACAGTACATCATTCCCACAGCACTGCACTGAAGTGTCAGCCGGAGTGATTTGGCTAACACTGTGCTGTCAATACTCTGAACATGGCACGGTGGCGCAGTGGTTAGCACTGCTGCCTCACAGCTCCAGGGACCCAGGTTCAATTCTGGCCTCCTGTAGCTGTCTGTGCGGAGTCTGCACGTTCTCCCCGTGTCTGCGTGGGTTTCCTTCGGTTGCTCCGGTTTCCTCCCACAGTCCAAAGATGTGCAGGCTAGGTGGATTGGCCATACTAAATTGCCCCTTAGTGTCCAAAAGGTTAGGGGGATAGGGTAGAGGCGTGGGCTTAAGTAGGGTGCTCTTTCGAAGGGCTGGTGCAGACTTGATGGGCCGAATGGCCTCCTTCTGCACCGTAAATTCTGTGATCCTATGAGGGGCTGGTTTAGCTCACTGGACTAAATCGCTAGCTTTTAAAGCAGACCAGGCCAGCAGCACGGTTCAATTCCCGTACCAGCCTCCCCGAACAGGTGCCGAAGGTGGCGACTAGGGGCTTTTCACAGTAACTTCATTGAAGCCTACTTGTGACAATATGCGATTTTCATTTAATTTAATTTCATCTATGATCCATCTATGATGATCTATGAACATAAATCCCGCAACCAACAAAACTAGAAACAGTAGTCATTTCTTTCACTGCTGTTTGTAGGGCCATATCCAGGAGCTCCGGTTTCCTCCCACAAGTCCCGATGTGCTGTTTGGTAATTTGGACATTCTGAATTCTCCCTCAGTGTACTCGAACAGGCGCCGGAGTGTGGCAACTAGGAGCTTTTCACAGTAACTTCATTGCAGTGTTAATGTAAGCTTACTTGTGACATGAATAGAACATAGAAAATACAGAACAGGCCCTTCGGCCCACGATGTGCCGAGCTTTTGTCCGAGATTAAGAACAAATTAATCTACACCCCCATCATTCTACCGTAATCCATGTACCTATCCAATAGCCGCTTTAAGGTCTGTTCCGACTCAACTACTTCCACAGGCAGTGCATTCCATGTCCCCACTACTCTCTGGGTAAAGAACCTACCTCTAACATCCCCCCTATATCTTCCACCATTCGCCTTAAATTTATGTCTCCTTGTAATGGTATGTTCTACCCGGGGGAAAAGTCTCTGACTGTTTACTCTATCTATTCCCCTGATCATCTTATAAACCTCTATCAAGTCTCCCCTCATCCTTCTCCATTCTAATGAGAAAAGGCCGAGCACCCTCAACCTTTCCTCGTAAGACCTACTCTCCATTCCAGGCAACATCCTGGTAAATCTCCTTTGCACCTTTTCCAAAGCTTCCACATCCTTCCTAAAATGAGGCGACCAGAACTGCACACAGTACTCCAAATGTGGCCTTACCAAGGTTTTGTACAGCTGCATCATCACCTCACGGCTCTTAAATTCAATCCCTCTGCTAATGAACGCACACCATAGGCCTTCTTCACAGCTCTATCCACTTCAGTGGCAACTTTCAAAGATCTGTGAACATAGACCCCAAGATCGCTCTGCTCCTCCACATTGCCAAGAACCCTACCATTAACCCTGTATTCTGCATTCATATTTGTCCTTCCAAAATGGACAACCTCACACTTTTCAGGGTTAAACTCCATCTGCCACTTCTCAGCCCAGCTCTGCATCCTATCCATGTCTCTTTGCAGCCGACAACAGCCCTCCTCACTATCCACAACTCCACCAATCTTCGTATTGTCTGCAGATTTACTGACCCACCCTTCAACTCCCTCATCCAAGTCATTAATGAAAATCACAAACAGCAGAGGACCCAGAACTGATCCCTGCGGTATGCCACTGGTAACTGGGTTCCAGGCTGAATATTTATAAGATTATTATTATTATGAGGAAACATTAAACAGGTTCAGTCTGCACTCCTTTGAGTTCAGAAGAATGAGAGGTGATATAATTGAAACATAAGATTATTGAGGGTAAATGTTGGGAGGATGATTCCATTCATGGGAGAGTGTAGGACCAGAGGGCATAGTTACAGAATAAAGGGGTGCTCATTTAAAATGTATTTGAGGCAGAATGTTTTTGGAACCTTCCTTACCACAGGAAGTGGTGAGGCCTCATCCCAGAACATTTACAAGACTGAGATCGCTAGGTTTTTAATCAGTCGGGGAATTGGTTTTTAATCGATTGGGGAGTTAAGGGTTACAGAGATATGGCAGGAAAGTGGATTTAGTGAGTTTTAGATCCGCCATGATCGTATTAAATGGCGGAGCAGGCTCGAAGGGCTGAATGGCCTACTTCTGTTCCTATTTCTTGTGGTCTTATACACAAATTGGCTGTGATGTTTCCTATAATAAAGGAGTGACTGCAATTCCAAAGTACTTCATTGGCTGTAAAGCACTTTCAAACATCCTGAGATTGTGAAAGGTGCTTTGTAAATGTCAGTTCTTTCCTCCTCCGTGTGTTAGATTTTTCTGGTTTTCAGGGAACATTTTTAAGAACTTCTGTTAATGGTTCTGGGGTAGCAATTTCTCTGGTCACCATGTGTAGACACATAAAAAGAAAACACTGCAGATGCTGGAAATCTGAAATAAAAACACTAAAAGCTGGATGAACTCAGCAGATCTGGCAACCTCTGTGGAGAGAGAAAAACAGAGTTAACGTTTTCAGTCAGTATGACGTCTAAGGCTGAGGGTGGACACGATTTATCCCTACCTGCTACAGTAGTGAACTCGCCAACATTGAGGGCATTTAAAAGTTTATTGGATAAACATATGGATGATAATGGTATCGTGTAGGTTAGATGGCTTTTGTTTCGGTGCAACATCGTGGGCCGAAGGGCCTGTACTGCGCTGTATTGTTCTATGTTCTATGATTGAGATGTATAGAATTATGAGGGGCATAGATAGAATAGACAGGAAGAAACCTTTCCCTTTGGTGGAGGGATCAATGGCCAGGGGGCATAAATTTAAGGTAAGGGGCAAGTGGTTTAGAGGTGATGTGAGGAAAAACCTCTTCAACCAGAGGGTGGTGGGAGTCTGGAACTCGCTGCCTGAAAGGGTGGTGGCGGCAGAGACCCTCCTAACATTTAAGAAGTATTTAGAGGTGGCACTTGCGATGCCAAGGCATTCAAGGCCAAGTGCTGGTAAACAGGATTATAATACTTAGGTGATTGTTTTTGACTGGCGCAGACGTGAGGGGCCGAATGGCCTTTTCTGTGCTGTAGACCTCTATGACTCTTTGGACTCCGAACTCTGCTTCTCCCTCCACAGATGCTGTCTGATCTGCTGAGTTTATCCAACATTTTCTGGGGGGGTTTGTGCGGAGGGACGGTTTTTGGCTGAACTGTACTGGAAATATGTGCACAATACCGCTTGCTGTAAATAGCGTTGGGTTTTTTGGTCAGGTTTCCCAGGCAGGGGGTTTCAGTCTGACACTGACAAGTGCTTCCTGCTGACTGCACTTTACCTGGCGGAGAGGCTTTGTGTTCAATGCTCCAGCACAGCACTCAGGGCTGCCTGGGCAAGAGTGCTCCTGCTGCTCAGCGTAGACAGAGGGCGTGAGTTCCTTCCCTGCCTAACCTGCTTGTGCAATCCCCACCCATCTGCCAAAAGCCACAGAAGTGGGCGGGAGGCGCAGCGCTTCGCAAACAAGAGTCGCTGGCAAAAACACTCTGATCTTTATCTTTTGCAGGCGCTTGTTGGTTCTGAGGCACTTTAGAGGATGTGTCAGTGCCAGCAGAAGGGGGGACGTACTGCTCTCCAGCAGATTCATGGGTAATGATGACACCAAACATTGCCACCTCTGTGCCTGGTGTTAAATGTTGTGTGTGTGTGTGTTTTAAAGCGTTAATGTAGCCGGCAGGAATTACTTGTGGAGCTAAAGCAGATCCGCCTCCCTGAGTCCTGGAGGCTGCTGCTTGTGGCCATCCAAGCCGGAGCTGTGAATTTGCGCACAAGTGACAGCTGAGCCACCGGCATCTTTGCCGGCGGGGGGGGTAGTTGGAGGCAAAGTGAGATTAACCTTTTGGGGTGTTTAAAAAAAAAACACATATGTAAATGTGCTTACTTTGGAGAAAATGGCGACAAGAGTCGGCGGCGGATACCCCATGAATCCAGGGAGTCCTATGAATGCTGCCTTGGGGATCAACCCCATGAATCCGATGCCGGGACAAGCAGTCAGGATGCCCCTGAACTTGCAGCAGCAATCTCCAGTCTTCCGGACGATGGGTCCCGGCGGCGCTTATAGCGTGAGTATCCAAACAGTAACCTCCCCCCCCCCCCCCCAATAAAAAACCAGGATAGCAAAACTTTCCAACTTCTGTTTTTTACTTATTTATTTGCATGGATGGATCCGAAACCCTGGAACTGACCCTTCCAGAGCCGAAAGACATGCAGTCCCTATTTTAAAATCTAGCTTGGGCAAACATTTAATCGTTTTTTATTCTTTGCAATCTGATTGTGCCTCTGATAATTAAATATATCAACCGCTGGCTTCACGGAAGTGATTGGTCTTGTGTGTTGTGCAGCTTTTTGGGGGTTGGGGGGTTCATATTTGGGTTAGACACGTGCAAAGAGACATGGAACAGCTGGAAAGATGGGTTTGTTTTCTAAAGTGTTTATTTTTTTTACTGCAGCTCTGCCCCTCTTGAGGAAGGTCAGGAGCTTCTCGGCTGACGGCCGGGCAAGGCAGTATCCCCCCTTCCTAGGGTTGAAATGAACCGAAAAGCTCGGCCTAAAAGCGCGATCCTTCCTGCTGAATGTTATTTTTTTGTTCCCGTTTCTCTCTCTACTTCCGCATTGGGTGTCGCATCCAGAAAGCGGCTTGAAGCCGGAGGTCGCGGAGACTTGGACCCTCCCCGGGACTCCCGCTCCAACAGCGGCCGCCGCACCCCCCCCCCCCCCCCGGATGGGCCAACAACCCCCTCCTCGTCCTCCCACCCCCAGCAAACCCGCACCAGGGTCTCCGCGAAAAGCCACAATCAGCCTCTCCCACGTGGTCAATACAGTAACTGAAGAGAGGCACATGAGCGCCATCACATGCCTCTCATTATCGGGACACTGGGAGAGGAGGGGTGGACAGAAGACTGGAACTAGACAGAATAGAGATCTGAATCATAGGGACAGGGGGATATAGGGGATCTGAATCATAGGGACAGGGGGATATAGGGGATCTGAATCATAGGGACAGGGGGATATAGGGGATCTGAAACATAGGGACAGGGGGATATAGGGGATCGGAATCATAGGGACTGGGGGCTATAGGGGATCGGAATCATAGGGACAGGGGGATATAGGGGATTTGAAACATAGGGACAGGGGGTTATAGGGGATCGGAATCATAGGGACTGGGGGATATAGGGGATCGGAATCATAAGAGATTGGGGGATATAGGGGATTGGAATCATAGAGACTGGGGGATACAGGGGATCTGAATAATAGGGACGGGGATATAGGGGATCTGAATCATAGGGACAGGGATATAGGGGATCGGAATCATAGGGACTGGGGGATATAGGGGATCGGAATCATAGGGACAGGGATATAGGGGATCGGAATCATAGGGACTGGGGGATATGGGGATCTGAATCATAAGAGATTGGGGGATATAAGGGATCTGAATCATAGAGACGGGGATACAGGGGATCTGAATCATAGGGACAGGGATATAGGGGATCTGAATCATAGGGACAGGGGGATATAGGGGATCTGAATCATCGGGACAGGGGGATATAGGGGATCTGAAACATAGGGACAGGGGGATATAGGGGATCGGAATCATAGGGATAGGGGATCTGAATCATAGAGATGGGGATATAGGGGATCTGAATCATAGGGACAGGGGGATCTAGGGGATCTGAAACATAGGGACAGGGATCTGAATCATAGGGACAGGGGGATATAGGGGATCTGAATCATAAGAGATTGGGGGATATAGGGGATCTGAATCATAGAGACTGGGGGATACAGGGGATCTGAATCATAGGGACGGGGATATAGGAGATCGGAATCATAGGGACAGGGGGATATAGGGGATCGGAATCATAGGGACTGGGGGATATAGGGGATCGGAATCATAAGAGATTGGGGGATATAGGGGATCGGAATCATAGAGACTGGGGGATACAGGGGATCGGAATCATAGGGATGGGGATATAGGGGATCTGAATCATAGGGACAGGGATATAGGGGATCTGAATCATAGGGACTGGGGGATATAGGGGATCGGAATCATAGGGACAGGGATATAGGGGATCGGAATCATAGGGACAGGGGGATATAGGGGATCTGAACCATAGGGACAGGGATATAGGGGATCGGAATCATAGGGACTGGGGGATATAGGGGATCGGAATCATAGGGACAGGGATATAGGGGATCGGAATCATAGGGACAGGGGGATATAGGGGATCGGAATCATAGGGACAGGGGGATATAGGGGATCTGAATCATAGGGACAGGGGGATATAGGGGATCTGAATCATAGGGACAGGGGGATATAGGGGATCTGAAACATAGGGACAGGGGGATATAAGGGATCGGAATCATAGGGACTGGGGGCTATAGGGGATCGGAATCATAGGGACAGGGGGATATAGGGGATCTGAAACATAGGGACGGGGTTATAGGGGATCGGAATCATAGGGACTGGGGGATATAGGGGATCGGAATCATAAGAGATTGGGGGATATAGGGGATTGGAATCATAGAGACTGGGGGATACAGGGGATCTGAATAATAGGGACGGGGATATAGGGGATCTGAATCATAGGGACAGGGATATACGGGATCGGAATCATAGGGACTGGGGGATATAGGGGATCGGAATCATAGGGACAGGGATATAGGGGATCGGAATCATAGGGACAGGGGGATATAGGGGATCTGAATCATAGGGACAGGGGGATATAGGGGATCTGAATCATAGGGACAGGGGGATATAGGGGATCTGAATCATAGGGACAGGGGGATATAGGGGATCTGAAACATAGGGACAGGGGGATATAGGGGATCGGAATCATAGGGACTGGGGGCTATAGGGGATCGGAATCATAGGGACAGGGGGATATAGGGGATCTGAAACATAGGGACAGGGGGTTATAGGGGATCGGAATCATAGGGACTGGGGGATATAGGGGATCGGAATCATAAGAGATTGGGGGATATAGGGGATTGGAATCATAGAGACTGGGGGATACAGGGGATCTGAATAATAGGGACAGGGATATAGGGGATCGGAATCATAGGGACTGGGGGATATAGGGGATCGGAATCATAGAGACAGGGATATAGGGGATCGGAATCATAGGGACTGGGGGATATGGGGATCTGAATCATAAGAGATTGGGGGATATAAGGGATCTGAATCATAGAGACGGGGATACAGGGGATCTGAATCATAGGGACGGGGATATAGGGGATCGGAATCATAGGGGCAGGGGCATATAGGGGATCGGAATCATAAGAGATTGGGGGATATAGGGGATCAGAATCATAGGAACAGGGGGATATAGGGGATCTGAATCATAGGGACAGGGGGATATAGGGGATCTGAATCATAGGAACAGGGGGATATAGGGGATCTGAATCATAGGGACAGGGGGATATAGGGGATCTGAAACATAGGGACAGGGGGATATAGGGGATCGGAATCATAGGGACTGGGGGCTATAGGGGATCGGAATCATAGGGACAGGGGGATATAGGGGATCTGAAACATAGGGACAGGGGGTTATAGGGGATCGGAATCATAGGGACTGGGGGATATAGGGGATCGGAATCATAAGAGATTGGGGGATATAGGGGATTGGAATCATAGAGACTGGGGGATACAGGGGATCTGAATAATAGGGACGGGGATATAGGGGATCTGAATCATAGGGACAGGGATATAGGGGATCGGAATCATAGGGACTGGGGGATATAGGGGATCGGATTCATAGGGACAGGGATATAGGGGATCGGAATCATAGGGACTGGGGGATATGGGATCGGAATCATAAGAGATTGGGGGATATAAGGGATCTGAATCATAGAGACGGGGATACAGGGGATCTGAATCATAGGGACGGGGATATAGGGGATCGGAATCATCGGGACGGGGATATAGGGGATCGGAATCATAGGGGCAGGGGCATATAGGGGATCGGAATCATAAGAGATTGGGGGATATAGGGGATCAGAATCATAGGAACAGGGGGATATAGGGGATCTGAATCATAGGGACAGGGGGATATAGGGGATCTGAATCATAGAGACAGGGGGATATAGGGGATCTGAATCATAGGAACGGGGATATAGGGAATCTGAATCATAGGGACTGGGGGATATAGGGGATCTGAATCATAGGGATAGGGGATCTGAATCATAGAGATGGGGATATAGGGGATCTGAATCATAGGGACAGGGGGATCTAGGGGATCTGAAACATAGGGACAGGGATCTGAATCATAGGGACAGGGGGATATAGGGGATCTGAATCATAAGAGATTGGGGGATATAGGGGATCTGAATCATAGAGACTGGGGGATACAGGGGATCTGAATCATAGGGACGGGGATATAGGGGATCGGAATCATAGGGACAGGGGGATATAGGGGATCGGAATCATAGGGACTGGGAGATATAGGGGATCGGAATCATAAGAGATTGGGGGATATAGGGGATCGGAATCATAGAGACTGGGGGATACAGGGGATCGGAATCATAGGGACAGGGGGATATAGGGGATTGGAATCATAGAGACAGGGGGATATAGGGGATTTGAATCATAGGGACAGGGGGATATAGGGGATCTGAATCAGGGACGGGGATATAGGGGATCTGAATCATAGAGACAGGGGGATATAGGGGATCTGAATCATAGGGACAAGGTGGTATAGTGCATCCTATTTATCAGGATGGGGATATGGAGATCTGAATCGTAGGGGCAGGGGGCTATTGAGGTCTAAATGATTGGGAGAGGTGTTATAGAGGATCTGACTCAGAGGGATGAGGGATATAGAGGACCTGAATCTTACAGACAGGGGCTGTATGGGATCTGAATAATAGGGTAAGGAGGATATAGGAGAACTGAATTATAGGGACAAGGGTAGAGGAGAGCTGAATTATAGGGATGGGGGATGAGGAGGATCTGTATTACAGGAAAACCTAAATCCAGTTTGTTTATGTATTTTGCAATAAGAGCAGCACCAAAACAGATTTGTGTGGATTACAACTCACCACCTCTCTTTGGTCTGAGAACCCTGTCGATAGCCATCCCATCTCTTCCAGCTGTCTCTCTCTGTACATGTTAGCATATTTTGTTTTGTTCCATTTGCCATTCCCCTCACCATTCAGCTAATTTCATATCAAGTTTTTTTCCATAAAACATAAAGCCCTATTTTATTTACCTATCTTTCTTCAAAGAATTCTATAAAGTTAGTCAAGCACGATCACCATTTATAAATTCATGCTTACTGGCCTGATTAACTCGTATAACTCCAAATGCTTTGTAATTTCATGTGATATTAGAGGCTGGTAATTTACCAACTGAAACAGGACTAACTGGCCACTAATGTCCGAGCTTTTAAGTTTGCCTCCTTTTTAAAAAGTTCGGAGTCCTGAAATAAAAAGCCACAATAGAGTTAACATTTCAGGTCGATGACATTTTGTCAGAATTGGAAAAGGTTTGAGCTGTGACAAAAAGGCATTTCTGTGGCAGTCCACGTGATGCCAGGATGGTATGTTGCCTTTCTGATGGCAGGTCACAGAGCGGCTGCAGGGCATTCTTCTGTGGGACAGTCAGAGATCGTGGCCCACGTTACTATCAGGTATAGGTAGGAAGAGGGATGAGGTTCTGAAAGCAGAATTTAAGGAGTTAGGAAGGAAATTAAAAAGCAGGACCTCAAAAGCCGTAATCTCAGGGTTACTCCAAGTGCTGCATGCTAGTAAACATAGGAATAGGAGGATTGAGCGATTGAATACGTGGCTGGAAAATTATAGTGTGATGGAGGACATCCGAATTCTGAGGCATTGGGACCGATGCTGGTGCAGGTGAGACCTGTACAAGATGAACGGATTGCACCTTAGCTGAACTGGGAATAACATCCTTGCGGAGAGATTAGCTAATGCTGTTGGGGAGGGTTTAAACTAGGTTGGCAGGGATGGGAACCCGAGAGGGTGTTCAGATTGGAGGGAAACAAAACTAGTAACAAGGAGTAGAAAAGTAGTGAGCAAAATTAGAAGGCAGACAAAGTGAAAGCAGGCATCAAATAGGATCAGAATGTGCAACAATGTTGAGACAAATTTAAGGGTACTCTGAATGCATGCAGCTTTTGCAATGACGTAGATGATTTGACAGCACAAATAGAGGTAAATGGGTATGACGTAAATTACATTTCAAAGGTTTGGTTATCGGGTGACCCAAGACTGGGAACTGAATATTCAAAGATATTCATAATTTAGGAAGGATGGGCAAAAAGGAAAAGGGAGTAACGTTGTAAGTTTGGTTGCGGTCAGTACATTAGTGAGAGAGGATCTTGGATCGAAGGATCAAAATGTAGAATTTGGATGGTGCTAAGAAACAGCAAGGGGCAGCATAAATTGGTGGTGGGAGTTATTTCCAGGCCAACAAACTACAATGCTAAAGTTGGGCACCGTATAAATTAGGAAATCAGAAACGTAACATGGGAAATACAGTAATATTGGGCAACTTCAATTTGCGTATAGACTAGGTAAACCTAAATAGCTCTAATGTTGTGCAGGATGAATTCCTGGAGTGTATTTCTGGAGCACTGTGCTGAATAACAAACTAGAGAATGGATACTATAGATTTAGTATTATGTAATAAGAAAAGGCTAACTAATTACCTTGCTGTAAAGGAAATAGTGAGCATAATATATCAGAATTTTACATTAAATTTGAAAGTGATATATTCATCCTGAAACTAGAGTCTTGTATGTGAGGAAACAAAGCCCTGAAGATATGAAGGGCAAGTTGGCTTTGTTGGATTAGGAAAATACACTAAAGGTTTGAAGGTAGCCAGATAATGGCTAGTATTTACAGAAGTATTACATGGCCCACAACAATTACATTTTATCTAGGCACAAAATACCAAGGAAAGGTGATTCAACCTTGGCTAACAAAATAAGTTACGAATTGTGTGAAACATGCCTACTTACCATTGGCTGGGGACTAATGACTATCCCACAATCCTGTGGGAGTATGAGCTTCCCCAATGAGGGGGGCGGAGAAACCACTAGTAAACTCCTAGTATAAATAAAGCTGGCCAGTTCAGGAACCAGCAGGAAAGGAGTAGGCAGCAAGGGAAGTTACTGCTGCTGTTATGTATATATGTTATAGTAAATAAATGTTGTTACTTTGTGTCCTTAAAACTCATGCTGGATTCTTCGTGGCCCTTACAAAACTGGCGACGAAGGTTAAAGTGAATAGCCGTCTACACTGCTGAAGCCACCTCCCTCGATTTTTGTTGGATACAGGTTGGAAGTTGTTTTCTATTATACCATGCCTCTGTATGGACGTTTGGATGTTTTTGATGCTGCGCTGGAAAGCTGGAACCAGTACACACAACGGATGCGTTACTATTTCCGGGTAAACAATATCACCGAGAACGAGCGCCAGGTGGTCATATTGCTCACCGCCTGCGGCCTGCATACGTTTGGGGTGATTAGGAGCCTTACGTACCCAGCTGCGCCGGACACCAAAACGTTTGATGAACTTGTGAATATAATGGGGCAACATTTTAACCCAACCCCGTCCACGATAGTCCAGCGTTACCGGTTTAATACCGCTGAGAGGACCCCTGGAGAATCCCTTGCCGATTTTCTATCCAGGCTACGCAGGATTGCGGAGTACTGTGACTATGGTGAGACCTTGTCAGAAATGTTACGCGACCGTTTGGTTTGCGGTATTAACAATGCGGCCATCCAGAGAAAGTTGTTAGCGGAGCCAACATTGACTTTTCAACAGGCCATTCAAATAGTATTGTCCCGAGAGAGCGCAGAGCGAGGAGTACAGGAGCTACAGGGAATGGAAGTGCATGCCTTGGGGCGCAACCCCTTCCGTCCGAAAACGTCCCCCCGCACTCCTGCGGTACCTTGGGCGAGGCAACATCCGGACCGACGCCAGTGGCCGTCGGACATTCCTCCCCTAAGGGAGCCTTCTCCAGAGCCAATGGATGAGGAGCCATGTCCGTGTCAGACTTGTAGGCGCCGACCCCGTTGCGGACGGCGGTCCTGGGGGCGCCAGAGGCGCCGTCGTTCCGACCGAAACTGGGACCAGCCCAGGGGCCGTAACTGGGACCAGCCCAGAGGCCGTACCTTCCATGTGGATGAACCTGCGGCGACTACTCCTGAGGACGTAGAGACGGAGGACGACTGCCTGCAGCTGCATTGTGTGGCAGCTCCCCGTGTGGCCCCCATTAAGGTGACAGTACGGGTCGATGGCCACCCGCTTGAGATGGAGTTGGATACTGGCGCAGCGGTCTCCGTGATCGCCCATAGGACATTCGACCGCATCAAGCAGGGTATACAGACCCTTACATTAACCGACTCACAGGCCAGGTTGGCCACCTACACTGGGGAACCACTGGACATTGCAGGAACTACAATGACCCCTGTTGTCTATGGACGCCAGGAGGGGCGTTTCCCACTTATCGTGGTGCGCGGCTATGGGCCCAGCCTGTTGGGTCGGGACTGGTTGCGCCATTTGCGGTTGCAATGGCAGCACATCCTCCAAACAACTTCTGAAGGGTTGACTGAGGTGCTAGGACGATACCCAGATGTATTCCAGCCTGGTTTGGGGAAAATAAAAGGGGCCGTAGCCCATATCCAAGTTGAACCAGGAGCCACGCTGCGCTATTTCCGGGCGCGCCCAGTGCCTTACGCCTTGCTCGAGAAGGTAGAAGGGGAGCTCACTCGTTTGGAGAGTTTGGGTATTATCAGGCCCGTCCGTTTTGCTGACTGGGCAGCACCAATTGTACCTGTAATGAAGCCAGATGCCACAGTTCGCTTGTGTGGCGACTATAAACTTACAGTGAATACGGTTTCCCGACTCGACCGATATCCAATGCTCACATAGAGGATCTCTACGCGAAACTTGCAGGTGGACTCTCATTCACAAAATTAGATATGAGTCACGCCTACCTGCAGTTGGAGCTGGACCCTGCCTCCCGACCATATGTAACAATTAATACACACCGGGGCCTGTATGAATATACACGGTTTCCCTTTGGAGTATCCTCTGCCTGCGCAATTTTTCAACGTGTTATGGAGGGCATTTTGAGAGGTTTACCACGTGTGGCTGTCTACCTAGATGACGTTTTGATTACAGGGACGTCGGAGCAGGAACATTTGGAGAATCTGGAGGCTGTCCTTAGACGCCTTTCGGAGGCTGGAGTCCGTTTACGTCGCACAAAGTGCGTATTTCAGGCAAAGGAAGTAGTCTACCTAGGTTATCGGGTGGACCGCGAAGGTTTGCACCCTGTCGCAGAGAAGGTGCGTGCAATTCAACAGGCCCCCGCCCCGACTGACACTTCGCATCTTCATTCTTTTCTCGGTCTCGTAAACTATTACGGGAAGTTCCTCCCCAATCTGGCAACTACGCTGGCCCCTTTGCACCTTCTACGAAAGAAAAATCACACCTGGGTTTGGGGTCAGCCTCAAGAAACCGCTTTCCGGCGGGTAAAGCAACAATTGTCGTCGTCTGGGTTACTAACCCACTATGATCCTGAAAAGCCTTTGCTCGTCACATGTGATGCATCCCCGTATGGTATTGGGGCCGTCCTGTCCCACAAGATGGAGAACGGGGCTGAACGACCGATAGCTTTCGTCTCCCGCACATTGACTGCAGCGGAGAAAAAGTACGCGCAGATCAAGAAGGAGGGCCTGGCAGTGGTTTTTGCGGTGAAACGCTTCCATCAGTATGTGTACGGCCGCCATTTCACTATCGTGACTGATCATAAGCTCCTGCTGGGACTTTTCAGAGAGGATAAGCCAATACCGCCCATTACTTCTGCACGGATCCAGCGCTGGGCTTTGTTGCTTGCTGCATACGAGTATTCTCTGGAGCACAAACCAGGTACGCAGATAGCAAATGCCGACGCACTGAGCCGATTGCCTTTATCGACCGGCCCCATGTCGACCCCCACGACCGGTGAGGTGGTTGCAACCCTAAATTTTATGGACACCTTGCCTGTCGCGGCATCACAGATCCGTGAGTGGACCCAGACGGAGCCAGTACTGTCAAAGGTTCGGCACATAGTCCTGTATGGTGGGCAGCATAGACGGCTCCCAGGCGAGTTGCGGGCATTTTCCTCCAAGCTGTCAGAATTCACCGTGGAAGACGGCATCCTCTTGTGGGGGACGGGTGTGATTGTCCCGGAAAAAGGCCAGGAGCTGATACTATCAGACTTGCACAATGGGCATCCAGGTGTGACCAAAATGAAAATGTTGGCCCGGAGTTATGTCTGGTGGCCAGGCCTCGACACCGACATTGAGAAGGTGGCCCAAAACTGCTCCATTTGCCAGGAACATCAGAGGTTTCCGCCGGCCGCACCCCTACATCACTGGGAATGGCCAGGGCGGCCTTGGGCACGCTTACATGCAGATTTCGCAGGCCCTTTTCAAGGATCCATGTTCCTTCTACTAATTGACGCCCAGTCCAAATGGCTAGAGGTTCATAAGATGCAGGGGACAACGTCCTGCGCAACAATTGAAAAGATGCGTTTATCGTTTAGTACACATGGCTTCCCCAAGGTGCTGGTCACGGACAACGGCACTCCATTCACGAGTGAGGAGTTTGCGAGGTTCACAAAGATGAACGGCATCCGCCATATCCGCACTGCCCCTTACCACCCGGCTTCAAATGGGTTGGCAGAGCGCGCAGTGCAGACATTCAAAAGAGGACTAAAGAAGCAGTCTTCCGGATCAATGGACACGAGACTGGCTCGCTTTTTGTTTACGTACAGGACCACCCCCCATGCAGTGACTGGGGTAGCTCCCGCAGAACTCCTAATGGGCCGGAGACTTCGCACCCGCCTTAGTATGGTTTTCCCGGACATTGGCGCAAAAGTACGCCGCACACGAACAGCAGGGGCAGGGATTTTCTCGGCATCGGCCGATTCGGCAGTTTGCGCCCGGTGACCCAGTGTTCGTTCGGAATTTTGCTGGTGGTGCCCAATGGGTTCCTGGTGTAATCTTTCACCAAACGGGCCCTATCTATTACCAGGTGCAAGCCCAGGGTTGTCTCCAGCGAAAACATGTAGACCACGTTCAGTCCAGAAGACCATCCCCTCAAAAGATTCCCCGCCCCCGGAGCTCATTTCAACAGCCGCAGAGACCAGAGACAAGGGAAGGTAGTCCTCACAATCTTCCACTGGTGCCTCACTCGAAGCCTGCGCAGGTCGTTACGGGACCGAATGGAGATAGAGACGCTGACATGACGGAGGCAGCAGACTCTGACTCCGAGATGGAGACACAGGATGCATCAGAGGGGGAATCCTCGGGTCCACGGGCCGTGGATGTACAACCGTTGCGCCGTTCTTCACGGAAGCGCCGGTCTCCGTCTCGTTACACGCCGCCTGATCCAGCGCCGCGTGCAAATGGTGTCTGGCCTGCGGCCAAACGAGTCCGACGCCCTCCTTCGCCAGGGTCTTCGGTGGATTCCTTGGACTTTGGGGGGGAGGGATGTTATAACCTGCCTACTTACCATTGACTGGGGACTAATGACTATCCCACAATCCTGTGGGAGTATGAGCTTCCCCAATGAGGGGGGCGGAGAAACCACTAGTAAACTCCTAGTATAAATAAAGCTGGCCAGTTCAGGAACCAACAGGAAAGGAGTAGGCAGCAAGGGAAGTTACTGCTGCTGTCATGTATATATGTTATAGTAAATAAATGTTGTTACTTTGTATCCTTAAAACTCGTGCTGGATTCTTCGTGGCCCTTACAAAGAATTGCATTGGATCAAAAGGAATGATTTAGAAGGTTCCAGAAAAAGTGGTAAACCCTGCAGTTCTTGAACGCTGGGACAGGGGTGAGAGCAAAAGTGTGGGAAATGGGACAGGTGGAGATGAGGACCCTGTCAACCACAGAGGAGGGAATGTCTGGATGAGGAAAAAAGACAACATAAATTATAGTATGGAAGTTGGCATTGAGGTGAATGTGAGGAAGGCAGAGAAACTGAGAGAATGGAATAGTCCTTGCAGGAAGCTGGGTGAAAGGAAGTGTGTAAAGGTAGCTATGGGAGTCGGCGGGTATATAGTGGATATTGGTTGATAGTCTGCTCCCAGAAATTGAGACCAAGAAGTAGCAACGTGAAGAGTCGGAGATGGACCCTGCGGAGGAACAGGAAAGGTGGAAATTGGAAGTTCAGTTGTTGAAATTGTCCACTTCATGGTGAAAGTAGGAAACAAAATCAATACAGTGAACAATGTACTGGAAAAAGAGATCAGGGTAGGTACCTGAGTAGGAGCCTAAGAAGGTATTCAACATATTCCATGAAATAGCCGGCAAAACTAGGACCGATACTGGTTTCCATAGAAACACTTTTTATTTTAAGTTCTTCCAATGAAGCTCAATGTAAGCATTACAATTATGATTTTTATAATAAGGGCAATATGGTGGCGCAGTGATTAACACTGCTACTCACGGCACCAAGGACCCGGGTTCGATCCCAGCCCTGTTTCTGTGGAGTTTGCACATTCTCCCCGCATCTGCGTGGGTATCAACCCCACAACCCAAAAAGATGTGTAGGGTATGTGACGTGGCCATGCTAAATTGCCCCTTATGAGAAAAAAAGAATTGGTACTCTAAAGTTATAAAAAAATTTTAAATTCTTTTTATAATATTATGTTTTGGGGCTGCATCTTTAATTTTCGGGAGTCATGGGACCTGTTCTGAAATCTGCCTGACAGCAAATCTGGGTGTTTTGATAGTTTGGGGCAAGATTGTTTTACTGGGAAGAAGGTGCAATACGTTTATACTTGGAGACACAGCAGAAACTTGTGCGCTAGCTGTGGTTAGACTATGAGTCTCAAGTCCCAGGAATGTGTTGAGGATATCAGTTTGTAAACAGTTGTACTTTCAACTGTCCCATTTAGTTCCAAGTCGAAAAAGAGGTGAACTCTGAAGGACAGCTAAGATGCATTTCTACCTGGATAGAAGGCCGATGTGATTCGCATTGTCATAACAATGGGCTTTGAGAATTTTACAGGCTTTCCTAAAATACCACTGTATGTCATAGGCAGGTTAGTTTGCCATGATCCAGGAGAGAGAGAGAGGCTGAAAGCCTCTACAGTTCACCACGTCAGAATGCTGGTGGGAGATTCGAAAGATCAAATTGGTGTTGGGTTTAAATGAGACTGAAAGATTTGCCTATCTTAAGCTAGAGGAAGAAGTCTCCACAAAAACTATCACCATGAAAGACAGTTCTGAAGTTAAAAGTTTCCAGGTTAGGAAAGGAAAAGCCTTGGGAGCTAAGAATTTTGAACTGATTCTGGGAGAATTGAATGTTTACTTAAAGGGCAGTATAATGTTTTTTCAAATTTGTATTAGAAGTTTTGTCCTGTAGTTTGAAGTATAAATTGCTGACAAAAATAATGTTTAGTCAATAGTGCTTTTAGTCTGTTAGTTACAGCAATCATCTTAAAATGTGAAACCTCGTGATATCTGTTCCATTGTTAACTGGAAGTTGATTTTTTAAAAGTATTATTAGTCTCTAGAGGATCATAGCAGTAATCTTGAGGAACAGAAGTTTATCTTTCAATTAGGCACTTGACTATCTTCCAGACTCGACAGTTCAGCAGTTTCTAATCATAACCACTGCTCCCAATTTTTCAACAGCAGTTGATAATTATTCTGTTTTTCCCACTTACAATTCCTCTCGATCCATCTTGTCCAATTACCTCCGTGCTCCATCATCCGGTCTGTCATTTAACCTCTACTGCCTTCCACTCTTTAACCAATGTCTCTTGTTCTTTCCTCCCCTCCCCATTTTCCCTACCTTTGTACTTGCTTAAGCTCTGGTTACATTTGTAACATTTCCAATTCTGCAGCGACCTGAAACGTTAACCCTGTGCCTCCCTCCACTAGGGCGGTCTAACCCGTGTAGTATTTCCAGCATTTTCTATTTTTATTTCAGATTGCCAACATCTGAAATATTTTGCTTCTGTGTTAATGTTAAAAGGTTTCAGTCAAATGTTAGATTTAAGTTATAGAAATACAACGAAGATTCAATACTCAATAATGGGGGCCATAACTTTGATAAGAAATCTAAATTATAGGAACATCGTGAAAATATGAGAGCCGAATTAGAGGGCGGCCTTTTTCTCCCCCTCTGCGGCGTGTCCTGCAGCGGTGGAGGGTGGCTCGCCACTGTCCGGCACCGGAATCTTATGGTCCTGCCACTGTCAACAGGGTTTCCCGTTGAATGCACCCGTCGGTGGGGTGCGCCGTCGGTGGGACCGTAAGATCCCGCCAGCGTGAACGGCCAGAACATTCGATCCATTGTGTCACAAAACAAGCACCAGATCCAAAAAAACAGAGAACATAGGAAATTTGAATTGTGGGATATAGGGGTATGTAAAAAAATAATTAAAGGGGCATGGGTGAGCTCCATGACCTGAATTGTAAGAAATGCGGGGACATTTGATGAGCCAGTATACCATCAGCAATGTCTCACATGCTAATGATGGCTGAATGAAAAGTAGGTGGTAGGCAGGTAGATGGAGAAAACTGAACGGTCGAAGGGCCATGGCATGTGGGCCCTGTCTTAGGCAAGTTTTCCCATAGGACCTGAATTGTAGATTAGGGTTGGATAGTGCATTGTAGTGGGGAGGTACAGAGAACCATGTCACAGGAACATGTCTGAGATTTGGGAGTGTCTCGCATATCTATATTGGGGATGTAAACAGAGATGTTTTTAGACTTTTGGCTTGGAGGGCACTAAGGGGTCATGCATTTTCCCTCCCATGATGATTTAATTGGCACAGAACTGTGATTTCACGTGGCCGTAAATTTGAACCTCAAAAAGGTATCGATGGGACATTGTTAAATAAACAGCGTGCACCTAAACTCGAGACTTGTCCGACCTTACCCACATGTGGAAGAAATTCCATGAGGGACCTCGACAGAGTAGGCAGCGAGAAACTGTTCCTATCTGTGGAAGGATTGGAGGGTGATGTAAGGTGATTAGCAAAAGAAGTGACGGCGACATGAGGAAAAATGTTTTAGGCAGCGAGTGGTTAGGATCTGGAATGCACTGCCTGAGAATGTGGTGGAGGCAGATCTAATCGTGGCCTTCAAAAGGAGATTGGGTGATTATTTAAACATTCGCTGCGCTATGGGAAAAAGGCGGGGAATGGCACTAGTTAAGCTGCTCTCACAGAGAGCTGATACAGACACGACAGACCGAATAGCCTCCTTCTGCATTGTAACCACTCTATGGCTATATGATTCTGTACCCACAATCTCCCATTAATCATTGAATTTACAGTGCAGAAGGAGGCCATTCGGCCCATCGAGTCTGCAATACTTGCAGAGTTTGATGGGACAGTTTAACATTGGGCTCTGACAATAACAGTAATTTGTGGAATGTAAAGTATCTCGCACAAAGGTATAACGCTGAGTTGGCTGGTCAGGAAGGACATGGATGAAAAGAACCACAACTCTTTCTTCCACTTTCACTTCTGCCTGGTGCTTCTGCAAAGATGTCACCTACTAGAATAAGTATATTGCCTGTTTGTGACCATGTTATGTACACTTTCTTGGTTTCCCCTTTGCCCCAGCGTCCAGGGATGCCACCTGGAGCTCGCATGGGAATTCCAGGCATGCAGATGGGCATGCCCTCTGGCTCGTCCTACATGGGGAGCTCTTCCATGAGACCAGGTATTCCGCAGCCAATGATGGACCCATTTCGTAAACGCCTGCTTCCGCAGCAGCAGCCTCCACAGATGCAGAATCGTGGGAGAGGGTAAGAAACTGGAAAGGAGGGCCATGCTACCGCATTTAGCAAAGCAAAGCATTTATTCACTCAATTCAGAGAGGACAACAAAGTTAATGGGATGCTTTAAAATTTATAATGTAGACTATAATGTACAATCCCCAATGTGTCCACCGTTATCCAATGCATGCATGAGTCATACAGACCAAGAAGGTTCCAGCTTCGTTGCCGCGTCTATGCCGGCCTGACGGATACTCCGAATTGGCAGGGGTAGGGGGCTGCAGTTGGTCTCAGCATCTCTGGGTTTTGGAGTAGGAAATTGACCCAAGGTTTCCATTCCCGATGGCTGGTCCAGCGACCAACAGAGTATGTAAATGGGTAGCATTATTAGCACCTGGAAATGGTACTGGCAGAGCAATCAGCATCACTGGAACATTGCCCCAGCGGGGAGTCAGTTTTATTAGGGAGAAGAGCACAAAACTGACAGAAAAGTGGCAAGAAAAGTAATAAAGCATGTTCGAAGTTTGTCGCCAAATCTAGAAGTAGTGTAGTGAGTTACATTAATTTCCTTTTAGTGTGTATAAATGTAGGCCGCATCCCTCTGCAAGACCACTTTGGAAAAACAATTGCCTCACTCTTCCCTCTGGACACGTAGATAGCTCAACATCTTGTTTCTCCCTGCTGAAAGGAGGTTGAGCAGTAGGTTAGCTGGAACGTGGCCACAATGGGGTGTTAACAATGATGGAAGCCCGGATGTAAACTTCCCGGATTTGCTAAATCTGATCACTGGGGGAGAAAAGAAAATGGGTCCCCCCAGTGGCCATACTTAGTAAATCATAGGGGAGGCAGTGGCGCAGTGGTGTTGTCACTGGACTAGTAATCCAGAGACCCAGGACAATGCTTTGGGGGACCCAGCTTCGAATCCCATCACGACAGATAGGGAAATTTGAATTCAATAAAAATCTGGACTTAAAAGTCTGATAACCATGAAACCATTGTCGCTTAAAAAAAACATTTGGCTCACTGATGTCCTTTTAGGAAAGGAAATCTGCCGTTCTTACCTGGCCTTGGTCTACATGTGACCAGGGGTCTACATGTGACCAGGTTGACTGTGAGTCAACATGTGGTTTCTTAACCACCCTGAAAAAGCCACTTGGTTAAAAGGCAATTAGGGTAGCAAAGCTGGCCTGCCAGGGACACCCACAGACCATGAAGGAATTAAAAAACAAATCTGGCAGGTTTACTGTGGAGTTGTCACCAGCTACTGCAAACCGATTGCATTGGGAAGCATCAGCCAAGCTGAAATCCCAGGTCTCCTTCCACCTGAGGACCTTGCCGTTTTGTTAATACTGTTAAATGATCACGGAAGGGCAGATAGCTTTGCTGCTTGAGCTTCTGCATTTGGAGCCAAACCCGAACATGCTTATTCTAATATTTGGCGGATCATGGACAAGCTAATCAACTGGCAATCCGTTTACGACCGAGCATTTCGATGAGAGCAGGAGCCTAAAATTTGAATGTTGATCTTTAAATTTTGTCAGCATGACCCAGGAAAACCCTTTTCCATTGTAATAGGTTCCAGCATTATCTTTATTTAGTGCTAAACTATATATTTACATTTCACCATTAGATTGAACCCAATGGAATGGTATTACGCTACAGTCTGAATGGACACTCCACAGTGTTTAAATAACTGAATCCTTCAGTGTGTCGGTCAGTTTAAAGTGTGGATTTTCGCAATACTGTCTAGGATGTAGAATGAGTTGAATGCAGCTCCATTATCAATGGGAGGTCAGCAAGTCAACAGCTTTGTTTAAGTTAGTTGCTGTGCATGATGTAAAATTATTAATTATTTTGAAAATACAATCTGTTTTTTTTTTAAAAAAAGGTACGGTTATTCAGATTGTTATTTTCAGCCGCGCTAAGAGAGAAAAGATCGAATTGTACCCTGGTTAGAAATGTGAAAGTGGGGCGGCACGTTGGCGCAGTGGTTAGCACTGCTGGCTCAAGGTGCCGAGGACCCGGGTTCGATCCCGGCCCCGGGTCACCGTCCATGTGGAACTTGCATATTCTCCCTGTGTCTGCGTGGGTCTCACCCCTACAATCCAAAGATGTACAGGGTAGGTGGATTGGCCATGCTAAATTGCCCCACTAATTGGAAAATTATTTCTTTTAAATGTGAAAGAGAAGGGAGAGCTTGAGAGGCCCCCGTTGCAGTTCTCGGCTAGGTGCTGATTTCAGAGAGTGGGCACACGCTTGATGGGCTGATTGGCCTGCTGTGCTGTGAAATGCTATCCACCTTGGGATTTGGGAAGTTGGAGGGGAGGTGGGGGGATGGGGGGGGGAACAAATCCTGTTACTGCTCACTATCCAGTCACACCTGTTGTAAACTCCGGCTGTCATGATTTGATTATCCACTCCTGTCCACCCATCCTGCCAGGAATAGTGAATGGGTGGAATACCAGAGCTCGGACTGTTTACCATTGCATAGTTGCAAGGAGCAGGAAGTCTTGTACTCGCAGAGGATAGTGACCCTGCCTCTGAGCCAGAAGCTCCAGGTTTGAGTCTCAGTCCTTGACCACTAGTTGTTGACAATCAATCTGCTAATCCTTCCAATATGCTCATGGCAGGTGGTAAGAGTGGGAGAAATTCCTGGTCAGCCATTACTGACAACATGCCTTGCCAATGTGTTGGCATGTGGCAGCAATCTCTCCTGAGGAAGAGCATGAAGAGGGTTAAATCCTACACAACCAAAGTTTCCAGTGGGTGAAGTTCAGGGAGTCTGACCTCTTCCTTACCATGCAGTTGCTTGCTGGAGCAAAGAGTAACGTAATCATTACTGTTCGGCTGATTACAAAAGTGGGCAAACCATGCCTTGCCCCTGTAAAGATGTTCTTGATTTTGCACGCACAAATCCACGATAATAATATAAAATTAAGATGCAGCGGAGTCATGTATAGCGACCGCGAGTTTGTATATTCAGTTAATGTAGAGGAATTTAAATGTTTAATCTTCAATCTGTAATCGTTACTTAATGATGTCCCTTTGGTGCCTGGCAGGGTCAAGAGACGGAGGATGGCTGACAAAATTCTACCACAAAGGGCAAGTATTGAATACTGCTGCCATTTTTTGAGAAGCACTTCTGCAAGATTGTCTTGAATGTCTGATGCAGGGACGTGAGGTCACCAAATAGCAACAGACACTCCAGAAGGATATTTTCTGTGCCCCACACTTCAGTTTACAGAGGTGACACGAGACATAGCTGCTGGACGAGGTCTTCAGCAGGTGGTGAGGGAACCAATACGAGGGATAAAGTTACTTGACCTCGTCCTCACCAATCTACCTGTTGCAGATGCATCTGTCCATGACAGTATTGGTAAGAGTGACCACCCCACAGTTCTTGTGGAGACACAGTCCTGTCTCCACATAGACGATACCCTCCACCGTGTTGTGTGGCACTACCATTGTGTTAATTGAGATAGATTTCAGTGATAATTGAGATAGTTTTCAAACAGATCTAGCAACTCAAAACTGGCATCCATGAGGCACTATGGGTTATCAGCAGCAATAGAATTTCACTCAACCACAATCTGTAACCTTATGTCCTGGCATATCCACCACTCTACCATTACCAAGCCAGGGGATCACCTTGGTTCAATAAAGCGTGCAGAAGGGCATGCCAGGTATGGCAGATATATCTAAAACTGAGGTGGTTAAACTACAACACAGGACCACTTGCATGCCAGAACACTGAAACAGCAAGTGACACACACAGCTAAACAATTCTACAACCACCAAATTATATCTGACCTCTGCAATCCTGCCACATCTAATTGTGAATGGTGGTGACCAATTAAACAACTAATTGGAGGAGGAGGCTGTACAAATATTTCCATGCTCAATGATGGGGAAGCCCAGCACGTCAGGGCAAAAGACAAGGCTGAAGTATTTAAATCCATCTTCAGCCAGAATTGGCGAGTGGATGACCCAACTCTGCCTTCTGAGATCCCAGCATTACAAATTCAGCCAATTCGATTCACTTCACGTGACACCAAGAAACGGCTGGAGGCAGAGTATACTGTGAAGGCTATGGGCACTGACAGTATTCTGGAAATAGTACTGAAGACTTGTGTTTCAGAACTTGTCGCACCTCGAGCCATACTGTTCCAGTACTACACTGGCATCAGCCTGGCAATGTGGAAAATTGTCCAGGTACGTCCTATCCACAAAAAGCAGGACAAATCCAGTCCGGCCAATTACTGCCCCATCAGTTCAAACTCGATCATCTGTAAAGTGATGGAAAGGGTCATCAACAGTGCTATCAAACTGCCCGTAGTCAGCAATAACCTACTCACTGGTGCTCAGTTTGGGTTCTGCCAGGGCCAGTCAGCCTTGGTTCAAATATGGACAAAAGAGCTGAACTCAAGAGGTGACTTCCCTTGACATGAAGGCAGCATCAAATGTGGCATCAAGGAGCTCTAGCAATACTGGAGTCAATGGGAATCAGGGGTAAAACTCTCACAAAGGATTTTGGTTGCTGGAGGTCAATCAGCTCAGTCCCGGGACATTGCTGCAGGAGTTCCTCAGGGTAGTGTCCTAGGCTCAAACATCTTCAGCTGCTTCACCAATGATTTTCCTTCCATCGTAAGGTCAGAAGTGGAGATGATCGCTGACGATAGCACAACGTTCCGCATGATTTGCGATTCCTCAGATATTAAAGCAGTCCATGTGCAGTAAGACCTGGACAATATCCAGGCTTGGGTTAATAAATAGCAAGTAACATTCGTGCCCAGCAATGACCACCGCCAACAAGTGAAAATCCAACAATCTGCCCATGATATTCAATGGCATTACCATTGCTGAATCCCCTATTATCAATATTCTGGCGGTTACCATTGGGCAGAAACTGAACTAGACTAGCCACATAAATATTTTGGCTATAAGAGCAGGTCAGAGGTGAGGAATCCTTCGGGGAGTAGCTTACCTCCTGACTCCCAAAGCCTGTCCACCACCTACAAGGCATAAGCCAGGAAACTTAACATCACCCAGGACAAAGCAGGGTTCTTGATTGACATCCCATCCACAATAAACATTCGCACATTCCACTACTGATGCACATTGGTAGCCGTATGTATAAGGTGCACTGCAGTAACTCATCTAAGCTCCTGCGATCTCACTTCCCAAACCTGTGACCACATGCCACCTAGAAGGATAAGACCAGATACGTGGGAACACCACCAGCTGCAGGTTCTCCTCCAAGCCATACAACACCCTGACTTGGAACAGTGTCACTGTTCCCTTACTGCCACTGGGTCCAAATCCTGGAACTCTACTAAAAGCACTGTGGCTGTTCCTACAACACATGTACTGCAGCAGTTCAAGAAGGCAGCTTACCACCACCTTCTCGACGGCAAATAGAAATGGGCAATAAATGCTGCTTTAGCCAGCAACGCCCACATCTCATGAATGAATATGTGAACAAAAAAGGGTTTCTGTGTCACGTGCTTGGCCAGTAAACCACATGGTTGTTTCTGACACACTGCACCCTAGTGGCAGTAACGCTGACTGCTGGTTACTGTAGTGGCTCCATTGCCAGCTGTCGGGGATCTTCGGGATATTTTTCCGAATTTTATGAAAATTTGGTTTGGTAGCCGATTATGCTCATGAAATCTGGCAAGCAATAGAAAATGTCCCCCATCGTGGCTGTGAAGTCAGCTCTGTGGCAGGTGTCCTATAACCACGATCGTTTTGTTTTATTTGTAGTTGGCCTTTGCTCAAAACCTCTCCGCATTAGAAGATTTTTGATACCGATTCATGAACGGCAGGATTGAGTCTATCCTATTTTACCGTCAAAATCCTTGATAATTTTCCAAATCTTTACTGAATCTACTGCTCACCTTCTTCACTGCCATGGGTCTTGATGAAGGAGCCACGCTCCGAAAGCTAGTGATTCCAAATAAACCTGTTGATTTTAACCTGGTGTAAGACTTCTTCTTCAGTGCAAATAGTCTACAGTGTCTCAATTTTGTCCCAAGAGTAAGTTCTCGTCTGTGGTGGCATCATGGGGAACTTAGACTGTAAGCTCCGTATTGTCTTGTCTACAATGGAGCATAGCAAACTACACAGCAAACTAACTATCCCCAACATTGCCTTGTATGCTATGCGTCTATTTAAAAATCTAAAATGCTATCAACATTTCAAGGAATAATGTGTTTGTACCCCTGATCTGGAGCATCGGTATTTCCTTCTGGTATATAGTTCAAAATATTGCCGTGTTAAAGTTTGAGAGGATGAGGTCTCTAAATGTATCCCTGGATAATCTTGAAATTTCAAGTGAATATATTTCATGTTCACTATTACACCTTACTGTCTTCAGTGACAGCACAGTGGAAAACAACTGTAAAATCAAACGTCTCACAGACAATATTGGAAGGAAACTGATTCTTGTACAGTTGCTCTTTTTTCCAAGTCCAAAGCAGCCTTGTTATGTTGTTAGCTTCTCATTTTCAGATCCGAGAACTTGTTCCCGAATCCCAAGCTTACATGGACCTCTTAGCCTTCGAACGAAAACTGGATCAGACGATCATGAGGAAACGGCTGGAGATTCAAGAGTCTATGAAGAAACCCTTAATGGTACATCCGCCAACAACTGTGTTGTGTTTTTGGGATCCTAAACTATCGTTCTAATTAGTGGTCTCCACAAAGTGACATTCTTGCCCCACAACCCTGCATGTCCTGCTCATTGATTGTGCATCAACAATGTCTCACAATTATTCAACAGTGTTTCACAAAATATGTCAAAAGCAAAAGGCCATATAATCAAAACATTAACAAAAGTTATCTTTACATTAGCTATTCCACTGGTGTTTAAACTTCCTGCCAGATTAAGAGGTTTCCAATAATCAAAATTCACGAATGTGGCAACTTTGTGCCTCTGGTTGAGGAGGGAGGTTTATTTTTTTTGCCAACCATGAATTGCGGGTTCAAAGCTGGGCTCCCTTCTACTGGATTTGGTCATCTTTGAGTTCCACCGCACCCTCTTGCTTTGTCCATTATTTAAATATCTGCTGAATACACGATGTGCAGTGTTCCATCTCAGTTGGAGGAAAAGCAGGTTGCAGTAATTACAGAAATGGCCTCATGCAGCAATGAACAGGTATTTGGCCAAAATCATCCTGGTGTCATGACCGGAAGACACTGAATGACAGCAGGCTGTCTAATGTTCCTGATTCGAGGATGAGGGCGCATAGTTTGAGTTGGGCTTTCATAGTTTGAATTGGCCAATATCCATTATAAGTCAACATTCCCGTTGACACCTTGACTAGACTTCCTCCCACCCACTTCCTGACATACTCTATTCCATTCTTCCAGTTTCTCTGTCACGTCGACCTGGGTGCGATTCCAACCTTGGCTGACTGTGTGAAGTTTGCACGCTCTACCCGTGTGTGCGTGGGTTTCCTCCGGGTGCTCCGGTTTCCTCCCACAGTCAAAAGATGTACAGGTTGGGTGATTGACCATGCTAAATTTCCCCTTGGTGTCTAAAGATTTGCAGGTTATCTGGGGTTTCCGGGATAGAGCGAGGGGGTGGGCCTGGGTGGGGTGCTCTTTTGGTGGCTCGGTGGGCTGAATGGCCTGTTTGTGCACTGTAGAGATTCTACAGATTCTATCGATGCCATGTTCCATACCAGCACTTCCAATATATCTTCCTTTTCCCCAATTGTAGCATCCTCTCCACTGTTTGACAGGTCCCTCAGCTGTGTCTGCCCCATATCCTACACTTTGGCTCTCATCCCATTCCCATCTCTCATAGAATTATAACCTGATTCTCGCTGTCTTCACCTTCTATTCCGTTGGCCACTCATTCAACTGATCACTCCCACCACCACTATTTCCCCCACTGCCGGTGTGATGCCACCACCAAACACTTCACCCTCCCTTTTCAGCATTATGAAGGGACCATTCTCCCATTTCCCCCACGACACCCTGGCCCACTCCTTACTCACCCCCAGTACC
This sequence comes from Scyliorhinus torazame, assembly GCF_047496885.1. Classification (NCBI taxonomy): domain Eukaryota; kingdom Metazoa; phylum Chordata; class Chondrichthyes; order Carcharhiniformes; family Scyliorhinidae; genus Scyliorhinus; species Scyliorhinus torazame. The sequence continues at coordinate 100,241,171 of NC_092727.1, forward strand.
AGCTGCCCTTCCCACTACAGCTGCCCTTCCAAGCACAGGAGATGTTACATCAGCCCTTTTACCTCCTCCCTTCCCATTCTCCACGGGCCCAAACACACCTTCCCGTTGAAACCATGATTCACTTGTACTCCTTTCAATTGAATACACTCTGTTCACTGCTCACAATGTGGCCTATTCTGCAAAGGGAGGACATTGGGTAACTATGTACCCCCTTTGTTCAGTCTGGAGCGTGACCGTGAGCTTCCGGTCTCGCGTCATTTTTATTTTCCACCCCTTTGTTCTCGACCCAGGGTCGGATTCACAGTGCATTTTGGGACATTGTTCCATTAAAGCTCAATGTAAACTTGAGGAGCAGCACCTCACCTCTTGATTGTGTACTTCACAACCTTTCAGTCTCAACAATTTTAGATCAAACCACTTTGCCTCTTTTTTTCCAGTTAGCGGCTACTGGTAACGATTCTGCTATCCCACACACAACTCCTCTTAGATACAGCTTTTGTTCCTTGCCTCATTATCATTTCCTTGCCATCATCACCACTTTTGTAGTTGAATCTCTCCCTCTGGAGTTCCACAGACCTTCCCCTTTATTATTTCCTCCTCTCTTTGTCTGTCCCTATGTTGGTTTAAAACCTGTTACATCTCAGACTCTTTCCGGTTCTGGTAAACAGTCATCAACCTGAAAATGTTTGATTTCACAAAGAATACACACTGCTTGGAAGATTAACAGATGGCCTGATATTATTTGCAGATGCCCCACACTGGAAAGTTTCTGAGACACTCTTGTTTTCTTCATTTCAGCAAAAACGGAAACTAAGGATCTACATCTCCAACACCTACAGTCCAGCCAAGCCCGAGGGCGATGAAGGAGAAACTGTTGCATCGTGGGAGCTTCGGGTGGAAGGAAAACTACTTGATGATGTAGGTGGGATTTAGACTGTCCTGTACCTGGTAATATATGATGATCTTAAATATACTAATGTTGAAGATTGTTTTATTTTTGGCAACACAAGTGCAGTCACACTGACGTGCCAGTGTGCTTGCTTTTAATACCAGGGGCCGAATCTTCCTCTGGGCTCAGGGAAACTCGACCTGTGCACTTCCATGGCTCACACGCGCACACAACCTTTGCGTGACTTCACGCAGCATTTTTGTCTTCTCATATGAGCGTCAGACTCACGGTGCTTTTTGTGAGCCACGCTGCAGTGGATGAGGGGCATGGGTGAGGAGGTGGGCTGGTTAGAAGGCCCACCTCAGAACCAGCTTTAAACATGCTATTCCAGCTCCCAACAGTCTATAGGCCCCATAACCCTCACCCATCCCTCTATGTCCGATGGCTCTTCAGATCACCGATGTATCCTCTATGTCCCCATGTAGCCTCCATACTCCCACAGATCAGCCAATGGCACCTCAATGCACCACCTCCCTCTGTGTCTTCCATAGCCACCCGCTTCGTATGTACCATGTCCGCACAGTTCTTAGATTCCATGCAATATCAGTGGAAAATACTTTACATTTTACAACCTCTCACCAGCTAATAAAGCCTCCATATCATTGATCATAACAATAATGTGTTCTACCATGTTAAAAAAAACTTGCAATACTTGTAATCCTTAGCTTATGTCAACAAACTAGAAACCATGCCAAAGGGACAAGCTGTTACTAGAACATCTTGAAATTGTCATTTATTCTCAGATGACTGGAACATCTAGTATGCTGATACCCATCAGCTCTTTAAACTCAGTCAAGCATTGATAATGGCTGCAGCTGTCCAAACATTGGATGCCCCTCTGGGAAGGAAAGAACAGAAGCTGCTTACTTCAGTTTCAAAGCCAAATGTCTGCCAATCAATGTAAGGGAAAAGATGGATAGACGTAATTCAAGTGTAGATTTTCTTTCAACTATCAAAACCGGGACCATTAAAATCACAGTAGAAAAGAGGACAGTACAGGCTGACAGAACTCATTGCATAATGGCATTTTCTCTATCAGAAATGCATGTGAATAAATGTATAAGGCTACTTAATGTAAGGGTCAACTTACATTTAAAGGATGTTCTATGATGAATCACTGCATTAAACGTATATCTACATTACAATACATCACTTAATAGGGATATTCAAAGGGATTTTCAGAATGTTCCAGACTCCTCAGCATGTTTTCCATTTTTTTCATGAAGCCTCAAAAGTAGCATGCTTTTAATGGGCTTCCAAAACTCGGCTGCACCAGACAACAACAGCAACTTCAGACTAGGACTTCAGAGCAGGAGTAGGTTATTTGGCATTTTGAGCCTACTCCACCATTCCATGGGATCATGGTTGTTCTGGCTAAGTCTCAACTTCACTTTCCTTTCTGCCCCACATAATCCTTGACTCTTTTGGCTATCAAGCATTTATCTAACTGCCTTGAATAACTTAATGGCCCAGCCTCCACTGCTCCCTGGGGAAGATCGTTCCACAGACCGTTATGGGTTAAGGAGTTTTGCTTTTACTTCACAGTAGAGCCAAAGGATCAAAAGGCTGCCACACTGAAGGTTACTTAACCAGTTCATCAGACTTCATTACGGAGGTTTTGCTTGCTCACAGTCTAAGATGGAAGAGTGGGGAAAACTCCCAAATGCCTCCGATCATGTAACAAATGTAATCATGTGACACATGCCACAGCTTTTATAAGTAGCGGGATAGCACTTGGTACATCATAAGGCTATGGGCCAGGTGCTGGCAAATTGGATTAGGTAGGAGGTCAGGTGTTTTTCATGTGTCGGTGCAGACTTGATGGACCGAAGGGCCTCTTCTGCGCTGTATCGTTTCTGATTCTGTGAGATGCATTGGTTACAATACATAACACAGACTAATATGTCATCTAAAATATCTCCCCATCTCTGTCTTAAAAGGGAGACCTCTTATTCTTAAACTGTGACCCTAGTTACTGTCTTCTCGACAAGAGAAAACACCCTTCTGGTATCCACCTTATCAAGTCCCCTCAGAATCTTGTATGTCTCAATAAGATCACCTCTCTGTCTTCTAAACCTCCGTCTGCACTGTAGGGATTCTGTGCTAAATTGCATCTTCTATATTTTGTGCAGTTACCTGAAATTGGAACACCTGTACCTATTTGAAATAAACAACCCAATTCGGTTAGTATAAAATCTCACAATAGAAATATCATGGTGGAGCAACAATGTGCCTACCGATGGTACAAAGCTGTACGGTAATTGCAACCAAGATATCTGATGCAGAGAATTCCTTATCTCTGTTGTGCTGGCAGACCATGCAGCACAGTCTAAGCAAGATAAAGAAAATGAACGATGGAGCCACCCAAAACCCTTCAGCAGCAGGTTTGGCTGGGGTTTAGTAGCAAGTCATAACCTGCTTTGGCAATATGCCCATCTATAAGCAGGAGCGAAAAGTACATTTTTCACCAGGGAACCGAAACATGCTGACTCTGTCCTTTCCGTTTTCAAAGCCTGGAAAAGTAAAAAGGAAATTCTCATCCTTCTTCAAGAGTTTGGTTATCGAATTGGACAAAGACCTGTACGGACCGGACAATCACTTGGTGGAGGTAAGATTGGCTGCTCGACAATGATCGAGTTAAATAACAAGGCCATGATGCTCCCCTCCCGTGCCACCCTTGCCACACTCCTACCTTCTGCACAAAGCATTAACATGGTCAATCAGGACATTTTCACTGTCAAAGAAAACTGCAATATTTGTGTAGAACTAAACCACTGCAAACTTAAAGTTATTGCTTTAACATCCAGATTAAACGCATAACATGCAGAGTGATGTATCACAACAGTCAACACAAAAACATAGGAAATATGATCTCTATACCACCAGATAAACGAGTTGTACAGCAAAGGCATACATAATGCGACTGCTACCCTTCACTACTCCTCACTGATCTGCACATTTTCCATATACAGGTCTTAAAAAGCAGTCAATGTGACATAATTCGCAAAGTCCCTTGTTTGTTGGCTTTCACCCCACTTGTTTTACTTGGTAAAAAGCTAAGTTGATCTCTCTGTGTAAAGTGTAAATATCTTTGACAGCTGCTACTACGTGTATGTTAGTGACTCCCATCTGTTCCGATTGTTGGAGGTGAGAAAAACTCTGTGTTTCTCAGACCACCTCCCAGTTTTTTTTCACTCCGAGGAATCAAGTGTTCCTTAGCAAAATGAATACTGCACAAAAGGGCTGGAAGCCCCAGGCTGTGCAAAATATTCCCTTTGTTAATGTTTGTCAATCTGCATTATATTCCAAACTAAATGGGATTATAGCAGCAAACCTGCAGTTTTCAGTACGGTTAATTCAGATTTGCTCAGTGGAAGGATTTGGACTGTGTAGACACAGGCCTCAGGGTAGATAGACAGAGGGAAAAATATTATCAAGTAACATGGTCGGCACGGTAGCACAGTGGTTAGCACTGTGGCTTCACAGCTCCAGGGTCCCAGGTTCGATTTCCGGCTTGGGTCACTGTCTGTGCGGAGTCTGCACATTCTCCCCGTGTCTGCGTGGGTTTCCTCCGGGTGCTCTGGTTTCCTCCCACAAGTCTCGGAAGACCTGCTGTTAGGTAATTTGGACATTCTGAATTCTCCCTCTGTGTACCCAGAGAGGTGCCGGAATGTGGCGACGAGGGGCTTTTCACAGTAACTTCATTACAGTGTTAATGTTAGCCTACTTGTGACAATAATAAAGATTATTATTATCAAATACAGTTCATTCCATTTTGTGTAAATTCCTGTTCAGCCACTGACCGCATTAATTAGACTGGCTGCAAGAAAATCAGAGACGCCATTGGTGCATGTCCCACAGGGGACAGTAACAGAGCCTTGAAGAGATGGTCACTGTCCACGTAGGTTAAATAGTTACAGAAAATAAATGGTAGAGCTGATATTCTTTGGCATGACTGCCATTTTGCTACTTGACTTGTAACTGGTGTATAATTCTGATGTGGATTACAGTGGCATAGAATGCCCAGTACCCAGGAGACAGATGGCTTTCAGGTGAAGAGGCCAGGAGACATGAATGTGAAATGTACCCTACTATTGATGCTGGACCACCAGGTAGGAACTTAACTTAACAATGAAATAGAAGTAAGAGCTGCTTTAGGCTACGTGTGCTAATTAATGCCTCTGGTTCCTTGTGTAATTATTGTTGGGATGTGGACATTGCTGACTAGGCCGTCCCTCCCTATATGCTCTGAGAAGGTGGTTGTGGGCCTTTTTCTTCAACCGCTACAGCCCATAGCTTCATACTTGGCAGTGGTTTGATAGAATTGAGTGACCTGCAACATCATTTCAGAGAACAGTTAAGAGGCACGAGCGTCACCGATAGTTTTCCTTCCCTTAATGAGCCAGTTGGACTTTAGTGGCAATCCAGCAGTTTCATGTGGTCACTTTAAACTTCTACCAGCTTTTTATTTCCTGATGATTAAAATTGAGTTCAAATTCTCAGTGTGGTAGAGTTTGAGGTCATAACGGTCTCGATTACAAATCCAGTAATGTAACCACCACACCTTATTTAACCAGAAAAATGGTTTTCAGCCTGGACCTGACGCTGTGACAAATTTTGGGAAAATTCCGCCCAATTAATACCTGCCATTGTTTCTCCTAACTTTAACAATGTCATTACCAAATCTTAGCACTGTGATTGACAACTCATTAACAGCAAGTACCTGCACTGGTGTCGATTGGAAAGTATCGGAAATTCCCTAATGTGTAATAAGCCAGAAATTGCCATTGTTCACAACTATAATAAACAGTTCACTCCATAACTGTGGGAGAGCTGCAGAGTGGAGTGCTGTAGCTGTAGAATTGGTTCTAAAAACCAGGAAACAAAGGTTGACTACTAGCTTTGTCACTTTGGTGTGGAGTATGAGAAAAATACCGTTGGGTTACAAGGTTGCAGGATAATTAAGGAAATCCAATTGCATCGCTTACTATATGAACAACATTCCAGGCAGCTAGGAAGTGAATAGAACCATCAGATCATGTTACGCTTGTCGTTCACCCACCTCAGCTGCTGTTGTGTGGAACATATATTCTGTTTGCTGGCAAGGGGATTTCATTGTTCTGGGTTTACAGTGACCGCCTTGTCAATGTGGTGGCAGTTTTATTTCATGTGATTTTTCCTGCCACAACAGACAGGAAGTACGAATGATAAAACTGTATGAAATTGAGCAAAATGTGCAGCTTGTGATCACAAGTAAGCTGATCTTCCACTTCAGCCCCCACAGTATAAACTGGATGCCAGGTTGGCTCGTTTGCTGGGTGTCCACACTCAGACTCGGGCGAATATCATGCAGGCGCTGTGGTTGTACATCAAGAAAAACAAACTGCAGGACTATCATGAAAAGGAGTACATCAACTGCAATCGCTACTTCAAGCAGGTAAGAAACACCAAAGGGGAGCCAGAGGTCTTATTTGTAACGTACAAGCAGAAGGGTAACCCGTGGTTGCTGATGCCGTGAGTTCCACATCTCAACATCCAGGACAGAGCGGATGAGAGCGCAATGCAATTTCCTCGAGAGGGAAAGGAAATTAAAAATTGCAGTTTCAAACCTTAGAGTTGGCAACTCAGGGTGACGTGGACAGGAGCTTGGAAGGGCTTTAAGGGAGCAGTCAACACACAATGTAAAACAACCTGGAACGTGAAGGAAATACAAAAACAAAAGAGGTCAGAATCTCAGAATATTCCATTGCATTGACACAGTCATTAGTTTTTCTCAAGTTATTGTTAAAATAACAGAATACATCTGTTCCTGTGTATATATGCTAAAAGTCCAATCCTTCTTCAGAACCTATCTAAAGCAAATGTGCGCCAACCTGTCACATTAAGGTCGTGGGAAGGGAATAATTGCAGGGCCAATTAGAAAGGGCAGCGAAGTGGGTCTAATTTCAAATTTCTTTTAAAGGGTTAGGACAGACACCTGTATAATTCTATGAAATCCTGAGCTCTTAACAGTCTGAACAACAAAGTTAAGGCGATCTGTCCTATTCTGCTTTGTGAGCCTGGAGGTTTGGAAAAGACTGCGCCATTGATGGATAAAACAGCAAGATTGTGAGCACCAGCTTCTTGAGAAATATGCAGATTGATGAATTTAAATGCTATATACATCCCCCCCCCTGCCAACTCACACCAAACACGCAACCAGTTCCATTTGGTTCACAAAGCCAAATGCTTGGACACTCCTGCAGGTGTTATGGTTCAAGATAAAGACACCGCCAAATAATAAAGTATCTCCGATAGTTTTTGTCAATGAAGCTGCAGCTCCTTTAAAAAAAATATTTCTCCTTTCTGAGGGTTTTACATCAACAATAGTCGGAGTGCATGCAACTTAATCTAGGCCCCTTTGGATACCTTGCATGAACCAGGTTGACATAACCCCTCTACTCAGTCTCCATGTGTTGTTACCTGCACAATAGGCTAAAATTGTGGGGCGGGATTCTCCCAGCCCTGGGTCGGGCTGGAGAATCCCCTCGAACGGGCCACGCCGCCCCAACGCCGACACGCGATTCTCCGCAGAGCGCGGAACCATTGGCGCCGGCGTGGTTAGCGCGGTCGCGGGCCGCTCTACGCGGCCGGCCCGCCGATTCTCCGGCCCGGATGGGCAGAGCGGCCGTAAGAAAAGAACCGAGTCCCGCGGGCGCCGTTTTAACCTGCTCCGGGCCGGCGGAACCTCGGCGTGTAAGGGTCGGGTGGCTGCCTTTGAGGGGGGGGCGGGGGGGGGGCTCCGATGTGGCCTGGGCCGTGATCGGGGCCCACCGATCGGCGGGCCAGCCTCTGTGGCTGGGGGACTCCTTTCCTACGTGCCTGCCCCTGTCGTTCTGCGCCATGTTGCGTCGTTGAAGGAGGCCACTGCGCATGCGCGCGTTGGCACCGGCGCCACTGCGCATGTCCTCGTTGCCGCTGGTGCCACTGTGCATGTCCTCATTGGCGCAACTGCGCATGCGCGGATCCCGCGGCGCACAGTTCGCGCCGGGATCTGCAGCTGGAGCGGCCAGAATTAGTCGTGGGTGTGGCACGTTCACGCCGTCGTAAAACGCGGTGGCGTTTACGACGGCATGGCCACTGCCGCGGGATTTTAGAATCCCACCCGTCATCTTTGTCCAAATGTCTGATTGTCCATTCTGTTCCAGATGTTTTTGTGCAAATCCAACTAGTACTAATTCAGTGAGTGTTTAATGGTGCATTAGGTTATTTTGGAAGTCATATTTTACAGATAATTGGATCCGTCCGTATGAAATCTAACTGCTTAAACTCAAATTCAATACGAGACTCAATTTGAACCCTTCGTTACAGAATCCCAATAAATACCAATGGCTCAATAGCTGTCAATGAAGCTGAGAACTGCCTCGAGAGTACACGCAGGGCTGAATTTTATGGGTCACCTGCAGGAGGGAAAACATGCGGTTGAACCCATAAATCTGGGCAGCCGTGCCATTGGCAGCATGCCGTTCGTTGGTGCGCACGTCCTGCCACGATTGTACAGGCAGCAGGGGAGACAGCAAGTGGACTAATGGAGGCCCTAATGTAGGTACCCAGTTGAGGGCCCTATCCTGCTGTTGCTCTGATTTAATGGGTGGCAGGTTTCCAATCAGAGACCCCGCCCCCACCCCGGTAGTAACCTGTCAGCCTGGTGCCAGCAAGGTCCACGATGTACCAGAATGTCCGAGTCTATTGTTTGGCCAGACTTTTCCGCGGGATATGTTTGCAGCAGGGTGGTCCTGGAGAGGAAGCACGTGGTGTTCACTGATATGCTAGAAGCCTTCCGTGACCGCCGGGTACTGCAGGGGCTGGAGTCCATCACTAACCCCGGAAACAACATTCTAAATTAATTTGTTAGAAGTTTCCTTTAAAAGACCATAAGACATAGGAGCAGAATTAGGCCACTCGGCCCATCGAGTCTGCTCCATTCAACCATGTCTGATATTTTTCTCATCCCCATTCCTCTGCCTTCTCCACATAACCCCTGATCCCCTTATTAATCAAGAACCTATCTATCTCTGTCTTAAAGACACTCAGTGTCTTAGCCTCCACAGCCTTCTGCGGCAATGAGTTCCACAGATTCACCACTCTCTGGCTGAAGAAGTTTCTCCTCATCTCTGTTTTAAAGGATCGTCCCTTTAGCCCATATCTTAAAGTTTTCTCTTTTTGTTACAGTGCCCTTTTAAGGGACTACCAATTAGTTAATTAATTTATTTGTTTTAAAAGTGCTCAGAGAGTTGGAACCCTGGCTCATTGGTCTCGGGTACGATTCTCGTTTAGATAATTTCATTAATGGAATATGTAACAGATCCTGGAGGAGCCCTTAGTTTAAAGTTTTGGTTTTGTTAACAGTGCCTTTAAGGGGCTGTTATTAATTTGTTTGAATTGATATACTCAAAAGAGTATAAAGAGAGTTAGCTGGATGCTGGTCTGATAGTTAGGAGGCAGAGATGGGTAATGCTGCATCCTGTGACTAAACCTGCTACGAAGGAAAGAAAATCTGTATACATCACTGAATGCCACCTCCTTCGCCTATCTGCAGTACCAGCAGTGGCCAATGCTCCTGTTTGGCACTGTAGATGTGCAGACCTGCTGGCTTCCAATTGGCCGGCTGCTCTAAGAGTTGGGACATCCTCCTGGAGAAGGGCGGAAGTCCCGCCTCATGCTAATTAATTGCCCAATAATTACAGCTGGGTGAGCCAGCTGAGCAGAGGCGAGCTCACCTCCACATTTACGCTGAACTGCAGGGAGCCCACCCGCAGCGTATAATCCAGCCCACAGTTACAGTTTCCTTTTGCTGTCTCTCCTAATAGTGAATCTGTTTTCTTAGATCTTTAACTGCATGCGAATGAAATTCTCTGAAATTCCAATAAAGTTGGCTGGCCTCCTGCAGCACCCAGATCCCATCATTATCAACCACATGATTAGGTAAGAGAAGGGGTCTCGGTATTCTGACTCACGGAGTAAGGGGGGGGGGGGTGCTAAATATTTGCTTAATCAGTGATTTAGTTAAATATTTAGAGCCATGCTGGACAATTTAAAGGTCACACCGTACGTGACGGTTTTGTTTTTAACTTCATTCTCATCGATCATCAGTCTGATATAAAAGTGCATCTATTCAGTATTGAGGAAGAGCTATTTGCTGACAGCCGATCAGAGCTGCCACACACGGCAAGGATCAGTGGCACCTGCAAAGGTGATAAGGAAACAGTGAAGGGTCACAGACGGAGGGATTTAATCATCAGAGAGTCCATAAAAGAGTGATAGTTGTGCCAAACAGTCAAAGGAGGCTGGAAAGATTTAACTGAATGGCGCAGGATGCTGAGGGGTTGGGATAAAGTGTCGGTGACGGGAATTATTGGTGAGTTTTTCAGCTTGCTAAAACTGAAAAGTATTTCTCACCCAACTAATTAGGCCTTGATACGGACAGTTCTCCATAACAATGATACAGCTACTCCAATGAATTGTGCACAATCATATCAGGCAACTGATTTGGCTCCATGCAAGTAGTATTTTATCCTGGAATGGCAATGATTTACAAGTAGAAATTCAATAAAAAGGTTCTTATGATATCACAAACTAGAAAAGCATTCATTTATGGCCAGTACTAGTGACTTTGTGTTGCAGTATAGAGTTGTATGTAATTGGGTGCAATAAGAGTCCGTTAGTACTGGGTACAGTAATGGAATCTCCATTAATAATTGGATACAGTATTATAGAGACTGGATATTCGAGATGGTAGAGTGAGGAAGAATGGGTATTAGCATCTGGGTTTATGTAATCTACATGGCAGGATGCAATAATATAGAATCTGTGCTAGTGACTGAGTTCAGTAATAGTAAGCAGATACAGTAACAAAGCTCTCATTGTTGGTTGACTACAGTGTCGATCCTAACGATCAAAAGAAAACTGCTTGTTATGACATTGATGTAGAGGTTGACGATCCTTTGAAGAGTCAGATGAATAATTTCCTCCTCTCAACAACCAACCAGCAAGAAATCGCAGTGCTGGATATTAAGGTAAGCAAGTATAAAGTTAACATATATGAATTCTTTTTTTTTTGTTAACTGAAGCTATATAGGTGATTTTGTCTTAGATACGAAAGACACTAAAAGAGTCTCAGAGGTGACAAAGATGGGATCTTGAAGTGCAACACCAGTTTAGACCATATTTAACGCAAGGCGCCATTTTGGTAAAGAAGCTTGTGCACTAGGAACAGCGGACCGGAGGATAGTTAATCGCCTCGTTGACCATAAATTGTCTATTAGTGGTCACTAAATAGGCAGTGTGACACTTTGAGCCTAGCACTGTTGCCTCCCAGCAGCAAATAGTTAAACAGTTGTTTCTGAGGGTTTCGCACGTTGCTTACAGCCACACACAAATGTTATTGCTCATCTACTGTGGAGCTTTGAAGAGGCCAAGTTTGCCAAGACTTCATTAGCAGCCTATCCACATTTAGTCTGGAAAATCTCTGATGACCTCATTTTGAAGAAAGTGAGTGCTGGGCTACTTTACCTTGCCTGGAGGAATAATTGGAACAAAGGGAGTGCTTGGTCATGGACACCTTATTGGGGTCCTCTGTACTTTGGAAAAGGGCATGAGGACGGTCAGGGACACACCAGCTGCTGCAGACGGGTTAGAAAGCTAAATGGACCCCCTCCCCCCATCCCTCGTCATCCGCCATCATGATCTCCAACGCCAGGTCCCAGAATCCGTGAATCCTGACCCTGACTGACCCTAAAGGTGCTGTTGTGTGCCGGCCAATACTCTCCACAACTTTAGTGGCAGTAGGTGCATGGAACTGGTGTCTGATTTAGCACCTCCAGGCATGGGGACCTCCAGGGGGACTTCAATATGCAGATGGACTGGGTAAATAATGCTGCCAGTGGACCCAAGGAAAGGGAATTCATTGAATGTTTACAGGAGGGCTTTTTGGAACAGCTTGTGATGGAGCCCACGAGGGGACAGGCCATTCTGGACTTAGTGTTATGTAATGAGCCAGACTTGATTAAAGATCTTAAAGTAAGGGAACACTTAGGAGGCAGTGATCATAATATGGTAGAATTCAATCTCCAATTTGAAAGAAAGAAGGTAGAATCATAGAATGTAATTATCATAGAATTTACAGTGCAGAAGGAGGCCATTTGGCCCATCGAGTCTGCACCGGCTCTTGGAAAGAGCACCCTACCCAAGGTCAACACCTCCATCCTATCCCCATAACCCAGTAACCCCACCCAACACTAAGGGCAATTTTGGACACTACGGGCAATTTATCATGGCCAATCCACCTAACCATCTTTGGACTGTGGGAGGAAACCGGAGCACCCGGAGGAAACCCACGCACACACGGGGAGGATGTGCAGATTCCGCACAGACAGTGACCCAAGCCAGAATCGAACCTGGGACCCTGGAGCTGTGAAACAATTGTGCTATCCACAATGCTACTGTGCTGCCCCTCAGCACGGTGAATCAGATGTAAAGGTGTTACAGTTAAATAAAGGTAACTACAGGGGCCTGAGGGAGGAACTGACGAAAATCGACTGGGAGCAGAGCCTAGTGGGAAAGACAGTAGAACAGCAATGGCAGGAGTTTCTGGGAGTAATTGAGGACACAGTACAGAGGTTCATCCCAAAGAAAAGAAAGGTTATCAGAGGGGGGATTAGGCAGCCATGGCTGACAAAGGAAGTTAGGGAATGCATCAAAGCAAAATAGAAAGCCTATAATGTGGCAAAGAGTAGTGGGAAGTCAGAAGATTGGGAAGGCTACAAGAACAAACAGAGGATAACAAAGAGAGAAATAAGGAACGAGAGGATCAAATATGAAGGTTGGCTAGCCAGTAACATTAGGAATGATAGTAAAAGTTTCTTTAAATACATTAAAAACAAACGGGAGGCAAAAGTAGACATTGGGCCCCTCCAAAATGACGCTGGTAATCTAGTGATGGGAGACAAGGAAATAGCTGAGGAACTAAATAAGTACTTTGCGTCAGTCTTCACAGTAGAAGACATGAGTAATATCCCAACAATTCAGGAGAGTCAGGGGGCAGAGTTGAATATGGTAGCCATCACAAAGGAGAAAGTGCTAGAGAAACTAAGAGGTCTAAAAATTGATAAATCTCCGGGCCCAGATGGGCTACATCCTAGAGTTCTAAAGGAGATAGCTGAAGAAATAGTGGAGGCGTTAGTTATAATCTTTCAAAAGTCATTGGAGTCAGGGAAAGTCCCAGAGGATTGGGAAATCGCTGTTGTAACCCCCCTGTTCAAGAAGGGAACAAGGAAAAAGATGGAAAATTATAAGCCAATTAGCCTAACCTCGGTTGTTGGCAAGATTCTAGAATCCATTGTTAAGGATGAGATTTCTAAATTCTTGGAAGTGCAGGGTCGGATTAGGACAAGTCAGCATGGATTTAGTAAGGGGAGGTCAATGGATGTTATCTATCTTGACTTCCAAAAGGCCTTTGATAAGGTGCCTCACGGGAGACTGCTGAGTAAAATAAGGGCCCATGGTATTCGAGGCAAGGTACTAACATGGATTGACGATTGGCTGTCAGGCAGAAGGCAGAGAGTTGGGATAAAAGGTTCTTTTTCGGAATGGCAACCGGTGACGAGTGGTGTCCCGCAGGGTTCGGTGTTGGGGCCACAGCTGTTCTCTTTATATATTAACGATCTAGATGACGGGACTGGGGGCATTCTGGCTAAGTTTGCCGATGATACAAAGATAGGTGGAGGGGCAGGTAGTATGGAGGAGGTGGGGAGGCTGCAGAAAGATTTAGACAGTTTAGGAGAGTGGTCCAAGAAATGGCTGATGAAATTCAACGTGGGCAAGTGCGAGGTCTTGCACTTTGGAAAAAATGAATAGAGGCATGGACTATTTTCTAAACGGTGAAAAAATTCATAATGCTGAAGTGCAAAGGGACTTGGGAGTCCTAGTCCAGGATTCTCTAAAGGTAAACTTGCAGGTTGAGTCCGTAATTAAGAAAGCAAATGCAATGTTGTCATTTATCTCAAGAGGCTTGGAATATAAAAGCAGGGATGTACTTCTGAAGCTTTGTAAAGCATTAGTTAGGCCCCATTTAGAATACTGTGAGCAATTCTGGGCCCCACACCTCAGGAAGGACATACTGGCACTGGAGCGCGTCCAGCGGAGATTCACACGGATGATCCCAGGAATGGTAGGCCTAACATACGATGAATGTCTGAGGATCCTGGGATTATATTCATTAGAGTTTAGGAGGTTGAGGGGAGATCTAATAGAAACTTACAAGATAATGAATGGCTTAGATAGGGTGGACGTAGGGAAGTTGTTTCCATTAGCTGGGGAGACTAGGACCCGGGGGCACAGCCTTGGAATAAAAGGGAGTCACTTTAGAACAGAGATGAGGAGAAATTTCTTCAGCCAGAGAGTGATGGGTCTCTGGAATTCATTGCCACAGAGGGCGGTGGAGGCCACGACGTTGAGTGTCTTGAAGACAGAAGTTGATAAATTCTTGATTTCTCGAGGAATTAAGGGCTATGGAGAGAGAGCGGGTAAATGGAATTGAAATCAGCCATGATTGAATGGTGGAGTGGACTCGATGGGCCGAATGGCCTTACTTCCGCTCCTATGTCTTATGGTCTTATGGTCAAATCATAGTAATCATCAATTAGCCCGAAAGTTGCAAGAAAAAAACAGACTTTCAAACTGGCTTGCCTTATTAGGACAGCAGCTGGTCAGTGCTTGCTTTCATCTTTTCACCCAAATAACTCCGAGTCCAGAGTCACCTCCACTCAGTGGCTGGATATGGATTTGATTTATTGTCACGTGTACTGAGGTACAGTGAAAAGAATTGTTCTGCGTACAGTTCAGACAGATCGTTCCATACATGAATAAACATAGGACATATGATAAATACACAATGTAAATACATAGACATTGAGTGAAGCATACCGAGTGTAGTGCTACTCAGTAGAGAAGATGCATGGCGAGATCAGTTCAGTCCAGAAGAGGATCATTCAGGAGTCTGGTAACAGTGGGCAAGAAGCTGTTTTTGAATCAGTTAGTGCGTGTTCTCAGACTTATGTATCTCCTGCCCAATGGAAGAGGTTAGAAGAAAGAATAACCCGGGTGGGAGGGGTCTTTGATTATGCTGCCCGCTTTCCCAAGGCAACGGGAGGTGTAGACCAAGTCAATGGATGGGAGGTGGTTTTGCGTGATGGACTGGGCTGCGTTCCCGACTATGTAGTTTCTTACGGTCTTGGGCCGAGCAGTTGCCAGACCAGGCTTTGATGCAGCCAGATAGGATGATTTGTATGAAGCATCTGTAAAAATTGGTAAGAGTCAATGTGGACATGCTGAATTTCCTTAGTTTCCTGAGGAAGTATAGGCTAAAGCCTATTCTTTTGAAGAAGCTCAAATCTGCGCCTGACTTTCATTGGATTTCAGGCCCTTAATCTACATGTTGGCAGCTGGAAGGGAGATGTTGCGATGACAAAATGAATCATTTCTGCCTAGGTTTACTTCGTTTGATGTAATTTAATTCTGTCATGGTACACAAGAAAGTTTAAACCAACTATACCCACTGAAACATTCCCCATCTTAACTTGATGCCCTTGTCGAACAATTTATCAATTGGTCTAAAGACAGGTGACCAAAGAGGAGACCAGCGACGCAACTGAGTTATCAATGTCCTGTGTGACTTCTCTACTTCCCTCTCTTCCTATAAGACGCGTCAAGAACAAAGAACAATGCAGCACAGGAACAGGTCCTTCGACCCTCCAAGCCTGTACCGGTCATGCTACCAACCTTGGCCAAAACCCTCAGCACTTCTTTGTGCTGTATCCCCCTATACCCATCCTATCCATATATTTGTCAAAATGCCTTGTGAACGCCGTTAATGTATCTGCTTCCACAACCATCCCTGGCAACGTGTTCCAGGCACTCACCACCCTCTGTTAAAAAAACCTGCCTCACACATCTCTTCTAAATTTTGCCCCATGGACCTTAAACCTATGCCCCCTGGCGACTGACCCCTCCACCCTGGGAAAGAGTGCTTGCCCATCCACTCTATTCATGCCCCTCATAATCTTGTAGACCTCCATCAGGTCATCCCTCAACCTCCCTCTTTCTAATGAAAACAGTCCGATTCTATTCAGCCTCTCCGCATAGCTAACATCCTCCAGATCAGGCAACATCCTGGTAAACCTCCTCTGCAACCTCTCCAAAGCCTCCACATCCTTCGGGTAGTGCGTCGTTAAAATTTATCGGTTTGACCAAGTTTGGCCTGTCTGACCATCACCTTATATAGCTCGGTGTCAAATTCTGTTTGATGCTGTTCCTGTGAAATACTTTGGAATGTTTTGCTATGATAAAGACAATTTATAAGTGCAAGTTATTTTAATATTACAAAGACATGTTAGCTAAGCTTCACAAATACTGTAAAATGTCTGCTGTCTTTTTGCTACGGTTTCCTGGTCCCATCACTACTTGATTATTTGGTTTACCAGTTAAAATAAATTTAGAGGTTTTTTTTTTCCAATTTTAGGGGCAATTTAGCGTGGCCAATCCACCTAACCTGCACATCTTTGAGTTGTGGGGGTGAAACCCACGCAGACATGGGGAGAATGTGCAAACTCCACATGGACAGTGACCCCGGGCCAGGATTCGAATCCGGGTCCTCTGTGCCAAAGTCCCAGTGCTAACCACGGTTAAGTGAGTGGGAAAAGATCTGGCAAATGGAGTATAATGTGGGAATATGTGAAATTGTCCATTTTGGCAGGAAAAATTAAAAATACATATTGTCTAAATGGTGAAAATTCCGGAGCTCTGATGTTACAGAGGGATCTGAGTATCTCATCCATAAATCTCAGAAAACCAGTGTACAAGTAGAGCAGGTAACAAGGAAAGCAAATGGAATTGTGGCCTTTTTAGCGAAAGGGATAAAATACAAGAGCAGAGACGTGTTGCTGCAACTGTACAAGGCATTGGTGAGACCGCACCCTGTGTTCAGTTCTGGTCCCCTTATTTGAGGAGGGATGTAGTTGCATTAGAGGCAGTTTAGAGGAGGTTCACTAGATTGATTCCAGAGATGAAGAGAGATTTAGCAGTTTAGGCCTATACTCTCGTGTTTAGAAGAATGAGAGGAGAGATAATTGAGGTATATAAGATGATAAAAGGTATCGACAAGGTAGATGTAGATCGGATGTTTCCTCTTGTGGAACAGTCTAGAATGAGAGGTCATAGTTTTAGGATAAGTGGTAGCAGATTTAAGACCGAGATGAGGAGGAATTACTTCTTGGGTCGGGAATCTGTGGAATTCACTACCCCAGTGTGCAGTGGAACCTGGGACGTTGAGTAAATTTAAGAAGGAGATTGACAGATTTTTAACTAGATTTTCAATTCGTAATGGGTTGAAGGGTTATGGAGAAAGTGCAGGGAAGTAGAGTTGAGGTCGGGAAGCGCTCAGCCATGATCTTAATGAATGGTGGAGC
The DNA here is from genome assembly GCF_047496885.1 of Scyliorhinus torazame. Lineage (NCBI taxonomy): Eukaryota > Metazoa > Chordata > Chondrichthyes > Carcharhiniformes > Scyliorhinidae > Scyliorhinus > Scyliorhinus torazame. The sequence goes on from NC_092727.1 coordinate 100,258,622, forward strand.
AGGCTCGAGGGGCTGAATTGCTTTCTCCTACTCCTGGTTCTTGCGTTCTAATGAAGTATTGCCATATGTTCTTTTACACCCACTGAGCAGACTGATGGGGCCTCGATTTAACATCTCAATCAAAGGGCGGTATCTCCGACAATGTAGCCTTCCTTCAGTCCTGCACTTGAGCGTCAGCCTTGATTTATGCGCTCAAGTCCTGGAGTGGAACTTGAACCCAGAACAGCGTGAGGCGGGGGGTGGTGGTGAGTGTGCTACTAACTGAGCCACAGCCCTGAAGGACTCTTCTGAAAATGGGAAATATCCCTTGAAGATATGTGGTATAAGCAGCAGTTGGCATAATCTGGGAAGTTATCTATTTGTTACCAGAGCGTGCTGCGAATTTTACCAAGATATCGCGGCGCGTTGAAACATTCCGGGACCAGCACCCACGGGGATAATCTGAGAGGTGGAAGCCAAAAATTGTCTCCAAAGCAAAAAATGAAGCCCAAAGCATATGGGTGGTCGCGGTAGTGAGATTGCCATGAGATTTTGTTCATGTGGGATAATGTTGTATTAGGGTTGGTATTCTCTCCTGCAGTTTGATGGCCAACTCTAGTAAAACAAGCCAAACAACCCTATTAAATGCCTTTGACTCTGAACTGCATGATAAATAATCACTGCTTTTCAATGAGTGGTTTGGAGATTACAAACTCACGGATCTCCGACATGTGACACCCTCACCCACACCAATCGGTCAAGTGCAGCACATTACTAGATAACACAATAAATCATAATGGAAAAATAGAGGAATTAAACTTTGCATAATCTAAGGAAATTGCAGGCAGATTCTGGTTTGGAGCACCGCACAAATTAAATTCTTTCAAATGCAGCGGAAAAGCCACCTACCAATAATTGGGACTCTTGAGATGTAATTGCAGTCAATATCATTATTTTGGAATAAAACATGAATACTTGTATTGTCTCTCATAGATTATTGCCTGACAGTTATGTACAATAATATCATATTGATGGAATAGATGCCACAAGCCCTTGTAGTTGGAAGAGTTTCCAGTAGAATCCAGTTAAACCCCACCAGCCTCTGGTAATTAGTGATCAGTTATTCTACTGTTATAGTAGATAATTAATTATGATCGGTCTTGTTGATTAACTCAGCATATGGCACAGCCCCTTTCAGGAAATTAATTTCTCAAAGACCCTTTTTATTACTTATTTGGATGACCTGCTTATGTGTATTAATATTTCCAACTGTTTTATACTGGTCAACATTACATTTGAAACCATTGTCTGTGATTCCTCTGGGTTGCGCAGCAGCTCCCGAGAATGGGGCTGCTGTCCCAACTAGGAGAGGAGGCACTTAATTGGCTATGGCACTTAAAATTCAGGGGGAAGCCCCACCACTTGTCCATGCATGCTGGTGACGCACATTTCCTCCTTTGGTCGAGACCGTCTCTGTGGGGCGGCGAGGTAGTACAGTGGTTAGCACAGTTGTTTCACACTCCAGGGTTCCAGGTTCGATTCCGGGATTGGGTCACTGTCTGTGCAGAGTCTGCACGTTCTCCCTGTCTCTGCGTGGGTTTCCTCCGGGTGCTCCGATTTCCACCCACAGTCTAAAGATGTGCAGTTAGGTGGATTGGCCATGCTAAATTACCCTTAAGTATCCAAAAAGGTTGGTGGGGTAACTGGGTTATGGGGATCGAGTGGAGGTGTGGGCTTGGGCAGGGTGCTCTTTCCAAGGGCTGGTATAGACTCGATGGGCCAAATGGCCTCTTGCACTGTAAATTCTATGATTCTATGATCACATTTGGAATGTTGTGTTCAGTTCTGGGCACCTTATTTAAGAAAGGATGTTAAAGCCCTTAAGAGAGTGCAGAAGAGATTTACTGGAATGATATCAGGAATGGGAAATTTTAGATACAAGGAAAAATTGGAGAAATTTGGGTTGTTTTCCTTGGACCAGAGAAGATTAAGAGGTGACCTTATTGAGGTGTTAAAACTGTGACAGGGTAAAGAAGGATATTCAGTTTCCACTAGTTGGTAAGTCAGTGACTAGGGGGTCACAATTTCAAGATGGTCAGAAAGAGAGCTAGGATGAGATGAGGAGAAACTTCTTTACTCTGAGAGTTGTTGGGATTTGGAATGCGCTGCCTGGGAGAGTGCTGGAGGCGGATTCCATAGAAGGTTTTCAAAAGAGATCTGGATATTTGAAAGTGATGAATTTAGAGGGCTACAGAGATAGGGCTGAGGAATGGGACGAGCTGCATAGCTCTTTAGGGAGGCAGTACAGACATGATGGGCCGAATGGTCTCCTGTACTGTAACATTCTATGATTCTATAACGACCTTACCTTCTGCCACCGTTAGCACTCTTCAGCCCTTAATGATACCATTAACATCCTCCCTTTGTCTTATGCCAATGACACCTTTGTCAATCTCACCTTTGCTCTGACCTATCCCTGTCTTTTTCTTCTACCCACATCCTCCACCCACCTCTTCAACTATATAATTTCTATCCCTCTTCAGATCTGGGGAAGAGCCACATGGACTCGAAACATTAACTCTGTTTCTCTCTCCACAGATGCTGCCAAACCTGCTGTGTTTATCCAGCATTTTGCTTTTTTTCTATTTAGTAATAATATTTAGTACTGTCACAAGTAGGCTTGCATTAACACTGCAGTGAAGTTACTAGTTGCATTGGTATAGGGCAGCCACTTTCGTAATCAATTAATTATATTCGGAAGTTTTTAAAGGTGTTTTTGTGTCCTTGTGCCCAAAAGAAGTAGTTTAATTTTAAGAGGCTCCGTGAAGGCCCTCAGGGTGGGTGCAATTAGAAATACTGACCCTCTATTGGGAGGTGGGGGTGCGATCGCAAGGAGCAGTTTCCAGCACAATGTTTTGTAAACAAGCGCAAAGAAAATCGCTGCGACTCGATTTGCGCTGGACATGATATGCTTGAAATTCTTCAATCTTTACCACTGATCTGGTTGATGTTTGGGTGAGTTGAGCTGAAAGACCGAGCACGAGCACAATATAGTGGAGCAGACCTGCAGAGGTCATCCAAGGGGCAAATAGGCAGGAATATTGTGAGGATCAGACATGCTGAAGGAATCTTTCACAGACGGAGTTGAACAAGTTCCAGATCCAGTCAAACACATCTGTAAATGCATGCTTAGGTCAGTAAAGCTCACACTGTGAAAAGGTTCAAGGGGTTTAAATGCCAATATGATATCTGTAACAAATAAGAGGTATTGTACCTCAGAATCTCCAAGGAATATAAACTCTTTGAAAACATCGGTAGGGCAGAAATGTTTGAGTGAGTTTAACAGGTTATAGTCATTGTTTCTCTAAAGAGTTCAATAAGGAGCTGCCAGCACAAAGTTAGAAGTACTACTAGGTCATGTCTCACAAAATTACTGGAATTCTTTAAGAGGGTAACAGTTATTATGGGTAAAGAATAGCTGGTGTATAGAGCTCCCTAGGATTTTCAAAATCCGTTTGATAAGGGCTCTGCATCTTAATCTTTCGAAGGTAATGTTCTCTTTGAGAACCAATGGTGGTAAATAAACGAGTGATCAACCCGTTTGAAAGGGGCACACTCACGTTATTGATGTCACACGCCTCTGCAGCGCTCACTGCTCACGGATGCCTCAAGTGGTCACTGCAGTGCGTTCCAAGGGAACCGGGCGTGAAAAGGTGATGACTGTCTGGGGCTAATAACTCATAACATTTCCCCGAAACCTGGCGAGTCTTCTATTTACAGAATTTATAAATTGTAGTGAGAACATTTCAAATATTACACGCAGTGATACAAATAATGTATAGTGCAGGGGGAGACTGCAGCCACCAAAAGTGAGTTGGGCAAATTAATTAGGTGGGTTAAGAAATTGCAGATTAAATTTAATGTGGGTATATGTGCAGTTGTACAGGAAGAGGTATTCAATAAATGGATGTCCATTGTCAAAGGTGAAAAGCTAAAAGTTTTAGCACTGAAAATATTTCATCAATGTTATCCTGCTGTTACCAAGGTCAGTCGTGCATTGAGGTGCATTGTGTGGAATCAAACTTAGTTTGCGCAAATCAGGAAAACGAAGGCATGTCATCTTATGCTAATTTTGAGCACGTTACTTATAATTAGATATTGATGTGCTGTTGAACGTTTACAGAGGTATAATGGAATTTATGAAGGAATGCCAGCAGAATTAAATTAGTTTTCATGGCGATAGTTAAGTGGGGGATTGGTCCAGTTTAGTTAATCTTTCTAGTGTAATTCAGATTGATGATGAGAACCAGTATTATGATTGAATGGAAGGAATTAAGAACTGGATTGCAACAGATTCTTGCATTTAGTTTCTGGAGTGCTATGAAGGAAAGAAATCCAGCCTCTGTCTGATCTTTGCCTTCTTTGGCTCTGTCAATAGTACCTTCCCTGCCCATTACGATTTGTCCTCTTAGAAACAGTCACAGCCCCTCGGTATTCTCTTGTTACGGTGAGTGAGTCAGCAATATTCTTTTAGGGAGATAGTAATTTCTTTATGAAATGATTGAATGACTAAACAGAGTGCAGGTCGCCTTCTCATTTTGTGGAAAAATGGAGAAGGAAAGAGTGTACGTAGATAGTGCCCGTAGGAACTTGCATTACCCAAGCCAGCCATCTGTAATGGCCTATTTATTGTGAGTGGCATTACTCAATTGCTCCTGAATTCTTTCCAGTGGATTCACCGAGAACTGGACTGTAAGTGCCCAAAAGGCATAGCCTTGTGAAACTAAAGTACTGCATCCTGGCTATTTCCGACATCACATTCTTGTACTCTTGTTGATTTATCATTAGCTATTTCTCTGGCTTTGATCTTTTTTTCAACTGCCTAATAAATTATCAAGTCAGTATTTATAAGAAAATGAATATGAACATCGGTATGTAAGGGTATCTATGCGAAGATGGAAGAGCTGAGCTCGGTTTATTTTTTTTGTTTGGTTGAGGAGATCTGGCTTGCTTTCATGTCGAGAGATTATAGAAGCCATGAGCTCACAGAATCATACTGGGCCTGATTACCTCAGACCATGCTGAGCTTGCTGTGCGAGGCAGAATAATCTCTATAATAGAAAGAGCAAGTGACAGAGATCCATCCGTGTCAACAATGAAAGGTTGAGTTGCCGGTTCTTATGCAGACCCTTCCGAATCCAGTGCTTTTTTAAAAATCGTAATAAATTTTACTTCACATTAATGGTCACAGTGTAAATTCTTCACGGAAAGACTTTTCCTGTAGCGATCTCGATGCCATCTGATTTTTAAAAAAAATCTTTATTGTCAATGTAGGCTTACATTAACACTGCAATAAAGTTACTGTGAAAAGCTCCTAGTCGCCACATTCCGGAGCCTGTTCGGGTACACAAAGGCAAAATTCAGCATGTCCAAATTACCGAACAGCACATCTTTCGGAAATTGTGGGAGGAAACCCACGCAGACACAGAGAGAACGTGCAGATTCCACACAGACAGTGATCCAAGCCGGAAATCGAACCTGGGACCCTGGAGCTGTGAAGCAACAGTGCTACCCACTGTGCTACCATGTCTCCTTGCAACTGAGACTGATACAGAGTGGAATTTAATGGAGTCCGCTGGAGCAGGCGACGCGATAGTCAAGCCCGACGAGAGGCCGCAGTTCAGTCTACCGCTGTCAGAAAAACCTACCCCAATTAAGTCAGAGATAATCCGGCTCATTGATGAGCCACCTAAGGCACCTAATTTGAGAAGCAGAGGGCCCTTAAAGTGGCCGCACCCACAAGCAGAGTAGAGGGCTACTTCTTAAAGTGGCAGCGCACAACCAGGTCATCCTGTCACCATTTTGGAGGGATGTAAAAATGGGCATCATATACCCAGTCCTGTTAAACCTCTGGCACATGGAAGGAGTGCGCAATAAGGCTGAACCCGGTGCTTCAGAGGCTCCACAAATGAATCGCAGCCACAGGAGGCAGCACAAGGCTAGGCAATGGGGGAGAGACAGACCACGATGATGCCTGGCTTTCCAGGTGCGCAGAGTGTGATCAACTGCACCCATGTCACCAATCAGTGCACTCTCAGACCAACCAGCAGCATTCATCAACAGGATGGGGTTCTACTCATTCAGCAATCAGATTGTGCGTGACCACCAAAAACAGCTTCTGCAGGTGTAACAGATAACATGAGGCCTACCTACCTACTTCAAAACTTCCAGACAGGGTAAAGTGATCCCATTTGCAACAATGGCCGGGATTATCCATCCTCGTCATGAGAGATGCAGAGGGTTGGCCAAAACTGAGTGGCTAGCTAGGCCATTTCAGAGAGGGGGGGGGGTGCAGTAGAGAGTCAACAACATCACTATGTGGGTCTGGAGTCACATGTAGGCCAGAGCAGGTAAGGGCAACAAAAGTGAGGCAACAAAAGTGAAACAGGTGAGGTTTTACGACAATCGTTTCATGGCATTTAGACATTTAATTCGATATTTATTGAATTCAAATTTCACCATCTGCCATGGTGGGATTTGAACCCGTGTCCCCAGAGCATTATTACCCTGGGTCTCTGGATTACTAGTCCACCGACAATACCACTACACCAGGCCTCCCCATAAATAAGGCGTACGTGCGTTGTAATGCGTGCGAAAAGAACAACGTGACTGACTCCAAGTGTAAAGCAGATGAGCTATGTGGAAAGATTAGAGGAGCTTAAGTTTTACAGTGTTGAAAGACAGGACTCCGAATGATAAGTATATCAAACAGTGTAGATCAGCTAAGCCCAGAATATGATTTCAAGATAAGTCAGATCAGAGGAGATAAATAGAAATTGGTTATAAAAAATAATTAAAGCAAATGTCAGGAAGACATTCTTGAATTCAGGAATGATGAACGTTTAAAATCTACCCAGCAACGTGATCAAAATAGAAGTATCAGAGCCCTTTAACATCCGACAATATAAGAGTTTGTATACCATAGTAATGAACTTCATTGGGTCTCAAGGCCTCTCACCTGTGAAATTCTTGATATTTCTAATTTGTTGTGCTGTACAGTCTACAGTTTGAAAACTGATCCAAGATGGCGCTATCTACTGGAGTTTAGAAGAATGAGCGATGATCTTATTGAAGCGTATTAGATCCTGAGGGGGCTTGACTGAGTGGCTGTTGAAAGGATGTTCCCTCTTGTGAGACTTGAACTGGGGCGACGAAGGGGGGACTCCCATTTAAGACGAGATGAAGAGAATTCTTTCTCTCAGAGGGTCAGGAGTCTCTTCCCTCTGGAGAGCAATGGAGGCAGGGTCATTGAATATTTTTACAGTGTAGGTAGATAAATCCTTGACGAACAAGGGAATATATTTTTCTTCTTTATTCTTTCATGGGATGTGGGCATCGCAGTTAAGGCCAGCATTTGTTGCCCATCCCTAATTGCCCTCGAGCTGAGTAACATTTTAAAAGCCAACCACATTGCTGTAGATCTGGAGTTACATGTAGGCCAGACCAGTTAAGGACAGCAGATTTCCTTCCCTAAAGATCATTAATGATACTGCTGTTTTTTTTACGACAATTGGCAATGGTCTCATCATTCGACTTTTAATTCTGAATTAAAATTTCACCATTTGCCGTGGCGGGATTCGAACCAGGGTACTCCAGAGCATTACCCTGGGTGTCTGGATGACTAGTCCAGTGACAATACCAGCACGCCACTGCCTCCCTTATGGGTAATGGGTGTAGATAGATCAGGGGCGCGATTCTCCGACCCCCCACCGGGTCGGAGAATCGCCGGGGGCTGGCGTGAATCCCGCCCCGCCGTGTCCCGAATTCTCCGCCACCAGAGATTCGGCGGGGGAGGGAATCACGCCGGTCGGCGGGCCCACCCCCGGCGTATCTCCGCCCCGTGATGGGCCGAAGTCCTGCCGCTGTCAACCCTCTCCAGCCGGCGTGGATTAAACCACCTTTGGAACGGCGGGTCAAGGTGGCGCGGGCGGGCAACGGGGTCCTGGGGGGGGGGGGCGGAGTGATATGGCCCCGGGGGGTGCCCCCACGGTGGCCTGGCCCGCAATCGGGGCCCACCGATCCGCGGGCGGGCCTGTGCCGTGGGGGCACTCTTTTTCTTCCGCCTTCGCCATGGTCTTCACTATGGCGGAGGCGGAAGAAACCCCCTCCCCTGCGCATGCGCGGGGATGACGTCAGCAGCCGCTCCCGCGCATGCGTTGCCCGGCGAAGTCCTTTCGGCGCCGGCTGGCGTGGCGCCAAAGTCCTTTCCCGCCAGCCGGCGGAGCGGAAACCACTCCGGCGCGGGCCTAGCCCCTCAAGGTGAGGGCTTGGCCCCTAAAGGTGCGGAGACTTCCGCACCTTTGGGGCGGCCCGACGCCGGAGTGATCCGCGCCGTTTTTGGCACCGGGTAGCGGACATCGCGCCAGTTTGCGGAGAATCCCGCCCCAGATACGATCTTATTGAATGGCAGAGCAAGTTCAAGGAGCTGAATGGCCTACTCCTCCTAATTCTTGTGTTCGTATATAGTGATGCCAGAAGAATTATTTCCGTCTAGACATGTGGAATAAACTTCCAACAGTTAGCACTGTGACAATTAATTGTTTACAAAAATCACTCTTAAGAAAAAGGATTGGAATCTCAGGGTCAAATATAAACACAGGTTAATCAGATATTCTAAGGTGCACTGCTTTCTGCCTTGTTAGGATCATAGAAATGCCGCCATTGAAAGACAGTTGGCCAAGTTGACTGAAATGTGGATTATGGATTGTGTATTGTCTGTCTGCTGGACAAAGCACAATGGCTTTTTCTCCTTCCATGTTTCCACTCCTTCCTCCTTACTTTATATTTTTAAAAAAACATATTTTAAAATGCTGACTTGCAGAGGCGGCCCAGTGGTTAGCACTGCTGCCTACTGTGCTGAGGACTCCGGTTCGATCCTGACCAAGGTCACTGTCCGTGTGGAGTTTGCACATTCTCCCCGTGTCTGCGTGGGTCTCACCCCCACAACCCAAAGATGTGCAGTGGGTGGATTGGCCACGCTAAATTGCCCCTTAATTGGAAAAAAAATAATTGGGTACTCTAAAATTAAAAAAGAAATGCTGACTTGCACACAAAAACACACACATTCTGTTTTGCTAGCATTTGATCGGATGTTCTGATGATGCCTGTGAAGGTTCTGCAAGTGTTTTGAGCAAATAATAAGTGGATGCATTATTTTCTAGATTCATGACACAATTGAATCTATCAACCAGTTGAAGATCCAACGTGACTTCATGCTGAGTTTCAGCAACCACCCTCAGGAGTTCATCCAGGACTGGACGAAGTCACAGTGCCGAGACTACAAGGTAAAAATGCAAGAGTAATTCAATACCTCAGGTTGTGACTTTTTGAGATTTCCTGAACACAAAGGGTAGGGCCAGGAGTTAAATGGAAGTACAAGGATTTGCTGTTTGGTTCCCAGACAGGTAACTGAAAGCACACCTAGATTTGCATATTCAAGTGTGCAGTTAGGCTCACTTGAATATGTCTGTGCCGGAGAATCCTAATGCCCGGGATCGAACGCCTGCGCCTGGGATATCTATTTAGCACTGGTTTCCACAAACGTGGACCAGGCATAATGGCACTTGAGTGGAGGGGGAAGCGATCGGAGACAGGTTCTGGGTGAAATGGTACCTTGGCACCCCCCGATGCCACCTGGGCACACTGGCATTGTATTCTGGCACCCTGCAAGTGCCTAGGCGCCAGTCTGCCTGTGCCAGGGATTGGGCTCTGGGGTACCCTGCCCTTGAGGTAGGGTGTGGGCGGCTTGAGGCCCACTAATCAGTAAATTGGGGCATTGGTGGTGTCAGAAGGCCACGGTGGGGGGGCGAGAGTTTGGGGTACCATTTTTAAATGGCGGCACACTGATCTCTTCCTGCAGTGATGAGCTGCATGTCAATGAGGCCTCGCCGGGGCATTCCTTGCAGAGGCGCCCCCAAAAAAGCAAAGTCCGTTTTGATAGCGGTGTCGTTCTCGGTGCTGCAGCCTCCAAAAAACACCCTGCTATCGCGGCCAAAAGGATTTTTGTGTTAAATCGCACCCAAAATACATAACAGTCCTTCTAAATTTTGCTGCATCTGAAGTGCGAGTGCCTGATTAGGATATTGGGGTTAGACCTTATGAGAACAATCAAGGTATAGCAACAACACTTCAGCCCCTCCAAATACATCAATGTCTCTAACAAGCCACCCACCTTCTTCTCAGATGTCCCGTAGATTATTTAAAATAATTACCCATTATAAATTTACTGTGATTTAAATTGTCTGGTTTAAATAGCCTGCCTTTTTTCTTACCTGTATAATTAAAAGTCTTTTCATCCAGAACCTTTCCCCAGTGTTCTACTTCAAAGGTGTTCCTGGAGCTTTGATTCACTTCAGTACTGTACCCGGAGAGAAATGCAGCAGCCCATACCTTAAGCTGAGCAGGTTAAAAATGCTTAAGTCACCAGTAGAAAAGAATATAAATATTCCTTGTTACAGTATCTCCTATTCGTTTTGGTTGTTAATTAAAATTTCGGAACTAAATATGCCATTTAGGATGAGGGTTTGTTTGTGTATTGGATTTAACCTGATTATGTGATCAACTTTGCCAATGGAATAAGTCAGGAAATTTGAGCGTTGCTTCTGATTTACCCATTCAGACAGTATTAGCACTACTTCTGAAATAGTTTTTTAAATTAATTCATGAGATGTGGGCGTAACTGGCTCGGCCAGCATTTATTGCTTCTTTCTTAAACCATGGTGTAGGTACAGCCACAGTGCTGTTAGTTAAAACTGACAGATCAGCAGAGCAGGAAATCAGTTTCTTGGAGTTAAGAAGACACTCCAGTTGAAAATTAGTCCCCAAATCGCAGAATAGTTACCAGTGACTTGTAGGTCAGGCAACACAGCCTGATCTTGATTTACAATTGCACGCAAGTGACATCTTGTTAGGGCTTTTTACACACTGCCTTCAGTGTGTAAAGTGTTAGAAGAGAAAGGAAGTACTGGGTAGGATTACCCTAATTATCTTTTATAGAAAGCATTTCGAAAGACACTTGCTCTGCAATTATGTGAAGGGAACCTGGCAGATGAATGCTGCAAATGTTGGCCTGACGTTCCCTTGCCACTGTTTTAGCAGGGGTATTAACCCTTTCATTTTAAACACCACGGCTAAAATCATGGAGGGTGAAAATACAGATGGTACATTAGGCATTTTATATAGACCAATATATAGGTCAATAGGGGCTGGTTTAGCACAGTGGGCTAAACAGGTGGCTTGTAAGGCACCACAAGGCCAGCAGCGTGGGTTCAATTCCCGTACCGGCTTCCCGGAACAGGCACCAGAATGTGACGACTAGGGGCTTTTCACAGTAACTTCATTGAAGCCTACTTGTGGCAATAAGTGATTATTATAATATTATTATATACCAAGGTGCAACTACTGGGCCACTGTACACAGGTGAGGAACGTTCAGGTCAACTAGCCTGCAAATGTTAGCTATGCGTAGTTTTCCATGAGATATGACTCGCCCTTATACCAATTCTTTTCCACTGAGGTGACGAGGAAGCACAGGTTGTAACATGTATTAAAATGCAATATTTCCCCAAATTAAGAGGAAATCAAGAAACATGAAGTTTCACATTCCTATCTGTGGGATTATCGTAATGACTGTAACACTCCTGAAAATCTATTGACAGAAGTAAATTTAGAACGATTCTACAAAGGCAGACAGCCCTAGCTGTAGACTGGTAGTTCTTGGTTTTGTCGCCGCTTGGGGAACCATGTGTCGGACCAGAACTTTGTATTGTTGGAATCTTCCATTTGAAACTCCTGTTTTAAATACAGAATAACGCAATAGGAGAAAGAGTAGGCCAATCAGCCTCTCATGCCTGCTCCATTGGTCAGTTAGACCATGGCTGTTCTAATGTGGTTGTAACTCTACTTTCCTGCCTGTCCTCCATTGCTCCTTGACTCCCTATCAGTCAAAATCTGTTTAGCTCATCCTTGAATATATTGAATGACCCAGACTCCACGCTCACTGGAAGAGAGAATTCTAAATACCAACTAGCATTGAGAGAACAAATTCCTTCTCATCTCTGCTGAAATGGGAGACCCCCGTATTATTAAACCAAGCTGCCTAGTTCTAAACTCCCCCACAAAAAGAAATATACCCTGCCAAGCCCCTCAGAAGCTTCTATGTTTCGATGAGATTACTTCTCAATCTTCTAAAGTCCAGTGAGTGTAGGCCCAGCCTGCTCAACCTTTCCTCATCAGACAACTCTTACATCCCAGGAATCAGCCTACAGTGAACCTGCTCTGAACTTCCTCCAAAGCAAGTATGCCCCTCCTTAAGTAAGGTGGCTAAAACTGTGCACTGTATAACAGATCCGATCTCACCAATGCCCTGTAGAGTGCAGCAAGACTTTCCTACTTTTGTACAACATATCACTTGCAGTAAAGTTTATCCTCAAGTATAACTGCAACTCCGTCACATTGTAATAGTTTGCCTTGGACACTTGATATGCTGAAGTTCTTTGCTTTGAATTGGATCCAGATTATGACTGATATCATTGGAAACCCAGAAGAGGAGAGAAGGGCTGAGTTTTACCACGAGCCGTGGACACAGGAAGGGGTCGGAAGATTCATCTTCTCAAAGGTGCGAGGAATATTTTTCACAGGGATGTCTCTATTTTTTTGTCTTTGTGGACTGGGCAGTGAAGGTTCGTGAATAACATTTGAAGTGAAGGTCATGTTCCTGTTACTTTGTGCCTGCCTCAAGTTGCTGGTGTTGTGTTCCGATTTTAGCATCAAGTCAACAGTGCTACAGAACACCTTCCAAAACTCCAGATGCACAAAATTCAAACAAGGTATTGCAGCAAAATAGGAAATAAACAGGAGAAAGATGCTGAACATCTGAAATGGCGTAAAACCAGAAATACTCAACAGGTCGGGCAGCATCGTGAAGAGCGAAACGGAGTTAAAAGTTTTCAAATTTCGGGGACTGGATTCTCCACCGGCGGGATGCTCCGTTTTGCCGGCAGCCCGGGGGGTTTCCAGACGGCATGGGGCTGTCCCACAATGGGAAACCCCATTGACCGGCCGGCGTAACGGAGCATCCCACCGGCAGGGTGAAACAGAAATGTGGCGCGGTGGGCGGGCGGGGAATCTAGCCCATGATCTTTATTCAGAACTGGAGTGATGAAATATCACTGCAGATAGGGCATGAGTTGTTTGGACTCCTAAGGGCCAGATAGCCAAGCCTAAGGCTACAGTTCAAGAACCCATTTCATTTTAAGTGGGCAAAGACTGGGCATAGTCTGTTGTTTCCATGTGTCGCTTTTTAATTATTTTTCTGCTCTCTCTAGTTTTGCTGCTTGACAGTAGACATGGCTTTTCAAGTGGCTAGGGGTTGACATAAGGCCAGATTTCTTCCCTCCTTTTGTTCCTTTCTGGAGACATGCCCGGTCCTTTGCTCAGCATTCTAATTGGCAGCACAACCAAGAGCCAGAATTGTGCATGAAGAAGCAGAAGCGAAAATATAAGCCCTGTCCTAAACCCTCTGTATCACAGCAGTCAGCCATAATCTCCATCGCAATTGCAGGCAGTTACTTTGGAAAGGTAACTCCACCCGCTGCATTGCATAATCTCTTTAATCCCTCTCCCTCTTCAATCTTCTGTAATCACTTTGTCTTTTTCATTTCTCACTCGTTCTCCGAGGCTGCCTGGAATTTTGACTACCTTCTCTGGAAAGTTGCCTCTATTTAGAAGGCTCTAGCTGTAATCCGGTACATCCACAAGGGGTGGGGAAAGATTTAGGAGCTTAGCAATGTGTTGTGTGTGTTTGAATCATAGTGGATTTTGTTTTTAAGCTCAGGACATATCTGAGCGAGCACCGAACCCTAATTCTGCTTGTGCAAAATGTTTTTTTGTGGGTTCGCACCAGAAGATTACAAAGAAAACTGCTACACTCCCGTGTAAAATGTATCATGTAATGGTCCCCTCCACTGTATTCACGAGAAGTGTTATTTTAAAACCCAAAAGGGGTAAGTTTTGGACAATATAGGAAATGTTCACTTGTGGATCCCTGACACTTTCAGCGCAGTGATTTTGCAGGCGATGGGACGGAGGCAGTTCTATTAACAATGCGCAAAGCGTATGCACTGCAATATAAAACCATGCCCACAGTATTCTGAACTTTAAGAAATCTCTGATTCTTCCATACAGGTTCAGCAACGCAGACAAGAACTGGAGCAAGTACTGGGAATCCGCATCACTTAGACACAATTGTGCCTCCCTTCCAAAGAACTGGAGCTCGACATTCACGTTACTTGCACTGCTTCTTCGATGTCAGAGAAACACACCTGGTTGGGATTGTAGATCACAAGCAGGAAAATCATTCTTTGCTGGGGACATTCTAGTAATATTTTTGATAAAAGTCTCACCTTAAAAACACAATTTAAAATTTCAGCAACATCCTGCCCTCCTGCTGCAGTAGAGGCAGAGATTGTCTTGACATATCTTTTTAAAAGCCATTGCTCAGTGAGTGATCTTTGGTAACTTATCAACTCCAGCAACTTAATTTGATTGAAAGGCCTCTGGCACGGCCCAAATCTGCCATTAGATTTGCACTTTTTTTGTGTTGAAATGAAAAAGATTGCACAACTGAGTGACTTAGTCAGAAGCCCCAGAATAGCCCGATACCCTCATAACGTCAGTAATTCATGATTGTAATGGCTATCCCACCCGCCCCCCTCCCAGGACAGCAGAGGCTTGCAGGCATAAAGTTTGCTTTCGGGTGTGATTAACGGGGTGTTTCTCACCGGCTGCAGCGCCGAGATTCGCCTCGCTATTCACCGGCACTTTGCCAGTTTTTTGGGCCTCAGGTAATTAGTTTCTCCACGCCGAGGCCACACTTTAGTGATTTCCTGCACTGGTGAGCTGAACTCCTCCGCTTTCTGCCCGCCACCCCCAACCTTCTTGTGGCCCCTGGAACATCCCTCTAATAGGCAAGGCATCCCCAGACCCTGGCAGTGCCAACTTGGCACCCAGACAGTGCCAGTGGGAGTTTGTGGAAACCAGTGCTGAATGGTGCCCGGTCAAGATTTTGCATTCACAGCCGCCGATTCCCAGACGCCGGGTGAAAGTGGCATCCGAGTATTTAAATATGCTGATTCTGCCCACGGCCAGTGAGAACGAAATCTAGATTGCGCAAGGCGGAGTGATCCGTGATCGACCCAGCTTGGATAGCGCCGGAAACAACGCGTGTCTGAATTGCGGCCATTATTAGATAGTTGCAATCTCACATGGAGAAAAGCCATTTTTATTCTTGTAAGCACTTAAAACAAAACAAGTTCAGTCCAAAACCTGATTGCACTATTGGCGTTTGAACATATTTTGCACTCTTAAATTAGTAGCGAAGTTGTAATTTTGAGGCTCTGTGAGAAGACATAGAAGTAGACAATATGGGTTGTCGAACCTGCCCTGCCATTCAATACAACCATGGCTGATCTTGGGCTCCAACTCCACTTTCCTCCCTTGATTCCCGGAGACCAAAAATCTGTCTATCTCAGCCTTAAGTATGAGATTTTGCTTAATCTTAGCCCTAAATTATCAACCCCTTGTGCCCCCTTGTTCTAAATTCCCAAGCCTGGGGAAACAAACTGTATGTCCAGCCTGTCAAACCTATCCGACAATGTTTGCCCATCAAAGGTCTTGCAAAGTTTGATCTTGCCGTGGAAGAGCGTGCAGCGAAGTGTGGAAGAAATATTTTCCGTATCTTCTGTTTATTGTGGGAGCATTTGATCTTGGCCAAGCAATGTCACTGCCTGGGTAACCTTTTGTAAAACTCAAACCCTCTCCTGTTCTTCAATTTTGATTAGTTCAGTGTTTGAAAAGATAGATCATCAAGCTGGAATTGGAACTGAATATCATAGCAAGAGGTCAAGGAAATAACTAGTGCATTGCTTGAATTATTTAATTCTGTAGCAATATGTATTCCCATCACTTGGAGTACTACCCCCAATCAGATTAACGATAAAGTTAGACATTATCCAGATTGTCCCCTTGCAATGACACACTTCAGATTACATCACCTTCAGGAAAGTACATTAGTGACTAGAGATCTGTATAATCTGCCTTATCCTGTGAACCGATCTCTTGTGTCAGTGTTAAAACATCATTCACATTGCATGTAAAAATCTAAAATTGTGCCATTGCATCCAACCCAAAGTGTGCACTGGTTCTCGAGATTGCCGAGTGGTTGCTCAGATGGCTATCGTGGAAAAGAAAGTTGTTTTTAGTCACATTCCTGTTTATGGATAAATGTGGGAATCAAAATGAGCACTTCGTTGTTTGATAGACCATTTTGGGAAGTCCAGATGGAGGATAGATTAGGCTTTAAATGGAAAATACACTTTGTCAGGTAATACCATAAAGATAACTGGGCAATGTTTCTGGCAAGTCATTCAGCAATCTTGAAGACCACTGCTGTGAAGAGAATGAAGACAACTGCTGTGGGGAGAATCCCATTTTTTTTTCAAGTAAGCGAGCCAGATTTCTTCCAAAATACATATTAGAAATCAAAATTGTACTTGTGGAGTTGGGGGGATTGTATGAAAAATGCACTCCGCCTATATCCTCAAAAGTGCTTAGCTGGTTCAAACCAATATTTTTTGTAGGGATTCAATTTTTCATTTAATGTTGAACCAATGAAATACTTTTTATTTTTAATACTGCTAGCCACCAGAGTAAATTTAAATTTGAAACAGGCTCTTGAGGACAAAGTTGATGTCAATCAAAGTGTCACTGGGAGTGCAAGCTCTATAGCAACCCAACTGTAATAAACATTTAACTCAATTTTAGGACTGTGCAACTCAATTTCAAATTCATGTCCTGTTTTATGTTTTCTGAATAATCATCAAAGTCAGTTAAATCTAGAGCCATATGGTGGGTAATGCAATTAAAGTACACTAGCCAAAGCATTAATGCACAATAATAGGAACATTCACTATAATAACGAATCCTTTTCCAAAATCTGGGGCCTGAAACAAATTAATGCAAATCTGCACAAATAGCTGGATCTAAGCAAATAATTAGAGAATCGTAATAGAAATACAGATGGGTTCCAATTCCATCGTTGTGGGGTTTTTAAAGTTTGAGATTTTATTAATATTTGATTTCCTTAAGTATATTTAGAGAAAGTTGCTTTCTTATAGCATTGTACAATCGCTTTTTTTTTAAAATATAAAACAAACATTTTCAAAGTTCAGGAAAATAAAGTTTTTAAAAGGTACGTGACTGTTGAATATATCAGGTAGAAGTTGCGTTATTTTTCATTAAAACTGCTGAGTGCAAATTTAAATGTTATATCTGAGTTAGAGTTTGCAAAGCTTTAATGGTTTACAATGATGATTGCTGTGCGAGTGTGAAATAGTTTAGAATGGGTTTTGAATTGCCGAGAAATTGCTTGTGAGATTGTGATTATTAGTTAGGTGGTTGGGCAATAAAGGTATCAAAGTATCTGTACCAGGAGGGAATGTCTCTCATTTTAGTGTACCATCAATGACTAGCACAAAGTCATTAAAATGTATAATCATACCTCACTGATCCCAGGTCCTATATCACCTCTGAAAGGACATCCTGATTGGCAAACTAATAATAAAATTATACAGTCCAGCCCGGATGCTAGTTAATCTAGTTTAATCAGCAGGCACTTAATGCAACTTACATCGTCATTTTGTCAAAATGCCACAAAATACAAATGTGCATCATGAGGCATTTTATTTGTAGGATTTTCAGCTTGTGGTGCATTGTACACATCTCAGGAAATATATGTTTTGTACATGATCTGAATGATGCCGTTTGCTGTTATTAGTTAATAAGCTACTGAAGCAGTTGCATTAAAAGCAGGTCAGCACAATTCGATCATGAATAAGTCCAGCAATCGGCCCTTATGTGATTCTTTTTTTTTTTTAATTTAAATTTCCCTCCCCTGCTGATTGCTGTCCTGATAGCAATCTGTGGATTGGTTTCCTTAGCCAATGACAACTGAAATTACCATTTTTGTACAAGCCAAGGCAGTGAGTGTTTGTCACTAACCGGCCACCAAGTCCATTCCACCCAACTCTAAACCTTCCCTCATCCTCTCTATACAAGTTCAACTCCAGCAAATATAACCGAACAGGGACCAAATGGGAAATTAAATCTTAGTTTAGTAACAGCCAACAGTATAGAATTGTTTTTTTAAAATCTATAAAGTTGTGTTAATTAAGTTAAAATAATCAAGCTTCCTTATCGCCTGGCTTCCTTCCATGATAATGAAAATACAGAATTAGACACTGAAATTTGTTTAGGTTTCCACTTAGCGGCACACTAGGTTCCACAAATCCGATAATCCTACCTTGTGATCCTGCCAGGCTCATTTGAGATTTTATTACACGAGGCAAAACTGTTTGGCATTTCTAAAGACAATTAACTTCTCCACTGAAAATGTCAATAGGTGAAACTTCCCCACTTCTCCAACATACAATGTTGCAAATGGTATACATGCACATTTAAAGCAAGGGAAATAGTTTGACTCTACTGGGATGAAGAATCTGGGCACACATTCCGAGTTGTATAAACCCATTCAGGTTAGCGAATGTCATCTTGACTGGAATTGGGCCACTGCAGGACCATTGTTGAAAATGTAAACCATTTTCAAGTCAAATAGGATAGGGTCTTTTGCTCAAACTACCTTTGAAAAAAAAACGAGACCCCAAGTATTGACTTACTAAGGTTTTAAAAACCTATGAATAGGAAGCACACTACAGTGCGGATAAGAGCATAGACTCCACATCAGGTTGACTTTTGAGTACATTAGTTCAGGGTTTAAATATTTGCAGACAGTGAAGTAAGCATACATTGTTCAGTTTTATAACTGCATTATAAACCTACTAGTATAGTACCTAGTTGCTAAAATATTGTGATGCAACAGGGCAGTAATTTCCATTAGTGTGACTGAATAATTGGGCAACTTGATCATGATGGATGGGTGAGGCTAACAAATAGACCATAAGCAATAAGACAAACAGCATGTGGCTCCATTCCCAGTAATAAGTTCAGAGTTAAAATTAAAATGCAATTGCCTTTGGAAATGCTGGGATCCATGTTACGTGCCCTGGGCATGGATTCCTAAAAGTATAAGAACATGTCTGATTGGAAAATGACATGACTGAAATGAGAGACATTCTTCCTGTTGTCTACAGCATGCGGCCAATAGTGTAACAGCTATTAAGTGATGCTTTCACACGTTTATATTTACAGATTTTTAAAAATGTTCTGATGCTTTTATATTCAATGCAGTGGTGTTCAGGACCAAGGTACATGTGGATATTTATAGAAAACGCCTGTATTAGTTAGTTACTGGACTTAAGTGTGATTTGGATCAAGGATTGCATTTTATGCTGCAAACGTTTAATTAATTTTGATACTGTTTGGAAAGTTGTACAGCTTTAACTGAAGGTGGTTCAGCCATCTTCCATTCCAAAGGGTTCATGGTTCCCTAAAGCAGAAATATGACCCAAGGCTGCCATGTTTCAATTTTACAACAATATGATGCAGCAGTTTCAGTGCTGCACCAGCATAACACTGTCTTGCTATGTGGGAACTCTGAAGCCATTAGTGGGAGGCAAGCTTAAAAAGCTGGTTTATAGGAGCTCATTGGGATTAATTTTCAACATAAAGTGTCAGATCTATTTTGTAGGCATTGCTTTGACAAGTGCAAAAAAAATGCTCATTTCTTATATACATTATAATTTGGTGCTTCTGTTCCATTTGGGACCACATTTGTACCAGAGCCAATATACAATCATGTACAAGGTTCAGAGGATCCTGTAGAGGTTTTTGCATTGAAAATAAACCAAAACAAAGCTGATCTCTACTGTATTTATTTCAAAACTGCTCATTTTGTGTGTGTGTGTGTGTCTGGGGGGGGGGGGGGGGGGGAAGATACCAGAATTGGGTGAAACAGATTATTAGTTTCTGCAGAGATTCTCCTACCAAAGCAAGCAAAAGGTCCTAGTGTTTCTTATGATGGAAGATGTCCAACTCCTGCAGAGTCTGCTTCACCCAAATTATTTTTAACTTGCATTTTCAAAAAATGCAACTAAGAATTATATTGGATGCAAAGTATCCAGAGCCTTACTGTTCCATTCAGCTTGGGCAGTTCTGCAGTCATTGACCGAATGAACACCACCATTCATTCGCCCAAGTAAACCATTTTGAGTGAATCATTCGACATGCAAAATATGAGTTTGCTGGACGAATGTTGAGCAAAGTTCATGGGTGAAAAACAGTTTTTCAATGTTTATGAAAGCTATCACAATAAGCAGCAGATTTTGGAAAATGGAAGAGAAAAAACTGACTTCCAGCCTATAACCCCTGAAAATAATCCAAAAATGGCAGGTCCAGTCCAGATGCACTAGTTCCTGGCAAGTATTTAACCTACTCAAGGAAGATCGCTGCAACTCGTTATGTATGACAATGACCATTTAATAACTAAAGTCTCATGTTTCATGAACATTTATTAAAGACAGGAAAGTTTACAATGATTAGATATTTTCAAACAGTAAAATCTGCCAATAGCCTGCTTACAACAACCTCACTGCATGCATTTACTTCCAAAGCTTCTTGATGCTCATGTTCTTTTCACTGTCCTTCTGCATAACCTGCAATTAAAGAAAAAGATTTGCTGGTAAACAGGGTTGATGATCACCATGAACAGCAGGGCCTAACTTAAGTGATCAACGAAGCAACCTTTTATCAAATTAGTCCTCACAGATACTAATGGATTCTAAAAACAGACTTAAACAATTGCTTTATTATTGGAAAAAAAATACATGACGACTGTGGTCATGGGTCAATTTCATTAATCGTGTAGTGATCACCAAGACATGGGCAAGTCTGTTTCAGGTCACTAATCAAAATGCTACTGTATTTCAGCAAAGCACCAGGCATAGAATCATACTGGACACCTTTGTTTCTGGCACTTGCACAGTAGAAATTAGAATGAAAAAAAAAAGGTAAACACTCCTTCCTTATTCCCTACAAATACAACACATGGAGAGAAATTTGCTTGAAAGCCAGGAAGTGGAGTGTTTTGGCTCAGACTGAAGGGCTGAAAATAAGCCTCAGTGTGTGAGAGAGAGAGAGAATGACTGTAAAGAACTGAAGGAAGACAGACAAGTAGAAGCTGCAATGTAAACGAAGGAAAACAGGAAATAAGTAAATACAATGGAAAGATACCGGTAGTATGGATGAGAGACAAAGTTCCAATTCCCTGATAATGTAGGTAAATATAGCCATATAAAAGTGCCAATTTCTTGGGTTTTATAAATAGTACAAGAATAAAATCAAAAAAGCATTTGTACGAAGCACTGGTTTAACTTTGATTAGAGTAGTTTTAGATGTACCATGATAAACGTATAAAGTCATGCAGTATAGATTCACCAGGATGACAGTAGTTATGAGATCAGACTAGTTATTAGGATTATGTTTCAACAGGGCAGGTTAAGATGATCTAATAATCAATGTATGGTTTTGATATAGTAGGACTATTCTGTTTGGGAATCACTGGTGAGGGCTTTATCAATTTAAAATAGTCACTTGAATGCAACAAAACACACCAATTGAAAATGCGCCACGCAGGAAACGAACACTACAGACAAGCAGCAGTCCCTTTATGATACACTCATGCACGACAATCTTAAAGGACCTTGAAGTGCACAGTGAAGAGGCATGAGAGCATTATTTAAATGAGAGGTTAGGAGAAATTGTACTGCAAGGAGTGGTTCTGTTGCACACAGTACTTTGCCATAAGAAGCAGTTTCAAATTAAATGGTTTTGTGATAAAAGTTTATAGATTTAATCTGGAGAAAAAATTTGCAACATTATTGCTTTTAATCAAGTAAAATGACTTTCAATCAGGTAAGATTTGTACAGCATCTACAGTATCTCACCTTAGCCACTGCCATTTCAAAGTCTTCTTGTGTAACATGAACTCTTCTTTCTCTTAAGGCATACATGCCGGCTTCTGTGCATACTCCCTGCAAAATAAAGGTACATCTCAAAATCTGACCCAATTAATAAATCACGCCAATGTCAATAGATGCATGTACTCCTTATGGTGCACTGGAAGTTTAATGAGCTACAGCATAGTTCTAACAGAGGCATTGCTGATCTACCGTCCAATCAGGTGTACCAAGTGGCAAAATAACAAGTCGGAAGCAAGTTGCATAGGGCAATTATTTTTTCAGAATAAAACAAATCTAACTTAGTGAAGAAATTTACAATTAAAAGGGAATTGCAACTTTGTTTTGAACAATTTGGCTCAATATGCTAGTGCAAGTATCTAAATTTCCAATATCTTTCCACTTTATTATTTGGTTGGAGTAGATCTAAATGTGAGGGAAGACTTTTATGGTGTGCAAGATTTCATCAACACAGTCACATTTTAGTGGGAAAAAAGTCAAGGACTTTGCAGTAGTGCATTTTCCAATCACGCACACAGCAGATTTATGCCTGGGTCACTCTCTCACCTTAACCTCTGCACCTGATGCCCCTGGCATCAGCTCAGCAATTTTGCGCAGATTGATACCACGTGTTAAGTTCATCTTGCGAGAATGAATCTTCAGAATGTCAAGGCGAGCCTGAGAAAAGGGAAGGGGTTGTCGGCGAGGAAGCAAAAACAACATTCTCACTAAGCAAAACAGTTCACATTTGTCCATACTATTAAAATGTGTTGATAATGAAGTGGATTGGCTTTTATGAGAAGCATATTATGTTGGATTTGAATCACTCAAAGCCAAGTCTGGGAACACTTGGCTTTTAAGCAAAACAGGCCACATGGAATTTTTCAAGTAATTGTGTCAAAGTGCCATGGGCCAACTAATAACTTGCGTTGTAGCAGCAAAAGAAAACTGCTTTGAAAAACCATGTTTAAGAGCAGCATCCGTTACTTAAATAGTTGAAGTGATAAAGAAACAACATCAGACTTTCTTAAATAGTTCCAAATTCCTAACATCAATTATGGTTCCTAAAGATAGCCAGGGAATTCACTATTTTACCTTAACAGTGTTCACTTTGCCACCCTTCTCAAAACAAATCAGAAAAAACAAGTAGTCCCAGGATATATCTGCAATTAATTAATAGAGCAGGCCCAAACAGACGCAGTGCTTCATCTACAAACGAATGTTAAATTATTGGCAAACGTAAAAAATATATCTTCCCAAGGAGTTTTTTTTTGTATAAAACGGGAATTGTACAAGGCAAGTGTAAATTTCATCAAGGAAGAACATTTTATTTTTAAAATAACTCCATTGTGGACATCCACTTGCATGATACCATTCCAAACTCACCTCTTCATTTGGAGGAGGGAATTCAATTTTCCTGTCAATTCGTCCTGGTCGCAGCAAAGCAGGATCAAGGATATCAATTCTGTTGGTTGCCATAATTACCTACGCCAAACATGGAAATAACAGGAGTCAATAGTATACAGAGCCAATAGAATTAAAATTTTGTTCAGGACGCACAAATTATTTTCATTTCTCCCTGGCCTCTGAGCAACCACATATTTATTTCTTTGGCTCTCTGTTCAATCAATCAGAGAGATTGTGCCCATTTCTAAGGCAAATGCAAGTGCGGCACGGGCTCCAGTGCATGCACAAAGGGACATACTTCGCCACATAAGCAACCATGGCCTGATGTGCAGATGAAAGCTTCCAATGAATAAATTCTTGACATTTAATTATTTTTCTCCCAGCCTTAATGGGATATGGGGAGAGAGAAGCTCACCTACAAGACAAGGTTCCTAACAGTCTCTTCCTCGTCTGTCTTCCCTTCCAGCACTTGAACGACCATGTTTTAGTACACATAGTTAGCTCGTGTATATAAATTGTACCTTAATATTCTTAGTGGCCTCAAACCCATCAAGCTGGTTGAGAAGTTCCAACATGGTGCGCTGCACTTCACTGTCACCACCAGAACCACCCTCCAATCGCGAAGAACCAATCGAGTCAATTTCATCCATGAAGATAATGGACGGAGCATGCTCTCTGGCCATCACAAACAGCTCCCGCACCATACGAGCACCTACAAAGGTAGGGTGGGTTTTACAAAAAGGCAGATTTCTGCAGTGTATCAATCTGAATTACAAACTTTTGTATTCCTGAAGGTGGCCAATGTTTATTAAAAATGCGTGCATACTCACAAGTCTACAGATTGTTTGCTAAGCCTGTACTAGTTACATTAAAATTGTCAACTGTTCAGTGATGTTTTCTGTTACCTGCACAGGTTATCTTTCACAATTTCCACGATGTGGGAAAGAGGAGAATGAATCAAGCCATCCCACCCAATCCACATCTATTCTAAACGAAAATATGCTTCAAAGTCGTGATCTTATTTCAAGGCTCAGATGTCCATCAACTGATCTTTTTGACCAGATAGCTATGGTTCAGTAGGTCAATGCAACAACGCAGTGAACTGGGGATGTCAGAACAGCACAGTACCAAATTTTAACCAAAATAGCTCAAACGACTATCCAACTGTTCTAACCCCCCCACCCCCCGCTGAGTCCAAGGTCATTTTCCTTTACTTTAAATATCTGTTTATCAGCATGTAATTTCTGCTGTTGAATACCAGTTCATTTTCTGCTATTATAGAATTGGTTCCTTTGGATAACTGGCAAGTTAGACCCTGGAGGTGTGCTAAGATTTGTGAAGACTCCTTGGGAGTGAACTGATCATTTGCAAGGTGTTACCCACACAAAACCACTAGATTAGGGAGGTCTCAGCCAAGCGGTGATGCAATACTGCAATTGCTTCAGTGTTTCCCATGCTCAGGAAAGGAGGGGGACAAAACTTCAGGATTCTTACTCAAGTGATCAATATCCAGCAGAACCCACAAAGTATTAGTGTTTCACCATCAGATGAAGAAGTCAGGCTTGGCTTTCACATTCTTTCTTTGCCTTTCTTCATCCTTTCTTTGTTGAACAACCTAACGTGACCTACGCCTGGGCAGACCCAAGAAAAACAAGCACCCGAACATAGTGAACAGCTGCTGACACTTATAGAATTGTACCCGAGCTGGGACCCTTGCCTAAGCAGACATGAAAAAGAACTGGAAAATGTTATAGCCTATAACTCACCCCCAAATGTAATCATAAAG